>NC_140637.1:2370000-2995000 GCF_057382275.1 Copadichromis virginalis | reverse complement strand
TGATAGGTCAGATGTTCCTGCTTGATCTCTCACAGAGGCATGATGTGTTGCTTTTTGAGATCTTATAGCCTACTTCACTTTGTCACATGTATTTTTTTTTTATCTGTATTTATACTAGTTATCATTAAAACAACACGCATGGGCGTAGCTAGAAAAGGTGAACTAAGCTTTCCAAAAAAATATGCTTAATTCACGATTTAAGGGTGATTACATTTTCACACAGGGATACATTTGGATAGCTTGAAATCATTCAAAAAATGCATTTTGTATTCACTCATGTTATCTTTGGCTAATATTAAAATAAGCAAAATCCTAACAAATCAGAAGGGCGCAAATACTTTTTCACAGCACTACACATGTCTACAGAATATTTAAAAGAGGGTTGACAAGTGGTCACTGATAGGTTTGTAGCTTGAACCTATTCGCTGGAATGTTGAAGACAATATAATTACACAGCAAGCAAGACACGAAGTAGGCAAAGTTCTTCTTGTTACTCATGCATGAGAGAGACCTGCCTGGAGCCAAGTGTCGTTCCACCACTTGACCTCCGTCAGACTCTCAGCCAGGTTCCCCATAGCACTCCTTTTATTGTGGTTACATGAATATGCATAGGGTCATTAACATATAACATCTTACATATGTATACATGTGAACAAAGAATACTGTGTGTGTGTGTGTGTGTGTGTGTGTGTGTGTGTGTGTGTGTGTGTGTGTGGGGTCAGAGTGTGACCCCATAAATGACTTCCCTAAACCTGCTGGTCTGGAAGTCCAACAGTTCATCTAAACAAAAGGCACTTAACCTAAAACAGATATAGATACGTTTATCCTGCCATAAAACAATAAGACAAGGTACGACCTCTTCCCATGCTCCCAGGATGTAGGTGTGCATTCCAGTGTGGAATACACACCAAGCCTTTGCAGCCTGCTAAAGATCATACATCCTATCACTACACAATTGATTATACACCTCTAAGCATATATGGTTAAATATTTCTAAGCATAAATGACAATCAACAATACAAAACCTAACAGTCACCCTCTGACAAGTGGACTGGTTTCTTATGTTATGCAAATCTGAACTTTTTATCTCTTTACATGCAGTGATATTTTTGGGGTGTCTTGAAAACGTTAATCCAGGTTTACATGAAAAAAAGACAGACTTAAATGATCCTGAGGGGATTTGAGGGAAACTGAAGGCAGAACCTTCTCTTTTCTTTACCTTTCAGTAATTACCAAGAAAATTAGTGGCAAACAAAGTGTGTATGTTTCAGAGTGTGTATTTTGAGTAATGCGAAGGAGCGTGTGTGCACTGTTGGACTTTACTTGTATTGTATGTTTATTTTGCCTTTAAGTGCATTTACACACAGTTAGCCAGGGTCCTCTGACAAAAATAACATGGCTATCGATCACCTGTGTAGCTATAATCTCCATTGCCACTGCTGGACCATGACTGCTTAACCACAAACACACAAAGCTTTGTTGTTCTTAATATCCCCCTCCAAAGTAGCCAGATCCTCTGTCACCTTGAGCCTGGTGCGTCATGCTTGTGTGATTGCGCTAAAGGTCACAGCTTGTAGCTACTGTCATTAGCTGTCACTCTTCTGCACTCCCTCCTGTTTCCCGCTTCTCTCCTCCTTCGAATCGCTCTCTGTCACGCATTTCTTTCTTTGGCTCTGGAACACGGATCAAAGTGCCATCCTTAGTTGGACCTTGAAGGTTGAGGAAAGTGAGAAGCGACCCAGATGCACAATGAGTGTGCTTTGTGTGTTTGTGCATGATGTGCAGTGAAGCTGATGAGGGTAGCTCTGCTGGGAGCACAGTATCTTAAGTAAGTAAGTGTTAGACCGCATCAGACGGTTATGCCTATTGCAATTACACTTGTATTTGAGACAGAGTCTATTGCTATTTGAGGATTCACTGCCTGAGGGGGGAGGAGGAGAAAATATGTGTTTTTCAGCACTTCAGTGACTAATCAAGGTCTAATATTTGAGACTGCAATGAGATGATTGCATTTTTTTTTTCATGGACACGTAACACATTGCTTTCTTTACAGAAACACAAGAAGAGGCAACTCAGCATATTGTTTGGAAAACCGGAGAAAATTGTGAAGACACAAGTAGTAAAGAATACTGGTGCATTCCAGCTCACAGAGCAGGACCACGTGTGGTTAATTGAAACATGTTTGAGCGAGAGGAGCGAAAGAAAGAGGAGAATTAGTAAAGAGACAGCAAACACAGATGTGGCGTTTTATCTGTTGGGGAGGTGAGGGGTAATCACTGCAAACTTTAATCAGTTCAGATCAATTATTCATGGTCAGGGGCCTATCGAGCTGATTTCTAAAATGCCCCTTCTCTCTCGCTCGCTCTCACTTTTTCTGACAGCCCTGTATGAATAATTCAGACTGCATTTACACAAAGAACTCCATCTCTGATACCTGATCAGTCAGTTAGAAACATTATGCAACTGGGAATGTCAATTAGAAATGGGAAAATGGGTCTCCTGGTATGTTCACAATAAAAAGAAAAACAAAACCACTCAAGGAGAAGCACAAATATAGCGAACGCCATGAAAGGTCTTGAAGAACTCCAAACTTTGTTATTCACTGAGAGAGAAGTTCTCAGCCTTAATGGGTTCAGCCAAAGTCAAGATTGTCCCTACACTGTGTCCACTCATCATCCATGAGTTTGTCTATTCACTAAGTGGACCCCACACACAGCTTGCACTGCGTCAGACCAGCTCCATGTTGAAGCTCTGATCGTTTCCTTTGTGCCTCCTCTTGTTCTATCAAAAAGACTTCTTGCAGCTCCCAGTGCTTGTTCAGATTGATTTGGCTGCCTAATCGTTGTTACCCCCATCTTTTGCCATTTTTTTTCTTTTTTAAAGGCTGTCACATTTGTTTTGATTTTTTTGGAGTCTGATTAAATTCCTCACTACTTGGTGAGCTCTAGTGGGCAGGCTATATGCAAAAGTCCCTAACAGCCTTTGAGCTGTCCTTCCCCTGGTCTTATTTTGCCATCGAACTCCATTCTCTGCCTTCGAAGAGAGAATAACTTGTGCTTCTAAACTGTAGGCATAAATTTGACTATCTAACTGTTTCTATGTGTTAACTGTGCAACAGACTGGTGACCTGTCCAGGCTGTACCCTGCCTCTCTAACCGTGACCACTCAGAAAGGCTCCAGCCCCACTGCAACCCTGAGCTGTATGAGTGGAAGCAAAAGTACATATGATCATCAGTTAGATTTCCTAAACTGTAACTTAATAATAGATTAAAAAAATCTACAGGTACGATAGCAGGTGTGAGTCCTGAGTCAGGGACACCAATTTCACAAAGTAACTGATCTATCAAAACAAAATCAAACACCAGTTGATAACACACTACATGGAAATTTGAGGGAAAGAGATATTTATATATATCATGTCATGGCTGAGATATTTCAGCCTTAACTAGTGCACCAACTAACCCACCATACTAATGGAAATTGCCATCTGCAGCCATGTCGCTATGCGTAAAAAACATGCCCACGCCTGAGAAAACCTTGCAGTTGTCATGCCGCCTTGCTTCAGGACTTTTGAGGACATGCCCTTAAAGTTGGTTTGAAAACTCACAAGTACAAGGACAGACAAGCTAGTAGGATAAGTGTTCAATAGCGGAAGGGTGGTCAGGGAGAGAAAGGCAGATAAATAGACACTGTAGAAATGAGAAAGTGTAATTCTTGCTTGGCACAGTTTGTCATACCGTACCTGACAGCCACCAGCCATAAGTCACCAAATAATCACTCTCAATAATTCAGAGGGCTCTCTCCTGTCCTCCCTTCCCCTGTACCTGCCCTTGTAAAGCATTCAAACCACATGGCCACACAGACATTTTAAGCTGCCTGTAAATGCAGAACGTTTAACTTGACTGGCTGCATTTCAACAGGGCAAGACAACAGATTTGGGGGTGGGGAGGGGTTTATGAAAAAGCAGGAAATGTTGTTCATGCCTCCCAGCAGTCCTGCATCTCAGCAACTGGACTAATAGGCTATCACAGTTGACATCTCCATGGGAACGTCCCACTGTATCACATTCCACCGCTGCTTCCTTTCACACCAATGATATCTTCCCGTGAAAGCATTAAGAGTTGATGATGTCTTGCATTTCCAAATGTGTACTGTTATAAACACAGTGGACCAATGCACAGTTTGTCAGTGGACAACAACAAAGACGTGCTTATGGCAGGAAATGTTGCATACAGTCCACACAAAGCTATTAAGTTTTTATGGCTGAAAAGATAATTAAATAAAGGTTGTAAAGGGTATAAATGAAAGAAATAAATGGAGTGGGTAAATTTAAAATTTCCCTGACAGCAGGTATGAGTGACTGGACAGTCTATTCATCCTCGTCACAGTGCTGTCACAGTTCTGCTGCAGTCGAGTGATGACCACCCTTGTCAGGCCGGGTGCTGTCTGTCTCCCTCTGAATGATAGAAATGTAGAATGTGTCCGTACAGATGGACGGATCAGTTTCTTTCAACATGTCCTCTATTCCTCTGTTCTTTCTTCTGTCATACTTTGAAAATCACTGTAATCTCTCCTCTCCTGAAATAAACGATTTGTGTGTGTTTTTGTGTGTGTGTGTTTTCTTTGACCATCTGAATCTTAATCCACACCTATACACCGGTAAGGTTTTTGCTCTGACATCTGTCCCTGCTGTGTGTCACTTCACGACCTTTTCTCTTTGTGTGTGTCCATCATCTCTTTTGTCTGCAACTGCTGGCTTGGGTGATCATGTGTGTGGCGTGTGTTTATTTCACAGTGTAGCACAGGAGGGGATCGCCTCCGACTTGGGGATGCTCTGAAAATGTCATTGTTTGGTTGCGCTCCGCTTTATGACACAGTTTATACAGCGCCAATGATTTTTCTTCCCCAGTGTGGCCCTTTTGCTTTGTCTGCCTGGAATCATGAACGGTAAATAAGTGGTAATGGGAGTGAATGGGAGGGGAAGTCAGCCAACGTCTTTCTGTCATCACTTTAGAAGGTTGCGACCCTAAAGCACGCTGGCACAGAGCTGTTAAATTATTCAGGCTGTGTCTCAAGCCCCGATCTCTGGAGAAGACGGGGCTGTGATTGCTGGGAGCTGACTGACTGACATTTGCACATGAAAATCGCCTCTGTTTCCCCCAAACACCGGTTCTGCTCAAAGAAAACAGTAGAGGGACCTTGGTTCTGGAGGGTGTAGCGCTGAGCAGCGTAGGGCTGGTTTGGTTGCGGTGTAATTAGAAGAACAGTGCTGCACAGCAGTGGAGGCACTGCTTTTTAAATCTGCTGCAGTGAACAATCAGACCGATTTCACACGTCTGTAACTCTTGGAGATACAAACTAGGAGAAAAGTTCTAATATGTGGTAAAATTGGACTTCAGTGTAAATGAATATCCTAAAAGTGTCAATATAATGAGCATAACCTTACGCTGAAAATTGGAATGGCAGAGCAAGACCTAGGGGACCGGCTGACTCATAAATCATCTTTCTTTGTGGGGTCAAGGGCCATTTGAATGAGACATGAGCAGAAATGTGATTTTTAGTTATGAGGATCTTTTCGCACCTATAATGCAATAATACTTTGTGCATATCTCCAGCATACATATTGATTAAATGCCAGCATTTGTGTAAATAGAAATTTCAGATGGCTGGGATTAATGCTAGAAAGAATCAATGTTTTCCAAAAGGCCATTGCACGCTATCTCACCGAATGGTTGAACGTCCATATAATGATGCATTACACTGTACACGGTTTGGATGTGTTGCAAGTCCAGCAACGTGCATCATAACTGCTCACTAATTGCAAATTGAGGTTTGTTTTATTGCAATTTATTATAATCTTCAGTAAATTGTTACTAAAACAGTCCACACAATCCAAGTTGTTAACTGTTATTTGGCCAATTAAAACTGGAGAGCTTTTGATTAATCACACTCAATCCAGAGTGCAATTGAAGTGAGTGGGAGAGTGTGTGTGAGTGGAGAGTGTGAGAACATCCCTCTGTATGCTGGACCATGTCTCTGAGTTGATGGCGAATGGAGCTGGTGTAGAGGGTGGGAGGAGGCGGAGGTGGAGCGGTGCAAGGGATAACTGGCCCTGTTGGGAGGGAGGCTGGAGGAGAACACAAATAAAGAGAGGGAGGGTATTCGGAAGGGAGAAGGAGAGGGTGGAGCATCGGACAGATGACAAATTGTGATTAATAAATGTGGTTCAGGACGGCAGTGTGGAGGGTTGTTATTAATAGAGAGAATTAGAGTGGCTGTGCAACTCAATCTGCACACTGTCACTCTGCATCAGGCCCCATAATCAGAGCCTAATGAAACAGCAGAGCACCAGGATGTAGGCACATCCACACTCATCCACGCTAAGCTTATAAGCCTACCCTTTCAATACAGTACAACACACACTCCCAGGTAAGAAATAAAGTAAATAACGCTTTCCAGATAGTTAGCCAAAAAATAAACACACATCATATATTTTCAAATGCATTTTCTTCCATGTTTTTTGCATTGCGCTTTTCTTTTACTCCAACATACATCCAACTGGAACCACATTTTCAACAGACAGACTAAATTAAAGCGTCCCTTTTATATTACTGATCTATGTTGCTTTTGATTTAAAGACAAGACTTCTCTCACTATACATTTTTTTTTCATCTGTACAATTTAACACTTGTCCCGGACCACCTTTATGCCCCTAATGACCTCTAAAGTGATCCACTAGAGTACAATCTACATAGCAAAGAACAGGACCTTGAGAGCTGAATAGCTGTCAGTGTTAACTATGGAAGATGTGCATGGTGGTTCCCCAGGGAGTAATAGTCCTCCTACAGCTATGCACCTCTTGGGGACATTATGCCATCATCCATGAAAGAACTGATGCTCAGTATGAGATGTTTGCACAAAACGTATCGCGTGTCGTATGCAACGTATCTATTCCTGGTTGATTCCTAGTCTGCGAGCATTTTTGTAAATGTGAAACTATTTGATGATTGCTATGGATCGCTGCACTGAAGAATTAGTATGTCTTTAAGAAACTATGCCGACAAAAGAGCAACAGCGGAAGAGAAACATAACGTGAGTAATGTGGCCATAAATACGTTTCTGCCTCGCTCTTACTTATTTACACAGAGGAGTCGAGAGAAAAACTGGTGCTCGGATTATGCAGGCGTGTGCACAAAAGACAGATTTATTCTTGGTGTATCATAATATATGAAATTAATTATTAAACAAACTAATAACTCAAAAAGCCCAGTACTTATTCTCCTATGGCCCTTTTGCTGCTGGTGTCAGTCAATTCTGTGTGAGTCACAGTGAAATCAGAACAGGTAACATGATAAAGCAATTGCACTGAATAAAAAGAAGACACACCTCATCAACATAATGCATAATATTGAAATTTTAGGTGAGCGCGAATAGTCAGAGGAATGAATCAAGAGGAGAATAGGGAGAGAGGGAACAGACAGCTGAAAGACATGCACATATTTCAATATTAATCACCTCAGTAATATTTTAACAGGCTTTAAAAATCCAATCCTGAGCATATTGCCTCTGACTGTTGGCAATGATTATCTTCCCCATGCTGCTTAGGAGCTCTGAGCACTGTTCTAGTGGGACAGACTGACTGACCTGCAAACTGGGACTGACACAGCATTTAACTCGTCCCGGTGCTGCCCAGCTGCACCAACATCTCCCAACAGAAATATTGCCTGATATCGCTCCCCAAACCTTTCCGACACTTTACCAATTTCCCACTAAGTCCAAACCATCCTTAGAAAGCCACCTTAAAACTTGGTGATTATTTATCTCTCCATGTCCGGTGGGATAAGGTGATGATCCCTACATTACCAGATAGTGGTCATCGTATTTGAGGAGATGGAGGTCGAGGGAGGTGGGGGTTGATGAAAAGGGAATCATCAATACTGAATGCAGACCTATTCCCCTTGCTGCCACTGCTTCGGCCATTAAACTTTAAACTCGCAGATGTGTGATTGTGCCTGTCAGACAGGTGACACAAGACTCCAAGGAAATGATGATATGAACTAAAAATCTGCCCAATATGTTTCTGAAATGAAATGTGACCACCAGTGAAAGTGATGCCGTGGTAACTAGAACTGTAGGGAATGCTGATACAAGGATGCAAAACTTGCCTTTCCAGAATTAATGGTGTAAAATCTCTTTGTCCGTACATCCACTAGGATGCATGTGTATAAACACTGAAGTGGAGGTATTATATGTGCCTGTGTGTGAGTTTTTAGGTAAAAGAAAAAGAGCAGCACAATGTCTGGGGCAGGGTGTCTCACTAATGAGGCTTTATAGCAGTGGGATGCGAGTCACACACACAGACAATGGTCTGGGGAACATTTAGTGTCTCCTCTCCATTCCTCACACATCATGCCGAGGCAGCTTTTACTTAGTCACCATGCTCTGTCCTCCCTTGCCTGGCACACAGAAGATGAAAACATCTGTCTTCCTTTTGCAACACTCTATCAAACATTTTGCTTGCAAAGAGTTTGCCTCTAACAACAGGTGAATGTCGGGCTAGCGAGATACAGATGGAACAATATGTGTGATTGAGTCCACATTTGTGTCAGTTTGAAGGTAAATAAATGCAGCATAATGACAATATGAACAACAGCAACATAATACAACAGCCATAATAATGAAATAATAATATTTGCTATTGTGAGTGTGTATAAAAAAGAATTTAACAAAAAACATCCGTTTTAGCAAAAAAACAAACAAACCAAAAAAGAAAAAAGAGAAAACAAAACGGGGATAGCGCGAGAGAGAGAGAGAGAGAGAGAGAGGGAGGGGGGGGAGAGAGAGAGCGCGAGAGAGAGAGAGCGAGAGAGAGAGAAATCTAACAGGTGTAGACTAGGACTGCCCATGGACCAAGCGCCTCAAAAGGCGGTACAGTGGACAGACCCTCTGGATAGGAGCGTCAGACCGGCGTGCGCTTTCATTTGGAATTGCGTAAAAAAAAAGTGTTCAAGCAAATATTTGCAAGGTTTAAATTCCTCCGAAGTTTATATCGTTTAGACTTTTTTTCTACCTGGAAAGAAAGGAGGGGATTACGCTCTGATCGAGAAACTCACTTTCTTGGCATTTCCTGCGCGCCCGTCGGCTCTCCAGCTCTCCATTTGGCACGGTAGCGGTCCAAAGTCCTTCAGTCATTTGATGGGACGCGTGAAGTACACTGAGTCACACAGATTTTGTCCTTCAGAAATTAAGGGATTATAAAGAGCCGATGGTGAGTTTATAATATTTCAGTTTTATTTAGCAATTTACTTTTAACCACAGACTCGCTGCAGATATTTTGCATGAATAAATAATCACCTGTAAAAATATGTATATATGTTTGGCATATTTCTACAAAAATGAGTCCTATATTTACTTTAAACTGAACATTTCAATTCCATCACTTTATTTTAATTTCATTGTTTTACTTTTTTTCTTTTAATGCTGTGCTTCATTTAAATTGTGTACATGTGTGTAGTAAGTCAGACCAAATCAGTTATTGAGTGTCTCTGCTCTTTTTACCATCCTTTTTAGATCCAGCTATAGCCAGAAGAGGAACGTTTGAAAAGCACGCCCAAGTCAACAAAATCGCTTTTGGTTTCCTGAAAAACATCTTTTTAATGTGAACAGATAAAAGTGGGAGGTCATAGGATGATTGTGTCAGCCAGAGATCTTTGATGAACTTTTTTTTTAAACTTTCAGCCATGGCATTAAGTGAGATATACACATGAAGTGAAATCCTCTGCTTTGGAGGGAGGACTTAAAAGAAGATTTTTCAGTGAAAAAAACAAAAACTAAAAACACAAACTGTAGATTATTCTTCATCCAACAAAACAAACAAACCTCTACTCCCTCTTCAGTGAGATGAATTTGGCACCAGCTCTCATTTCAGCATACTTCTAATTAAGCTCTGGTTTCACAATCACCATCTCACTGCCAACTACCGTTTCTGCTTGATGCTGAAAATTGAACAGAACTCTAGGATTCCAGGAGAAGTCAGAAAAAGGCAAAGCAGACTTAATCAATTAAATTGTGTTTTTTGTACCATGTCACCACAAATCTGAGACATCGAGATTCTTGTGCTTACTTCTCTAAAAACTGTGGCGTGTGAAGTTTGTATTATTTCAGTCATATAGTCATAATATTTTGAACCCTGGACATTTAAATTTTCTCTTGGATTTTCTCCCTTGGTTGTTTCCTTCGTGGCTCTCTGCCATTTTGTCCTCTCATTCATAGTTGCTCTAGTGATACGCTGTTTCCCCCACACACCCCCAAGTCCTCCTCGTCTCTTTTGCAAATCATACTGGTTCTCTGAGAGGCTTCATCCTGGCCGGCACTATTCCAGCCAAGGGGGAAGAGGACTTCCTGACGCTGGCCGCTTCACGGCTCAGCCGCAGGAAACGCGTCATTGGAGCTGCTGTAGGTGTAGCAATGGTTCTAATACTCTTGGTTGCCATTCCCTTGCTGGTCCACACAACCAAAGGAGGGAATGCTGGAAATGCAGGGAGCCATTATGAAATGCTTGGAAGCTGCAGGATGGTATGTGATCCCTACACCACGTCTCAGCCAGGCCAAGAGCTGACAGCTGCGTCTCCACCCCTCCAGGATTACTCTGGAAAGAAGATAAAGTCTGGGCTTCGAGGGCCTCCAGGGATTCCTGGGCCTCCAGGAGAACGTGGACCCCCTGGAGAGCCAGGAAAACCAGGGCCACAGGGTCCCCAAGGTCCAGGCCCCGGTGGCTATTCTCCCTCACTCTACACTCCCAAAATTGCCTTTTACGCAGGGCTACGAAAGCAACACGAAGGCAATGAAATACTGAAGTTTGATGATGTGGTGACAAATGTTGGTAACTACTATGAGCCGAGCACCGGCAAATTCACCTGCCCACTGCCTGGCATCTATTTCTTCACCTACCATGTTCTAATGAGAGGTGGTGACGGGACGAGCATGTGGGCAGACCTGAAGAAGAACGGACTGGTGAGTACAAGTGTGTGCGTGTGTGTGTGAGGATGCGCATGCATGAAGACGCTGAAATAGAGAATGTATAAGTATGTATTTGTATGTATGCACACACATGACCATGCAGCAGATTTATTTATTTTTTATTTACTGCTGACCATCCCGTCTTACCATTGACTCATAGTCACCTCTGTAACATTGAGCTCTTCAGATTCAGAGCACATTCCACTTAGCAGGTGGCAACATGACAGCCAAAGAATGAAACGGCAGTCTTTCTCCTCATTAAGGCGAATTCATGCTATACAGTCTAAAACTGCGGCTACAGGTATTTGCATTCCCACATGTACTGTGGCTAAATGACAAGTGGCAGAATGCAGCCGCTGCCGCCGAAAGGAACAGTCTAATTAGTAAGTATCATACACAGAACTTGATTATCGCCTAAACAGAAGTGCAAAAGAGCACAAGAGAAATGTCTGTCAGAATGTGGACCAGCCAGTTTACACCTCAGCTAAATAAATAATGAATGTAAAATTGACAGTCCACTCATCCCCTCTTTCATTCCCCAGACACTAATTAAAGACAGAGGGGCTGACGGGGGGAGGGGAGAGGAGAGGTGGGATAAATCACAGGGATTTTATCAGAGAACTCCAAATTCAAGAAACATTCTTCAAGTTTCTTTTTACGCATTCATTCATTCATCAAGGACTCTGAATGCAAATGCACTCTGCTCTGAACTTACTCTCTAGACATGTAGTGTATCAAGGACTGTCGGTCAACATGGCTTAGTGCTGGTTCATGCGTACAGTTTACTTTATCATTGCAGCTGTACTAAAGTACAGGATGATTAAAACTTGGTTTTGAAAATGCAAAATTAATTGTTTAAAATAATTCATCACCCAATGTTTGATATTTGATGCACTGTTATATATGCATGAGACCACAAAGGTGAATATGTGTTTAAGGCTGTCTGCCTAATGCTCCATATTGTCATTCAAGTCATTTTAGACTGCTAAATAATTTATACATCTTAGATGAGATCCCCTGAACACCCGCTATACTTTCCTCTCCTAACCCCTTCCCAGCTTGTTCATTGATTCTCCATTAATTATCTTTTCACTCAACTCAATTATTTAACCTCACCCAGGTCCATTTGACACCCGTGAGCTGGCCTCTTTAAACAGTTCTGTTAAATAGAGCACTCACCTAACAGGGATCTACCCAAACAGAGCTGCCTGTAGATGGAAATGGAGTGTAAATGAAATTCTGCAGAATGCCTGATCATGTTTGGAGTTATTGAAGCCCTGAGGCAGGCGGGTATTGTGCCTGAGGCCAGTCAGTGGCTAGGGTTTACTAAAAGGGCACTGTGTTTGACAGGTTGCATTCCTGGCTATAGAATCAAACAGCCTGTTTTACCATTGCCGTAGGTGCTGAAGCTTTATTGGATATTTTTCTCTGCCTGCTGCTTTTTTTCTTCTTCTTTTTTTTCTGTTTTTTAGTCGATCGAATTGCCATTGCCACAAATTTGCCTTTCAACTTGTGTTGTTACCTATCTAACAGGTAAGGTAATTTATAACCTTATATGTTGTGTTGCGGCAGCCAGGCCAGGAGAATAATCTCAGAAAGATTCAGCAAGAATGAATGAAACACGAGAGACCGGACATGGCAGGGACATGCTGAGACGTCCATTTAAAGACTCTGAAAAGGGAGAGCAAAACAAGACAAGTGAGTTGATGGCAAGATCAGGGGTGGAGCAGAGGAAGATAGATGACTTAATGGAGGTATGGAGACAGTGGGCTGGTAGACGATGCATCTGGGAGGCTGGTGGTGAAGGCCAGGATGAGATCAGGCATGATGACCAATGGACTCCCACTCAACACGTCTCGACTTGACAAGTGATCAAGGTCGACTAGAGAAAGAGAGAGCGAGCGAGAGAGAGAAAAACAGGTCTTGCGAGCTCTGTTTATGCACTAGTTGAGCAAATGTAATGCTTGTTAGAGACACTTTAAGATGAGTGCATTAATTAATTCAGAATGCCAATAAATGCCTTCTGGAAACATTCGAGTTGTATAGCTTCACTTTTATCTCAACTGATAATGTTTAAAACTAGCATGCTGCATGGAGTCTCCGAGTGTGTCATGTGACATGATCTCAGGAGGATGCGCTGACTGGGGCGAGGCTTCCATGGGATTCCTATAGATCCAATACCTATTACCTTCAATAAATCCCCTCCCTGTAAAGCCTACCTGCACACACCTCAATCTAACTTTCACAAATCATTGCAGCATGACACCGTTTCAGAGCCAAGGGATTTGTGATTGAAGGAGGGAGGTCACACTTCAGCTGCTTCCATGTTTGTAATCGACTTAGAGTTTAATTCTAAAGTACGACGTGAAATTTTGATTAACACTTTTCTTGCCCAGCTGATTAACTGCCCTTTATATTATTTGCACTGAACACAAGAAATAAAAATTGGTAAATATGCTAGATATCTATTATATCATTAAGATACTTAACGATTCAATGCATCCAGCCTTGCTCTGCAGAAGACTGTCAACAAGCCCTTCTCATTGTTGACAGCGCTCTTATAAATGGGTTGAATCCCTCCTTCGTCAAATCACTGCCTATAATATAAGAGTTAAATTCTAGTTAATATTCTAGGTTGGTAACAAATGCTATTAGTACAGACCCTGCTAATGTTGGCATGCTTTATGCTGTGAAGGATGATAATACACCACTGAATGTCTCTCCTTTCCCCTCATTAACTGATATGCGAGCTGCTCACCTACACATTTACAATTCTATAACACTCCACTCTGTACATATCTATGTATTAAACTTTCTTGGTGCAATATGCAATGTAGACAAATAGACACCGCTTCGACTCTCATTTTATCTCTCCCTTGTATTTTCATCTTACACAGGCTCTTTTAATAGCTCAGTTAAAGGTCAAGTTATCTCACACGGTAATGTTAAAATGTCATCACTTGCTGTAATGACCGGTACCTGAATTAACTCCCACAGAAGGAGGCGAAGAGGGAAAGACATTGATACACAGTAAGATTTGCTGTCTGAATTCTGATTTTTGTTTAAAATCTGCTTATATGCTCCTGATTAAACACAATAATTAAAAGAAGTCACAGTGCACACAGGTGCCACAGACCACTGGCTACAATGCAGAATGGCAGGTAACAGCAAGCTAAGGCACGGTTCAGTGCTTAAGTCCCTTGTCGCCATGTAATCCCTGGGCTCCCAGAGGAGAGGGAAAACCTATTCAATAAATAATCTATTTCCACAACATCGTGCCCCCCACCCCAACACCCCTGCCATGTGCAGGAGTCCCTTAGGTAAGTTTAACAGCTACTTTTCTATTGTCTCCGCTCTAAGAGGTCAGTATATCACAGTGAATGAATCCTGTCAGTTTTATTACCAGTGGAGCAAAGCACCACAGATAAAAACAAGACTTCATATACCCCCACATCTCCCTGGTCTCACAAAATAGCCTCGCTTGATCAGTCTGTTACTCTAGGCCCCCCTTCCTCAACTCTCTGGTCCTTGTTTTTCTCCACTCTCCCTTCATTTTGTCTATCCTTGCCTGTCTTTTGTGCTGCGGCTCCACTTGTATAGAAAATGACACTGCAGCTGCTCCTTACACCCCCCCTCCTTCTTTCTCGCCCGTGGCCCTCAGCTCCCAGGCGTGTTTACTGGAGGCCCTATAATGAAAGGGCTAGGCAGAGACAGAGACAGCCACAGGCAAGCCCCGGGGGCCCCTGCCTCACGGCTCACAACCCTTCCAACTCCAGGATCAGCACTGTATGCTGCCTGCTTCACAAGGATCAGTTTGTGTCCTCCAGCCGTATCCATCTCTTCTGCCGGCTTCCTGCCCTAATCCCACCACGTCTCCCTCATGCCTCTCTGTCTGGTATCTGCATCACTGGATGGGTTGTATTATTCCTTCAAGCACAGAAACACAAGCTGAAGTATCTATTCACATAATGTCATATACTATTTAAATTATATTTGCTGAGTGATCAATGCTATTCTTATTTATAGATTTTAATTTATTTTTATAAAAGTCGTTAGAATATGAGATGGCCTGAGGGATGAACAGAACTCCCCGCATCGCTTTCCATGACACTGTTTGGCCAAAATAATGAGCTGGATGACATATCCCTGGTATCAATAGGAAGTCACAACAACAGCATCACTGTCAGAAGCAGCCAGTGATGCAAATGTTTTATTGGCTGTCACTACACATGTCAAGCAGAACAATATAACCTTTATGGATGACAGTGTATTGGTTTTGTTGTTTGAGAGATGGTCTTCTGAGGGTCTAAGAAAGGGTAAATTACAACTAATGTTTAATTAAACTAATTGGTCAGGCCGGTTAGCACAAGGGTCTCTAAAATTAGAAAAAAAAGTACGGGTCAAATCTTAACAAAAATTGTATTTGTTATTTGCTAAATGCCTAATATACATTTTCTAAATGATGTAAATGTTTTTCTTTTTAGGCATTTAAATGTGAATCAACTGGTGATGATGAAAAATACATGTGAGAAAAGTTGCTTTTGTTGATATTGCTTTGAATATAGAGAAGATAGCACTAACATGGACAGATAATAATTTAAAGAATGTAAGACTCAGTTAGCTTTACGAGAAGCATGCAGTTGGTTGGTTATTAGGTCTTTTTGAGATAATCTTTCACAGATTTAGGAAAATGCAAACATTATAGGAGCAGGCTAGCTGCTTAAATGAAAGGAATTAAATGAAAAGAAACAAAGTGTTGAAATGCATCTTTTTTAAATAACACATGCTAAGAAATATGAATAGATCTAAAACAGTGAGAACAAGCTTTTCAGATAAAAGTCTTTTTAGGTCATCTTAATGTAAAAATCCCCCAATAAACCACATACTATATATGAAGCATTCCCTGGTGGACTGGAGAATATACCTGTATTCCATCAGGGCATCTAATGTAATGAAACAAGACTGTTGGAGTAGCCTAACAATAGCTGTGGTTAGTTTTACTGAGTGTCTTTTATGCTGCGAGCCCCCAGAGACTGACTTCTCAGCTCCTTAATCAATCTGGTTTAGAACGGACAGGGCCATGCTTAACAACTGGTCACCAACATGCAGTATCGTCTCATTTAGGACCACCTACAGATATTATTCCCGCAATACAATCCAACTCCAGGCTGGACAGATGGTTAACAGCATGTTCAGTTAAGGGAAAAACAGATTGGTGCAGTGGGAAACAAGCATATTTTTTCAGTTACAGTAATTCGAGCCGTGTTGCTCTGCGATTGACTGTTTTCGAATTGATGCATGCTCATTGGGGAGAAAGAGGCACCGGTGACGGGAATGACATGATGGTAGTTGAGTTGCAGATCATATTCTGTGGCTGTCATGGATATGTGCGTGGCTTGTCTGGCTGCTGACATAGATTGAGTGCTCCCACTGTAGATGGACACTGAGCCAGACATAAGGCCACTGATGGCTGACATGTGTCTGATGATTGGAGCCGCTACAACAGAATTATTGATACATCCTACTTAGAGGGCTTTCTTTCTTTTTTATTTTATTTTTTTAAGGAGTGCTGATGTTCTGTGCATTTTTAAACACTGAAACCGCTTTAATATTGTTTAAATTAAACTCTGGATTGCCTGAAGATTATTCATATTGCAAGGTATATACTTACTATCTGCCCCCCTTACATGTATATGCAAGTTTAAATAACACACTTAATACAAATCCTATTTCTTGTACAGCAGTAACTCAATCTAGGCATGTGTATTTGTCCACACACAGCAAATCCAATTAAATGTGTTAACAAACAAGTAAAGATCCACTGCTGCCTGCTCAATAATACCAAACTCAAGCACAGCATGCAAATGTGAAACTGTCTAGCTTAAGCATAGCCACTCAATATCATGCATATTGAGCTGGTCCAGCATCATAAGCAACAGGTCAATAGATGATGTGGATAGTGATGCTGTTTCTCGGCTGAACCACTTTCCCCATAGACAAAACGTTGTCTCCAGTTAGTCCGCTTGTCTCCACCACCATGCAGCTCTCCATCACTCAGCATTTTGCCCTCAAGTCCCACGAGCAGCTGATCAATAAAAGACATAGTAGCTGTGTTCACCTCTGAGGTTACAGGTCAGTGTCCCATCCATGTGTTTAAGCAGCATCATTGATGGAGGTAACTCTGAGGTATAGGCTGTAATAATGAGTTACAACCCATCCTAAAATAAATGAATATTTTTTAAAGAATACAGTTTTAAAAATAAGCATAATGTGATGAATGTGGAGACTGATGCATGACACTTTTTGCTACAAGGAGCTCTCGCTGACTATGAGGCAGCTGTTTGTGCAGTTTTGTCCGTGTTCTAATTGTCAATGTGTATGTCCTCTGTCGGTGACAGGTAAGAGCAAGCGCCATTGCTCAGGATGCTGATCAGAATTACGACTATGCCTCCAACAGTGTGATCCTGCATTTGGACGTAGGTGATGAGGTGTGTGTGCAGCTGGACGGAGGGAAGGTCCACGGAGGAAACACAAATAAGTACAGCACCTTCTCCGGCTTCCTCATCTACCCAGACTGAATTTAATCCCCGCAGAGTGCGAACAATAAAAATAAATAAAACAAAACACCAACATACATATAGACACACTGACACTTACACAGACATATACATATGCAAATTGATGCACAAACACAGAAATGCAGTGCACACACAAAAATATGCACATAGATGAATACAAGCAAGCACACACACACTCATACATATCTGCATAAAGACATTTTGAAATTGCAGCGTACAACAAAGGAATAAATGAAAATCAGAGAAAAATGGAATAAAGTCAATCTGTGCCAATAGTCCTTTATTGGTGCCCTTTGAATACAAATATGAATTTCAGAATATGTACAGTATAGGTGCAAATTCAAATTCTACATTGTGGCTCTAAAATATCTAAAGAATTGTAATGTATTATATATTAAATGACACTGTGCAAACTAGAATAAATGAAAGAGCATAAGTCTGGCTGTCGTGCTGCAATGATGGTGTTAAGGGTGCCATTAATTAACAAAGCTGAGACAAACGTGTTCCAATCTTTACCTGCACAGTATTTATTTACACATTTCTGCTCCGCTTTCCAACAATCTGTTTGAATGGCCTGCATACATTTTGCAACTCATCATTGTAAAATACTTTCCTCTAAGCTTCAAAGTGAATTACACCAATTGAAATGAATTAAATCCCTGTTGTGATTCAGCGAGCATTGGGACGATACTGATTAAAGCGAGGCCATTTGAATAAACAGATGTTTGACTCCTCTCTTCTCTTTTGATTATGGCGCCGAATGTCACTTGGCAGGACAAAAGAAAGCATCTGAACATTGCAAGGAAACATATCACAATGCATTTCATCGATGGCACTTTTGTGTACTGAAATTTTAATTGCCAAGTGCATTATATTGTGTGTGTTTGAGAGCACGTGCGTGTATGTGAGTACGTGGGCATGTTAATATGTGTGAGTGGATATATAAATCATGTAAGATACTGGGGAGGTGAAACATTGACAAGTCCAGTGTTTTATTTTCATTAAAGGTTGTACATTTCACACCTTACTAGAATTACACTGCCATGTCTGAGATACCTTGTCAAAGAATCACCATATGTAAAAGAGTCATTTTGGGATGGGCTATGAAGTATATTGAAACATTTGAGTTGA
This sequence comes from Copadichromis virginalis, assembly GCF_057382275.1. Taxonomy (NCBI): domain Eukaryota; kingdom Metazoa; phylum Chordata; class Actinopteri; order Cichliformes; family Cichlidae; genus Copadichromis; species Copadichromis virginalis. The sequence continues at coordinate 2,976,272 of NC_140637.1, read as the reverse complement.
CAGTTGCTATTAAAAATATCTACACCTACACTTTCTGTGTTCTTGCATGTTGTTTTGGCATGGTGAAGGTCAGTGCTAAATATAGGCACCTACACTCATAAACACGCACACGACCTTTTTATTTTTATTTGAATTGACCAGCTGGACTGACTTGAATTGAGTAGATGACATGACTCCGTGGACCTATAGTCAAAATCGAAATGGCAGCCTGCTTCAGTGTGGATTTCCAATATATGTTAAGACACTAAGACACAAACAAATATTTGACAATATTGACCTCAGCTTATAAAAGGCTCCACTACATGCAGGTAATGTATACATTTAAATGTAGAATCAGCTGTGCAAACAATCCAAACTGGTCTTGACAATTATCTATTATGCTTTTGACACAAAGCTCACCATTAACGAAAATATACAACTGTTGTCTTTGCAAATATTGGCTGAAATCTGAATTTACTTCTTGCAGCTCAGTGATTTTATGGATGTCATACTCGGCTCTTTCGTTCTCTCTTTCCCTTCCTCCCTCCAAATCTCACTCTCTCACACAGACACTCTGTTCCTCACCTAACCCAAACCTTAACCTTTAAGTGTAAAACTTAATTATTTACATTTTGGACACTAGATTTTTGTCCCTGTAAGGAAGATGATAATTTTATTATGCAAACAATATTTGAGTCCATGCAAAATAAGCAATGCCAGTCCCACACACTTATACCCTTTGGTCTCTTTATGTGAGACTATCATGAAATATCAGGACACATTATTTATAATTAAGGTACAATGCTATTGTAAACATGTTTACCAAATTCCCTCACTCATTCACCTCAAATATTTGATAAATCAAACTCACAGTTATTTTCATTACTGTTTATATTCTCAACCCAAGAAAAAAAACATTGAAACCCATCGAAATTTCCTAAAGACGCATCATTTCATGTCTTATTTTTGTCCAGCAGCAATGCACGCTCAAATTTGAAAAGCTGGAACTAGTGCATTTTTGCCTCAGAAATTACTCGAGTGATTAGTTTTGGAATTTTCTGTCTATTGATTGAAAGACTGAAAATCTCAGCCCTGGTGTTTTTTCTTACCTACAAGCACCAAAATCATATTAAAAAGAATATGCGATCTCTTTTTAATCACATAAAGAATTAAAGTAATTGGGATTCCAGGGCTTTTTTAAAAGTTATCTAAGTGGATCAGTAGCTTTTAATTTCACCACAAAAATCTGTGCAAACTACTAACCACCTTTATGTTTATTAATAATCAATAAAGTCTGATATTACACATGAAATGATCAAGATTAAAAAAGGTGGGCAATATTTCAGATGATGCATAATTATTGGTGCATTGCACAAAATGTTTTTAAAGTTCACAAGAAGGCCCAAATGTGCTGTAAAAATAAAGTTTGCACACAAATTCCCAAATCTTGTTTCTGTGAATAATTTCCCCACATTCAGGACCAGTAGCTTTTTAGAGTAGGCACTTCATCACTTTTTAAACCAGTAAGAAGGAGACATCATCTCCATGTTGAAGAGAACGCATCTTGAATTTTTCTTAGATCACTGGCTGAAAGTGAAGTATCTAATTACAGTAGAGAGCTGAAGACAGTCTAGACGTAAAGGATTTGGTGAATCTGTTGCTCCTGAGCAGAAAAAGGAGGATGTAGCCGCACCGCGCCTGGGCCCAGCCCCCGGCTCTCTCTCCTGGCAGATTCCAGTTGAAAGTTAATTGGACGGGGAGAGGTCTGAGACAGGCTGTGCTGAGGCCCATTAGTGATTCCCCTGTCGAATGCAGAGCCACGAGGATCACAGACTCACAAATAGGAGGATTAAAATAATCAATAGCCTTGACTTCCATCGACCACACACATACACACACACCGGGTAATTAGTGGACAACCTATTCAGCACTGGACTATGACACCCTCCTGAACCTTACCCCACACACACGAGCTCCACACTCCAATAGCTGTAGTGTCTAATGAGGGGAAATAGTTGTGGCTGCTTGTGAGGAAAGTGAAGAAAAGGTCAGGAAGCCACCAAACAGCCCTCTACTGCTCATGTCTGTGCTTTGTCATTTCCTCATTTCTCTGAAAATTTACAGCATGGCCAGAAGAAATATAAAAAACAAAACGTTTAATGTTTCTAAACAGCTGCTGCAAACAGATGAGATCCTACATTAGAAACTAGTGTCACCGGAAACAAACTCCTGTACAATAATTCTAATTTGGCTCAAGTCAGCAAAAAGGGCTTTTGAAGGCATGTCTTTGGTATAAACCGTAAATTCTGACAGTCAACCAATGCAAGTGTAGTTGTTTACACATTTGCTTAAGAAGTGAAAGATCATTGGTTCGATTCTGGGATACAAAAATCCCTTGGGGATTGCACCAGGAAGGGCATCTGGTGTAAAAATCAAAATTGAATGTGTGCAGCTATACGCTGTGGTGCCCCCATGTGAATAAGGGAGCAGAATAGAGCAGCTTTCTGCACTGAAGGCTCAAGCAAGACAGATATCAGCAGTAATACTGCCCTCTTGTGTCAGCAGAAACCCCCCCACAAATAAAGAAGATCAATACAGCAAAATATCTTTCACTGTATCATACTAAATCAAACAAAACAACCACATGGGTTCTCAGAAAACATTTATTTAAATGCAGCAACAAAATCTGTTTGAATTCTAAACACAGAAAACTTTTTTTCTGCCTTAGTATGGCTTTAAATACACTGGTTTACCGTACAGTCAGAAACACTTTTATTCAGCCGTAGCAAGTCTTAGCAATGACACAGCAGGTTGGTGACAGTATATGTATTTTAAAGGTCTTATCTAAAAAAATTATAATAATCAGAAGTTATTGCATAATGATTTATGTTTTCTTACATGATGAAATGCTGCTGCAGGTAATATAAACCAAAATGAATAAAAGTTGGTCACACAGGTGAAAAGGCCTGGAAGCAAAACCTGGATCTTTTGTGAGGAATGTAAAGGCACTTCTTAAATTAAAGATGGAGTAATAACTCATGGAAAGAAGCTAAATGGAAAAAGGGGGTACATGAAAAAAAAAAAAAAGAGAAAAAAGTGGGTTGCTCTTCGTCTTCACCCGCTCATAACCATTCTGACCAGTTCTGTAAAGGAGAAATAAAAGAGAAGTGTGAGTTTCATGGTATCAGTTTTTATAGAGACCCCCTCCAACTACAGCATGTGGAGGTAATGTCCCCTCCTCATCCGGCTTTGCTGAGCCTGGGTGGGAGATGCTGCATTTGGAGGCAGATCTCTCCACATTCTGCTCGCCCAGAGCAAAAGAAGGGTTGAAGAGGCAGGGATGAGAGAAAGAGGTGAAATCACCTCAACCTCCTATTGAGCCAAAGCAACTGGCAATCTAAGATCCAAAAAGAGCTGGTTAGAGAAGCCATCCTCGTTGTATGCTTTCCTCTAGCTGAGAAGAAGAGAAAAGCGAAGAAGGTCAAGGGAGCTACAGTCCAGTTGAGAGACGGCCAGCTACAAATTCAGTTTCCAGTAATACAGAGGAAAGAAACAGTCAGCACAGGAGCGACTCATTGCGATTCTCTTGTTAGTAGAAAAAGGGACTGGTCCACTCTCCCAAAGCTGGTGACTATACCATCTAAAAATGTAAAACATGACTATCTGAAAAGGTACATCTTATATGTGTGTTGCATCTGTGAAAAGACCAGTACCTCTGACACCAGTATAGTAAAGGCCTGTTTAATAGCACCAGTGACATGCAAACGAGATTAGAAGAGCTGCAACATAACCACACCACCACACCAGTCAGTTCGAATGCCTTCGCTTCATGGCCACCGGGCTTTTCCTGAATGAGACCAGTCTCTTCCCTGTGTGTCCACCATATCCCCATAAATATAGGGGGGAGTCATAGACACATGCAGAGGGCCATGCTGCAGGCCAGGGGCCAAGACAGAGGGCTGCAGGAGAGAGAGGGACAGAAGAGCAGGAGGCTACACATGGGTCAGAGCCTCAAGTAGAAACGAGGAAGACCACCAGGCTTTCCCACATACATCTATGGGTCAAATCTACTTAGCAACAGCGCACTGTCCCAATTTACCAATACAAACAGCGCAACTAAAGCTGACTAGCGTTAGGATGGCCTAATGCAGCTGGATTATCTGGAAACTAAAAGCAGGAAAGCCTGGAGGTGCTATCCAATGGTATACAATGCCCGTACCGGCCCTCAGCCTGACATGATGTGACGAACAAACGCTGTGGAAGAAGAACATTAACACACTGTCAGACGCTGACATTTAAACAGAGCCTCTTACAGAAGTCCATTAAACAGAAGAGGTAAGAACAGGTATTAGAAGACGCCAACATGAATGATACGGAGCCCCCTGAAGGGTCACAGGAAGGAATTTTGCAGGGTTACGTTTACGCTGAAGCACAGGAACGTTTGCATTCCTTCAGATCCATATGAACACTTGATATGTTTAATAGCACATTTATGTCTATGTGACACTTTACTTTTACCCCTTTCAAAAGGCTCAGTGAAATGGACGCCAAACTCACACATACATAACTTTAAGCTACATTCAATTGACTTTTCAGAAAATGCACAATAACTGAAGTCAGCATAGCCTACACACAATGAATGCCATGCATGAATTTTGAGATGAGTTGAGATGATGACATCCTGTTGCATTAGCTTAATTGTAGCCAGCATCCCATCTTGACCTTTTATATCATCAGCTCTCACCTTCGTAATTGATGCACCCATTTGCATCTTCATGTCCTGCCAAGAGCGTCTCTACTTCCTCCTCTGTCATTTTCTCACCTGATAAATGGAACATAACAGAAGTAATTTAAAACTTACAAATTAAAATGTTGGAAAGATAAAAATACATTTGCAATTCCCTGGATATCAATTTGTATACCAATTTCAGGAACAATACGCTTCTGGAACTTGAAATCAATGTAAGTAGTGTGATCCCAACAGAGTCCTACATTTCCATTTGAATAGCTATTAAGAAATGATAACAATATAGCTTGCCTAACGTGGTGAGGACATGACGTAGTTCTGCTCCCATTACTGTGCCGTTGCCCTCCTTGTCAAAGACACGGAGTCCCTCCACGAAATCCTCCATCGTCCCCTGATCTTTATTCTTAGCAATGGCCTGGAACATGGGCAGGAACTGCTCGAAGTCGAGCATTTTGGTGTTCATCTCTGCAAAAAAGTAAAAATAAATAAGGCAGGCCTGTGTCAGAGAAGATTCCCTTTTGTCACTGCTGTATGTAACACCCAGTACGTTCAATCTTGTTCCCTCACCCTCAGACTTGGGGTTGCCCAGGACTTTGAGCACCTCGGCGTTAACCGGATTTTGCCCCAGGGCCCGCATGACATCTCCACACTGGCTGTAGCTGATCTTCCCATCTCCTGTCCTGTCGAACAGCAGGAATGCCTCCTTAAACTCTGCAGGACACACAGACACGTGATAAATTAAAGTATGAACATGAATTATTTAAGACGAGATGTTCATGAGTATGAGCAGAAATGATAAAGAGATAGGAAATGAACTGGAAATGAAAGCAGAAAAGCAACGGATTGGAAAAGAACAAGAGAACAAGCAGACTAAAGAAAGATCCTGATTAAGACTAAATTATAAACTTACAAGTTATCTGGCAAAACAGACAGGATGCAAAGCACCGAACTGACAAACCTGCCCAGCTTTTGTATGACACTCAACGCATGAAAATGTTAGCCAGTCTCGCTAAGATAACTGATCATATTGCGAAAACTTACACTTTACACAAATGAATCTTTGGTAAAGTGTGGTGCAAAGTTAAAAAAAAAAAAAAAACAAACAACAAAAAAACAAAACACCATCTGCACACCATCTGATGATACTGCAACCATCACTTCCTCAAAAACTCTTTACTACAGTTACAGTCGATTTACTGCAGTTAATGCCTGCATGTTAAGGGTTTGTGCATTTCCCACCTAAACTATTTCACAAGTTGTGTTCATTCTTAAACAAAGGTTAAAAAGACTCAAACCTGTATTAATACAAGGCATCAAAAGCAGGCAAATCTCTCTAACAGGCAGTGACGTGCTTAGTAATTTTACTAGAAAACAAATGCAACAAAAACTCAATTCAGCCAACCGCTGCAAAAATGTTAATCGAATAACAGTTTCAGTTAAGCTTCATGCTGATCTAGTATCACCTCTAACAACCTCTAATAACTTTTGGACACCCTTTTAGCTTTGATCAGACACAAAAGGCCATCTAGCACAATAGTCTTGGAGGTAGCATTTTCTTGCCAATGATCGGAGGAGCTTCATTTAACACCATCACTGTTTGGCAACTCCACATATTAATATTGTATACTACTAATGAACAGTTAATAAACCTCTGAGGCATCTAAACCTTCTTAAGCCTTTACATTAAAAAGTATTGAGCATCTTTGTTGCTGCTCAAGTGGAGTCAGCTTTATCAACTGTCAATGATCTAAAAATCAGCCATTCTAGTGTCAAACAGTGAAATAAATGCTTGCCTAAGCTCCAGCAATCAGGGAGACACGGAGCATGATTACACAACAGCAGGCAGTTTCTAATGTTATAGGGAAAAAAAAAGTTCCCCCCCCCAAAACAAACAAACAAAAAAAAAGGCGTAGGCACTGTTGTGTAGTTTTTTTTCCCCCTGTTCTGAGGAATGTCTCTCTTCCTTTCTCGCCTGCGAGCACTTTTCCCAGCACCATATTTGGTTATTAGAGGAGTGGAGAGAAGGAGGAGGAGAGTGAGAGTAGCTCTGGCCTATTATGTCAGCTATGATTAAACAAACCAGCCCTAGGACAAAACCCATCCACCACTTTATCCAGCACCAAAAATGGGCAGAGTGGAGATGAGCTATTTGGAAGATAGCAGGCAAAGTTTATGGTACACTGACAAAAGCGGGAAAGCCTGCGCTCTAACAGAACAAGACTTGTGAGAGCAAATATGGACTCTGGCCATGATTGGCTTTTCAAAACTTCTTTCAAAATAAAATAAACCAAAATAAAACTGCAACACACATCAAGGCCGGTGAGTAGTACAACATTATGTGCAACTATGGCTGACTTTGACGTACCAAACACCAGTGCAAAGCGGCTATCGTACACATTTACGACAGACTTGGCTCCACAACCGACATGCAGATCACACCCTAAAACACTCCGAGATGGCCATCAGTTTAGTGTAAGGCGTCCCCTTTACAATGACTTACCATGAATCTGATCCAGGTTAAATTCAATCTGGAAAAGGACAAGCAGTTGCAAGTGGAAAAAAAGTGATGAAACAGTACGAAAATATAAAAAAGGAGAAACAGAAGGAAAACTTAGGTCTAAGGCCACGACTGCTACTGCTGCTGTGGCGGACGGAGGACTTAGAGCAGGATGATAGTGGAGGTACAGGGCAAAGTGTCATCTGGAAAAAGCACGAGTGAAAGAACACCAAACAGGAGAAATACGATGGACATGCCACAACACAAAAGCAAGACTCACCGAGGATTTGATCTTCTGAGAAGTCAGACTGTTTAAAAAGAAATTAGGCTACATGAAAATGGTTCCTTAAAGCTGTGCAAAGCTCGCTCGCGTTTACATCAAAGGATCTGTGAAATACTTTACAGTTATTTAGATTGCCTGAACTTGCAGATAACATTTCCCACCGTTACCACATTCACTAATGCTTAACCTAAACCCAGTCATTACATTAGTCGACAAGTCGTATAATTGTTAACTTTATCCGCCATTCAAGCTAGTGCTAGCTTATCTAAAGTTGCACTTCCGCTTGCGCCCAGCGGTCCAATTCGGATATTCAAGTTCATCTTAACATCTCTGCAAAGTTCGGCCATTTTGTTAAAAGACTGAAAATAATATCTAACTGCATAACAACTGCGGTAATGCTAAGATGTGAATGAGGGGAAAAAACCCACCATGGCTGTGTCGGCTAAGGTGTGTCCGAGACGACGGCAAACCAAAGAATGTGACGGGTCGAGTGGAAGGTGGGGTGAGAAAAACCAAGCAGGCGTACGTCATCACGCACAGGACGCAGGAACTGACGTCTCGGCAGCTGCCGCGCTCCATATATAGAAACAAAGCTGAAGGTATGGTATGTGATTTACAATACATGGATATGGAGCCTTCGTTTTATGATTAAGGTGACAAGTAAATGGAATAAGGCCTTAAGCCTTAAACCTAACCCTAACCCTTAACCTGATTTTAGGCTAAAAGTGGATTATGATGGTCGGCCTGTCCTTTCCTTTATGGTTATGGTAACGTTATTCACAAATGTCCATTAATTAAAATATAGATTTTTTTTTTAATTTGATTTTCAGATTAGGAAGAATGATGCTATTGTGATGATGTAATGATGTCTGCTGCTGGGTTTGCAGGCTGTGTTTAAGCCACATTTTCTTCAAGCCATATTTTGTGGCAAGCCCTCTGTCCCGCATGCACTGTGAAGTTGGACAAACCTTGTTTCAGCTATCTACTCTGCAAATTTTTACAGGATCAACATCTTGCATGAGCATAGAATTGGAAATGAATTTTTGACTGAGATTAAACTTAAAGGAGTTAATTATTTAAGTCGATCATTAATCAATGAGCCACTAGACCCCTTTTAAAAGAAATTATTTTAAGGATGTTATATAACAAAAAACACTTGCGTGATTGAGCTAAGGGACCTGCATTAGTGTTGTGGGTGTCTGGCCATCCAGGAAAGATGGATTTTTTGAGTATAGTAAGATCATGGACTGATGTCATATCACTTTATAGGCCAAAGACCTTTTTTTATTTCCTAGATGGCGGCCAGGCTTCTTGTCATGTCTGTGAAGTGGGTAACTTAACATGGCCCACATATCCTCACCAGCTAAATGGGGCAGTCTCACTCTATAAAACAGTGCATGCAGTGGCAACACTTAAAGCATATGAGGATGGCAGCAAAAGCTGGGGCACAAACCAAGCTAAGCTATATTACTGCACATATAAATACATTTTTTAAATTAAGAATGATTGCCTATTCCTGCTTTTAACCTTTTAACATTACAAGCCCACATGATTTTGATTCAAATGTTTTTAACAAGTGGTCGAGGTTAACTAAATTCCTATATCCACTGAGGTTTTTATATCAGCGCGCCCCTGAAAGGACTAAAATCCCCATAAAGCAATGACATTCAAAAGTATTCAAACATCCTGCTGCAATACTGGTTTATATTTGTTTAACACATGCAAACCTTTTTAACATTAATCTTGTAATGCCAGAAGGACACAACTGGTGGCTGGGTATTTTACAGCTGACAGTTAAAGTGTAGTGTTAAACACACACTGCAGCTGGTATACACTCACTGGCCGCTTTATTTGATACATCTTACAAGTCCTGGGTTAGACCCTCCTTTTTCTTCAGAGCAGCCTTAATTCTTTGTGACATAAATTCAGAAATGTGCTGGAAACATTCCTCATTTTGACACGTCAGCAGGCATTTGCTGGAAATTTATCAGCTTCACATCCATGATGCAAATTTTCCATTTTGCTACTTACCAAAGGTACTCTGTTAGAATGATATCTGGTGACAGTGGAGGCCATTTGAGTGCAGTAAACTCACTGCCATGTCATGTCATCACTGTCTGAGATGTTCTGAGCTTTGTGATATAGTGTGTTATTCTGTTGGAATCAGCCATCAGAAGATGGATACCCTAAATAAAGGCATGATCATCTGTAATACTCAGGTAGGCTGTGGGATCCAGATTGCCAAGAAAATATCCCCCACACCATTATACCACCACCACCAGCAGCCTGAACTGTTGCTACAAAGCAGGACGGATCAGTGCTTTCACGTTATTCTGACCCTTACTGTTCAAATGTTGAGGCAGAAATCAAGACTCATCATACCAGGTGTAGTTTTTCCAATCTTGTGTTATCCAATGTTGGTGAGCCTGTGTGAATGGTAACCTCAGTTCCCTGTTCTTCTCTGGTAGGAGTGGCCCTCGGTGCGGTCTTCTGCTGCTGTGGTGATCTACGTCAGGGTTCCATAGCTTTTGCATTCAGAGATGCTGTTCTACGTGCCTCGGTTGTAACAAAGGTTTGGGTAACAACCAGTCTTGCCATCCTATTGCCTCAAAGCACATTAAAAGTCTATATACTAATACTAATCACCTTGAAATTCAGCAGGTTGTGCTGACGATGTCTATAAGCCTAAATGCCTTTAGTTGCTGCCATGTGCTTGCTGATTACACATTAGCAAATAATAAATCAATAAAGTGCTCAGTGAGTGTATGCCACTGTGCCAGAATAGTGGATGCAGATAATTGTGAACAATGAAATTAATGCAAAGTAAAATAATGTCACTTTCTAAATGATCTCATGATCTTTTGACAGAAGAACTTATTGCCTTATTTAACTTTTGAGGGTAAGCTATGAAGTAAATGTTTAAAGATCTTTGGATACAATAACTGCAAAACATCAGAGAAGTATGAGAAGGTCTATTCTTTTGTTTTAATCTCATTACTTTATCTAGAAAAAAAATAAGAGTTTGCTCACTTTGAATTTCAATGGTCTTAACTTTCTTTTTGTAGAAATCACTCTTGTGTGGGTTTTGAGATACAGGCAACGAATTTGAATTATCCTTCTGATGACAGAAATAGCACATGCTGTGACAGGAAACTGTCTCTAAGGGGGCCACTCACTGACTGACAACCAGTGCTGCTGTTACTGTCCCATTTCTTTGATTAACTTAGATTCTCTCTTGGTCTTTTTAATTAGCTGCACAATTAAAAGAAGCTACTTTGCAAATAATTAGAGATATTATTTGGAATAAATTTCATAAGAGACCACTATTATGTATCTTTCACTGAGCTTTAATCTGTTTTCTAAGAGGCATTAATGACATACTGGGTGTAAAACTAGACTGGCTAGATGCGACTCATACTTTAGTCATACTTTATGAATGCCCCACATAAGCTCTGTTACAAAAATATGTACTGCAGACGACCCACTCACCTCCAAAGTACTGGGATCAAAAGGTGAATCAGAGGGACGGAGCATCCTAGGCTTTTGCTCCGGTTTTGGAGTTGCAGGAGCTGAAGGCATGCAGGGATACGGAGGACCGAGTCTGGGTTGGGTCACTGATGAGGGAGACTTCTTAATGGAGGGTTCTCTTTTTGGAGACATTCCTGATGTCCTGGTAGAGTTACACTGAGTGTCAGATCTCTGCACTAGCAGCCAGTATGGCGCTGAGAGAAAAAATTTCAAGCTATGAAGTAAGTTGGGTGTATCCTGTTGAGGAGAGGGGGGAGGAGATCAGATTTATGATGCTGATGATGCTCAGGGACTGGCAGGTGGATGAGGCAGAGGTGAATTAGTGAAGCAAAGCGTAGGAGGAGTGGAGATGAAAGTGAGGGTGTAAAATAAAGAAGGGCCAAATATAGAAATCACCATCCTCCTCTGACTTCATTTATTTGGGTCAGAAGAGTGTGTGTGTGTGAGAGGGAGAGAAGAGAGAGAGGATTGGGTGCTAGTTTGTGCTATAAATGCCTAGAAACAGATGCAAAGCATTAAAAAGCTTACATTTCCTGAACCAAGAGTCTAGAATATGCATAGTTCAGTGAATTCTGACAAGTGCATAAGGTACTATGAATAGTCATTGATTGGGCTGTAGGGGTACTGAAGTATCTCCCAGACAGGCTGTACACCAGACAGATCACCAGTGTATCACAGGTCCAGCACAGGAAGACACACACATTCACAGCCACAGCATTGTCTTTGGATTCTGGAGTTCCTGCAGGAAATTCACGCAGGTACAGCGAGAAGATGTAAACTTTACAAAGAAAGGCCCCAGCTGGCAGGTCACCTTCTGGCTGTATCATTGTACCGCTGTGCTGCCCAAGATTGTAACATTCATTCTAATTTTATGCTACGGATCACTCGAGGTTGCTAAATTTATTCTATCTTTTCATTTTAATATACATTTGGGGTTAATTCACAATAATATTCACTTAGTTGTATCTATTTTTAAGTGTAAATACCTTGTCTCGTGTCCAAAAACAGTTTTCTAGTGCAGACTCTGCCTATAAAATAACATTAAAGAATATCTAAAAGCACTCCTAAATCAAACATGCAACATACAACTTGCTTCCCCTTGTGACAAAGAATCAGCTAGAAGTAGCTTTATTTTTACATTCTGATGTTGTGGTTGTAACTCCTATAATATTACATGCACTACTGTATGTGTAAGCCTCTATAGTAAAGTGTTATAGCAAGCCATCATCAAGCCTCAGACCACCATGGTCCAGTTTGAAATGTGACAATGTTCAGTAGTCAAGACAACCCTTTAATCACAGCTCTGATCATCACACAAGCAGAAATGTTTTAATTTATTTCCTTTGTGTTTTCTGTGTTTTCATCAATTAATCATCTGCTGATGATTTACTGGTTGAGGCTTATTTTCAGTCAACAGCTTTGTTTTCAGATTAAGTCCCCCCCCCTAAATAACAAGATATGAGTGTGTTTAGGATCAAAACGAGATCTGTGGTTTCATTAGTTCAGTTTCTTCTTAAAATGAAACTATTTCATTGTCATTTTAAAAAAATTACGGAAGCTGATTTGAAAAAGATTTTAGGATTTGATTTTTGGAACCAACCCCCCAAAATTTTACTTATACAATTAAACCAAATGATTATTATTTGATTCACCACATTTAAGTGCACATTATAAGTTTTTCCCACGGAATAAAGTTGCATAAAAATGTAAAAGATGTGGCCTTTTATCGTAATACACTACTATCTATTCAAATTTAAATTTCAATCTTGAGAGAATTAAGAATTTCAGTTGAGAAACAAATAAGTAAACCCGATGTAAACGACCTCCTGCGGCTGCCCTGCAGTACCTTCACGGCCCACCAGTAGAGCGCAATCCATACATTGGGAATCACTGAACAAACCCATCAGCCGTGAGGCGCTCTCAAAATATTTCACTAGATGTCACAATTGCACCACAGCACCATACGTACTCGACCCCATTAAACATTTGCCCTTAAATGATGATGAATGAATACAATACATCCGCTCACGCGTTTTAATGGACCTTTATGAGTGAAGTTTTTATAATAAATTATCGAACTTTCAGCTGTCAGTGTCGAAATGTTTTACAACTTCTGGTTTCGCTCTTTGCGCTCATCCAACAGTTTTTGCTCTCCGCTAGTCAGTCACATTTGGGGACAATCCATCGCACGCTCAATAGGCCTTGAAATCATCATTTATGTGTCCAGTGCGTCTAAACAATAGCGACATAAGACCCTTGCTGTGCGCCCAACGGCACTTCTGGTGCTTTATAATAGCCGATCGAACATGCAAAACTAGGGTACGAAGGAACAAAATTATCAGCCCATTATCAAAATAAAACGAAACAAGAGAAAATATAAACAAGGGAAATATTCAGATTTTTTTAAATTCACATTTTTTTTTATATTCATTAGTTTATTTTTCAGCGTTAATCCTATTAATGCTTTCAGGATGCAGACCATTCACTTGCCAGCTGATTGCTGATGAGTCTGCCGAGCAGACAGCTCAGCGTCAAATAGTTTAAGAAGATTACCAGGGCTTCACGTTTTCCTCATCATTTCCAACAATAATCCACCGCAAGAGGCTAATAACTCTGAGAATACCCTATACATCTGCTTTGAAATAGATTATCAACCATATATGCTGTAATTAGCAAATTGAAATATTGTCCTTTTGTGTTTTGCAGGTGTGTATACTTATGAAATTAATTTTCTAAAAAAAAAAAAAAAACTACCATCAGCGGTTCCTTTATTTTCCACTTTGTGTTGATTGTTGTGAAAGCAGATTCAATTACTTCAACTTAAAGGAAATGTTTCAACAGATCCTCTGAGCTGCCCCAATTGACTAATGAAATTATGGCACTTCTACCTAATGTCATTCAAAGTCCCCCGCCTGCTACAGCAAATCTCCACACCACCTGATTTATTTTTAATGATATTACACCCCTCGGTCGCCTGTGTCATGGTAATAATCGGGGCTGCTCCAGCTGCCTCTAGATCACATTAGCCAGGCTTAATATTGACAGTGCCGGGCCCACTGAACAATGAAGCTATGGGGATAGAGGGAGCTTAGAGGCTGCCTAGCCAGTGGGTATTCTGCAGGAGGTAGTGGAGATGCAGGCCAGGATGCTCCAGTTCCCTATGCCCCGGAGGACTGGCACCATCATTAGGCAGCATCTTCTATAGTCCTGTGGAGATTTAAACCCACCACTACCAAATCCAGACCCCACCCAGGCCCAAGACATCAAAACCATACTGACAGGGAACAATGAAACTAGTGGCAACTTGATTCCCTGCTATTTCTTCACTGGAAGGAGAGACCTGCCAGGACAGCAGCTCAGCAGCTGCACCTTGTAGGTTCCTGCTGTGACAGAGTATTTGGATAAGGTTCAAGGAGAAGCGATCTGCAGGGCTCACCTTATAACATCATAAAATAGGCTGTTAGAAGTTCACTCTAATGGACATACAAACCTTTTTTTATCTAAAAAAGAAGAAGAAGAAGTATAAATAATTACATAATATCATGGCTAATGCATATATATTATTTTGATTTATTAACTGATTTTTCTCTTTTTTTAACCAAATGTATTATAAGAAAAAGAAAAACCTTTTGCATCCAGATCTGATTAGAAAAGTGCTTTTATCCGTTAGACAAATTTATGTTGTAGGCTCGTCTAGTTGCTGTATTTGCATAATGGTCACACTGGGATTTCAGACTAGGCCACTTGTGGGACACTTGCACCTGATCACAGAGACACTATGGCTCTTTGCCAATCACACCTTCGCAGTTGATTCTCCCAATTAAAAAATCACCTGAATTTGTCATCACGTTTATCAGGTTGTTCAATGTCAGTTGAATGTCTGTATACTCAGATTTTATCGTCTATCCTAAATTGTTGTTTGGATCGAAAGGGGATTTTGTATTGGGGGCCCACAGATTACTGCCGTTGATTAGTGGTTGGGTGTAATCCTTTCAGACCCTCTCTCTCCAAAACACCCCTGGGATATGCCCATCTCCCAGAGGACCGGCAGCATGGCAGATGGACCCCCCCCTCCCTCCCTTCGGCCCCCTCTAACAGCACAACGAAAAACACTGTTGATGTCCTGGGACGGAGGTTGTAAAGTATCCTGAATATGAAACCACAGGCACCTTTGTTTAATGGCTCTCTCCCCACTTAGTGAGAATTGCCCTCAGGCCCGATTCCCATTCTGTAGGCACATTTCTGCTCGATTGGAATGTTTTCCAAATCCATTAGCCCAAAGGAAGAGGAATAAGCTGCAAACAATCTACTCATATTTTGGAGATGAAATGCTGCCTGATCTTATCTAAATGCCCTTTGTGATCCAGGAGACTCTAATTTATTGGCACCATATGGATATAACAAGGGATTTTCCAGAAAAAAAAGGTATCAAGTTGAACATGGAATTATGTTCAGACACAACAGGATAAATAAACCGTACACTTTTCTGTGGAGCATGGCTGCACACACACCTTTATTCAGTCTGCCATGCTGAATGTCAGCAGTAGGACGTTCATGTAAATGGGCCGCAGTTGCAAAAGTGTGAAAACTTACAACTGAGCTCTGAGCTCTTTACATTTAGTTTGCACAATTTAATTTGGGAGAAACACTTCATTTAAAGATCTTTCCAAGTCTACAATAAAAAATTCAGAGAAGTCTGCTTTGTAATTGTATTCAGCCACAATGAACAGCAAATGGAAGGAAGACTAAGACGTCTTAACACGCAACATAAAATAACTTGAAATCAGATGCTGCCAGTCGTAGAGAGAAAACTGCATCATACATAGTACAAATGGGCTCAGGACACTAAACTCTGAACAGTGAAGTTGCATCTCTCTCTAGCCTAACCGCCCTGTGCCACATCACCCCAACTAGCATGCCAGCTCCTCTCACAAATCCAAGCTTGCTGCATCTTTTATGCGTACAAGGGGGCTCAGCTTTCAGGAGCGAGCCAGGGAGCATGTGGAGCTTTAATTCCTATTGTATTCGTGCAGTCTTGGTGTGTGTGAGTGTGTCTGTGTTTTAGCAAAAGAGGGAGCGGGAGATAGAGATGAAGAAAAAGACGGAACAAGGACCCATCTGTCAGCACAGTGCACCAATCCCTCCCATTCCACTCGGAGTCCCAGGGGACTAGAGCGCGAGACAACTCACTTGTGGCAGTGGTTTTTTGTACGGAATGGGGTTGCCCCCATTAATACCAACAACAGCACTTAAAAGGCTAAAGTGGGGCTGGTACTCTTTTAGTCGTGAACATAAACTTGTCTTGGACAGCTCATGCCAAAGCTGACAATGCATTTCTTTTTGGCCAATCAATCAAATCAAAGCATACATTAAAATCTGATTTATGTTCACAAAATCTTCATTATTAAAATGCATCTCTTTGAAACACAGTACGTCAGTTCAGTAGACTGTGTAACTTTACTTGTCTACTTTAACTTTACTTGTTGCAAAGATAAATATGTAGAACTATCCCAAGTTCAAATCATGCAAACTCATCAAAAGTTGGTTCAGATCATCTGTGTTCATCATGACCTCTTCCGGAAGGTTGGCTTTCTATGTTATTGCTTAAATGGGAGCAGGGCAATTCCCTTTCCCTTAGTCAGTCAGTCATTTGGGAAACCGATGGGGATTGTCGGAGACTGCTAGGCTCCAATTCCCCATGCAGGCTGCAGGTGTGGCGTGGCCATACTCACACTCCTGGGACAGAAGGAAAGTGTATGTATTTGGGGGTGTAGAAGTGCATCCACCAGGGGAGCTTTGGGCACATCATATTAGCCACATACACAAAGGACAAGGCTTATCTTCCTGTCCACATACCTTTATGGCCAGTGCACTGACCAGGAGTGATTAGAGAGGTAGATAAATACTGTTTCAAGCACAAGACATCTACTCGCGAGTGACGCCTCAGCATCCAAGCAACAGATGCCCCCACCCCCCAGTTGCTCCCATATTCAGCCATCTGTTAGCTTGTGTCTAATAAATCGTTTGATAAGTGCCTGTTTTCAAGCGCTTCTTGTCAATTAATCGCGTGATTATATCTTTCCCCCCGGAAATACTGCTCTTAAAAACAAGGAAACTTCACCGGATAGTCGAAAAGGTTCAGTCACGAGCACAGCTGTGCGCAATCGCGCGCACAATTGGGATCAATGCGGGGGCACGTGCGACTCGCGAGACCCCGTCTGTCAGTGGCCGGTTGTAACAATAGACCCCCACTGAGATGCGGCTCGCCACGCACGACGACTGGCGGGCGTATCTCGTGCTTTGGCATTTGTAGTTAAAAGTGTGCAAAATGACCAATATTTACATAAGATTTGTGAAGCCTAATAAAAGACGTAAACTCACGTCACGTGGACTACGCGTTTGATTCAAAGAGTCTACTGAAAAGTTAGGTTGTACGTGTTTAAAGTTTAAACAAAAGACAAACAAACAAACAAACAAAAAACGACATAGAAAGCAAAGCATAAAAGCAATTAGTCATAAGCCAAATGTATCATTGATAATCCAGTAACTAGACGGTGTAGCTGATTACATTTCCAAATGGATTCTCATAAGCATAGCTGATCTAAATGTGTCTCGATCGCAGGACCAATCGACTCAGTAATCAGATTGCCAACTCCTTGGGGCCAAATATGACGCTAAAAATTGAAGGAAACAATTGAATGAGTGGTTGAACAGCGCACACACCTGCTCTCCGCACACCACGCTGTCAAAATCACTTAAATACGCACATAAGGAAGAGCGTCTCTTAACTCATTGAAGATCAAGCCCACACTGCGTTTAATGAAGTGGAAAATGTATAATCCAACCGACTAATGAAGAGATAGACAATCGATTACGATGGTTAACACACTCGCGCAGCAGCAAACAGTCCAGTGGATTTTACGATTTCTGTGTTTTCAGATTTGAGGGCAACAACAAGAGATCTTCATTCAAGTCAGATGTGATTGGAAATCTAACAGCAAACTCCTGCGTAATACTGAAATCTGTGATGGGAAATTATTGAGTTTATTATTGAGTTTGAGTTATTCTTTCTTCTTTTATTAAAAAATAGCTTTAACATATATTTCAATTTGCGCGCAATCGTGGTACTTGTAGGCCTATAGCGGCAATAATTTTGCAACACAACTTAAAATTAGAAAAAAAAGTAGGATAAGGCGGGATTAGCAGAAGATTGGAAAATGATTAGTTTTGTTTTAGACATAAATATATTTTTAGATAGTGGTATAAGCAAAGTCACATTTGGGGAAAGAGTCTTATGAAAGGCTGTAAGATGCTAAATAACACTGCATGTGCTCCTTAAACTGCTACCAAGTGTTTTCAAGTTCCTCTTTGTTGGCCGCTGTGCATTTCTGACGTCCTATACACCCATCCTTTCGTAGTTCACGGACTTCATGATTAAAAAAAATGTTATGCATGTACCCTGTCTCACTCTCTCGCTCGCTGCACATTTGCCAAAACTTCTGGTCACGAGCACGCCACGCGCGTTTGGATAAGTTGACGGTGGGTGGGGCGGCAGAGGGAGGGACTTGCCGGTTAAAGGCAAAAAGAATATCAGCCCGATCGTGTCATTTGGAGATGAAAGTTCCAAGCGTACTCATGGCCATCTGAGGGAGCAGAAGATTAAGGGACAGAAGAAAGAAACACAGCAGTTGTGGACTTATCACTCTTTTATTAGTCTGTTTAACATTTAAAAATCTGTTGTGAACGAAGCGAAAACGGATCCCAAACAGGTGAGTTGACATTTTATGTCCAAGTCTTGTGAAAGAAATAGAAAAAAACCCATATGGCTCACATTAGAGCTAATAAATTTAACACATGACATTTTTGCAGAAAAAAACTCTTAAGCTTATTTACAGCTGTGAAAACCTTTCAAATCACCCAAGCATCATCCTATTATTTACAGTTCTATCTTTTTTATGTTCAGTGGGATGTACAGTAAAGACAGAATTACGAGCCCAAAGTTCGCTCTACAAGTTACTTTAAATTACTTTAAAAATCACAAAGTAGGACTTTTTTGCACAACAATAACAAATATTCTTCGTTTCACTTAACATTAAAGTACAAAATAACATTTAAAATGTGATTTTGGGGCGATATAGATTGCTCTGCAAAAAAGTATAATAATAATAATAATAATAATAATAATAATAATGAAGGTATTCTAACAGAGAAATGTGTGTGTGTGTGTGTGTGTGTGTTGGGGGGTTACATGTTTGTTGATTTGTATGTTGCCTGTTTAATCTTTGAGCTTTATATACTGAGTAAATCCCGTGGTGTCCCAGATTGACAGCGTCTCTGAAAGACTGGAGAATAACAGCAGGGAACCACTCATCCATCTCATTCTGAAAACAGCCATTTATTCATTAATATCCAAATTTCACAGTGAGATTGATTTGAAATAATTACTGGATTTATTTCAGAACTGTTATGCGACAGAGGTGCTTGCACTTCATATAAGTGATC
This sequence comes from Copadichromis virginalis, assembly GCF_057382275.1. Classification (NCBI taxonomy): domain Eukaryota; kingdom Metazoa; phylum Chordata; class Actinopteri; order Cichliformes; family Cichlidae; genus Copadichromis; species Copadichromis virginalis. Next base: position 2,956,736 of record NC_140637.1, on the reverse strand, counting down.
TGTCCATACTGCCCTGCTGAAATGAGAGCACTCTCAGTCAGTGTGTGCTTCTTCTGGTACCCATCAGTTATAAATAATAATACAATTTTATCACGTTATGGGGAAATAGCCTCAAGGATTTACATTCACAGACACTGAATCCCAAAGTATTGAATTTGTTGTGTGGGCTCTTTTTCTTTAGATCAAAATGATGACCAAATCATTTGGGAAAAGTGGGGATGTGAGTGAGCTGGTGAGCTCCCTCAGCTGGCTCGATGATGACGGCAGCTCACAGGATGGAGATGAAAGCCCAGAATTGACGGGGCGCCATGGCCTGACTGTAGGGGGTCGCCTCCGCTCCTGCACAGAACTGGGTAGTGAGGATATGGAAGAAGAGGAGGAAGAGGAAGAGGATGAAGAGGATGGACCAAATGGAGAAAATGCTCCCAAAAGGAGAGGCCCTAAAAAGAAGAAGATGACCAAAGCTAGACAGGAGAGGTTTCGTGCACGGCGAATAAAGGCCAATGCCAGAGAACGTTCTCGTATGCATGGGCTAAATGATGCTCTGGATACTCTGCGCAGAGTGATGCCTTGCTACTCTAAGACACAAAAGCTGTCGAAGATTGAGACTCTGCGGCTGGCCCGCAATTACATCTGGGCTCTGTCGGAGGTGCTGGAAAGTGGCCAGTCTCCAGAGAGTCATGGATTTGTGGAGATGCTGTGTAAAGGTTTGTCCCAGCCTACCAGCAACCTTGTGGCTGGCTGCCTGCAGCTGGGACCCAGTCCGATGATTCTTAATAAGCTGGAAGACAAGTGTGGAGGTCCAGGAATGGGTAGTATGGTGGCTGGCCATCCCCTCAGCTACCCATCCCCAGGCCTTCCCAGCCCACCCTACGGCTCCCTCGAGGCATCGCACCTCCTCCAAATGAAAGGATTCAAGGGGCCTGTATATGACAACCCCTCCCCTAACGAGTGCAGCAGCAGCACTCCTCCATACGATGGGCCCCTCACTCCCCCACTCAGCATCAGTGGCAACTTTGCCCTGAAGCAGGAGCCATCTCCGCATGAGTCAGAGAGGAACTACACACCCCACCATGCTCACTACCTCTCATCCCACCATTACCCCACGTCCACGACAGGCAGCCTACCAGGGGGGCCTCAGGCCCACCCACTCTTACAGGCTTCTCGCTACGAGTTGCCCCTGGATGTGGCCTTTGACTCCTTTGCTCCCCCTCACCTCATCACCTCTCACATGGGTACCATCTGAAATGTGATAGTACCAGTGAATGAGTGACTGTTATGAATAGCCAGAGTAGAAGCACTGCTCCTGTATAAACTGCTGTAAAAAAAGGATGACTGTGGTACTGAGTGTATAGAGAAAAATGTTTGCTTTTATGTTGTCTAGTACTCTGGGAGAGCACTGAATGCTCAGAGAGAAGACTCATCACCTCAACTCAATCTACCTGAAACATGCACCCATAACATTTATTATTGTATTTATTTCACTTTTGTTTATATGTTAATCTTCTTTTGAACACATTGCTCCGTCAGTTTTTAAAGAGTTGAAGTAAAAATTAGTTTACCAAATCAGATGTCCTTGCTGAAGCATTATTCAGATGCTTATGTTTGAACAAATACTTTATTATTTACACGTCTACGTATAAAAAGAAATTGATCAAAAAGTCCCCCATTGTGCACTGAGGCCTACAGCCAGTTTCCTTCTGAATTTAAGAAAAGCAATGCATTTATTTATACCTGTATTTAATATTTATTTTGATAATGTCTTGTCTGTTTTATATTTTTCTCAGCACAGTTTCTGTTTCACTGTCTTGGGTTGATGCCAGCCACTGGTAGCTGTACTGTATTTAATTTATTTATTTTAAGTCTTTCAGGTACTTGTTCATTTGGTGTCACAATTTTTGTCATACTGTACTGTTAATATTTTGCTGTTTCGCACTTAATTAAATAAATATTCTTATATTATATGCTATTTCCATAGTAACACGTGTGCCATGTCTTTTTGTGATGTTATGCTCTCATCCATTTCTTACATTTTAGTTTAACAGAAAGACAAACGCATGCACTAACTGGCTGTAAACACAAGCTTGGTACAGTGATGTTTTCATTCATTTAGATTTCTTTTTGCGTTTTAGTATTACACTTATATATAAAGCACAGTAGATAATACAGAGATGACTCTTTTTGCTAAGCCCTCACATCAGAGGACAAATTATTTTCATCAACTCGATTACAATTTCAGTTAAATTACAAGTTCTGGTTTTAAAAAATAAATAAATGTGAGTCAGCGACAGCTGTTACATCGCTCTCACTAGCTTTGTGCATCGTTTTAGATGCATCATTTTCAGAATATCCCTGTAATCTGGTCACGATTACCAGCAGGTGCAGTATTGGGCATTTTTCTGTACTCATAAATGCATTTTTACATGCAAAATAAATATTACACAAACAACACAGATAGCTAATTAGTATATTTAGATTTCTGTGGCTCTAAATCATTTTACAATAGAAGAGTGTGCCAACTAAAAAAAAAAAGGGGAAATCAGCAAGACTGGATGAAGGAGTACTTTGTGGCTGGGAAATAGAGATCTGTTGCATGATATGAGTGTGTGCATGTGTGTGTGAGAGAGAAAGAGTCTGTGCATGATGTCATTCAAAGGCTTGCTCCGGGGTTTCTATCAGGTCAGGCGGGAGGCTGTTGTGGGCCATGGGAAAACTGCTCCGGGGAACAGGTGAACCTGTCACAGCTCTGAGCCTCTATCGTTGGCTTTCTCTCCCATGTGTCCCATTTTCCCATGTAGCTCATGCCAAAACACTGAAGGGCAAGAACTCATTTTCCAATAATTCATCCAGTTTTACTGAATGGTAAACTAGCCTGGCTTTTCTTTGAGACACAGCACATGTGTAAGAAGGATGCTATATAGTAGCTAAGAAGATTAGCTTTTATGAATATTAAAATAATGCAGTCTCTACATACTAATGCCATAAATGGGTAAAAAGTTCAGCAAAGCAGAAATAAGGATACATCAATCCAGAGATAATGTAAAGCTGGCAAAGTTCCTAAAACATTTATATCACTCAACTAATGACCGGAGTATCAGTTTTGACTTTCATGATTGTGCTGAGGGACATGATGACTCTTGAAATAAACAAAGAACAGGGCGGCAGAGTGCAAAGATGAAGTGCATGAGTGTATTTATCCTTGTGGTCTTTTGGCCAATTGTTAAAAAAAAAAAAAAAGGGGGAAGGTGCTTTTGGATGCTGTTCTCTAAGAGGACTCCCCCTTCGTTTCCTTCAGCTACCCCTCCAGAGATTTGTCATTTCCAGTCCTGGCAACAGTGGAGAAGGGCTGGAAAAGAAAAGGGAATGATTGTTTTAGTGGGCGCCACTGGTCTATTGTGAACGCAGCCTGTTCTTTCTCTTGACCTGTGACCTGTATTGTTGTTGGGCTCCTCGTTTGGGGAGGTCAGACAGCTGGGGGAACGGTGGGGGGCTGATGGACAGCTGGGCCAATTTGGGGAGAAAGAGAGAAAGAGCAGAGAGTGAGAGCATAAAAGAGAGAAATGGGAGAGGCAAAGGGAAGTAAGTGTGTTGTGGAAGAGTGGAGAAGTGGAGAGAGGAGCAGAGGGCAGCAGAGGTGACCGAGGTCCTTGATCCTCAATTGCAAGTTTGTCCCCTCTGCTGCTGTGTGTCAGCCGTGATGAAGGAATGACACATAGCTCTACACACAGGCAGACAGTGTGAGAAAGTACTCGTAGAGTAGCTGATGCATGCTCTTTGTGTCCTTGCTATTCGGCTACAGCAAAAACAGTGTGTGCGTGTGAGAGAGAGAATGTAGTGGTTATTTTTTTTTTGGTGGTGGTGGTGGTGTTGGGGGGGCTGTTACGACTTATCCTCCATAGTCCAAATAATACATGAGTGGGTGGATATGGACATAATCCCTATAAATTGACTTTGGATACAAGATTAGAAAACACAGGACAGTCTTGCGCGAGGAGCATGGCGGAGATTTTCATGCAGCAATTTCAGAAATATATACGTGCCATAAGCTTTTAAAATGTAATTTTTTCTTGCTAATTTGTGCAAAAAACCCAAATTATTTTAAAATGGAAAAACCCCCCAATAATTATTGTAATAAAATACTTAAAAATAGTAGAAAGGTTCATAACTTTACAGTACCATATATCACAGGCGTCACACACACATCAAGTGGCTCTTGTCTATAATAAGGGCATGATGATGAGGGTCTAGTAATGGGAAGGGAACACATGCTCTGTGATGCCATCTTGGCTGAGGCGACAGGCAAGGGAACACAACCTGTAGCTCAATCCCCTGGGAGAGTGAGGTCATGTCAGATATCAGCACACAGGGGTTATGGGTCCCATGCTTCAGCTAATGATTTCTCAACTTTAGTACTTTTTATTGATATATGAATATAGCCCAGTAGTTGCTGACAGCATGAGCCTATGTATAGCTTTATGTCTATATAAAGCACAATTTTTCCTCTAATTCACTTCTCTGCTTATATTTTCTTGTTTTCGTGTACAGCATGCCTAATCCGCTAGCTAAACAAGAGTTGCTCACAGTAAAATGAAAAGGTCCTGATCCATAGGAGGTAGATGGAGGGATAAAGCATTGTGATTAAGACTGTATTAATGGGGCCATAGGACGTTGGAAGGCTTTAATCAGTGTCTGTGTGCCGATAATCCCTCTGCCTTTAAGCTGAGGGTGAACACAGTGATTCTCCCTCCTCTTGGGCCTCAGCGCACATGCATAAACACACATGCTTGCTTCTGTGGGGTGCATAAGGCAATGGGTGGCTTGGTTGAGATGTGGAGCACCCCCAAAACAGAAACACCCTACACTCAGGAGCAGCTAGGATGACCAAGATGATGGCTGGAAAAAAAAGGTATGGGCAAAGACAGAAAGAGAAAATGGAGCACGGTCTGACTGAGTAAAATAATTTTTTAAAAATGTACTGAGCCAGAGGTTTAACTTCATTTATTAACTAAATTCTAAGTAAGGTGTTGTTAAAATGACAGCTTTCAGTCATAAATAGTCAATGATGTTTTTTTCCCTCTGATAAAACACTAAAACATCAACTGAAAGTTTAAATATTTATATTAATGTCAGGAAAAAATAATAAAATAGAATTTAAGGGCTCTTTTTAAAATATGAAACATGAACTCAGAAATGGAGGGGGAGGAGGAGAGGAGGAGGAGAAGAAAGAGGGTAGCTCCCAGGTTCATTACCTATGGAAGTGGGTGTAAAGGTGACATTGTGTGCAAGTGGATGAGGGGTGGACCTTCCCCTCCCAGACTTCTCTCCGAGCATTAGGGTGTTAGAGTTAAAGAGCTTCTAATGGGATCTGGATGCTGTCGTGTTTACCCTGGCCCCCCTGCACACGCCCACTACATTGTGGAAGTTTCTGGGCTTAGGGACACCACAATGGGCTGAGTGTAGGGACAGATGGAGGTCCCTTTGGAACAGGGCACAAAACACAGCCAAGGTAGACGGGCTGCGGTGTCTTAGAGGAGAAGCAGCCAGAAATGAGAGAATATTTGATGAAAAATGAAAATGAAGTGAATGTTTATCTCCCCCCCCCCCTTTGTAATACAATGAACAGTGCAACTCATTGTCCTTAATCTGGCCGTCTATCAGCAAATTCATCATTTAAACACACTCACAGACTGTGGTCCACAATCACAATGGCGTCTAAGCTTCTGTGTCAGCTGGCTTCTTTACATGCCAGTCATTTATCCTTTTTATAATATTCCCATCAGAACTTTTCAGACGGAGACAAGAGCCTGAGACTTTAAAAGTTACATTAACATCATCCTGCCTTTCTCAGTGTATCCATTGCGCTCATGACATCTTTTAATTTGCCCTTTATGAGGGGTTAAACCGGGTCATATGAGGGGGTAAATGCTGATGTCATTCATTTTGGGCACTATGGAGAATGAGAGGAGAAGATTCAGTGATAGATGCTGATGAGAAACGTTGGAGGAGGGTAGAGGGAGGCACTGGTTGCAGGAGCAACAGATGGGGCCGGACTGGAGAGCCCAGGTTGTAAAGTTTCTGTTAGTAACATCTGTCAATTTGTCCATCTGCTACACTTGCCGCTTACAGTTTATTAAAGAGAAACCTATTTCATGACCAATCCTTTCTCACAGTCATTAATAAGCTTAGAATTAGATCTGCATGTGTCATAGTGCTCTGTGGACTCCTGTTATTTTAAAGTGTGATTTGTTAGGTTTATTCAGGTCTTAAATAACAGGATGAGAAAAGGTGAAAGGGCATCTTCCCAGCTTAGTTATGATGCAGTAATTTAAAATATTTTACTCCATTCCCACAGATAAGCTCATCTGTTACATCTGTGCCACTTGAGGACAGAAGTCATACCAAGCTATTCTCTTTGTTCATTTTCTGGAGCACACATAAATAAGTGGATTGACACAGGATGTGGGTATAAGCCCTGATTAGAGTTACATTAGCAATTACTGCACACATCCCCCTTATGATCCATGTATTCACGCAAAACCACACCACTTACCCAAACACCTCATCAGTAAAAAGCTTGGATCTTTCCCCATACTAACTCAACATACACCTTCATATCCTTTAACTTTTTTAAATGAATGCATTTAGCTTAAACAACAAAATATAGTTTGAGGAAATATTTTACAACAGCACTGCAAGAAAGAGACCAGAGGAAATTATAAAAGCAGAACAGTTTATTAAAAATGTTACATCACCTATGAGCATTTTACTTTAGTTTTGTCTAAAAATATTCTCTTCAATTTGCTCTGCAGTGAGCAGATAAGAGAGAATTAAGCAGCTGATCTGGGCTCAGTGGCCAGAGTGTTACATTAGACATTAATCCAGAACAGTGGAAGGTTGGGGAAGGGATAGCATCTCTTAATCCTTCACGTCATCCAACCAAGCCTTCCACAAAACACAGTGAGAAACAAACAGAGCCCTGCATCAGTTTCTCTTGCATAAAGACAGGAGAAAAATTAAAATGATTTTCAGAGTTAAACCGTTGTTCTTTAAGTGCAAAACAAACCCAGTCAAGTGCTTATCATGCAACCATCGTTCCCACGCCTTCTACTGTCAGCTGCAGCATCTCTTGAATTTCAGTCCCCCTCAGAGTTAGAGAAGTATCCTGGCAAGCCCTCGGTGCACTGTCCCCCTATATGTAACAGATGTTACTGGGGCAACAGTTGGTATTGAAAAGGAGGGGCTTCAGGCCATCTGTCCAGGGTCAAGGTTTGAAAAGGGGTGGTAGGGATGGTGGCACGTTCAGGGAGATGATAAGTAAGTGTTTGAAAAAAAGAGAATATAGCCCGCATTGTAATCCAGCTCAATGTGCGCTTTCATTTCAGAGTGAGGTGCATTTGTTAAGGTTTTGATGAGAGATTGGGAATTTCAGAAAGTGTATCAGCGTTATAGCAAAACTGCAGCTTTAATGCAAAAGCACCATCTTGTGGTCAAAGACGGTACTGTAAAGAAAGTGTCGCATTCGCCTAAGGCTGAATTTTATGAACTGCTATCCAATCCGACCAGTGAGTCAGGCTGCGGGTTCTTGTTTAACACTCAAGACTGGTATTGAAATAAAATAAGATGCAATGAATAAATGCATAGAATCAGTCCAGCTTAGATTTAAGCTCCGCAACTGTATGGTCTATGGCATCCCTCAAAAAAGCCATCTTCTTGTGCCAGACCTTTTTCTAAAGGGAGAATGTTGGAAAAGGGGGAAAAAAAAAAAAAAAAAAGTAAGAATTGAGGAAGAGTTAGTGTCTTTGCACACAGCCAACTGATGGGCACTTACGTAGTAAATCTTTAGCCTTTTGTTTTCCAGGTGACAGAATTCAGCCATTGTTAGCTTGGTGAAGTCTTTCTCCATGGTTAAGAAGTCACATTTAGAGCGCCTCTCATGTTCAGACCTTGTCAGATGTACATAATAAGCAAAAACACAATTAAAAACAAAAACATAATGCTGATTAGGCAATAATCAGGAGCCATGACTTATCAACTTCATGTAGCAGTCGGTCTTCTGCATGTAGGAAACACGTTTGAGTAATGTAGATACAAATTAAATGTTTAACTGCTGCACCCCAGGTAGCATATTTTTTCTTACCAGGGATCATCATCTGGTTCCCAGCCCTCGAGCTCGAGCAGACAGAAGAAGCAGCAGGCAACATCTGGTTCATTCTCACTGGGGCAGTGGACAAACCCAGCTTTGGCCATCTGCAAATGTAAAAAGCAAGAGAGACCATATTGTCTGAACCCTTTTGTTGCCAGGCAGGCCAAGAATTAAGAAGTTTTTTTGCAAAGGAATAAGTTTCATTGAAAATGAAACCTGACGATGGTCTCCTTTTGACTTCAGAGGGTAACATGGCACATGTTGTTGCTCATAAAGCAAGATGTCAGCAGCCTGTTTATCATGACAAGACTAGAAGGTACCGGGACAAACCTGTGCACTGGACACTTGAAACTGAATCTGGCACCTCCCTAACCATAAATTGCACACTGCCAGGCTTTCATAAAAGTATGTAGTGGAATACCAATGATCATCATCAGTTACAATTATGATTCATGGAGATGAGTGTAAATACTCCTGTGTACAGTTTGAACCACCTACACTTAAACTTAATTACATATTACCTTTAAATACTTGGTGTCAATACAAAATGTTAAGTCATATTTAGAAAGCAGTTCAACTATTTAAATAAAAATATTTTCCCAAGAAGTCCCAGTTAAACCAACCTGTTCGAAAATAGATTTGACCAAAGGTAACCGCTGTGTAAATCCATAACATATTGTAGATACAACAAATATGATGGAAACAAGCTAGCTAATCATGTTCCAAAGCATCAAGATTTCAGTTACTTGCAATGGGCGTCATACCTTTTCAGGCGTGCAGTTGCAGTCCTCTCTAAACGGCCAGTCTACAAAACTTTGCTCACGTAAATCATGACTGTACATTTTGCCAAATGAGTAAAACCTTTTTGCCAGCACATCAACGCTCGCCATAATGTCACCAAGGATGGACTCAGCCTGACATGTGCTTAAATCACTGCCATGCACACTTCTGCAGCTGTTTTCACTTTTCACTGATTAAATCCTCCCCAGGTTCAAGGCCGCGAGGATCTGTTTAGACTTGCTTTTGTTCTTATGTTCTACAGTTTTTTGTTGTGAATATCTTTATTATATTAAGATTGAAAGTTGTTATACAAGTAAAACTTTACTAACTTACAACTGTGGGCAAAATTAGGCCCTGCTAGTAAAGAAGAAGAAGAACCACTGCAGATATACATTGAGGGGAAAGCAGTGAATGGGAATGAGTCAAAAGTTCAATTAAAAATCATTTAGGTAAAGAAAACAAACAAACAAAACAAAGCAAAAATTTAACTTGTGAAGTGAGGTTTTCCACACAGACATCTGTTTGTCTTTATTGTTGAAATAAAATTGGCAACCTAACCCGCCTTGCCTTCTCTCCTTCCCTCTGGCTTTGAACCAGCTTACAGTATTAACCACAAATACGATCCAGCATTCTTACTGAGAAATTATTAATACGCTTGAGTTTTTTTCCCCTACATGTGTATGTGTCAGAAACCTAACAGTAAATAGAGACACTATAGCCATTAATGGTTTTTGGTGCTACTTTTAATGGCATGTTTATTGCTGAGAGAGACGGGGGCAGTTTTTTGTCCGCAGTGAGTCTCTGTTACTCTGTAACGCTACCCCGAGGCCCCTGGGTGCTAAAAAATGCTTACATCTATAAACTGCTGTCCTTTCCCCTTCTAACCTTATCTTTCTGCAGAATGCATGGGGAGGTGGGGGTTGCAGTACCTGCTTATTAGGATGTGAGTGTGTGACTCTGTGTATACACACACTCGCACACTAATCACTGGAGGCACTCTAGGAAGTGATGCTGTGTAAGGACATATCAAACAGTAGGCTTTGAATGAGTTGGACATTCACTGTACAGCTGATGTCACATTAAAGCTAGCTCCAGTTGGCCTATGTGGTGGATGACTGCTTACTGCAGAATAGAATTTACCTTTAAATTTCTTCGTGTGTTATGCCGTCACTCTGCTTTTATTTATATCTGAATTTTTGCTTTTTTCATCAGATTTTATTAAACACTGCTGTTGGTTTGAGGTACAGCAGCTGTGCTGTGATCCAGTGGGACCACAGGGTTTATTTAGAGGTTGAAGAATTTGCAGATGTAGAAAGGCTTGTGTGCTTAAGAGTGTTTTGCAAATGTTGGAGAATTCAATCCACATGCTGTACCAAAAATCCTTTCACGGGTGGGTAATTCTCATCTGTTGGTATTGGATCTGACTTCCTCACGCCTTCACTGACATTTGGCTCACCTTTCTGCCCTCTTTGCTGCTGATGAGTCCCCGCTACAGCATTCGGCAAACGGCTCGCTCCTTCCCCTGACACGACTGCTCTCACCAGGTCTGTCAGTAAGAGGGAGGGAGGAGGTATGATGCAGAGAGGTGGAGGGGAGGTGACAGAGGCAACGTGTATGTATGCGGTCTCTATGTCCACATGTCCTTCATATTACTCAAGTATATGCTGTTTCCTTTCACTGATCGTGGGAATCTTTTCAAAATAATGAGAATTTAATTGTTTTTCTTCTACTTGCAAAAAGCCAGATCAGTTTAATTGTACAAGGATTCAACAAAGGAAATAGTTGTTTCTCATTTTACCTAGCTAGTGTTAGAGACTGGACCCGGTCATTAAGAGCAGGAGTAGCTGAAGTCAATGTGGAGCACAGGTAAGAACTGAACCTAATATCATATCATCGTCTTCTGCAATGTGTCTTCTTCCGTATAATGGCAGAGTATGCATGACTTCTATTTTTCTTCAATATTGCAGCTGTGTGGTGCAGTTTTTGGGTTTATAAATATGCCTTGGTTACCTCAAATTAGATTATATTTGACAAATATGTGAACAGGTGTGCTTGAAGGTCACTGCTTGAAGGTCTTTCCTTTTCTCAAGTATACATCTGTGGAGATGAGCGCTGTCCTGACAGCTCCACCTGTTTCCTGCTGCTCTCACATCCAGACTGAGCTCCACACGAGTTTGCTCAAATTTCACACAAACATTATTCAAGGATTACATATTTGAGTGAAACTTGTCCCCGTTAACGAGTACACCACTTGTGTTTAACTGTTAGAAAAAAGCTAAATAAAGAATACTTTGCACACTTTCTTGATGATGATAGATTAGATGCTAGATTTTAGATGTTATCTGGTTGACCCATGTTGAGGTTTAATAATAGAGGACTGGCTGGAGAGATGATAATTAGTCTAAATAAAAATACACTGCTTATAATGTGTTGGCTTAGAGCAGAATAATGCGAATCATCATAGTAAAATTTCAGGAAAAAAGGAGTTGTGATGCAAGTGTGTGATCTGAATATGGCCGGAAAGAGAGGCGCCCTGTGCTCCTGTGGTGCTGGTGTAAAAGTGTCAGGAAAGTGTGAGAGTGTGACAGTCAACAGCGACATTCTCCACCTCCGCAGGCAAGTGTGGATTCACAGGACAGGCACACCCACCTGTGTACACACATCCACATACAGTGTTCTCACAGACTCTCTCTTTCTCTTTCTGTAGGAGACAGTCATTGAAACTTTATTAACTTTCTTTCTGAAAAGAAATCATAACAATCATCTTGATAGTTTGATCAAAACATGTTGCTGAAAGGTAAAGAAATAAAGCTTTTAAAAACATGGCTACACGGTGAATTATTAAAATTAAAACAAGCTTAAAACATTTTTATATTTATAGAAATACTCTAAAACACTTCATAGTTTAATTCAAAATTAAGGGAGAAAATCTGTACACAAGGGCACATTGAGTGCTTCTCTAATAGTGTGTCTCATCAACTGTTGGAGTAATGGGGAAAAAATGGATTTCATGCTGGTAAGTTATTTTTGTCGTACTGTATCTGGAATGACAGGAAAACATTTTTCTGTTCGTCTGTGTTTTCTGAAGTGGGACAAAGAATTCAAGCAACATGTTATATGGCTGGCCACATTTCCTGCACACATCCACACCTGATCAATAGTCTAAATTTAGTGGGATGATTATCCCTCACATTTGGAAAGTGATATGCCTGTCAGACTTGCAGGCTCAGGCCGATTCAAGGGGAAAGCAGAGGTCCTTGTGCTCCTGCTCAGCTCCACTTACTCACCAGACAGATTGGGTCCTATGACAAACTCATTATTTGGTTAAAAAGAGAAAGATTGCTGTTTTCCTTTGACATGGTGACTTATTTGTCACATTCTAAGGCAAAGCCAAAGTACGCTGATGGCACCTGCCTGGCCGGCTCACTTTTGACTTTCATAGCCAGTCTCTAAATTCACCACCACAGTGACGAGAGGCACCCAAAGCCCAATATGTGAGCGAGGTTGGGCCTGTACATCAGCATCACCATGCAAAAAAACAGACTTTAGAAGAAGAAAAGAGAAAACTAACACGTCTGGAGAGTCACATACTGTAGTGCCTGCAGGACTCGGAGATGAACTATGACTTGAATTTATGATCAAAAGAAGCTGCATTTTGACTGCGCTCGAGCTCTTGAAGAGAAGTGAGTTACAGTCACCATTGCAAATTTCAGTGAGCGTAGATTTATTGTGTGTTCCCCCAGTAGGATAGCAAGAGGAAGACTTATCTTGGCATTATTTGAAGGGTTGAGTTAGATGTGCACGCTCTTCCTCGGGTTTGATATACAGTATTTCTCACAGTCTGTTGCTGAACATCATTGGATGAGTATTTATAAGCCTTTCATACTCAGCAGTCATTCCTTTTGTATCTGACACTGGCCTCAACAGCTTTGTCTGTTCAACAAATCTGTTGTATATATTTTTCCACTTGAGTGAGGTGTATCTGTCTCAGTCTGACAGGCTTTAAGGCCATAACCAGTTGTGTCAGCTTTCTCTTTGGTTCCCTTATTTACTTCTATGTGTGGTGATGTGGCTCTGAGAACATATTAGCCTTTCAGTTTACATGAGATCATTTTACATTTTGGAAGTTTTCCAAATGCTTGTCTAGTACCAGAGCAGATATTCTGTTTATGCTCAAACAGAAGCAAGGCACCCTGTATTAACAGGCTTACACCAATAGAGGGTAGCATAGATTAAACATTAGCTGGAATCCAGAATTACTTCTGCATACTTTGGCACCTTCAGACTCACTTAAAAGTGATGATAAAGTTCAGTATTAGTCTGTTCTGTGTTAGCACTTTAAAAAAGACTTACCACTTAAAAAAAATAGAGATTTATATATAAAAGTCAAAGTTAGCGTAAGCCTACTTTAGATTCAACACAGTGTCCTCAGAGGTAAGTGAAAGCTCGCTGATAGAAACGGCTCAAGAAACAGAGTAAAAGCGAAGTATGTTAAAAATTTTGTAAACAAGTTGCAGGATTGTTGACATCATCCTTCAAAACATGGTATATCAAAGTAAATGTTCGGTAATCATAACAAATATCAAGAGTAATAAAAATAATCTTAAGAAGAATTTCTATATTACATTAACCGTCTTCGAGACTACTTAAATTATTGTACTCTTCTTTAATCCTGCCTTATCTCAGCTATTGCACTGACCTATGGGGTAAATCATACAAAATTCAACATAAGACACATAACATATGTCTTATTATTATTTTGCATTACCTTATTATAAATTATTAGTTTGTACAAAAGGCGGGTGTACGACCTTTTAGTTCCCTTTGACCTATGTGTGAAAGTCATTGTGATTTTATAACTTTTGAAATAAAATCAGAAATAATGATAATTATTTTTTTAATCATTGAAGGTACAGATGCAGTTTTTACACTTACATTTTACACTTTCTTGCAATACTTGCAATACTCTATGTAGTGTGACCTAAAGGTTTGTAGCAGTAAAGCACAACTTTCAAACTTGGGAAATCTGACAGTCTCAGGGACACATTTGAATGCAAACAAATTCCTTTAAATGCTTGCTAAAACGACTAAGCACTTTAAAGTTGAAAAACAAAAGCAGTATCTATCAGTTAATACCCTGCCAATTAAATCTCTATAATTAATTGCTTGTGTAGCGAACAGATGTTTCAGCTGAATGCAACATTGTGTCTGTTTATATACACGGAGCTAATTTTTAGGAAATTCCCCTCCTCTACGATTAGTTTCTGTAATCGGATCACATCGTTCGTGGAAACATTTTTAGAAAATAGTTTTGTAACTATAGACATGCAAATTAAATATGACCATACTTGTTATTTCCTCCACTGATTGTGAAGCAACATTAGAAACACAAGTGGATGGGAGGTGAAATGATGTCAGTTCATTATTCATTATTATCATTCATTATAACAGGTCCCTGGTGGCATAAGTGTCTCTCTCATCGAGAGGTGACAGAGATTAGCTTTAGAAGGCTCTATGAACAAACAGAGGAACCAATCGTAGTAGAGCAGCTTCCTCCCTTCTTGCTCTCTTTACACAGTGTTTCTCTACATCACCTTTCTCCAAACATACCAGTCCAATAATACCATCTGTCCTCTCCCCAGTGGCCTTCACCTTATCCCTGAGCTTCTTACCCCTGTCCCCCTCTCCTGCCGTCTGCTTTGCCCTCCCTTCTTCTTCTTCTTCTTCTTGTCTTTGGACGATACAGGATCTCCATGCTCCAATTTCACCCTCTCATCATGACATCCATTAAAGTGGCGCTGGGCCCTGGGCCCCTGTTGGTCCGACAGCACATTAGCTCTCGGCCCATTGAACAACAACAAGGACCGGCTCTGAATTATTGATACCAACACAACTAATGAGGAAACACTATCTCAGCTCTTTTGCTGACACACAAACACACACACACAAATGTTGACGGAACAACTTGCAAGCACAACTATATTAATAACAACTATTGTTCCAGCTGCTAGTGCCACATTTTCAAAAACGAATATTTTCTGTACTCAGTCCATTTCCTGCAGACGTAATGTAATGTATGTCTGCGTGGTTTGTCCAAGGAGCCAGAGGCTAAAATTCTTCTTCTAACCTGTCTGTTCCTTTGCACTTAAAAAAAAAGCTTGTTCCACATCAGTAAAGTCCATTGTTTTCTCTGCTGGATGTGTCAGATCTTGCTTGCAGTTGTGAAATTTTCTGTGTGTCTTTAAGAGCTACCATATGTTCCATAATACCATCAGTTTTTAGTCATTGGATTTTATCCAAACGTAAGAGTCTGTAAGAATTTGAGTGGGTGTTTGTGGCACCTAAGACTGCCAGTGTTTACATACAGTAGCCTAAACGTATGCAGTGGAGCTGCTGTAAAGAGAGGTATTGGAGGTGTCAGCCAGCCTCCTTAGTATTCACTCCAACACCCTGTGACTCACAGCCTCAGCCTGAGAGAGTGAGAAGGGTAGTGGTGGAGCTAGAGATAGAAGAGAAAGAGGGAAAGAGAGAGCAGGACAAGAGGAGGCACAATGAACATCAGGCAGCATTTTCTGTAGCCCCAGGCTCACGTGTTTATATCTGTATGTGTTTGCAAGCATGCCCGCCCAAGGGGATTAATTTTTTGACAGCTTTGTTAAGCCTTCTCTTAAGCGCTGAGCTTCTCAATAACATCGTGGCTGTGTGATTTTCCGAATGTCTCTCTGTGATTTCTCTTCACAAGGGAAGCTGGAGAGAGAGACAGAAAGAGAGAGGCAAAGACTAGTGCTCAACATGACAGCAGGCATTCTTTGAGTGGCTCCTCGGTGTGGAGGAAGTGGACCATAAGAAGCTGGCTGTGAAGCTCCTCTTCATTCACTGACTGCATTGCATTGGTCGATAGTTAAATTTTTCCGCAGCCCATTTTCTGCGTCCGACTCTGTCTGTCTTTGTCTCAATATTCAATCCTTCTGGTTGTCTCTTCTTGTCACTCAATGTCTCTTCATTCCTCTGTCAGTTTGTATTTAGTTTAATCTCTGCCCCTCCTTCTTCTGCTTCCTCCGCTCTGTCGCTTTCTATTTCATCTCTCCTTTTTGCTTGCTCCCCCCCAGTCCCACTCCCAGTCTCAAGTCTATCCCCTTTGATGAAACCACAGATGTTGATAAGAATGTGTAACTTTGTCTGGGTAGGTTGAAAAGATGGAGGGAGGAAAGGGAGAGAAGCACAAACGCGCACAGCGTTAAGGTTAATCCCCTTACAAGTCCACACACACATGGAGTCAAAGGGTAGCGAGGCGGAGGTAATAAACAGCGAATGCAACAGACAGAAAACCAGGCTCACTGTGAGGGGGAGATGGGTGAGGAGAGTGTGGCAAATAAAAGTGAGAAATTGGTTTTGGGAGACAGCATTTTCAGTCAAGCTCTGTCTCCCCTTCATGACTTCCACTCTGCATGATGACAAGTGCCTGCTGCTGTTCCCATTGGTCGAACCTGCCACCAATCAGAGCAGAGGCATGTAAGGTGCCTTTAGGTTATATCCAATCCCTAAAAAACAAGGAGCAGAGAGAGGGAGAGAAAGCCAGAATGGGAAAGGGAGTTGTGTGCTTCATAGAGAGAGACCAAAGCAGATGTTGACTTTAAAGTAGATCGAACTGCTTTCCTTTTGAAGTGATACAGTAGACAGGAAACTGATTGTCAGCTGTTTGTTGGAGACCACACCACAATTCCTCCTGGCTGCTGTGGAGAAGAAGATCTTGGCTCTGTAGTCTCCCCCCTGCCAGCGTGATTGGCTGTCACACTTTAGGCTCCCCCTTCTCTCTTTTTCTTCTTCACTCTCTCTCTCTCTCTCTCTCTCTCTCTCTCTCTCTCTGTCTCCTCTGTGCTGTCCTGAGGCTTACCTGAGCCACCACTGCAGAAACAGAGGACCCCCCTCCTCACACACACACACACACACACACACTCGTGCTGTTTCTTTCTCACACTCAGTTTTTCACCTGGATAGGGCAGGCGCAAGGGACGGCATGTGCAGCAGCAGCAGCAGTCTCTCCTCACATCTAGCGCTACCTCTCTGAGTTGCCTCTTTCTGGAGAGTGGAGAGCAACTCTGAAAAAGACATTTTGGAGCCATTGTACACTTGGAGAAAACAGGAGAGACGGGGGGCAGTGAGGGAACACTTGTCAACCCAGGGACACCAAAGGCAACGCACAGCAATGATTTTGGGTGAGTTGTTGCTTTTTGGTGCATCGGATTTTAGAAGACATCAGTCAGGCTGCTGAATCACTAATCCCTACTTAAACTTGGCCATCAGCAGCTCTGTTTTATTTATTTTTTTAGTAGTCTGCTTGGTTTTGATTGCACAGAGACATCTGTCAATACCAAGCGCCTGGGTCAACCTCTAAATTACAGATAGTGTTTGTAATTACGCTAATAGTGTGCCATTTATGTGGCAGGTGTGAGTGATGACATAGAAGGTCAAAGCATTTGCGCTGGACTGTATCATTATGGTCTGTTTGGTCACATGACCAGACTCCACCACTCTCATGTTCTGTCAGAAGGGGCTAAGTGACAAAGATGGTTTCAGCTGAACTTGGTGATAACTGATGTCATGCGGTTTTATACAAACAGTCAGTGCAGAATTCGTGACTTTCTTCTGATGATTTGTTACTGTGGCACTCAATTTCTCCTCAACCTTGCATTGCTGCCATCCTGATTAATGATAAGCGTCCAAGTCATCAAACACATTTTAAAAAGAAGATTCATTCCTTAGCATGCAGGAGAGTATAGATTCCAGTTACTAGACATTGTTGTGAGTCAGCCAGCACTTTCTTCTTTAGTATGCTGGTCTCATAGTGGCCATGTCTAGGAGAGGGGATTCTGTGTGGTCTGTGTGCGCTTTGCATTCGGCTTGTAGATTCATACAGAGGTTTTAAAAGGAAATTCGCTTGTAAAAATGTTCTAGAGTCTTCTTATTTGCACATGGCCATGACTGTGAAGCCGTGTGTGCTTACTGCCCATGTATTACTTCGAAATGTGTGTGTGCGTTGATGCACGCTCTCCCGGAGAGGCCACTTTGTTTTAACGCATGCCTGGGCTGATTCAGGCGCAGTTCTGCTTCTCTGCTCTCCCGGCAGGCATGTTTTTCAAGCAGATAGCTTTAATGATTATGGGGAGTCATGCAGTCTGAGGTGTGGGAGCTCAAAGTGTGTGTGTACCTGTGAGCTAAAGGTTTTCAACCAGTCACTAAACTTTTTTAGAACAGCCATCAAAGAGATAACTTTTTCACTTTGGGAAGGTTTTTAATTTTTGTTAAATAACATTAAAATTTATCTCTATTTTAAGGGTTATATTTTGCACTTCTGAAGCTGGTTAAAAATGAACAATTCCTCGACTTGAGCCTCATGTAACAGACAAGTACTGTCTTGATCAGGTTGCAGGTGGTAGCAGCTCCCGTAAATGATATTTGGGTAGGATATCTTAACACCAACACCCCCCCCCCCCCCCCCAACTACAACTCTGCTGGTTGAGGTTAAACTTTAGCGTAGTCATTGGAGTGTGTGTATTTGAATTTTGATGGAAGCAATATCACACGGAACGTAACTTCTGTTGTGCAGTAACATAAATTTGGCCTCTGCATAAAGACTGATGTCAGTGTTAACTGGTTACGCCACAGATCTTTTTTCTATTTTACAGAAACGGTGATAATGAACTGTGGCTCTAACGTTCAAAATCTGTGTGTTTCTCATTGCATCTAATGATTTGTCAAACCTTTCCACTTCACACCTGCCGAAAAAGCTGACCCAAGGCTTCTGCTTATTAAGTTGTCACTCAGATAGGCATCTTTCATTATTTCTGTCTGAACACTGAGATTTTCTCGTGCCTAACATTCTGCTCCATTTGCATGATGATGTGGCTACTGAGTGATTTGACATTTCTAGCTTTCTTCTTCTGAAAAGGGTAATGTCATTGTAATGACCTTTACAATTCTGGCACTGGTTGATGTCGACCTCCAATCAGCAAATTTCCTGATTAAGCTCCCTGATATAAATCTGCAACGTTGTGATAACATATCTCAATTGGAAATGTGTGTCGTTATAAAAATGCAGTTAAAGAAAGAAATGTGTTTTTGAGTATGCCTGTGAGAACCACATGCTCCAGCGATTGTGTCTGCATGGCTACTGGTGTTTTTCTCTTTCCACTGTTTTCTGTGACCTTGAGCAAACAACCTTTACCAGTGCGGCTCTGTCCCTGATGCTGTACACAATTCTATTGTCATTAGCTTTGTCGGCATTCTGGAGGCCTGACAGAGGCTTTTGGCTGCTGTAATAGTAATGACAATTCTGAAGTTGATCATTGCAATGGCAGTGTGCTTATATACAAAGCTGCAGGCAGCCAGCATAGCTGTCTGTCTGCTGTCTGTCTGTCTGTCTGGCATGGGCTCTGCACCGAGGTATTGGTATGAGACTGCTGCTGGTCAGTACATGCGTGTGCGCGCATGTGTGTGCGCGTGCGTGTGTGCATGTCTGTGCACGTGTGCATGTGTGTGTTTGTGGATAAAAAAGAGAGAGAAACAGCAAGAGAACAATGGCGACCTAATAACGAACATGATCGCTGGGCTCCTGTTAGTGTAGAGCTTCTCAGTTGACTGTGGAGTCATGGTGATCAGCCGCCATGATGTCTAGCACAAACCATCTACGCCTGCAGTGAGTTCCTGGTGTGGAGTCCACATTTAGACAGGAACTGTCTGTATTGCCCTCTTACTGTCACCAGATATTGCATGGTGACTATCTGACAAGCATTCCTGGTAAAATCTACTTTGTTAGCATCATTGCAAAGTTTTTGGGGGAGGACCTGTCATGTCATGAGCAGTTCATGTTTAAACGTTGCTTCATGTCTCATCTGTCTTGTCTGTTTGAGTCAGATCTGACCTCCCGAGCTCAGGGCCATGCAGCCGATCTGTCTCTTTGTTTTTGTGTTTGAGCGTCCACTCCTACCTCATCTGTCTCCATAAAGTTTATCTTTCTGTTCCTGTCTGCATAGCTATTGCTTATTCCATTCACCGAGCTCTGCAACCCCCTTCTTTTAATTGACTGCACACACCTGGTTCCAGAGGTCAAGTCAAAGACATCATAAAAAAATGTGTTTGAGCAGATCAGCAATGCCCCCCATCCCCATTTTCTTCATGACTGTGCTGCTCTCTTTGTTTATGTCAAAGTGACATAGTAATTATAACTCATTAATGAGCCAGATATTTGGTATTCATGCCCCAGTATTTTTCCTCTATGCTTCTTTGCATATCCAAGACATAAGGGGAATACTTGAGAGCTGCTGGAACTGCAGGAATTCTGCAACCCCATTTTCTACCTTTCTGCAAAGTGGACCTCTGGTTTCACCAGTTTGTGTTGTAGAATATCATGATGCCATTCAGCAGGAAGAGGTAAGACTATGGCATTGTGCTGTGTGATCTGTGTGATGAGTAGCTCAGTGTGCTTGACCCACTTCACCTTTATAGCTGCTCTGCATACCAAGGCACAGAATAAAAAAGACTTATTCCCATGACAGTAATTACAATATGCCACAAAGGTCAGGGCTGACCTGGCATGTAAGATAAATGTGGCACTCATTTGTAGGGGGACTGTATAATGTGTGTGCAAGGGATATTAGGTGGATATATGTGTGAGCAGGAGCAAGTAGCAGGCTTGCCACTTCTTTCTTTAAGTCTAGCTCACCCCTGGTTTGTGGAGATCCCTCTTCCATCAAAAAGCTGCTAGGTCTCATCCCCTCCCTGCCTGGCTTTTCTCTGTTGCTCCATTTGTTTATGCTGGAGTGACTGTGTGTCAGCAGGTTGTCAATACTGTCTGTAAGAGACTCTAATGAATAGGCCTGTTATTGGACTGGTGGGATGGAAACCCATTGTGTTTGTTTGTGTGTGCGTGTGTGTGTGTGCACGTGTGTGTGTGGCACACTGCGGAGCAGCAAAAGGTAAAGGTGTGTGATTTCCTGACTCCCATGTTTCCACTGGTCTCCCCGCAGTGCCCTGTATTAAAGGTTTTTTTTAGTGAAAATTAGAATGATCCTGGAGTAAACATAGTATTTTTTTGTGAGTTATAGTCATAAAGTAAAAAAGCAAACAGTGAAAATAAAACCGATTTGTGCCGTTTATGAAGCACCCACTAGGGCCCACGGCACCTGCCACCACTACCAAAAAAACCTGGCGCTTTGCTGCTGCGCTGTGAAGCACAGAAATGCACCTGTGCGTGATTATGGTGTCACATTAGTGCATTCACCAAGGCAAGCTGGCTGACTACTTACTGGGAATCCTGGGGCTACAAGACACCTGGGAGTTGAAGCCTGGAAAATGTTCTGTATGCTTCAACAGTCTGTCTGATCACAAAGTGGAAAGAGGCACAGATGATTCTTCACACTGCAGCTCTCTAGTGTTTTCAAAGAGACAGTGTTGCCTTTATCATGTAGAGGTGTAATATTTTTTGTCATCTATTTTCCTGATGTCTTTGCTTAATTGTGCTCTTTTTTTTTCATGACAAAGCTTACTAATAACTTGATTGCCTTTTATTTTATGTTCATGAACTGTGACTTTCTTTTCTTTAGGGTTTCCTGTGTGCAACAAAAAATTGTTAATATGTTTATTTACATTCCCTATGCAAGGTGGCTTAACATTGCACAGGTGTTCTCTTTTGCCCATACTGGTATTGAATCACCTTGTGTCATACAGCTGCTTTGATGAAAGACTGGAGATCAAAAGCTTTGCTTCCTTTTTAACACTGCACTGCCACTGGTTAAATATTTAAGTAATCAGTGTTTTTACATTACATGAAAATATAAAAAATCACATTTCAGCTCTCTCTTCAGTACTCTCTCTCTCACTATAAGGGTTAGTGAATCATAACTGAGTTCAGAACAACTCCTGTGAAAATGCTGAGCACTTACATGGCACTCTGTTATGCAATGGTTTATTTTATTCATCTCTAACATAATTTGAAATACTTGGACTATTAGGACAGTGCAGTGACATAACTCTATAATAAGACCATTTTTATATTCACTGCTTGTTGAATTTTTGATTTAATTGCACACAAATTCTGCAAATTAAATTGAAGAGATTTGAGTATTCAGTGTATACTGTTATTATCTGATTCAGCAGTTTGTATGTCATATATGAAATCGTGAAATAATTCCTATACTCAAATGTTTATTTGATCTCTTATTCCTTTTGTTATCTCCTTACTGATCACACTCATGTATAGAAAGAATCAAGCATTTATGATGATGTAATGATCTGATAATTCACTTGCAGTTTTGTAAGGTTCAAACGGCAGCCAAGTGTAAAAAGGTTGAGCAAAGCTAACGTTTGGCTGCGAAAGATGTTGCATTAATCATGCCTGTTCTATTTCTGTGTGCTCAAACGAGAAGAGAGTAGAAGTGGAGGGGGAAGAGAACGAGGAAAGCAGATAGATAAAATGGAGTGAAAAGTGTCCTCATGAAAGAGAATTAGCTCTTTCCAGCTCTGGGGGGGAAGAGGAAATTCCTCTGAGTGCTGTTGAGATAGGGTTTCACACAAAGACAGAAGAGAAATCAATTGAGTTGCAGCAAGGTCATTTCATAGGAGCATGGCTAGCAAGGAGAAAGCTAAAGGGTAGAAGGAGGATCTCCATGAAGCACAGAATGAGAAGCGGGATTGAGTGAGTAGTGTAGGAGGACTGGGACCTAAGCGATAAAGAAGGAAATGAGAAAACAGTGAGATGAGGAACGCTGGATGTGGGGTGGAGTGACAATTCTTTGGTTACAGCTAGGCTAAAGGGTGAAATCCATGCTTCCTTGTGACAGCAAACATGGAGCACTTCTGTCTCTGTATCATCTGACTCATACCAAGAGGAAATATGAGCAGTATATCTAACATACTGCTGTCCTAAAGCTCTGGCTGAACTTCACTTATAACCACAAGGACATGTCCTCACTATGGTACCTCAGTCATCTAAACAAATCTCACTTTGCTCAACTACATACTGCTGGGCACACAGACTGAATGAATGCTACCAGCGTTTGGTTCCAAGAAGCCTTAAGCTAGCTTTTAATCCTTAATGTTACATGAACAGCTCAAAATAGCTTAAATCTCCACCCCTAACGCCTTCCCTCTGCCAACTAAATCTCTTCCAGCATGTTTAAATGTATGTATGATGCTTGATCATGAGTAGCAGAAAGGCTGGGTGACAAAAAGGCGTCAGTAGGTTGAGCTCCGACCTGCCCTCTGTGGAGTCTTGCCCATTGACAGCTAGTGTAGCTAGAGCTATCAGAAGGGTTTAGCGCAGTCTTGGATGAGTGCCGGGGAAGCCTCACTAGCAGGTAGTTATGGAAACCGCATGGCGTAGGTCTTAACACAGGCGTCTGGTATGCACACCTGTCTTTGAACAAGTTCTCCCCTGAACATGCGGCCCTACCCCTAAGTAGGAAAGCGGGAGGGATGATAAGGGACTCTGCCGGGACCTGCACCACAGCTCCCTGCCTTGGGGGTGCACAGGGAAGGTAAAGAGAGGTGTGGATTAGAAGGCTGTAAGGGACGCAGGGGTGAAGAGGTACCTGAGGTCATTCATGTGAGTCGTGTATCTCATTGAAAAAAACACCTTTTTGCATTTATGCATGTAAAGATTTTCCACTGGGCAGCTTTGCCTAATGCAGCAGCAGCAGCAGCAGACACTGTTGTGGGACGCACAGATGGAGGAATGGTTGCTTATATATTTAACATAACTTTCAGCTAACATGCAGTGGCAGTAAATGTAGTTCAAAAGAGAACTGATAAAATGTAACAAATGGAACCGAAGAGGAAGGATGGAAACAAACATTTCCATAAAATTAGCATAGTCAGGATTGGTGCACTTGTCCCAGTGAGACAGGAATTACCGCATGAACATAAGCGACTTCACATTACATTTGTCAAATCTGAATAATGGTGGTTAATGTTTGGGCTTGTAGTGGTTTTGCTTATTAACTGTAGCATGAGACGTTTGACAGCACAGCAAAGCAAAACATTTGCCAGCCCATACGCTATAAAAGTAACATTTCTGCCTCCAGCCTAAGTTTTCTCATTTTCACCTGCAACCGTTTGTGTAAATGCGAGGTTTTATTTACAGTAGCGAGAAGATGGCTTTTGTGTTCGTTCTAGGCCAATAATCACCAAGCAGCCACTGCCACAAATCTTCATTAGAAGATTAGCCTGCAGAGAGACAGCTTGTGTGTATTGTTTATTTATTTTGGGGAGTTTTGCTGTTATTAGTGCTGCTGCATACACCAACATCAGCCTTGGTTTCAGACTGCTGCCAGTTAGAATTTGTGAATATGAGCAAAATTCACCTGAGACTCGCAGTCTTCAAAACACATGCACACCAACAGTCTGTCCTTGTGGTGTTTTATTTTTCAAATCCTTACCCTCCTCTGTCTGTCTGCATCTTTCCCATGCATATGCTCAAAACAATATATATATATATATATATATATATATATATATATATATATATATATATATATATATATATATATATATATATATATATATATATATATATAATGCTGTCAGCTTGCTCTCTTAAGGTGCATCAGCTGCCCAGCAGGTACTCATACTCAAGACAGAACAAATTAAGGTCACAGCAGGGAGAGGACAATGCCATGTGTGTCTGTGTGTGGGTATATATGTATATTTTTTATATATATATTTTTTTCCTTTTCTGACCTCCAAACAGTGGCATGACTCCAGAGAGTGGTGTTGTCAAATGGCTCCTGTCCCACTCAGAGGACACTGACCCTCACTGCACCATTTTGCAGGATAAAAGGTGCCATCCCCCACATTTGACTTCAAACTAGGAAACAGAGTGACGACTGAAGACCGTGGTATTAAATTTCCCTTTTGTGCCTGCGATTGTTGTTTCTCATCCTCAGCTTTTAGTTTCATTGTACCTCTACTAAGAAAACCTATTGTGTTTAATGTTTAAATTTAATAACACTTTCAAAGCGGTGCCAGTTTCAGCAGCACCTGCTAAAAACAGAAAAATAAAATCTTTTCTTGAAATTGCCTTTTTTTTCTTAATTCACACACCATACTAGATAAATAAAAAAGGTAAGAAAGAAGTAACAGAAGGACAAGCTGGAAACTGAAGCATCTTCTATCATCTGCAATCAGCAGTGTTGGGAAGGTTACTTTTAAAATGTATTCCACTACAGATTACAGATTACATGCCCCAAAATGTATTTTGTAACGTATTCTGTTACGTTACTCAATGAGGGTAACGTATTCTGAATACTTTGGATTATATAATCATGCTTTTTACAACTACATGAATGTACTATTGCTGTGTGAATTATTACTTTTACTGAAGGTTACTCGCCATACGCTCGTCAGGCACTCTTTTTGGCTGCAGTGGTTATTATTATATTTACATGCTTCCAGCTCCCGTTTCTGCTCGGTGACAAATCGTACTTTTCCACTCTCCTTTCCCCCCCTCCCTCGCTCACAGAGTTGCAGTCCATTCTCCCTGCAGCACGGACTACACTGCCCATGAGGCTACATGCTATGCCTGTAACACTCTGCCTATTGCCTTCATATTAAATCATTTTTGTGAATATTTTTTTTAAATATTGCTTCACATCATTATGGGCGGCGAGATTGAGACACGGGCATTAGAGCCTCCTAATGCGTGTTTTGTTTGGGGCGTGGAAACCAGAAATAGAGAGGGCATAGCTGAACATATGAAACAGGAAAATACCGCTGTGTAATCCATTTATTTCAGCAAAGTAACTGTATTCTGAATACCACCTTTTTAAACAGTAACTGTAACGGAATACAGTTACTCATATTTTGTATTTTAAATACGTAACGGCGGTACATGTATTCCATTAGTCCCCAACACTGACAATCAGTTTTATTCTCCTTCACTAAAAAAATTTGTCATATTGTCCATATATGTGTGGGTCCTAACTACCACATTGTGGACCTCGACCCGTAGCTGCTAACTGGCTTAGTTTAAGTGTTTTCACATCACACAGCTGAACGCTAAAATTATGACACTTTAACAACTAAGTTCCTCTCTAAAAATATTTTTAAAAACCCTTTTGATTCCACTGTTTTATCCTTTATCCACTGGCAGTTTTTCACCCGGCCCTAAGCATGAAATACTTGACCCATTTCACTAGAAACCAAAGATGACTATTGATTTTAATCCTTTTAGACCAGCCTTGTATTATTCAGAGCGCTGAAACAG
Organism: Copadichromis virginalis; assembly: GCF_057382275.1. Lineage (NCBI taxonomy): Eukaryota > Metazoa > Chordata > Actinopteri > Cichliformes > Cichlidae > Copadichromis > Copadichromis virginalis. The sequence continues at coordinate 2,930,553 of NC_140637.1, read as the reverse complement.
GGCTGGTCAAAGTAACTAATGACCTTAACAACAGCCAACTGTTCGCTGCTAATTTTCCTCAATTTTCGCCCAGTCTTCAGTCAGTCGGAATCATGCAGATTTATTGGACAGTCTTTTTTTTATTTATCATTTATCATTTGTTAATGATAAATGTTTTTTTCTTCACCTATGCCGCCCACGTGATATGTTCCAAAAGCCTCTATCCATAGCCATTTCCCCCCCTCTGTCTATATGCTTCCACTGGAGCATATTATTAGAAAGCACAGTATTGATTTTTCTTTTCTATTTATATTTGCTGCATCTTCTACTGTAGCTTCCATTTAAAATGACTATACAAAGCAACCAAAAACACCAAATCTGTCATCTTGTCTCTCTGATTACTGCCGTTCTGCACACTAGCTGGACTATTCAGCTTTATTGCTCCATTGTTCTTCTTCATGCTGATCTTCAAAAGGTCTTAGTTGCTTCTTTAAATTGTCACATCTAGAATATTGCAACTCATTATATTGGATTGTAAGATTTTGATTTTGTTTGTAAAGCTGCAGCTTTACAACCATGTGTGAATCCTGAACTCCTCAGCTAGGGGTTTTATTTCTATCCATACCTGTTTGCTTCTTTTCTTATTAATATTTTAAGTAGCTTCTATTCTTTTGTGTAATGGTGAGTTTAATGCAAAATCATTATTATTCCTACAGTATTTGTATATATAGTTGTATATTTATTTAATTCTTTCCCACCTCTGAATGGATGAATGTATGAAGTGATAGATTTCTTGTGGTTTTATTCTATTTATTTTGCTCCTTTCCATCCACCTACCAACTCTTGACATGAGGTTGCTTGGTTATCACACTGGCTGGTCCTGGTGGGTCCATAAGTTCCAGAGGCCTTGTCTCTGCCAACCAAAGCCTCAGACCTCTCCTCAAGGGCAGTATCGTATTCTGCCTGACTGTGCGTGCCTGTGTAATCCATAGCTGCAGGGAGAGTGACCTTCACAGCAGGCAGCCTCGCAGCAGGTTGCGTCGCATGGGCTCAGGAAAGAGGACAGGCTGGACAAAAAGGGTGCTGAGGGCAGGACACAGCAGTTCTTAGATAATTAGCCTTTCTTGTTACATTTTTCTACATGTTGGTTCTTCTTTTCCTAAAGGAGCAGATATATATTTTAGAACATTACATTTCTGTGGGACATGTTTCGGTGTTTCCTTTAAATACATTCCCTTTAATTGCTCTAAATTACAGTGAGTGCCACTTGCTTTCGGCCCTTTAAAAAAACTTTTGTATCATTCACTTTGTGCCGCAGATATTAGGTCCCATGGCTTTAAATGGTGGAATGCCCAATCTTGAACATTATGAGGAAATAGATTCATCACCACCTAGTCTGTCTTAAAACTTTCTGCAGTTTGCTGTCTCTAGGACAAAATGCTATTTATGATGTAAAATTTGCTGTCTGCGTCCAGTGCACACTCCTGAAGTAAAGGTGAAGCCACAGCCGGGAAAAAGTTATTGACAGTTATGGGAGGAGATGACGCAGCCAAATAAGTCTCTGCTCATGAATGATGCATGTCCTCACTGGCCCTGACGGAGAAAGAGAGTGAAGCTGGATGACAGCTGGGGTGCTGTGTGTGCATGGTGCAGAACAAGGTGAGACTCTTTACTGTACAGCCCAGCGCCCTCCCTTCCTGTCTGTTCCCTCTTTCCTTCCTTTAGTTTCTCTTATCCAACTACACACAAATATACACAAAATTGGGAGGCGGAGCTGTTACTCTCCACAGTCTTCGGTGTTCCTGTATAACCAAACACTGACCTTTACAATGCTCTGATTTCCTGCGTTCTCCTACCCTTTGCTCTGTCACTCTTAGAGACCCGCTCTCTTTTCTCTCCCTCTCACGGAGCCCCTCTTGTTCATCAGAAACAATCATTGTGTTTTTCATCTCACTGCCCTGCTCTGCCGCAGTCTGAGCCTCCAATAGCAGGATGGAGAGAGATGAGAGTAAAGGGGGTGGGTGTGGGAGGTATGCAGCATGCAGGGCACAAACGGGAAAGTCTACATAATGGTTTGTTGTCGTCATCACTGTAGCGTCACAGCTGTCTATCCTTTTAGCAGCAGCTAGAACACAAACGCGCAGTCTGCATCATCGGCGTGCCATGGAAACTCAGTATAAGAACAGAAACAGACATGATTTAAGAACTGTGGTCAAACCTTTAGAAACTACAATAGCAGCCTTCGATAGACACATGATTTTTGGTCAGAGCACGTTTGCATAAAATGGGGAATCAAATAGAACTGAAGAGAGTTGTGTCATCTGGTTCTCTTGGTCTCCTTCTTTAGATAAATGCACCTGCATACATATGTCAGCATTGACCTTAGGGGAATCTGAAAATCTCACGTGTCCTGTTTGCTATGTTTGAGATAGTTGAGAAAGGGTATAACTTGGAGGATAATTGCTGGTGACAAACTACCTCTTCAGACATGGCTACATTGACTTGGATAGAGTATTTGTCCAAGGGAACCTAACAGTGATAGATCTAAATACTTTACGAACGGACCCAGCGAGCATCTGAATAAAACATTGTGCACGGGAACCACATCACTGGGGAAAGCCATTAATTCTCAGATTAGTAGCAAGTGGCTAATGTAGTCCATCACTGTGTAAAGCCGCGTAGCCCTGCACCACCCAAACAAACACATCAATCTGACTAACAGTGTGTGTCAACATGCTCCTTGATTACCATGCTAAACCCAGAGCAACCCACAGGAGCCCAAAGGAGATCATTAAAATCTAACATGCACACTTGAATATAGCTTCAACTCAAAATTCATTTTTTACACACACACACACACACACACACACACACACACACACACACACACACACACACACACACACACACACACACACACACACACACTTTCTCTAATATTCGAAGTTTACAGGCCAGTGGTGTGCAACGCTCCTGTTGTGCGTTGCTATTTCACAGATTCCTCCGTACACAGAAACAAATGATGCATCTCAACAGTTGATATTCAGGCACAGATTTTATAGCACTTCAGCAGTAATGTCATGTAAATGTGTTGTGAGTGTCAGAGATTTCGTGTTGTGTTAGTGGAGCAGAGTATGCCTGGAGGGTGCAGCAGGATGAGGGTGTGCGAATGTGTGCGCACGATTGAGTGTCTCTGTAGAGTGCTTAGTCTTTAGGTGTTCTGTGTTTTAGGCTCGAGTTAAGATCATTTAGAAAATGTAAAGTTTTAGGATAATAAATAGCCAAAATGTTGGTTTCATATATAACAAGAAAAAGGGAGGCACGTATAGGTATTTGACCTGGTTCAAAATACTATTTAATATCAAACCACAGTGTTCCTGTGAAATAATGTTGCAACTTAGCTTTCCTACCTGATAAAAAAACACGTTCTGTCAAGAGCAATGTGTTTTTATTGGAGGAATGCAGACCCTGTCTGTGCTCTGTATTCCCTGTCTCCTAAAAAGTTTTCATATAACTAAAGAAACTAAAGTTCTCAATTAACTTGGAAGAAACACTATTTTTATCTAGACCTACATTTGTAATCAACACATCTTTTCCATTTATGGTCTTGTTTTCCTGCAGCTGCTGCTGCTCCTTTTTTATACGACTAAACATACGTCAAATGGAGCTGCATTCTTGTCTCACATAACTCAGAAAATTGAGGAAAAGCTTCAAATGTGAGTAGCTTTATAAATAGCTCCATTTTATTATCTTTTACTAAGCTAACCCAACTAGTTTCCGTGCCTAAGTCTAACCGAAGAGTGTGTGAAAATAAAACTTGAAAGTATTTATGAGGACCCAAAAGGATTGGTGAAATAGATTATTGTTATCTATAGTAAATATACCAGAATCGCAATGGGATGTGATGAGGAAAGCAATGTTGCAATGTTGTGCACTTTTGTGTTGTGCATCCTCCTTTGCTTGTGAGACATCTTTCATTGTCACCTCGCTTCCTTAGGATTGGAAATATGCTGCCACTGCACATGGTAATCTCACACATACACACACATGCACACTCGCTCACCATGGTACCATTGGGCTGTCTTCCAACGTTAATACACAGGGCTGACGATGTTGTGGGACTGCGTGCACGTCACACTGTCACAGCATAGCAAAGGAATAGAGAGCGAGGGAGAAATGGAAGGAGGAGGATTAATTTTGGATGCATGGCATGTGGAGTTAAGATAACCATCTTTTTCTGCGGCTCTTCTCCACCACATGGTTTGTTCAATTACCATTTACTGCAGAGACAGAGAAGGGCAGATAGAAAGAGAGGGAGAGAGGGGAACAGTGAAAGGGAATAGCGGGAGCCATGGAGGAGGTGGAGGGGAGGCGCTCAGTGATGGAGGGGATGAGGAAGTAGACGTGAAAGAGTTGGAGAGAAGGGAGTGAGTGCAAAAATAGAGGAAGACAATAAAACCATTCTGTAAAGGGGTAAGGAGAGAGCATAGGACACGGAGAGGGACGTGTGGTGCGCACAAACGCGTCAGAGTGTCACGTCCTTACCTGACACGACAGCGACAAACATAACATTTCTGGTTTGATTGTGTAACAGCTTCGTAAAAGCAGGGCTTCTGTTACGAAACGCTGCCACTGTTTTTGCTTTGATAAGTGTCAAAAGCTGCGAGTGTAGCTTAAAAAAAATTACTTATTCAAACAGACTATTCCCACTTCTCTGCATGGGGTACCAACTGTACCAAATTGAGATATTCTGAGATGGAGCTCGATCCACCAGCCCCTCTCATCTCCCCCTTCTTTCCAGCATCCCCACTTTTAAATCCTAATCCCTCCCTCCTTATGTTTCTTCAACCCTCCCCCCCACAACTATTTTCTCCCTCTCTGTCTCTCTTTCTCTGTGTCTCTGGCTTTCTCTGGGTCCAGTATATGGAGCAATTACAGAGATGATATCCACTGTCAGTCAGCGGCTCACAGATGAAGCTGGGCCTCTTTAACATGCTAATGGAACGCCAGATTCAATCAGGGCTTTGTGTGGCAGAGGGGAGGGCAGTGCCGCTCATTAAAAAATAAATCATAATAACAAAGAGGCCCGGGCAGCACAGGCAAGCAGCACCTACACTGCAGCATCGGACTTGGTTTTCCTCTCTGCTTTCTCAGAGCCCTCTCCTTGACTACTGTCCCTCTCTTTATGAGATTATGTCAAATCAGCACTTTGTCCTATCAGGCTTTGTTAATCTTTCCCCCGCTCTTGTCACTGTCGGATATGTAAATTTTGGAAAATTTTACAGAGAGAAGCTGACATCTCTTCCTCCCGTTTCCAGTCTTTGTGATAAGATGAGCAAAACTGGAGCTTCTCCATATGGAAAAGAAATTGAAAGAAGAAGAAAGTAGTTTATTATTTATATGTATTTTATCTCTGAATATCTCTTTGGCTATATACCACAGTTAGCTCAGGAATGTGGCTCCTTTTGTCATTTTGCACATACAACATTAACTTTGGTTTCTTTTTTAGTTAAACCTTTTGGATGAGTTGGACTCCCATTTGCCTTCAGAACTGCCTAAATTCTTTGTGGCTTAGATTCAACAAAGTGCTGGAAACATTTCCCAGAGATTTTGGTCCATATCGACATGAAAGCATCACACAGTTACTGCAGAGTTGTAGACTGCACATCCATGATTTAAATTATCCACACACATTTTAAAGGCGCTCGAAATCCAATGACTGTGGAGGCCATTTGTGTGCAGCCAACTCATTGTCATGTCCGCAAAATCAGTTTGAGATGATTTAAGCTTTGTGACATGATGTGTTATCCTGCTGGAAGCAGCTGTCAGAAGACGGGTACACTGTGATCATAAAGGAATAGACACGGTCAGCAACAATACTTAGGTAAGCTGTGGCATTTAAATGATGCTCAGTTGGCTGACGGGCTCAAATGGTTAACATTTCATCTAATGTTCTGTTTTAACTTTAGTGAGCCTGTGCAGACTGTGCCTAAATGGACAGTTAGTGTCATGTGATTTCCTGATTAGAGTAAATATATGCATCAATGAGCAGTTGAACAGGTGTACCTAATGATGTGGTTAGTGAATGTATTGATAAGCATGAGCTTAAAATAAATAACTTGAAAAAAGAAGGAGGGGCCACATGTATAAGTCATACCGGACATGCAAGCCTTACATGAAACATAAGCATTTACTGTTAGACAGCATGATAAATGCTTTTTATTTCTATTTCTTTTGCATATTGATAAAGACCTTTATTTATTGACCTTTTTGGATAGCTCTCTCCTGAAAAGCAAAAAGGTGAACTTTTCTGCTTGATAAATTGATGTGTATGTTGGCAAAAATATAATTCTACCAAACTGAAGGTAAAACCTCTTAAGCGCCTCACAAAGGCAAAGAGGATATTGTACAACTGATGAGCAAATTGATTCAGATACATATGCCTTGCCAGGTTACCCTTTAATCTTATGGCTCTCCAATTGGAAGCCAGTGTTGCTCATCTCCAGGTGTCCCTGCTACCCTGTTGTAGATTATGATTGAACACAGCTACAGTAAGGTGTCGTCACATGTCAGCGTGAATGTTTGCTTCACAAGTCTTTTGCTTCACAGGGACGAAGCTCTGATGTAATTCAGCTGTCACATTTAACAAGCATATTGCACCACATTCAGTGTCTGATATCCTCATTACTCTCATTACCATACTGCTTTGGATTGCTTCTCAAAAGCCAAGCGCTCCTTTTATCCATAATGCGCTTTGTTTAAGATCTCTCCATGGAGGTGTGATTCATGGATGCTCAGTTCCTCTTTATTCATCATGCATCAACACTAAAAGAAGAGAGGCAAGTTTGTGTGTGTGCCTTTTGTGCTTCACATTTCTATAGACCAAAGATTTATTATAGCTAAGATCAACCTGAGCTCACTGAATAATGCATCACCTGCTATCATGGAAAAATATGCTGAATATGTCTCAGCTGAGCTTAAAGGTGTGGAAGTGGGTATGAGAAGTGTAAAGCTCGCTCTCGACTTAGCTCGTAAGTACGAGACAACCAAAGGAAAGCATTCCTCTCAGCTTTGACAAACGAGCTGGGGTCTGGTTCACAGAGGTTTCCCTTTTTCATAAAGTGAGCACTGCCATGGGAATTAGCATCCATGCGGGGTGTTTTTGTGTGGCCAAATTTATATTAAAAATCTCTTCAAGAACTTTTTCAGCTCAGCTTTTTGAATTTCAGAATTTCAATTTTATGCCTAAAATTGCTTTGTGGCTTGCCTTCCATATCTGACTGTAGTTGTGGGGTGATAAGTTCTGATTTAAACAAAATTGTCATTTCTCGACCTCAATGACAAATGACATTACAGCAGAGACCCCAGAGCACTTAAAGAGATTGAGCCGTGGTAGGATTGCTCAGAACTGGACAGAGAGCCGCGTGTTAGAGGACATGCTCGTTAGTTATCATATTCATAGAAATGACACTGCAGGCCTGAAATGAAAGCAGCGCTTGTCAACCTCATAAAGTATCCTCCCCCTCTCTATTAGGCTGATAGCATATTGCCCTCCATCCTCCTTGGGGAATGGAAGTCGTTGAAATAGAGTGGCAAACACAAGCAGGGGCACATTATGGTTGCTGCTCCTCAAACACTGCGGCTATATAGTGTTTAACTCCCAGCCTCCTCCTTCCTCCAAGCCATCATGCCTCCTTCCTTTCTCTTCCTTTGGGGTGGGGGTCTAATCTCAGAGAGAATCTCGTGCTTTTGTCGATCTCCTCCGAAGTGTATTTGGGTTGATCCACCTGTTTATTGTTGAGTGATAGAATTCCATACCTGAGGGCACTAGTCTCTGAGCGGTGCATGGGAATGAAGTCACAGGCTATTGTTCCACCTGGGTGTGTGACTTGAGCCCTGAACAAGGGAAGAAAGGGAGGAGATGGGGTGGGGGTTGGGTGGGGGCTGGGTGCCATGGAATAAATGGGAAAATGGGAGCAAGGAGGAAAACAACAAACAGCCAAAGACAGGTGGAGAGAAGGGAGATAGAGGAGGTTCATGCTCCAGTGTGCTTCCTTCCCAGAAGAACGCCATCTTGTCATCCTGCCTTCTGTCCCTCCTCTCCCCTTTCTGCATAGGTGTAAGCGGCTGTTAAAACAGTAAATTAGTCTTTTTCAAGAGACACAACAAAGCAATGCCCCCCTCTCCCCCTCATCATCCAGCATTCCAACAGTCCATCCATCACTGACTCAGACTCTGCCTGCAGCTAGTGATACTCAGATGCATCTCTTCTGGACAGCAACTGTGATCATCTTACTAGCCTGACTTTTGGCAAGGGAGGAGCATTCATTACAAAAGAAAACTATATGAAAAAGATAGAAACCTGAGAAAGAATGAGAACAGACAGCAGAGAACTTGAAGGGAAGCATGGAGGAATATAGAATCTCAGAATGTTCTCTTAGCTTTTATAAAAGTGTTGAACCTGTTAAGGTTTGATCTAATTGCTCACGTTCATGTCACAGTTGTCAGTTACAACTGACCAAATACAAAATGCAACTGTACAGTATTTTTCTTTGTCTAATATCTTTTGATGATCAAACATGACTCTGAAAGGATTGTCACCAGCTTCAAACGATGGCAGCTTATAACATCAGTATAAATTCACAACAGCTGCAGTGTATAATGGAGGGTTCTCAAATAGTGAAAACCCCTTAGAAGCTTCATATAGTCCATATAAAACAGCATCTTTGTAAAGCTAATGTTCACGTATACAGGCAGAAATTATTTAAGACTGACATTTGGTGGCTTTTTATGAGAGATCCAGCAACATAAAATATTTTTGGCTTATTTGTAGAAGCCTAAGTTCTACAAAAAAGACTGAAATTAGTGGAAGCAAACTGCTGTGCTTTGCATTTGCCATTAAAGGTGCTTAAGCATTTAGAGTTTAGTTTAACTGCCCTTATTTGCATCAACACAGGTGATTTTATACTTTTATACAAACTTCCCAATCATTACTCACAATTAAGTGATGATACTTTCATTTTAAGTGAGGCTGCAAAATATTGCACCAAGCATGTATTGTATGTTTTTGTGCCCTTGTTGAACTGGGCCTATGGCTTAAAGTTAGAAAATAAATTCAAACTGATTCCCTGACGAGGGCAGCCACACAGAGTGTGTGTTTGCACATAGAGTGTTTGTGTGTTTGCTTTATGCTCCCATTTTGACCCTGTGTGCCTTGTCTCTAGCTTCTGCCTGTGTTGAATTGCACAGCAGTGTTCGCTCTGTGTTCTCATCATCCCTGGCTGTCCCCTCCCATTAACCCTGACAGCTATTCGTCTGTCATTATTGACCTCAAAACAGCACAAACCCTCACTGTCATCGCAGACACTCGCATACACACACACATAGACAGACATGCACAGACTACACACTTGCTATGCCTTGCCCTGAAAAATCATTTTACGCTTGTGCTATAGTTCAAGTTAAATTACATAGCCCTTTTGACTGTTGAGATAAATATCACACTGGAATGCAATGAGTCTCAGGCCAATTCAGACTTATTTTCATTAAATCAGTTCCTCCTCCTGCCCTGAATGGTTTGGTGCAGCTGATGAAAGCCCTAAAATATATACACTTAAAGTCCGTGTAGATAGATAGACCATCCCACTTGATATTTGTTCACGCATGTCTATATCAGTGTGTGAGTGCCTCTATCTACACATACCCTGCAAATAAACAAAACCCAGTAGCCTCCAAAAGTTCAGTTTCCAGCAGGAGATTTATCTGAAGCTGGCACCTGTCCTCCTCATTGCCCAGAGGGAACAGAGACATAAGAACTTATATATAAGATCAAACAAGGGTGTGCATCTGCTTCTGTGGATCAAGCACGTGCACTGGCCCTTGTACGCATTCTGGGCAATTCTGGACACTGGGTAACACTGAGTTGTAGATTGGTAGCTAGAGGTAGGTAGGGATCTCAGATGCAGGCTGTCTTCACCTCATTCCATGCCATTATTTTTGCATTATACCTCCTCCCCTAGTGCCCATCTTTCTTCTCTCCATGACTCTTGGAATCCCCAGTCAGCTCCTCTGCGTCTAACGAAGAGACAGACTAGCAATTAAATCCTCCCAGCCTTGATTCAGCTACTTAGAAGAGATCAACGTGGGATCTTTTGGGGGGCTTTTTAAGGCCTGCCACTGTCATATTATCTCAATAGGGTGTCATTACCGTCCCATCCAGGCTATCATTAAGCACAATATTCCCCTCTGGGAGAGCCGGAAGGTTTACCTAGCTGTATATCAAGTATGTCTAGTGCATGTGGGATTTTTTTTTCTGAGGAGAAAATATGTGCCCGATTTTATTTGTAATATTTTAAAGGAAAGCTTGGCTTTCAATAGATCTTGAGTTCAGTTCCCTGATCAGATTGGAAAAGACAAGGCTTTCTGTGTGCATTTGTGTGCTCAGGATGTGGATGATGATTTCCTGTTTGTTTGTACAGTGACCTAAAACTGCATGTAAAGCATGGATCACTCAGTGGAAGCTAGTTTAACTTTGTTTGACCTTCAAGTTGCTGGCATTTTTTTTTTATTTGAGCCACTCAAAATAAAACCATGCATGCTGCAGCATGTACTTTTCTTGTACTTTGCAGTGCAATTACAGTAAAAATGTGAAACAGCTCTTCTCCAAATTGGTAGGTTTGGTTAAAAAAATCTAACAGACCTACAATTAGCAGAGAAAATTTAAGCTTCTGCCACCAATGCAGAAAAATGTACACAAATATGCTTGAGTGACTGTTTGTGTGTGTGTGTGTGTGTGTGTGTGTGTGTGTGTGTGTGTGTGTGCTCATAACTCTCTTTCCAGTGTATTTTGTATTCAAGACTGAGGCATGTCCTAACTGATACCTAACATTAAAGACTTGGAGAGCAACCACTGTATCCCTTTTGCAGAAACTAATGACTCAAATTGTTTTTTTACGACCTAACAGGGAACACATCTCTCTTGTCAAAGACAAACACACACAAACATACCTTACATGCAACGTGAACACAAACAGAGAAGCCTACTCTTATTTGTGGCAGTGAAACAAGTTTCAGCTTCCCCCGCTTTCCCCCTGCATAATCCTCCTATTAAAGCGTAGCATAACACCAGCAGTTCCAGGCAGCAAATCAAACAGATCTTAATCTCCGTCCACCTATCTTGTGTGAATGTATTAACCTTCACAGGAAGCTAGAAATTAGCAGAGGCTTGATGTGACTTTGAAATATTCCGATTCACTCAGCAGCACACTCTGGTGGTTGCTTGCTATCAAAACTGCTTGTGTTTTCCAAGATTTTGCATTGTGACATGCGGACCCCTATACGAGCCTTGCTGCATTCGGTGCAGTGTCCAATGAACCACATTGCTACCTGTCATTCACACTGTGCGAATCCATAATTCATTCCTAGCGCCAGCTGTGGCAGCTATCTGAAGGACGGATTCTGCTGGCACAGCTGTCTGTGAAGAGAGCATCGACAGGTAGACAGAACAGGATACAGTCTGTAGCAAGTCTCTTGGGGCTAATGAACTGTACAGTGCTGCAAAGATTTTGAGGTGACAGTTGACATATCAGGACAAACCTGTGTTACAGGTTGCAGAAACATTGCCTGTTTGTGTGTGTATGTGGACATAAAGGTTTCCTTCTCTATGAAGGACACCGCTTTAAACTCATGGACACAGGTGACTCAAGGGGAATTATGCCCTTCATGAACCAAACAGGACATTCTTGTGTAAAAGTGGGTGTTAGACAAAAAACTACATTCAGTCTTTTAGAAAACTGTATGTGCGCATGTACTTGTTTCTTTGATGTGCATTGGTTTGTCTCCTGTGTGTGTATGAATCAGCCATCTGTAGAGTGCGAGTGACTTTTTTTTTCTTTGCATTTGTTCAGGGCTTTTGGCCAAGCCTGTGATCCTGTTGATTGCGCTTATGGTCAAGTGAAAGCCAGCCACAGTGTCCTGTTGGGACTGAGACTGGAACAGGAATGGATAAGGGTCAAAATTTCATTCTTTCTCCCCTTCTTATACCCCGTGCCCACTCTCTATCATGCTCCCTCCATGGCCTGTAATGAATTGGCTATTCTTCCAGACCTGGGCTCAGCTGTGTACAGCACAAAATTCACACTGAGCTGATCATAAGGCAAACAAGGAAGGAATAAGAGTAAGAAATTTAGAAAACAAATGGAGACAGATGAGCAGCTGCTGGTTGCACGCTTTAGCCCGTATGGGATATGGAATTGTAAACTAGCCTTGATCCCACATTAGCTTCACAAATAGTTAAATAATAATAAGATTGTTATTAAGGTCACTACACTCTCCTCTTTACTGGTTGTGAAGACAGTTGTCCATCTGCAGTAAATAAATCTGCTGTGAATTTGTCCATTTTCAGGCAGAAATCATCTTCTGATTCAGTCAGACTGGACTGACGAGCATTTATGGTCTGTGGTAAACTCAGAATCAGAATGTTTTATTAATCCCTGATGAAATTTTGTGGCCACAGTTGCTCCAAGACAATAAGAACAGTTACTGACCAAACTTAATCGAATAATACAGTATATTACAAGGTTACAAAATATAATAAAATAGCTCAATTATAAATATCCCAGTATATAGCACAAATTAAATATATATGGTTGAAGCCGAGTTGCCCCTCTTATCAAACTTTTGGAGCTCTGGTCTCTTGTATTCATGTCGCTGAATCAGAGTTCTTTAATCTGAGAGCTTAATGCGCTACATGCATACGATAGGTAAATAAAATCACAGTTCATTACTGAATTTACTTTTTCACATAAAATGTTGAAATCCCAAATTATTTTTCGTAGTTGTCATGGCATGACATTGATTTCAGGCAGCTGCTATGCATCCAGACTTACCAACACATCTGTTGGTTATATTCCTGCATCAAACATATCTGCGGCACTGATTATAATCAGTGCCGCAGATATGTTTGATCTTATATATAAGTTCTTATGTCTCTGTTCCCTCTGGGCAATGAGGAGGACAGGTGCCAGCTTCAGATCCCCGCAGAAGGGCAAGTTGGCATCCTCACTGTTTCCACCTCCTTCTCCCTGCCCCCACTGCCAACAACCCTGGCACATCTGTGGCCGTCCAGCATGGCTGGTGCCAACTACCCTGTGCCCATTGTTCTCCCCTGAATGCATCCAACGCCCATGGGAAAGAAGGCTGAACACAGCGTGGCGCAATCTATACGGCCTGTTAGATAATCTCAAGACATGAAAAGATTCTCTTAGCCTAGATTCTAGAAACAGCTCTTTGTCTAGCAGAACGGGGGAAGGAAAACACACGATGGTGTTTTCTCCAAAGATTCTTACCAAATCAGCTCTATTTCTTTTCTCTTTTTTTCACATGCGTTGGAGTAAACAAAGCTTTGTATGAGCTTAGTATCACATTTTATGTTCGCATTTTACTTTTATTATATGTAAAACGCTGGTTATCGTATGAAAATCATCACCCTTAAGCATGTTTTCCTTTTTGATTCACCGATTGCTCGAACTGATTTTGAAATAGCTTCTGTTCTTTTCACTATCTTTACATTAGTGTACGGTATCATCATTTTGGGTGGGGGAGGCAGGATCAGGAAATACAAAAGAAAGGCAGTAACCACATTAATTTGCTCTGATCAACCATCAGTTATGTGTACTTGTATTTTCAGTTTTGCCTCCACTTGTTCAACCCCAAACAGAAACAGCTTTAGGGATTAAATGTGTCACATGGTGAAGCAGGAATGAGGGTCATTTATTAGTGCGTATGCATAAACAGACTGGTATTTACATAGCACCTTTCTGCTCTAATTGAGCACTCAAAGCATTTTTTTTTTGCTACAAGCCACATTGACCCATTCATACAAACATTCATCTAATGCTTTTTTCTATGCATTTAAGCATTTCTCTAACTAGCATGCATAAACTCACATCTGATGTATGAATGGGGGGCAGTTCAATATCTTGCCCAAGAACACTGACATTCAGCTACAGGAGTCGGCGTTACCTGCTGTTGTATTTATACAGTGTAAGCATGGGTTTGTGGCCATTTTTAGTATTGGCACATATAACTACTTGGAGTGGTGCTTATTTTCGTGCTGTCTCTTGCCCTCAGTACTGTTCATAACCTAGACCTAACTCGACATTCTAATCAAGGTACAAAACTCGTGATGGTCCTCACAACAAGTGAATAATAAAGGCTCATATGAAGACAAACTCTTCAAAAAAGCCTGCAAATCCAAGCCTTCTGGCAGCGTCCCACAGGCTGTTTATGAGCTCTGATTATGGCCCCTGTTAGCCTGGTAGGATTCCTGGCATGTCAGAGGGTTTAACAACATCCAAATCACTGTCTGAGTTCTCTCAGCTCTTCCAGGCAGCCCTGTCTGTCAATTTCTACCACACATACACTCACACAGAACAGGCTCCAACAGCCACAAGGGAATATCAGACTACAGTGAGCAAAGATCCTGTTTTGTCATCACTTACTTTTGCATGCTGTAATTAGTTTTACTAATAACAGTACACATAACAGTTCTTTGATGAACTGTGAAGGCCTTTTGCGATTTAAAGTAAATTGATTTGTTTTTCTTTTAGTCATTTAAAGGGTAGAAAACGCTGTAAAATGCCAGTCACAGACAGCCAAGTTGCTTACTCTGTTTGTCCTCCTGTCTACAACAAAAAAAAATTATATATGTGTAGTATTTGCATAGAAGCCATTAGAGGAGACTTCTTGTTATTACTCATTTACAATTTATTGTTTTATCAGCTCTGACTTCATTGAAGTCTGGTCCGTAAAAGCCAAGTGGGAGCACTTAAACACATGCACTTGTTTACACACTGCACATAAAATGCCCATATGTTTGCGAAAATGCATTTGTGCACTTGCCATACTCCTGCACCATATAACAATTTGTTCAGTTAACATTGTAAGGAGATCCCCAGAGAGAGATTAAATTAATGGGATAAATATATGGTGCAGCCACATTTATGCACGCTGACAAAACACACATATGTCTTGGGCTCAAGGGCCAACTGCTCTTCTTGCTCATGTCTGGTCCACAGCTCCATTCACTTCCTCGGATTTCAGCTCCTTGTGCTGCTGCAGAGACGCGTTTTGCCCTCCACTCAGCCAATCTCTCTGTAAGCCTGCCAGACACTGCCTGACCCGCTGCCAGTAACGGTCTCAGTGTTCAAGGACAGACTCGCTGGGGAGCTGCAAACATTACTGCTGTGCAATTTCAGCTAACAGAGTCTCACTCCATACAAGCAAAACACACATTCACACATGAACTTGTACAAAGATGCTAAAGGAGACGATGTATTGAGACACGGCACGACGCCATGATAAATGCAGTGAAGAATCATTGTATTAGTGATGCAGCCCTGATAGGGGACAAACTGGCTTCATCAGTTACTTCTAATCCTCTTTCATCAGAAGAAGCTACATTCACGAGAAGTTTAGATTAAAGGGTGAACTCTGCATGTTTGCAAGTGTACATATTTAATTAGGAAAACTAAAAAACCTGTCAGTTTTTTTAAACCTAATGTAAAATGAAAGAGTTTAAGATTGCTGAGTCAGACTGCACCAGCTGGAAAACCAGCAGGCAAGAAGCCTCAAACTTGTTTCACATGTTGTAAGAATAATTGTGTGGTTTTGTGCTTTCATACACGTGTTTGCATGTGTATATGTTTGGTTTGTTTAGACTAGAAAATTTAAATGCTTAACTAGAGGTAATGATGCAGTCCTCTGCACCTCGAGGCCTACAGATGCATAGCAGAAGGCAGCTGAGACAGCACTTTCACTCCAGCCCGACAAAGTCAATCCCCCCCGCTCTCTCTTTCTTATCCCTTTCTCTCCCACTCACGCTAATCCAAACTTCGGTGACTCCATCTGGTAACATAGTCTTCAAAGCAGAAGTCATAATATTTTCTCTGTTTACATTCAGTTGACATAAAGCTTGATGAAATCGCAGAGGCGTCAAATAATGCCCAAATTAGCATGTGGAAGTGTGGAGGAAGGTAGAAAAGCACTGCTGTGGAAACCACGGTGAGGGATGGCAAGTAACAGAGCAAAAAAAGTAGCTTAGAGCAATCCCGAAAAGGAGAGCGGCAGAGCTTTAAGTCTCGGAGGAATTTGAAAGCCATAGAAATCCAGTTGCGGATATTAAGAGGCTTAATCTAAGAGCTTGCTGAGGCTGAGTTTTGCTGTTTGGGCCCCATCACTATCATCCTTGACAGAGGTTAGAGAGGAGACGAGAGGGAATAAGGAGGAAAAGGAAGAGAAGCCAGATGGGAGCAATGGGGAGAATAGGAAACTGCGTATCATTAAGGCAGCCTCACATGTTTCTTATAGGCGAATTAAATATTGCGTGTGTGTGTGTGTGCGCGTGTGCATGTGTATCTCTCTGTGTGCAAGGGTACCCTTGCAGTAGTTTTCTTAAGTGACTGCGTTTTTCGATTTCTTTAGAAATCCAGCCAAATGAAGTATGTGGTACTTCTTCTTTCATTCATACTATAATTAGACTCAACTAAGTGATCCAGCTGTAGTGCACAACACAGGATGACATAAAGCAGCGCTGCCTGAGATGGAACTCATTATCATCTAGCTGCAGATGTCTCCCAGGAGAGGAGAGAAGAAGAGAGCACACTGGCAGACAGGTGGATAAGAGGAATCCCCTCTGCCTCTGTGGCATCCTTTTCTTCCTTATGGCATTCCTGTTTCGGGGATGTGAATCATTCAGTCCACAAAACCCTCAACATCATTCCATATGTATTAAAGCAATGTCACACTTTGTAGATTCAGTCTTGCCAACACGTCTGGAAAACCAGAAGATCTGTGCAGCAATCAATGAAAAGCCCTTAACTGACCAAATGCATCTTTTTTCCTCACTGTGTAGAAACTGTATGCTTCTATGGGGCGTCACATAGCTTTGTTCTGTCCACAGAGAGATAATTGCTTTTGCAGTGAAATTATACATTATTGTGCATTTTGGAATTCACCTGCACCTTCCAGGAAACAACTGTACACAGCCTGTTATAAAAAGCACATGTTTTTGTTGTTTTTTCCCTTCCTCTCTCTGTCTCTTGCTTTAATTTGTATTCTTTATATCACCTAAAGACACTGTTTAAATTCTCTGTCACACATTTGAGTAAACACACCCCGGAGCCTGGGCTCATGAATGCTGGAAAATACCGTGCATACTTATGTATCTCTGTCTCTTTCTGTGTTTAGGAGGCATCAATCGAGCTGGGGCAGCAGTGCCGACATTCTTACGGACCCCCACAGTGATCCAACCCCACTTGGACATGAAGCCCTTCCTGCAGTTCCCAGTGGAGACCCCCCCTCCTCCACACAGCATGAGCCTCTTCCACAACTTCAATACGGTAAGAGTTGCTGCAGACAACAAGCACAAACACTGCAGCCTTTTAAGTCATCGACTCCAGCGAGAAAAACGCGCGACGCAAAATTGTAAATGTTGTGCTGGGTGCTGGAGGTTACCGCCGTTATGCTTTAACTTGCACTCTTCTCTACGTACAGTTTTGAATGCAATAGTCAGCTTTAAGATATGCTGGAAACAGGACTATTTTCAAAGCCGTAAAATCGTAGCCATATAATTAAAGAACAGTTTTAAGGCCATCCCTATAACTAACAACATCAAACGCCGCAGTTTGTTTGATGTAATATTTTTTTTCTTTTAAAGGAGAGGAGGCTTCCTGTTCCTTCTACCTCAGGCATTTAGATTAGACCATAGAGACATTTACCATTTCACCAACTCAGCATAATGTGGCACCTGCTCCTCCAGACTCCGCTGAACAATGTCAACACATTTCTCATCAGCAATATGCAAATTCACTGAACTGTATATGTACTCTACTGGGGCAATGCTATTTGCGGACCATGGCTTCAACAGGGTTATGTGTCACCCTGGTATATTTAGCTGCAGTCTGCAACAAGACAACATAATAACCTTTCACTAATTGGAAATATCTGGCATGAGCTTTGACTATGCATGGCCCTACAGGGATTGTAACAGGAGTCCAGACACTCTTAAACACATTTTAACAATATAGTCATTTTAATAGGCCTCACCATGACATAAGTGGAAGCATTTTCACTACCAAACTGCACTACACCCAGCAGACATGCATTAATTGAGATACTGAGATTATGCAGGCACTCGGTTTCCATTCTGGCCTCTGTTAGCGTAGCCCTAAAATCATTCTTGCTTGATTTTATTTCCTGTCTTGCTGCCTCTGCAACACTCCCTCTGGACTTCCTCTCACCTATTCTGTAACGTCCATCCGCTCACCATCCTCCTTATCAACGAGTCAACTAGGTAGGAAGGCCCACAGGGACACTGTGAATGTTAATAGGTGTTCCTGCTGATGACTGCGAGGTAACCGTTAGTGCTGTTTTACAGCTCTGTGGCCAGGAGATGGGGCCATAAGAGAAGCTGTAAGGGCATTCTGACCTTACAGCGTACTCATAGTATACGCAGCACATTCAAAAGCATGAAGAAATGACTCACTAATATATCACTGTTGGTGTTTGCAAGGAGAGCTTCTGTTGCCTGAAGTGTATGACATAATCTCACATTTTATTAGATATGCGGCATGTATGTGGTGTAAATATGCTGCAGATATGAAAACCGCTTTGTTTGCCCCTATATGAGGCTCTGTTTTAACGTTTTGCTGGGATATCCTAGCTTTACACTTTCCCAGAGTTTATTATGTTCAATGTAGTGCTGTGAAGATGAGTAAATTTATACAGGAAGATCTAGAATAAGAGAGTAAGCGTCCACAGCTCCATTTAGATCTTATACTGTTTTGTTTTGGAGGTTTTTATATGGATTGTTAGGCTGAACTGGGGCTATTTCACATAACATTTCAAGTGCTTTTGATGTTTCCTGGCGCTTTTCTACACCATTGCACAGTAACACATTATGATCCACAAAATATCTCAATGAAGGTACAGCACTGCAGTGAGCTGACAGCTAGTTGTTCCATCATTCTGCCTTAATAAGTGATCTGTACTTCACATTGAGGGTTATTAGCCCCATAGCGGAGGAATGGCCTCTCCTAAAGCCATATACAGCTTTTAATAGTCCTTTAATGTGATTTGTCCTCCACCTGCCTGTCTCGTGCAATGTGCCTGTAGACAATGATGAGGCTGAATTATTTATCTGCATCAGCTGGTACTGATACAGACATAAAACTGCTCATAAAACTCTGAGTAAAACTCAGAGTTGTGTTGCCTGCACTGTTTGCTGAAGCTACACAATCACAAGACTTCTTGGTCCAGTATAATCATGTGCAGTTGTTGAATCTTAACTACTATATATATCTTTTCTCACTCTCCCCCTAACAAAAATAATTGTAGTACAGCAAGACATGACTAATAGCTCATTATCTAAACAGTACACATTTATGTTTTGTCCAGTACCACATGTGGCCCTGTCATCACTTTGGTGTGAATATGTCACATCCAATAAATATTTGTCTAGCTAGAGTTTCATGCAAGTGTGAGTTCTGGGTTTGTGGGGGAGATGCCGGCTACAGTGGTGGATGACGACATTCGATGGATGGTGTGAATTAAAGATGGGAATTGCTCTGCCTCCTCCAGTTCATCAGGACTGTAGGCCTTCCACTTTATCATTTCCTTTTATCAGTGCTCGCATGTTTTTCTAGCAGCTTGAAAGGACACGGCTGTGGCGCTCTTGTACATCTGAGTCACATGTGAACCTCAGCTCTGGCTCATAGGTAGTAAAAACAAAGCTGAACTTACACTGAAAACCTAAAGGAAGCCTAAACAGCAAAGTCAGGAATCAAGAAGTTGATTAGCTAAGAACCTGACCTATGAGCATAATTGATAAAAAAAACTGTTATCAGTAAATTATTATCAATATCCATACCAAGGCTATTCAGCACTCCTAGAAGAGTGAGAGTTTGGCAGGAGGAGAGTAGGATACATAATCCTGGGTGCACATGGGCAGACTGACAGACCATGGGGAAGAGAGGGAGAGGGAGAGAGGGAGGAGAAAACTGGAAAGCAGAGAAGGAAGTGCATTAAAGTGGAGTGTGAGGCAGAGAGGGAATGTAGTTAAGAATAGAGGAGGAGGAGACTGAAAAAAGGGACAGGCACTTGTTAGGTCATGTGTTGAAAAAAGAAGTAAGGGAGAGATTTCTCTTAAAGCATCTCAAAAGAGAAGCAGACGGTGTGCTGAAAGGAAATAAAGATATCGCAGCTACCAATGCTTCACTAGGCATAAGCTCAGTTTTTGTGAGCTAGTCTGTATTCAGCGTTGACCACCTACCAAACAGGCTGAATGAGTAAGGATAGTGCACCACAAGCTCTGAGCCTTGCACATGCTGAGACCCAAACACATACCTCGGCCAGCAGTACACACACAGGAGGACCAATGCAGCTCCAAGCTTCTACAGACAAAGAGGAGATGAAGGTAAGTACCTAAAATTCAAAGAGCTTGTCACATTTTTGTCGGTCCAACTGTGTCTTAAACTGGGCCAGCTTAAACGTAATGCTGAATTTGTGCTTCAAAGGCTGTTTTCGTCTGGCACAGTGTGGACCTTACTGTGACTGTCACAATGGCTCTACTGAGAGTCATGCTGTAGTGCACTCTCCCCTGGTGGGTTTTAGCTGATCAAACGAACTAAAGAAAGACTAACTAAGACCGAATGGAAACACAGTAAAGAATGGGAAGAAAATCAGAACTGTAGAAAATGAAAGATGAAAAGAAACTCTAGAACAGAGGATGTTGGTGAGTTAGGACGTGTGTCATTGTGCAGTGTTGGATGATGCTTGGGTGATATTTGAGTGTTTGGAGTTTTAAGGCTGCATGGAGCTGTTGGCATGACTGCCGAGTGATGCTAAAGTCAGCGGTCTGCGGTCTGTGTGCTTTGCTTACCTCACCACATTCACACAGCTCCACAATAACATGAAGTTTCCATTATTTTCCCAGATAAATGTAAACTTTGTAATATGTTTGATTTCTATTTTTTTATGAGAATGTACAGTTACAGTTATGGATGTTCACAAAATTATACGAGCGAGTTTTGGAAAATCCCTCTGCAGTTACATCATAGTGCTCTCCTCCTATTTCATGAGAACATGTTTTGGAGAGCGTTTGGAGAAGAGGCCATGCGAGCAACATTCCAAAGACATTTGCTGGCAGCTGGACTGTGTTTTCAACAGCTGAATTAACTGGATGGGTCATAACTGACCCACACCCAGACTGGTGGAATGACTGCGGAGAAGCCCATGATTCATGCGGTTACGCCACCAGGCAGGTTCAAATTCTTGCTAAACTCTATCTAGTCTGGGTCACATTATGGACACTGAGAGAAAGAAATTTTTCTACACTTTGGAAAGATTTGATAAAACACAGTGTCACTTTTTAAAAATTAATAGGAAGCTTAATGCAGTCCTGGTGTGGAAGTTTGTGCTGGCTAAAGCTTAGTTCTTGTTGTTTAGATGTTCACACAGTAAACATTTGTAATTGTTCAATATATCTTCCACCCCCACCCCAGCCCTCCCCATTAATCTGTCCTCACAGCCAGAGCAGCAGAGCTTTCTTTATACAGTTTCTTGGGAGAGAAACAGAGACAGTGTTGGAACGTGGAAAAGAGATAAGCATGCTTGATGTGAGGATGTCCAACTTGGGCCTCTTTCTCTTTCCCTCCAACTCTCTACTCTTCTTTTTCTCATTCGCTCACTCATTCTCTCCTCCAGATGGTATGTTTCTGTGCCTTCCGGCCACAGCTGGGTGGCTGAAATGTCTTGAGGCTCCTCCCCTTGATCTTTTATTTTTCTTTATTTTTGCTTCTTTTTGTTGGGAGTTGCCAAGCAACGAGCACTGTGCAAAAAAACAACAACTTATTTGAGTCTAAGTAACAACAATATTTGTTTAAGCCCCTTCTATCCTGTCCTTCACTCCTCGGGATGTTGAGCTGCTTCTATATTGGATGAGACTGTGCCTCTCAGTGTAACAAGGCTTAAAGAAAAGCTTAGTAAATAGTCCAAAATACAGTAATGAATCAAAAGTGAGTTATTTTGCATCTGCCTGGCACTGCATTATGCTTTCATTACTCTTGGTGGACACACTTGAACGTTTCCTCGCTGTCTTTTGAATTCAAAATACAAAGTTTTGTATCCTTTTGTTCTTCAGGCCACGGATTTTTTTGCTTCATTCTTCTTGCATACCCGCGCACTGCTACATCAGTCTTTGTTTATGATTGTTGCTTACTTTAGCTGTAGACAGTTGTCTGAGGCTGAAATATAAGCCAGCCACTGAATCCAGAGTAATGCTAAGATCAACCAACAGTGATTGCTTGATAAATTCGGCTTCAAACACAAACAGTCCAGTATGGGCCGGGTCTTTTGTGTCTGGGACAGAATTTATACGGGCAGCTTAACTACTGAGGGCTGCTAAGCAAGTTAGTTAAATTTATACAAGGTGCTTAACACCACAGAGATGATGGATGTCCCAGCTGAAGCAATTAGCACAGGGACAGTATTATACTACAATGTAGTGAGGATCCAGAACCATCAGATTCCTAATCGTGGGGATGCAACAGGTGTCTCGGTTGTAGCAACAAACTGTCAACACTGCTGACCACTGTTTGCTGAAGTGAATTACAGATATCATCGAACAGACTCTGTAACCGCTCTTTAACTGTGAACCTTATGCATTCTGCATGTGGTCATTTTGGTTTAGTCTATTGCACGTTATGACAGCTTGGCCCATTGAGCTGTGGCACCAGTGTGAATTATAGCTGCTCTCTGTCTTTCACTCGCAGATGGACCCGGTGCAAAAGGCTGTGATCAACCACACATTTGGAGTTCCTCTGATCAAGACCAAGCGACCAGTCATCTCCTGTAACGTCTGCCAGATCCGCTTCAACTCAGAGGTAAATAAATAAATGACAACACACACACACACAACATCACTGCCTCTCATCTTGTTTTCATTTTCTTTATGGCACTGAAAATATTTTATTTTTCTCCAAGTAAGAATCAACCTTTTATTTGTTTCGGAGGACTGTTTGTCCTGGTTTGCTCCCCCTGGAAGCTGGAACTAACAAAGCGGATGTGGTGCGTTTGTTTGGGTTATGTGTTGGCCGTTGCGACCTGACTGGAATTTAATTTGTTTTAAGGCAGCAGTAGTGCACTGCAGCACAGAGGCTTAAGCGGTCCTGACGAATGTGTGAACGAGGAATAAAATTCTGTTGTTCATCAGTACTGATAAGTTTGATCTTAAAGTTGTAGATTTCCATTTCTCTCTATAGAAAATATTAAACTTTAAAAAGCTTAATTAATTGGGAACTCCTAATTGGAATTTATTTGCACGTTATACCCTCGGGCAATTCGCAGACACAACTGATGACAAATTAATGAAAGCAAAAAATCATATGGAAGTATTTTATGAGTTGTGATGCCAAATATTTTTTCTGTTTTTTCCTTTTTTGTGTCAACAAATAGGATAGACTCATGACAAAACCAGTACCAAATGTCATATGTGTAGTGTATAATTTGGCTGCAATACTCCCTATTCAGTGTTGCAGACTTCAGGGCCAGGGCGTTCAACCATCCACAATACACAACATTAAGGAGTGGGTCAGGGCTATATATACACATCAGATCTACAATCATGGTTTCCGTGTGGTCAGGGAGCTGCAAGGCTGTAATCATGAAGCTTCTCTTAGCCAGGATCTGTCCTGTATATCTTCACAAGAAACAGGAAACAGTTAACTCGAGATGTTTATATAATGGAATACTTTAAGACCCAAGGATTGAGAGCCAATACTGACTTTTAGTTAAGATGTGTTCTTTTGTATGAAGTTACAATCAATAAAGAATCTGAAGACTTTGAATATTAGATTTTATATTTAAAATATTGCCTAAAGAACAAGAAGGTACTTGCTGTGAAGAACCTAACCTGCTGTCCCCTGAAATCATATGAAGGTTAAAATTTAACCAAAGCAAGCGCAATTATTTAGAAGTATGCAGGGAGCATTTCTGCTTGGAAGCCATGTTCATGTGTGAATGATCTTTACACCAGCACCCTGCAGAGATTAATTTCTTCTCTTTGTCATTCACTGACGTCAGCTTGAGAGTGGTATCTGGCGTGATCTTCTCTGCTCAGGGAAAGGTGACTCTTTTTCCCTTAGTACTATATCAGTGTTTAGTGCAGTGGTGTGCGTTGCGAAGTTTGGGAGATATCAGGCTGTAGAGATGTCTGCTTTCTCTTGAATCTAATAAAACAGATGAGCATTTGGTGGTCAGAGAATCAAAGAAATACTTTTCTTTTCAAATCCAGCATCAGTATTTTTCTCATTCTGGTTTATTTGATGGCTACTAGAAAAAGATGTTGTTACTGTCAAAAATATGCAAAGCAACTAACATTGCCAAAACTCAGCCGCTCACCCCAAAATAACGTAAATGGATAAACAACACTACAAGCCAAGTAAAATATGTGTTACGACCGATTCAAAAGCCACAACATAAAGTAAAAACTGACAGAGATTGTAGAGCTATTGTTTAAAAATGACATAAAAATCTCAGCTAAAGCTTACAGCCCACAATGAGAAAAAAAAAGTCTAGTCCAAGTGGACCTTGGGGATGCCTATGTCCACACCTCATCAAATATACAATAAGCAATAAGCAATTAAGCCCTCTGGCAGTATTACTGCAAGGAGAGTAGATAGCAGGGGGATATATCATGTAAATTTAATTCGGCTATATACTGTCCCTTTAATCGAGTAAAAGTCTTGTTAATAAGTTAGTGTTTTTCCAGATCAGCTTTAACTCCCATTACCTGGACAGGTAAAAACATACTGCAGTACATCATCAATGTCAGACTTGCAGTCTTGCCCTAGGTGTGACTCCCCATCCACACTTTTTGCATCTCAGGCGTACAAGGCTGATGGGGTGGGTGGGCGAGTGGGCAGCGTGGACAAGTTATTGAATGCGATCACTTGAGAATGAGGCAATGTAGGAGCTTTAAATTGAAAGCATAGGTGTATCTACTAAAATCTCAGGCGAGTTTGAATCACAGCGATCTCGTCCCCAAGGTCAAAGTTTCCTTAAATTCTTGTGAATGGGATAAGTCCAGAATGTGGCTATTTAGAACTTTTAAATTGATACCATTTATGTATCTACTGGGAGAATGAGAGGAATACAGGCAGATGCCAGTATTTTTGTTTTTATTTGGAGATTATGTATTCTCCAAACACGCTCCTTCCGGTTGTCATCTATATAGGTTCCTCCAGTTCTGCAAGCTGTTCATTCTCGTTTACGTGCCCCACCCTTCCTCCCTCCTTGTTCTCAATTCTTTGACTTCTTCATTTCTATTTAGTGCGTGGGGATCTGCCGGGCCCGGGAGCCATTGCCAGTCCCCTTCGAGGCCTTTCACCAAACCGCAGCTCGATTCATGTCAAAGCATTCACTTACCTACTAAAACGCTGTCAAACCTAAAATGAGGACGTGGGCCTCTGAGCTAGTGAAATCAAATTCAAATGAATATATGATGGATGAAGATAATGCAGTGAGAAATACTTCAGGAGAATCTGATGTTGCATTCTCAGCTTCATTTTCAAGCTCGGGCACTGTCCTTGATGTAGACATTCTTTTCCTTTATCTGCCACATGTGAGCTGAAAACATTTTGGGTCAAAGAAGAAAGCGAGTGGGCTTTTTATGGAATGTCATGGCTACTGTATTTGTCTTGCTTTACCTCCTGTCTCCCACCCACGTTCTCTTCATTTCCCACATCATTTTGCCATCATTTCTTTCATCCCATATGATCATTCTCTACTGTCTCTCTCTCTTCTTTTGCCTGTCTCTCTCTCTCCAAAGAACCTTTTCCCCTTCTTGCTGGCTGTCTCCCTCTCTCATGCTGCATTATTTACTGTGTGGAAATGCCCAAAATTGCCTGCCACTACTTATTATAAGATGCATTCGTCAAGGGCATGGATTAGTGTCTGGCTCTGACAGCCCCAGTGCATGTTGGGAAAGTGGTAGAGAGGAGACTTGAAGGGGAGGGGCAGGAGGAAAGGATAAGGGGGGAGACAGTTTGTGCCCCATTGTCTCTGCATTGTGTGTGTCCGTGTAAAGAACTTAATGGTGGTTTATGCAGAATAACCTTGATGCCACGCTGCATTAGTGACATCACAGGCTCTGTGGAGCTGCATTGACCAGCGTCACAACTGCTGCAGTATGCTGATATGCATCTCTTATTTTCATCCGCTTCCTCCCTGCTCACGTCACGTTTATCTTTTCTCCTCCAACCATATTCACTTCGCTTCTTGCTTGCTTTTTGTCTCTCTTTTCTTTTTCTCCCTCTCTTCCTATTTCTTCCTTTAGAAATGCAGCTCTGCAGTAGCTCTGCTTTAATAACACAACTCCCCCCTCAGAGTGATGATCATGTAGGAAAGCAGTTGTTCACTTCAAACTCTCTGCATAATGAAACACATGCATCACAAACTGGCGTGGTGCAGTTTTTATTCTCTCTGAGATTTGTGTCTCTTTATATCCTTTCCATTCTGAGAGCAGCTTTTTTTGCGTTTACCTTCTCTGACTTTCAGTTTCCTGTGCTTCCTTTTCCCTTCATTCTCCCTCCCTCCTCTCCGCCCAGGACCTCATAGTGACACTCAGCTGCTTGGTAGTTGATCCCTTTGACTTGCTGGGAGAAGTCAAGAAAACCTCTGTGCCCGCTTTGCCACGCACTGCCATATACCTTTTAATCTTCCCACATTCCCCTCTTCATCATGAGAGATTACTTCTCTTTCAGCAGTCTACACCTCCACCCCTTTCTGCCTGCATGCAGCTCTCTCCACCTTGATCTGTAGGCTTTGCAAGTGCAGGTCCTTAAGACCCCTTTGACAGGGTACAGTTACAGCCTGATGTGTCATCCTGGTTTAAAAGAAACATGTGATCTTCTTACTTGCTTCAGCCAGTGCTCAGTGTTTGCCATGCCAGCTCGTTTGATAGATGCTGCCAGGCACAGGCACACACTCCCACAGACACACACAAAGCAAATATAGACAACAGGGTTCGGTAACATTACTCATCACCCCCTGCCTGTTTTGCCGAGCCAGTCTATCGCCACACTTGAGCCTCTGGTCAGCACGATGTCCTAAGTGTCAGTCAAATTCCTGAGGCAGCTGTCAATGACTCATCCCTGGTAACCAACTGTAATCCTGCTACTTAATAAATATCTTCATCATTGGTCCCTTGATGCAATCGTTTGGCCGACACAGCACGTGCCATGGCACATCAGTTCACTTCACTTACAAGTGCAGTACTGACTGAATATGTCTGTATCAGCAAGTAGCTACTTATTTTTTCATAGTTGGACACATACTGTGAGAGAGGGGTGATGAAAAAAGGGGCCATAATCCTATATTTGTGTGAGTGTGAGTGTGTGAGAGGGAGTCAGTGAGCCAATGAAATAACGTGTGTTTCTGTTTTATAGTCACCATACTGTGAAGCCAGACAGCTATGTATAGCAACCCCGCATCACATACGCCGCATTTTACCCGACTTCCAAACATCTGTGCAGTAACACAGAGGCTAGAAACAGACTCCCATAATGTCCCATATTCTCTTCACAAATAACTCGCTTGTTTACTCAGTGAGCAAACACATTAGGCAGTAGAGAGCATGTCATCAGGAGATTGGACACAGTGACTTCCATAATAAATCTCTGCAGCATTTTTTGTCTTTGCTGGAATGCCGGCTGAGCGTGCAGATCCTTATTTTATATTTCCTGCCAGATATTAAAGACAACAGCATTGATGCCATGTAGTAAGATGATGTATATTAAGATAAGATAAGATAAGATAAGATAACCTTTATTAGTCCCACACGTGGGAAATTTGTTTTGTTTTTTTTCTCCAAGACTGATATTCTCCAAGACTGTGCAAATTCTATAAGAAAGGGAAGAAAGGGAAGGCTTAGAAATGGACTAATGCGCCCTCTGGGCTTATATGGCAGTTTCCTGATCCTTTAGTTAGCAGGCATGGCAACTTCAGCCAATCCTCCACATAACCTATACTGTTAATGTTTCAACACACACCTTCATAATTTGTTCTTAATTCAAATAAGGGGACAAAGAGGGCAGGCAGTCACTTCATCATTGCATCTCTCTTAATATCTTGCATGTAATCTATCTCTCTGTTCACTGCCTGCTGCTCATCATGACTTTAGTCCCCAGAGTATATTAAATATCGTGCTGTCATAATGGCATGCATGCATGCCAGGTGCCACACCGAGTCTAATTCCACCCTGTTATATACCTGGGCATCTTGGCATCGGTGTTCACTGATGAAATAACTTGTTTTCCTTTCCATGCTCTTCTTTAGAGCCAGGCAGAAGCCCACTACAAAGGGAACCGCCATGCCAGGAGAGTCAAAGGCATCGAGACCTCTAAGAGTCGTCCTCAAGAAGGAGACAAACCTCACACCCTGCCCCCCACCTCCTCCCCATCTCCGCCTGGAGCTCCTGGCGCAGCCCCAGACAGTGAGCCCAGCAAAGCAGGTGAGAGAACAGAAAACTACTGCCACAAGCAAAAACTGGGAAAAGGCTCGGGAGGAACCTTGTTGAAATAATCATTTCAGTCCACGCAGGATGTTCGGCAGCTTATGGTCTTTGTCAGAAAATGAATGGAAAAATATGCAAGAATAACAAAAGTGTCTAATCACAGTGGCTCCGCAGCGTATTGCTGTTTTTATGAGCATCTCGTCTCTATTTGTCGTCGGATTTAGCCGCAGCACATCTTATAGTAGACAGTGCGGTTCCACAGACTGCTGAGACTGATAATGACTGTCCCACCTAAAATCTAAAAAATAAACATTTAATTTGGAAGATTAATAGCTGAACACATTTTTTAGTTGCCAGTATTGGGGGAGTCTTTTAAGTATAATTGTAATGAGAGTTCAGATGAAAATGTTGAAATTCAGAATATCGGGAAAGTTGCTTTGACCTTTAGGAGTTGGAAATAGCTGAAGCAATAAGTTCAAATTGCCTTTACTGCCTAGTCACAAAAACATATATTATTAAACCTAATTGAGCCTTCAAGCTCAAGTAGGCAGAATTATACAAAAGGAAAACAACCCCAACAAAATTTGAAAATAGACTGCCCTCCTCCTGCAGCTCTCCACTCTCTTTCTCAATACCCCGCCTAATAAAAGTATGTCCAGTCTGATAAAAGACAGACTTTTGGCTTCATGTGGGATTCAAGCTCTGCTTTTCCTCACCTGATCAGGTCTGAATTTAATTGGCCAGAGTCTTTCATAATGGATTAGTTTTTTCAGACAAGAGGATATTCAGGAGTCTATTTCCCATTCAAAACAATTACAATATGCCACAAAGTTTGTATGAATTTTCTTTTTTCCACTGACATCCAGACTATTTTGGCTTTTCCCAACTATGCTTCAAAACTTTTGGTCATTTAAAAAAATCCTTTTCAGTCACAGTAGGGTGTAGTAGAAGTAGACCTCTTACACTGAAATCAAACATGACATGAAAGGCTGATCGAATCATCATTACTGTGCCAGAGTTAATCTTCTGTGTTAGTCAAGATAAACAGCAAGACTTTATTTAGTTGTTCAATCTAAATCTGGTTTGTGTCAGTCCATTTAGTCTATGAGCAGGAGAACATGGTATGGCAACATGGCAGTTTCTCTGCATCAACCGCTCTGTGGTGTGTGGTGTGTCTTTGTACAGTAGTAAGCTACTGGGAGGTACCACACCATGTATACCACATTCAACATAGACTACGTTGCCTGACCATCCACTTGTCAGTAAAGAGTCCTAAGACTGATTAAGACAAATGAATAAACGAAAATCTCATCCAGCCTTTAAAAGGACAGAAACAGCAGCTGATCTGACTTTAATGAAAAGTAATTAACTGTAAGCAGATTAATTTATTAGTTAATATGATGCAAGGCGTGATCAAAGCAGTGCAAGATCTTTCTTTAGCAAAGGATCTTTAACTTT
Organism: Copadichromis virginalis; assembly: GCF_057382275.1. Lineage (NCBI taxonomy): Eukaryota > Metazoa > Chordata > Actinopteri > Cichliformes > Cichlidae > Copadichromis > Copadichromis virginalis. The sequence goes on along the minus strand of NC_140637.1, from coordinate 2,900,546 downwards.
GTTCCCGTTGTCTTAGTCTTTCCTTTATCCCTCTGGTTCATCTTTGCATTTCACAGTATAATTTAGAGGCTGGGTTCTGTGCGCGTCTGCCATTCTTCTCTGTGCACCAAACATTTCCATTCCCTTAGTGCCACCACTCTGGTCTCGGATCAAACGCCAGCCAATGAACAGACCAGTCGTGTTTTGGTGACATTTACAAAGGTTTCTGTAGCCTACTGTTTACCAGACATTTCCACCTTATTGATGGGAGGGCACAGAGCAAACACGATAAATTAAAAGATGAAACTCAGGTCCAGAAAAAGCCTCAATACAGCATGCCAGAGCGAAGAAGCAAAGGTTTTCACATTTCAGTGTCTCTTTCTGTCCATGAACATAACACTTAAGGTTTTCTTATAGTTAGTCTCAGGCAAGTACCAAGGCCAGTCCTTTGTGCTGTCTTCCCTCATAGGGGATCTAAGGTCAGCTAAGATAAGTCCTCATTAGTGAAGCTTCCTGCAGTGAACTCCTAGATCATGAGAAGCCGAACAAGCTTGCAATGATCGAGCTCTGAAAGTAGCAACATGTGAAAAATGCCTTTTTCCAACCAAGGGTCTTTCTTGTGACCTTGGAACCTTGCCTCTTCCTGATTTTTTTGCATGCTTGTTTGTGTGTATATATGTTCGTGTATGCATGCCCTGAGTGTGATCTCAGTGGTTGGGTGGGGGGGGGGGGTCTCTCGGAGGAGAGCCAGATGTCCATTTCAAAACTGGGAAACTACTGTCTGGGGAACAGACATTTTTTTGGGCTGTGGAGTTTTGGTGGAATTCACCTCATAACATAGAGCAGTATTTGTCTTTGATGCTGAGCAACATTTCTTATCAACAGCTTCTTTGTTGCGCTCAGATTTCATACAATATCAATGTCATTTTAGACATTCAGATAGTCTGGGCTACTATCAGATATATCGTTTGTGAAAAAGAATTCACCATAATTTGTGATTAACATATCAAAAACAGAGTACATATACAAACTTGCTGAGGGCCGAAACAGTGATAGGTTATTCAATATTGTTTAAAGAGTGCTTCTTGAACCTTACAGATTTTCAGAGCAGGTCGTGAGTTTTACACCAGTCAAAGGATATGTGGTTAGCGTTGTCCCCAAAAAAGGAGGCACTTGGCTCTGAGAAATTTGGACTGGTGAGCTGAGGTTTGGCTGAGCCTGCAAGTGATGGAGAGCCAGCTGTTGTACTGGAGAGAAACTCTGGTCTTCCCTCCTTCCTTCCTTTCCTCTTTCTCCCTCTGCCGTCTGACACTCCCATCCTAATGAGGGGCTCTGTTAAAACCACCCTGATATTATAGCACTCTTTGGTCCACACAAACATTCACAGGCGCACACACCCAAGGTCAATTAAACAGATGACTTTCATGTGAGGGTTCAAATTTCATGGCTATGAGGTGACTGTAGTATTGAGTTACACTGAGCTAATGTTTGCTCCATCCTCTGTCTGTTTATTGTTAGCATTTGAGTCTAATTGAGGAAATCTGGGAATTCACAAGCTTTTTACCTCCTTTGTGAATTATTTGATGAAACTGCCTGAAATAACAGTACCTGATATGGGATGACTGTGTGGGTGTGTTTATGTGTGTGTCCGTGTGTGTATGACTCAGGGTTCGGATGCAGGCCAGACAGGGAAAAGGCACCCAAATGCATTATGAATGTGGCTCAACTCTTGTAAGGCCAGCATTGAGTTTCGTAGCTCGTTAATCATTGAGAATGGGCATGATGGGGCAGTGGTGACACTCAGAGTCATCCTGCCTATGGCACACATGTAACACACACACAAAGAGACAAACCGCTCACACTTAAAGTCAGTACACTAGTCCTGCCGTAAACCTCCTGGCAGTTTTGCCTGACAAGTAAGATGATGACTTATAACTCTAAATACTGCAAGCATCTTTTTATGGGGGTGGGGGAACATTGGATCCATGAGGGGGGAGGGTGGGGATTATATTACATTAGTTTCTTTTGGCATTTAAAGTAAACAAAGCAAAAGTATCCCTGTGTAATTTTCCACCTACACACAACAGAATCATACCAACAATAACTCTCTTGTTTCAGTAAATAGACTGGTTTTTATATAACGCTTTTCTACTCTAAGTCAAACACTTTTTTACAGCTTGGCTCATTTACCCATTCACACCCATTTAAACAAGCACTTTTTCCTCTGCTTTTCCTATGCAAGTGCTATCTATCATTAACACATATTCATATGGGTTAGTTTCATGCCCAAAGATACAGTCTGGAGACTGTGCCAGGGCTCGAACCACAGACCACCAACCACCAACCTTCCGATTAGTAGGTGACCTGCACTACCTCCCAAGCCACAGCCACATACATGCAGTTTATGTGCTTTATATATGGTGTGTAAACATCACGCTGTATCAAATAATATTATATCAGACAAAATAAATGTTCACACTTCAGGAATAGGGATTAAGGATATGGATTGAAGAAAACACTGTATTAAATCCTGCAGCTTAAACAACAAAACTTTTCCACATGGACAGCATACCATACCAGCTTTAATTTCCTGAAGTGGATCAAGGCAATACAGGCATAGCAGGCCATAGTGTAAAGCATCTGGATTGAGTTATCCTTCTGTTGACCTCTCCCCATGAATAACACTGTCTTCTGTTGTAATTTGAGGTCAGCTAGCAGAGAGAATGGTCAGTTAGCCAATAGAGAGCCAAGTCTCATTAGAGAGTATCCTGTACTCTTAAACAATGGAGTAACTGACAGTGGGAATCTTGGGGTAAGAAAAAATAGCGCTTTGTATTGCTACCCTGAGAGGATGTTTCATGATTTAAATTTTAGTCAGTAAAAATGACATAAAAATATTTAATATAATGAAATATGATTTTCAGTGGATTGTGAATTGTTTTGGCCTGGAAGCCTAAAGGGGGAAAAGTGCATGACACATTTACCGTAGTGCTGTGTAAGGTGCAATAGTGACTGGATGTTGGTTTGGTGTGGCAGAACTCCAGGCCATCATGGATCATGAAGTCCCTCATTACTATTTGGCCAGCCAACACCATTCCCACTTGATTTTAACCAAAACCAAATGTTATAGATGTGGATTTGGGGTTTGTTTCTTAACATTTCTTTGCACAGACACGTGCCTAAGTGTGCATAAAGCTCATAACAGTGCGGATAACTACTTTGGTTTTTCTGTTATGCTGCCTTTTTGCACTTACAGGTACAAGCTCTTTACTCAGCTTAACATGTTCAGTCAGTGCTGTGAAAAAGTGGGCATATTATGAGTCATAAACCTCAAACAGCACTTTGATCCAGGACTGCTTTATGGGATCCTCAATGCCACATAGAGCTAGAGATAGTCCTTTTTTTCTTCTTTTTAACGGAACATCTGTTTGAGAAATGCTCTGTGCAGCCAGCAGCTCTGCAGCTGGAAACTTCCAATCTGGAAAGAGAGGGAATTCTAATCTTGGAAAGTAGTGGAATGGAAAGCACTTACAATGGCATCTTCATGAGAGATGATGCAATGGGGTAGCCAGGCCAGAATATACCAAACAATATAAAGTCATAAGACTAAAAGTGGAACAATAGATAAACATATCATGGTCTCTGTCATGTGAAAAAATCACATGCTCTGTGAACGCATGATAGAATCTATAAAAGGAAGTTAAGCAATTAGAGTGAATTTTTGTTTTCTTCCCAGAAAATATCATATATCATCCCTTTAGTACCCTAATCCATAGAGACCTGGTTTTGACGCTGTATCCTGTGGAGTGGAGTTTGGAGAAAGACCTTATAGTCCCTGCTAATGAGGGTAGCTCTGAATACTCCATCCAAATTTAGATGTCTTTCTTCAGCTAACACTGAGTGCTTAGTGAATGCCGAAAGCTCAAAGGTATGTGGGTGGCTAGTCCGAAACGTATACTGTATATAAACATGTTGTGCGATAAATACAGAAAATGTAACCATGAACATGTGCAGTGAGGAAGCTATAGAAAGAAAATCAGAGGGCATGGAAAAGAAAAAGTGAGAGGAGCGCTCACTTAAAGATATTTTCTTTGGATTGCATGTATTGCTCGTTGACAAAGCAAATGCCATTATTACTTCTATCCCAGCCAAAAATAACGGGGGTGGGACAGAGGGGAAAAGCCAAAACATGCTCAGGTTCAATTATCTGCTTCCTTGGAAACATTTCAATAAGATGAGCCCACAGCACTGACAAATTGACTTGAAAACTTCAAAAAGCTTGGAAACATTAAACGCTTGCCCATCCGTTCTTATATTTGGGTCATATGGTTTCCTCCTCTGATCTACTTTATGTGTAACTCAAATTAAAAGGAACTCTTTTGACCAATTATGGGTTGCAGTATAGGAAATAAAAAGCACTTCTAAATGTGCTTTATGCGCTTTATGTTGGTTGTTCTGATCTATAGAGCAGACTTTGGCTTCCATATTTAATTGGGAGTGGTAGGGATGTGGTTACACAGAGTTTCCATGTTTTTTTTATTGCTGTTTGACTTGTGAACTCTTTGTTCTTCGTAATCATCTTTATTTAGTTATTTAGTTTTACATTTAATGTGTTACTTTCAAGCTGGGGTAGGCTCCAGCTATGGTAAGGATTAGCAGAAGACAATGGATGGATGGATGTGACTTTCATTATAATTTCCTTTGTTTGTCTGTTTTGTTTTTGTTTGGGTTTTTTTTTTTTTAGATGAAACACGGCCTATGTCACGGATAAATGGACCCTTACTGGCACCGGGGCCCCTTCCACCTCTTCAAACCCCACCTACCCCACCCATGGACTCCCCTGTGCCATCAGTGTGCCCTCTCATTCCCACCCCTACTCCTCCACTGGTCCCCCCGGCCTCTTCTTCCCCAGGCTGCGGGAGCAGCCTCACCAACTCAGAGCAGGTTGGATCAGGAACCCCGGTTTCAGGAGCCGTTGGCATTTCGGCTTCAAACAGCCCATCCAACCCAGAGACCGAGGAGGACAAGGCCAAGAAGCTGTTGTACTGCGCACTGTGCAAGGTGGCTGTGAATTCCTTGTCACAACTGGAGGCGCACAACAAAGGTCAGTAATCTCTGAGCAATGACATGCTGAAATAGTTGAGCTTTCCTGAATTTAGCGGGAAATACAGTCATCTGGAATTAACTGTGGCGCCTTTCTTGTTCTGATGAAGTTTGGCTTGGATTCCTCTCTGTTTGCACAAGCCACAGTGTTTTTGATGGAAACAAAATGTATCACATCCTGCCTGGACTTTAGCCAAGAAATACACATGCAAACACTTGCAGAGATGTTGTTTTGAATTCCTAAGGAAGAAATTAAAAATCACAAAAAGTAGCAAGTCTAAACAATTTGTTTTTATTTTTATTTTTTTTTTGCATTTCCAGATAATCAACTGAAAGAATTGCTCAGTTTGTTGAAAGCCCAGTTTGAATTTCACTGAGGCTGTTGTGCACTTGAATTGGCAGCTATAGTTTTGTATATTTTACAGTGTGTAAGAGTTGTCTTTTAAACAACTCCCAAAGTATCTACTGAGTTCCTGGAATTATCGCAGTAGCCCTAATTCAGTAATAATGAGAATGATGATTAAAAACACATTACTGAGTTGTTGTAGCATCTCATAGGTACTAAAACAGAAGGTGTTATGTGAAAAAAATTTAATTTTTGAAGACTTTATGTTATAAATTTACACTCGGTTTTATCAAACCTTAACATATTTAGTGTATTTAAAAATGGCACTGGTAAGTTTCTTTGCTTTTGTTAATTTAGTAGAGAGCATTAAAAGTATACTAATTAGCAGATGAATCACTTTAATATTGACATGCTTGGCCGCTGTAACCAAGGATTGCTTGTTTTCAAGGGTCATCTGTACCTCACCTGTGTCAGTCCAGTCTTTAATACTGGAATCCCAGCCATTGTCAAGCCTACGTTCTTATTTTACTCTTGGCACAATTAGTGTAAATATACCTTCCCCGCTGAAAGATTCGATTTTAGCAGCGGGGAGCATCCAGAAGAAATGTGATGTTTAAGGTGTTAAAACCACAGCATGAATGAGAAAATAAAAGGAAATGTTGGTTATTGTGTGGGTGAGCTCACCATAATATGGGTTTAAATATTCTGTCAGACGGCTTTCACACGACAACACTTTCATGGTTACATATACCTCGAGGAACTGGCTGCATCCTATAATCCTTTCTGCACTGCATACTTGGATAGCTGCTGCATGTCTCACAGGACAATATGTATGTGCTGGGCTTTCTATCTGTCTTATGGGAGTATAGTATATGCACATGCACATGCATGAAGTACACTTAAACTTCACCACAGACAGAGGCCCCAAATAAACCTTATAAAGGACTGACTCCTCTCTGCTTAGAGTACTCTCAGCCTGAGCCGGCTGAGTCAGACATGAAAGCAGGTGATAAATGCTGCACTTATAATATTGCCATAGCATTCACTAATATGTATATATTACCTTTTGTATATTTTGGAAATTCATATTTTTTGACCCTCTGATTACTAGTTTATCAATTTCCCAAAAACACATCAGTATTTTTGTGTTGTATCTGTCTGCAAGAAAACATTTGCACATTTACTATGTTTATAGTATTAAAAAAGATCATAGACAGCTTAAACATGATCCTGGGTCAAAGCCTGCTGGCACCCAGTGGGCTCCAGAGTTCAAACCCTGAATGACTAAAAGTTGAAATAGCTAAAACTGCATGAGGAAAGCCATCTGGAAACAATCAAGTTCACTCATTCTAAAAATCAGAGCTGTGTGTATTAGCAGGGTTCAAAAATGGAAGCATATGTCACACAGACACCCAGACATGAACAGTGTGCGTGGCACACCATGACCTGCCCAAAACCATGAAAACAGGAATAAAGATTTGTAAGTCATGTTACTTCACGTAACATTCATGCAACAATGTTGTCCCCTTTTGTTTGGTTTACACCCTGAGTCAACTTTGCAAAGACAAAAAAAAATTCCACTGGGCCAGCCATCGCCAGACCAAAATAGAACAAAAGCAAAAACAGGCACCCAAGAGCACATTTTTGGCCACAAGCAAACCTTTCTCCACACTGAAGCCCACAGCCTCCATGCTCCCCACTTCCACCCCACCCAGATGACTTGTCCAACTTCTGTAACCTTAACACTGTTCAAAGGGAATTTAGGGAGTGGGGCAAATTAGTATTTCAAAGTCAGAGCCAAAGACAGTTGAATGCTGTTTTTCAGTGTAGTGGAGCATTGCAGTAAAATGGAGTGGGAGGTTTCATCCAAGTACAAAATGTGTGATTATTTAATGAGAGACTATTTTAGCACACACAATAATATGCAGTATGCAAAAACATATTTCTCTATGATGTCCTTTTTGCAGCTGCAGCTAGTCAAGGACTTGTCCAAATGAAGAACATATTGTTAATAGGAAATTAGCTTTTTATTTATTTATTTTCATTTTTTGACTCATGACTGAGTAGATAACGTCATGCCAAATGGGCTCTGTCGAGCAAACATCTAAAGGGGCTAATCTGTTTTTATGTCAAACGGCTTCATTTCCGAGAAACGGCTCTAGGAGCTTCAGTAATATATGTCTGGTTGCTACAATCTGCTATGTAACCTGCCCTGTTTCTTTGCTCAGCAGTGTTAATGTTTGGAATAATACTGATCTCTTCAAACGGTACAAAGCAGGGTGCCATGCTCTTACAGCATAACGAATGCCTGATTGAAGAGCCATTTAAAGAGCAGACCAAGCCTGCATCTCATAAAAATGTGCTCCTAAATTTCCAAACACTGACATTTATTGTCAGTATTTTTTAATGTTCTATTAAAGGCTCAGTGATTCACGTTTTCATTGATAATGCCAGATGTGGATCATGGATAATGGATGTAATATTGTACAGTACACACTATTTGGCCTTATCCTATGCACTCCACTGAGTCAAACATCATGAATCACTTATATTATTAGGTTATTATTAGAAAGGCTTTGAGTTGACCTTCCCGATCACTAACTGCACAGATGGGTGACTGCTGCCCTCCTGTGGGGAAAGCTTTGCTCTACAACTTCAGGCAGAATTCATTCTTTCTGTTGTGCTGTGCTATGTGGTTATTCAAGCCAGTGGATTGTAGTTGTGGTTGTTTCTTTTTTTCTGCCATGATGTGACACTTTTCACTGTCTTTGTTCTGCAATGTTAACTACAGAGAAATTCTGTCCAGTCTCATTTTACTTCAGACAGGTGGAAGCAGTATGACTCATATGTTACAATTAATGTTTCGCTGGCACCTTATTATTTCATTTTATTATATTAGCTTTTAAATTCTTTCTTTCTGTGCAGGTACGAAACACAAAACTATCCTGGAGGCACGGAGTGGGCTGGGCCCTATAAAGGCATATCCTCGCCTGGGCCCCAAGCCCAGTGGAGAGCAGGGAGGAGGGCCGGTGGACCCCAACACTCAGGAACGAACCTTCCACTGTGAGATCTGCAATGTGCGGGTCAACTCTGAACTGCAACTAAAACAGGTAAGGTAGCAGTGGATATATTTCTGTACCTAAAATCTAAAGATTAGACAGGCATTTAGATTTGATTTTTTTTGTTAAGCACAAGATCAATTCAGTGGTCAATATTCTAAATTTTAAATTATGTTGTTTTATTCATGTTTATTCAAGTTAAACAATTGTGTAATTACATAGCTGTATTTTTTCATTATGTTTTCTCCAGTCAGTGTCCATGGTGTAAGGCAATAGGAAAAGTAATGCAGTTTGCTGTGATCTTTATTTTTTAGCACATATCAAGTCGAAGGCACCGGGATGGTATGGCGGGCAAGCCTAACCCTCTCCTCAGCCGACACAAGAAGCACAGGGGAGCTGATCTAACGGTAACATTTTACTGCTGATTTTTAGCTCCTATGACAAAGCACACCTGAACTCCAGAGATCAGATAGCCAGTGATACTTAAGGACATTAAGGTTGTGAAGCTTTGGAGTTGGTTTGATCTCCACAAAAGCCCATCAGGTGTTCTGTCTTCATCCTCCTACCTCAACCTAACTGAACTTTCTGAATTACAAAAGTGCATGGTGTACAGTTGTTTCACTTGCATGTGTTGACCTTCTGAAACTAATCAATGTTACCCCCCCCCCCCCTCCTTTCTCTCTTGTCTTGTACTGTTATTGATTCTGTTTTTAGTCTTCTTTGACCTTCTCCAAGGATCTCACCAAAGCTTTGGGTGCCGGGCTGCTGCCCAACCCTTTGGCGGTTGCGGCAGCAATGGCCGCCGCAGCGTCCTCAAACCCACTGGCTCTCCGCGCGGCTGCTCCCGCACACCATCCACCTCATCACATTTTGCAAGGCCCGCCTCTCAGCCACGCAATCCTGAGACCTGCCCCGGGGCCCATCCGCACCACTCACGGGCCAATCCTCTTCTCTCCTTACTGACACATAACCATCTGACTTCAGCCAGTCAGGAACATCCACTCCAAAAGCACACTGTGAAGCTACAAACATGATCAACTAACAGCAATTGATGGGGGGGGGGGGGGGGGGGGGAATCTGATAATATAAATATCTGACTGAGAGAATAGCAAGGGAACAGTGGAAAGGAGTACAAGTCTCTATTTTTCCCTTTACCTGAAACTCTCCATTCACTCTCCCTCCATTTCAAAAGACTTTTTGAGTGATCTGCAGATGGAATTATCAGAGATTGATAGTCATTATGCATCAAACTCCCTTGTACATTTCTCACCTCCTGGTCCCTCCCTTGCACTGTGGCCCTCTTGTGGCCACCTCAATAGCTACAGAAGAAACACATGCAGACCTTTCTAGAAACGTTCAACCACGTGTAGTGTTACATAATTATTCCGGGACAGGTTGTTTTTTCCACCTGTCACCATGGCTAAATGTGTTCTTCTCATCCTATGCACCTCAAAAACAAAGACAATAATGTTATGTCAGTAGGGTAGCTGCTTCCATCAGTCTTTGCTGTGTGCGCCACATGTAGCTGTACAGGCTTCAACGGCACTGTACATGTCCTGCTCCGTGCCGGAGGTCAGCAGCTCTCCAATTTGTGACATTAGGTCTCCGCTAGATACAACATGACTTTGGCTGACAGGCAGGTGGTAGCCACATCCGAACATGTCTGATGGTTGGGGGGATGAGTGGAGCAGAAAAGTGACTGTGGGGGGTTGTTCTTTGCTGTCATTTCCTGAGAGGGTGAGGTGAGAGGAAGGCTGGCACGGGTCACTGGATGGATTCACCACAGGCAACTTGCAGACATACACAGGCCTGGACAAATATGTTTTAAAATAGATTGTACCAACAAAAATTGCTACAGGCCACATCTGCCAACCTCCATAACAGTCAGAGAATAGGCTCACCAAAGGGGAGAGGAGATGAAAGAAGCAGCAGAAATCACACATTAATACATATTGTACTGCCGGGTTTAAATACTCGATCACCATCTTTAGCTTTGATTGCATTTTATGGAAAGAATTCTGCAGTTTTACAAACAGCAGTTTGAAATAAAGTACTTGGGAGCGAGAAAGAGAGAATAGGTGTTATGCTTCAGCTTGGATTATTTCAAAGCCAATCATCATCCTCACATCTCCCTGGTCTTCATTCGCAGGCTGACTGTGTAGGTGGGCAAGTATGACTTGTGTACCACCCTTTGTCCTAATTTCTTCTCCATGCCACCTCACAACAGGATGCTACACAGCGTTCTGCATCACTGGGTTGACCTCTCCCAATTCCTGCACTATCCTTCTCCTCAGCTCCCTATTATCCAAAGGTTCATATGAGTCTATTGTGGGAGACACATCAACACTGGCAACCACGATGCTGAAAGGCAACAAATTAAATAGAGGAAGTTGAAAGCCAAATACATTCTTTGACAAATGATCTTGAGCTGAAGCGACAACCAAGCCAGAAGCCCAGAGAAGCCGCCCGGAGCAGGAGCCGAGACGTCCAGCCCAAGGCATCTATTGATACTTCCTGTCTTACAACTGAAAGCCATGAAACACACCATGATTTGTTTTCTTTTACAAAGACTGGTGAGCACTTTGTTTTTCTTGTTTGGTTTGAACTGTTGGTTTACATTTATATCACACATTTTAAAAAAAGAGCAAAATAGAAAACATGATAAAAAAAATATTTTTGTAGGTAGGAAATGTTATTAACGTCATCAAGGGAAACAAGGAAAAGGGTGAAATTATCAGAGAGTGAATTATATAAGGGACTCAGCCAGAATGATATAAACAGGCAGATCGACTGACTCGGTGGGGAGCCACAAACACTAGCTAAGCAGCAGCAGACTTATCTTGCCTGACAGCTTGAAACTAACACCCTTTTCTGAACGAGATGTACACTGTGCCCTTTCATTGAGAAGCAATGAGCTCTAATGTCTTACCTTTGTCTGAATATTGCAATGCAATGAGCAATTTTTATCAGAGTGACTTGTTATCATTGTGACATGTTGTGACATATTGTCTGGAGTCATGTGTAAAGTGGGAGCACGCCAGCTGACTGACTTTTCTGTTCTTCCATGGGGAGTGCAACTTCTTGAGGGGATTGAGGTGGGGACGGAGAGACAGAGGTGTAGCTAGAGATAGGGACTGACCCTTCATATTAAAGGGCCTTTTTACTATGGTAATCTCTGCTTGGGGAACAGGGTACAACACCAGGTATCAAGGGATTAAAGCTAGATCTGTTCAACGGGTTTTTTGTTTTATTTGGACTTAACGAATTGCATTTTGTTGTTGTTTTTGTTTTTTGTTTTCTGTGTGTGAGAAATATGTCTAAGTGAAAACCTAGAGGAACATTATCAATGCCATTACTTAAAAAGAGAAGCTGGCTCTGTGTCAGCTTCCACCATTGTGCTCTTTTTGTTGCTGAACGTAATCTTCAAGTTCATTTTGTGAGTGAAATGCTATTCCAGCATCCTTGCTTTTCTTCCTGTTGGTGTGTGTACTATAAGTATTCTAGTGTGTGTTGGGACCTGATCTGTCCCCACTCCCCACCAATCAGAGACAGAGGCAGCCTGGATCTATAGAGTGGCCTAACACAACTATGGGGACAAAAACCTGCGTGTGTTTGGTACAGTGAGATTCATCAGTCGTTCTGGATTCAAGTCACAGAGTTGACCAATAACCGAGCCTTATCAAAGTACTGCAAAGATGTCCCTGGTAGGTCAGTCAAGTAGCACCACTTGTCCTTGATATGTTCATAAAGTGGTAAACACCAGAGAGTCATTTTCATCATTCACATGTGGGAAATAAATGGTATTCCTATTTTCTGGGCAGGTATTTCATGTTAGCTGTGTTTAGGCTACTAGCCTTAGCCTTATTCTGCCCTCGGTCTTTCTCAGAGCAGAGAGAGAGAGATGGAGAGGCTATGGTGTAATTTTGTCTTGCCAATAAATTTATTTTTGAATTTCATTATTAGAGGGACAAAGACTTTGTATGGCGAATTGTAGCAATACCTGACTCATTCTGGCTACTCTTGTTTATTGCAATAAGAAAATTAAACAATAAATGTGTATGTGAGTAAAACATTATAAATGTAATTTAAATGAAAAAGAAACTTTATGGTAAGTACTACTGGTATCAAGAGAAACCATGGTGGAAAAAAGTAAATGTCAATAAATCATTAAATGATACTGTCTGTGGAGTTTTTATGAATCAAACAGTGTGGTGCTTTCTAATGCCAGCCATCCAACTGCATGACCCTAGCTGGGAGTGTCCAGTCACAGAGCTGGAATTAAAATGAGTGAACTGCTTTAAATCATGGGTGGAGACTCCAGGCCTTAACGGCCAGTGTCCTGCAGGTTTCAGATATCACCCTATCAACAAACCTGAATCAAATGATTAGCTCATTACCAGGACTCTTACTCTGGAGAACTTTAAGACAAGTCGAGGAGGTAATTTAGCCATTGTTGGATCAAGGACATCTAAAACTTGCAGGACACCAGCCCTTGAGGCCTGGAGTTCCCCGTCCTCTAATCAGTCAATCACACTTAATATATTTAGGCATGTACACATGGTCAAGCCAACCTTCTGAAGTTCAAACCAGGCATCAGAATGTCGAAGAAAAGCAATTTAACAGACTTGAAACGTGGCATGGTTGTTGGTGCCAGCTGGGCTGGTCTAAGAAGCTGCTGAACTACTGGGATTTTTCCACACAACCACGTCTAGGGTTGAATATAACTATCCAAATTAAAGATTACATCCTGTTTGCAGCAGTTCTCTGGGTGAAAATGTGCTGTTTTCAGAGGTCAAAGGAAAATACCCAATTGCTTCAGGCTGAAAGGAAAGCATCAGTAAACTGAACAGCCACTTGATACAAACAAAGTATGCAGAAGAGTACTTCTGCAGGTACAACAGCAGAGGGGCCGTAGCAGCAGAAGACCACACGAGGTACCACTCCAGTAAGCTATGAGGAAAACTGAGGCTACAATTTGTACCCACTCACCTAAACTGGACGACAGAAAATAACATAGCAACATAGAAAATAACTGTTCCAACAGTCACAAGAACACAAAGAGAACAGTAAAGACAATAAATGGCTCTGTGACACAAATTCTGTTTGTCTTTCTTTTCTATTAGGAAAGGTGATTATTATGAAACATATGAATCTATTAAAAAAGAGCTCATGTCTCACTGTTATGTCGAACCTGTCAGAAAAATCACAAAGTGACTTATTTTAAATAGGTCACAAGTAAAAATGGCTGCAAATCCCTGCATGAAGGTGTAATTTAGCTAGACAAATAAAACAGTTTTTAGAATCAGAATCAGAATCAGAATGGGTTTATTGCCAGATGTTGAGGTTTACAACATTAGGAATTTGCTGCGGTAAAAAATAGCCCACCAACTCTATGAGCTCAGTGGTCAAATATATATTAAAAGATAGCTGAGGTCATGAAATGAACATTTTAGTCATAGGAAAACTAGACAGTGGGAGGACAGTTGGTGGCACTGGTGTTTGTTAAAGCTTTGGGACCTTAATAAAAAAAATCTAAGGGTTGAAGATGTGTTCCACAAGAGCATATAGAAGAACAATATCTTTTATGTCAGCAGATGCAACTATGAGAAGGAGTAGCTGACTGGTCCTGCATTGCATCTTCAAATGAAAAGCAGCATTGTACTGCCTGGAGACTATTGCTGATTTCTTGTGATACATAGCCCTCAAGCTGTTCCCACGAGACTTCTTTTGAGCATTACCAAACAGATCGACTGCTTGGCAGTAGCTGTGTGATTCTTATATCAATACACAATTTGGCCACTAGATGGTCCTGCTGTGATTACCGAGAAGCAAGTCTCACAATGCAAGCACGTCAGACTTGTGTAACACTGCAGTTCTTCAGTTAAAATTATGAAGACTGATAATCACGTACATTCAGTATTGAATGTACACCACGTATAAATATCTATTGTTTGACTGCCTGTCGGCAACGTACAGATGCATTGCATTGCCATATGGCAGAGACAGGATAGGGAAATTGTACAGATGGCTCCTATGCTACTGTCTTTAGTTTCAAAGGAGAATTTTACAAGTTTGGGTCCTTCCATGTTGTTATTTTATGTGCTGAAGCCTCGTAAGAAGTACCAGTGTGGGAATAAAAAACAATAAAAATAAAAGTTTAAGATATTTATTTGATTATTGCATTTTAAGGAAAATATATTGGTTTAAAATTAGAGTGCCACGACTTCTTCTTTTTGTTTTTTTTTTGCCTATAAGAGGCAGACATGACAAGTTCTTTCTCGAGAGGTCCATGCATTGAGACGTGGAAATAAAACAGTGAGGTGGTCAGAAAGAGGTTTTCAAATGGAATCTGAAGAGGCAGAGATGCACTTTTCTCTTAATGGAAGTCTGCTTTTGAGTGGAGAGGGTGTGTTTCAGGTCTACTTTTCTTTCTTCCTGACACTCTTCTTATTTCTAAGAGGGTTTTTTCTTTTAATAGTTTTGTATCATACATGTTGCAGGAAAAAGAAAGATATGTAGGGAGCCCTCCTGGTGGCATAGTTGGAAAAAGTATAAGATATTGTTGCATCCCATGAGACGGGATGATGGGACGATGTATACCCATCAGTAACTCATAGTTTCAAGTTATCAATATGCTATTAGTTAAAAATACAGACTGTGACAATGTGATAAATGCATTACAGTCATATTGGCACACTAAGTGGGGGTATTATCACTTATAAAGCTGGTTTATATTGATTCTAACATTTCACCTTATCATACCATCCCAAATAAGATATGTTGATATAACTCACATCCTGTCTGTGTAAATAAGGAGGCATACAACATACAGAGTTTGCTGTTTCAGTTTATGTGTTCATGAAGTCACGCAATGCAATAAAGTGCAGAGTACCTGGAGCACTTTGGGCAATGGGTGCAGCTGTTCAAGCAGCAACAACCAAAATCTACCATCAAAAACAAAAGCGTTCAAATAAATATTCACAAAAGTCACTCAACAAAAATATTGCATATAAAGAGCTCCTTCTATGTAATTGTAGATGGAGCCGTTTTACATTTGTGCTAACGGGGGGAAAAAAAAAAAAAAAAAAAAAAAAAAATCAGAGAAAGGTGATTTCTACACCTGTTTTTAGTCCTAAACATACACGCATGAGACACACATCTTCTCTTTAGCAGGTTTCCCTGCATAATTTGCCATACAGGTGTCACGGCGACGGATGGCCGGTACTGAATAGGACTCAGGTGCAGAAACCCAGAGCGGAGACAGTAGATGATTTAACAGTTTATTACGGTTAAGTGCAAGGGGGAAAAAAAAAGGGAAACGTGGCAAAGACAGAAAATGACGAGACGTGGAGCCTTGGTGTGGCGTGCCCAGGGGAACGTGGCTAGGGCGAGGGAACGAGGCCTGAGAAGTGGAACGGAGCTGAGTGGGGAACAGTCACACTGAGGGGAGAGGATATAGGAGTTAGGCAGGTAGTGAAGGCAGCTCAGAAGTGGCCAGTATAAGAGCAGCAATTCTTACTTGCAGTTAGGGACCTGGAGTGTTTGAGAGGGGGATGATGAAGATCCAGGGGAGGCTGAGTGGCGTGGAAAGGCTGACCTGAGATCCGGGGCTCCAGATGGAGTGTGATGGCAGGAGGGCAGGCAGGTGAGGCACAGAGGGATTTCCAAAATGATCACTAGGTATCCCGAGTCCGGAGGTGGAGTGAGCCAGGGTGGGTACAGCAACTGTAGTACAAAAGAGTCTTTGTTAGTAAGATAAATCACAGCGAGAATTTGAAACACAAGACCTGTTACCAACATGGGTTGATGACGAACTGGCAGTGAGTGAACATCGATGTGTGGTTTAAATCCCTCTGGCTTGATAGCCTGCAATAGGCTCCAGGTGTGCAGGAGCTGGAGTTGGCCCTGCCCAGGGGCGGATCCCAGGTCAGTTCAGGAGCCTAATGGAAACTCCAGCCACCCACCGTAGACCATGACAGTACCCCCCCCTCAAGGGACGCCACCCGGCGGCCGACCGGTCCCCAGCCCGCGACGTGACCTGAAAAAAAAAAAATCAGAGACAAGAGCAGGATCAAGGATAAACGAGCGAGGAACCCAGGCACGTTCCTCAGGCCCATACCCCTCCCAGTCCACCAAAAACTGGCGACCCCGACCACGGCGACGGACGTCAACGATCCGCTGAACCGTATAGGCCGGATGACCATCGATGAGCCGGGCGGGCGGAGGGGGGTCGGAAGGCGGGCACAGCACACTGGACAGCACAGGCCTGACTTGGGAAACATGAAAAACCGGGTGAATCCGCAGACTGGGAGGAAGCTCGAGCTTCACAGCAGAGGGTGAGATGACCGAGTGGATGACATACGGCCCAATAAACCGAGGAGCCAGCTTGCGGGAGGAAACTTTAAGGGGAACATCCTTAGCCGACAGCCACACCTTCTGCCCTGGAGCGTACCGAGGAGCTGGCGACCGTAGACGATCTGCATAGCGGCAGTGGCGGGCAGCAGCTTTCTTCAGTGCCTCCTGGGTCCGAGTCCAGACGCGGCGGCAGCGCTGGAGATGGTGCTGGACGGAAAGCACAGCCAAATCAGCCTCTTCCTCAGGGAAGAGGGGAGGCTGATAGCCCAGGGACGCTTCAAATGGAGAGAGACCAGTGGATGCGGAAACATGAGAATTGCGCGCATACTCCACCCATGGGAGATGTGCTGACCAGGTAGCCGGGTTATGGGAAACCATGCAGCGGAGCCTGGACTCCAGCTCTTGGTTGAGCCTCTCAGTCTGCCCGTTGGTTTGAGGGTGGTAACCAGAACTGAGGTTGGCTCGAGCACCCAGGGCAGAGCAGAAAGATTTCCAAACCTGGGATGTAAACTGAGGTCCCCTGTCAGAAGTGACCTCGGCAGGAATCCCGTGGAGTTTGAAGACGTGGTCAACCATCAGTCTTGCAGTTTCCGTGGCAGTGGGTAGTTTCTCCAGGGCAACGAAGTGAGCTGCTTTTGAAAACCTGTCGATCACAGAGAGTATCACTGTTTTACCTGCTGACCTAGGCAGTCCAGTGACAAAGTCCAGGGAAATGTGGGACCAAGGACGAGAAGGTACGGCTAGAGGTTGTAGAAGACCGGATGGTCGCTGATTTCGGGTCTTGTTCCTGGCGCACACGTCACAGGCAGAGACGTAGTCCCGCACATCATGTTCCAGAGTTGCCCACCAGAAGTGACAACGTAGTAGTGCGATGGTGCGGCCGATTCCAGGATGGCAGGAAAACCGGGAGGTATGAGCCCACTTAATTACAGCCGAACGGGTTGCTGTGGGAATGAAGCGGCGGCCCGGAGGACCTGTGCCAGGGTCTGGTTCATCCAGTAAAGCACGCTGGATGGATTCCTCTATGTCCCAGGATAAAAACGCTACGCGGCAGGAGGCAGGAAGCACAGGAGCTGGTTCGGTGGGTTCAGCGTCTGGGTCGTAAAGACGAGACAGGGCATCAGCCTTGGCGTTCTTGGAACCTGGACGGAAAGAGATGGCAAACTTGAAGCGATCAAAGAACAGAGACCAACGGGCCTGGCGGGCGTTTAGACGCTTAGCTGTTTTGAGGTAAGTAAGGTTTTTATGATCTGTGAAGATGGTGAATGGGTGTTCAGCTCCTTCCAATAGGTGACGCCACTCTTCCAGGGCTAACTTAATAGCCAGCAACTCTGTCTCCTACATCATAGTTGCGTTCAGCTGACTAGAGTCGACGTGAAAAAAAGGCACATGGGTGTAACTTGGCCTTGGAACCTGAATGCTGTGAAAGGACCGCTCCGACGTCGGACGCGTCTACCTCTAGAACAAATGGCTTGGAGTGATCTGGGTGACACAATACTGGAGCTGAAGTAAATAGGCGCTTGAGCCTACTGAATGCTACCTCAGCTTCAGGTGTCCAGATGAACTGTCTTTTGGTGGATGTGAGTGTAGTGAGAGGAGTGGCTACCTGGCTGTAGTTGCGAATAAACCTCCGGTAGAAATTGGCAAAGCCGAGGAAACGTTGTAGGTGCTTGCGTGACGTGGGCGTGGGCCACTCCAGGATCGTGCGGATCTTGGCTGGATCAGTCTTCACCTGCCCTCCTGCGAGTATATAGCCAAGAAAAGTGACAGATTGTGCATGAAACTCACATTTCTCGGCTTTGACGTAAAGTCGGTTTTCCAGGAGGCGTTGGAGGACTGCTCGGACGTGGACATGGTGTTCCTGGGGGGTCTTGGAGAAAATGAGTATGTCATCAAGATAAACAAAGACAAACTGGTTCAGGAAATCACGGAGCACGTCGTTGACCAGGTTCTGAAAGACAGCGGGGGCATTGGTTAACCCAAACGGCATGACCAAATACTCAAAATGACCTAGGGGCGTATTAAAAGCCGTTTTCCATTCGTCCCCCTCCCTGATGCGGACAAGGTGGTAGGCATTGCGGAGATCCAGTTTGGTGAATACGGTGACTTCATGGAGGGGTTCGAAGGCTGAGCTGATAAGGGGTAAAGGATATTTGTTTTTAATGGTGATGTCGTTTAACCCTCTGTAGTCTATGCATGGACGGAGTGATTTATCCTTCTTTTCCACAAAAAAGCCGGCGGCCACTGGAGAGGAGGATGGGCGGATGATACCTGCAGCTAATGACTCGTGGATGTACTTTTCCATGGACTCTCTTTCTGGTCTGGAGATGTTGAATAGCCGGCTAGAGGGAAGCGGAGCACCAGGTAGAAGGTCGATAGCGCAGTCATAAGGCCTGTGGGGTGGTAAGGACGACGCTTTGTCTTTACTGAAAACTTCCTGGAGGTCATGGTACTCAGGTGGGACGAGTGTGAGGTCAACCGGATCAACGCCCGAGGTGTTAGTGTCAGGGGCACCCGGCGATAGGGCAGACTTGAGGCAGTGGGCTAGACAAAAAGGGCTCCAACTAGCGATTTTACTTCCAGACCAGTCTATATGAGGGTTGTGTTTCTGTAGCCAGGGGTAGCCTAGGATGAGTGGTGAATCAGGAGAAGAGAAGGTGAATAAGGTAATGGCTTCATGGTGGTTTCCAGAGGTGACGAGGGTTACGGGGCCAGCCTGATGGGTTATCTGAGAGAATATTTGATCGTTTAATGCGGTAACAGGGATGGGAGGATCGAGAGTCTTGAGTGGCAAATGAAGGCGTCTAGCGAGAGCTAAATCTATTAAATTTTGCTCTGCTCCGGAATCGACGAGAGCATGGAGGGGGTGAGAAACCTTATTTAGACACAGGGTGACTGGTAGAATTAACCGGGGTTTGGAACTGAAAGAGGATCCGCCCACCTGTATCCCCGAAATTACCGGCGGGCGGAGCCTTTTGGCCGAACCGAACACTGCGCTAACCTATGCTCCACTGAGCCACAGTAAAAACACGCGCCCGACCGAAGCCGTCGTTCTCGCTCCTCTGGTGTGAGACGAGAGCGGCCGATTAGCATAGGCTCTGGAGCGGCGTCCGTTTCCACGGAAACGGGAGCGGATGTTGACACCGGACGTGACGGTGGAGGAAGTGAAAACGTACGAGGCGCAGGTTTACGATGTTTCTGGTTCTTTTCTGCCTCCCTTTCCCTCAGGCGATTATCTATCCGAAGGGAAAGGGAGACCAAGTCTTCAAAGGATTCGGGCTCATCGCGGGAAGCGAGCTGGTCTTTGAGCTCGTCGTTTAAGGCGCGACGGAACACTCCCCGAAGGGCATGATCGGGCCAATTGGCCTCGGCGGCTGCGGTACGGAAGTCGATAATGAACTCAGCGACACTCCGGCTCCCCTGTTGCAACCCGAGCAACCTTTCATCAGAACTACCCTCCGATACTGGGTGAGTAAAGGTCTTTTTAAACTCGCACAGAAAATCATCAAACGAGCAGGTTGGGAGCGGGTGAGCCGACAGGTACGCCTCGGCCCATAACAGCGCCTTGCCCTGTAGCTTAGCCACCAGATATGCTACCCGAGCTGATTCGCTAGTAAATGAACGGGGTGAATGCGTGAACGCGAGAGAACATTTCAGTAGAAAGGCCGTACAGCGGCCCCGCTCCCCAGAGTACGGCTCGGGTTCTGGGAATGCAGCATCGCGAAACACGGAGCCCGAAGGGGTCGGAGCTGGGGAAGACTGGGGAGGTTCTGCCACGGGCACAGGGGACGCGGAGGATGGGCCTGGAGGAGGGGAAAGAGCCGACTGAATCTCCTGCAGGGAAGCTAAGATCCTAGCCTGGGTCTCGCCTATGGCTTGACACCGGGTGTCGAGAACCTGCAACGCTTGCTCATGAGCCCCTAAAATGGCTCCCTGCTTGGAGACTGCTGCACGTACTGGGTCTGCTGAGTCCATTTGTTGGCCAGTTCATACTGTCACGGCGACGGATGGCCGGTACTGAATAGGACTCAGGTGCAGAAACCCAGAGCGGAGACAGTAGATGATTTAACAGTTTTACGGTTAAGTGCAAGGGGGGAAAAAAGGGAAACGTGGCAAAGACAGAAAATGACGAGACGTGGAGCCTTGGTGTGGCGTGCCCAGGGGAACGTGGCTAGGGCGAGGGAACGAGGCCTGAGAAGTGGAACGGAGCTGAGTGGGGAACAGTCACACTGAGGGGAGAGGATATAGGAGTTAGGCAGGTAGTGAAGGCAGCTCAGAAGTGGCCAGTATAAGAGCAGCAATTCTTACTTGCAGTTAGGGACCTGGAGTGTTTGAGAGGGGGATGATGAAGATCCAGGGGAGGCTGAGTGGCGTGGAAAGGCTGACCTGAGATCCGGGGCTCCAGATGGAGTGTGATGGCAGGAGGGCAGGCAGGTGAGGCACAGAGGGATTTCCAAAATGATCACTAGGTATCCCGAGTCCGGAGGTGGAGTGAGCCAGGGTGGGTACAGCAACTGTAGTACAAAAGAGTCTTTGTTAGTAAGATAAATCACAGCGAGAATTTGAAACACAAGACCTGTTACCAACATGGGTTGATGACGAACTGGCAGTGAGTGAACATCGATGTGTGGTTTAAATCCCTCTGGCTTGATAGCCTGCAATAGGCTCCAGGTGTGCAGGAGCTGGAGTTGGCCCTGCCCAGGGGCGGATCCCAGGTCAGTTCAGGAGCCTAATGGAAACTCCAGCCACCCACCGTAGACCATGACAACAGGTGTCTACTTCAGCACTTCAGCAGGTTTAAACTCTATAAAGTCATCTGGGCCAGTTTAGTGCATGACAAATAAATAATCGTTGCATGCCGTGCGATCTTCTTCCAACTTAAACATCTTTTTAAGTTGGAATTTAAAAAAGAAAAAATAGAAGAAAGGCATTTTGTGGAAGAACCTTTTCGAAATCTGTAGAAATACAAAGAAATTTTTACACAGTGACTCTAAAAGTGTTATACAGTAGAGAAAATATGAAGTCTAAATATATCACCAATGGAAAATTCTTGGAGGAAAAACAAATTGTAACATGCACAAAAAAAGTCATCAATTTGACATATTCTGAGTATTAATCCACTTTCTGTATGCAAGAAATGAAAGTAGATATTAGTATAAACTGTAAAGGTTTCTGAATTATTGAAAGTCATGGGAGCCCACTGAGATATTTTTTGAGCAAATAGTTGCCAGTGCAGCGACTCGGTGTGTTACAAAGCCCGTTGTTGCATTTCAACTAGAGAATGACCAAGCTGAGTCGCAAATCAAATCGTAATTACAATTCAAACCCCACGGATAATTAATATCATATCAGACACAGAGCTAATGGATCACCAGCATGAAAAGACATCCCTCTCTCACTCTTACGGCTAAGGTTAATTTAACTGCATGCTGCCTCCACCAACATGACATGGCAGGGTCAGGTACATCAGAACAGATAATTAGAGCAGACTCTGCAGATAGCCTGGAAGGAGACAGAGAAGACGCAATGGAGCAAATGATTCCATAATGCAATTTCTTTAACTAGTTGCAATATTGTGTTGGTGCCAAATGTAGCTCTTTCTTTTTTCAAATGTTGAATGTCTTTCTGTTCTGTGCAGTGTTTGTGCAACTTCGTTTACCAGAATTACAGTATAGCATAGGCTCCTCGTTTCAGATAAAACGACTTCCTTCCTTCATTTGAAACATGTCTCTCATTTGTTTCATTCATGTTCTTTCTATTTTTCTTAACTACAAGGAACAATCTTAATAAAAATTAAGAAACCTTTAGACACCCAACAGGCATCCGAGGAAAACGTGAAATTAAGCGATCAATCCTCTGACTAATATGTTGTTCTCCTTTGGGAAATTAAGTCAGTCCTCAACAATAGCCAAACTGCAGCTCGGGGTCACTCACAAGAAAACGGTCCCAGAGGAAATGTGTGGATACAAAGAGCCCATGTAATATAACAATAATGTAAGTGCATTGCAGCAGACCTTGAGTCTACTATGCTGGTCATTATGAACTCTTGAGAGACAGTTGCCAAATATGCTTTCATGTAGCATCTCTGCAGTTTCAAGGCTGCGCTGTTGGTGTCGGGATCTCATAACACAAATGTGAAAGAATGATCTTCAGTCCTTCGTGCAGGAGTAGGCGGGCCAGTTGAATTGGCCTTCTGCTCTATCACAGCATGGGTCACAGAAGGAGTGAATTGAATTAACTATTACGAAGAAGTGATTTGAAACCCATGAATAAAATCCACTGCCTGCACTGATTTTTGTCCTTGTGACAAATGTGATAGAAAAAAAATGCACAGTGCATTTAAATAAAAGATATTAAATATCTTTTAAATGCTTGAGAATTTGAGGCCTCTGCCTATTTATTTTCCCACAATGCACTGAGCATTTCTTCTTCACTCACCTCTTTTTGCCCTCTACAGTGCATCTGGAAAGTATTCACAGCACTTCACTTGTTTCAGATTATGTGTCACGGTTCTGGGTCCGTTGGACCCAGTAGTTTGAGTTTTATTATGTTTTAGTTTGCATCAGGGATTGTTTTCTTGTTCTCTTGTAGTGTTGATGATGATGATGTTTATTATTTGAGTTTCATGTTTCTGTGGTGTTTAGGATTTGTTCTTCGGTTGTGTCTGCTTAGTATTTGTCTAGCTCCATGTGCCATTGTCTGTCTGTCTCTCTGTTGAGTTTGTGTCTTAGTGTGATGGTTTCTTGTTCCTGTTTTATTGTGATGGTCTGCGTCTCATGTGAGTGTGTTCAGTTTTACCTTTGTCTCGTCTTGTGATCATTCCCAGCTGTGTCCACCACCTGTGTGTAATTCCCCTGTGATTCTCCGTGTATTTAAGTCATGTCTGCCGTCATTGTAGTTGCTGGTCCATCTGTGTATTCCACCCTGCGTCATCTGTGTGTTTCCCTGCTGTCAACCGCTAAGTGTTTCTGCTCATGTTCAGGTTCGTGTTCTGTAGTTAGTTTGTTCCCAGTCTAGTTAGTCATAGCTCCCTTTGCCGTTTGTATTTACTTTCATGCTCAATAAACCACCTTCACACCTTCACGACTGCCTGCGTTTGGATCCTCCTTCATTGCCTCCACACGGCTCACCTCACTCGCCGTGACATTATGTCATGTTACAGCTTGTTAGCAAAATACATTTTCACCTGTAAATTCTACACACAATACCCCAAAATGACAAAGTTTGTTCACAGCCTTTGCTCAATACTTTGTTGAAAAATCTTTGGCAGCAATTACAGCCTCAAGTCTTTTTAAGTATTAAGTTACAAGCTAGAAACACCTATTTTTCTTTGCGGAACCTCTCGAGCTCCATCGGGTTGGATGGGAAGCATTGATGCACGGGTATTTTAAGATCTCTCCAGAGTTGTTCAATCAGGTTCAAGTCTGGGCTCTGGCTGGCCCACTCAAGTATATTCACAGAGTGGGCGCAAAGCCACTTCTTTCTTATCCTGGCTGTGTGCTTAGGGTTATTGTGCTGTTAAAAGATGAACCTTTGCCTCTTGTCTCCAAGCATATCTCATTGCTGCATTCAGCAGTTTCCCTTAACCCTGGATAGCCTTCCAGTTCTTGCTGCAGAAAAAAATCCCCATAGCATGATGTTTCCACCACCGTGCTTCACTGTTGGCAAAGGTATGGTATGGGCCAGGTGATGTGTGGTCCCTGGTTTCTTGCAGACATGATGCTTGACTTCAGGCCAAAGAGTTCAATCTTCCATCAAGTTTCATCAGACTAGAGAATTTTGTTTCTCATGATCTGCAGTTTCATCTTTTGAAAAACTACAGCAGGGGTGTCATGTGCCTTTTATTGAGGAGTGACGTCTGTCTAGCCACTCTACTATAAAGGCCTGAATGGTTGACTGCTGCAGAGATCCTTCTGGACGGTTCTCTGCTCTCAGAGTGACCATCAGGTCCTTGGTCACCTCTTTGACTAAGGCCCTTCTTCCTCAATCACATAGAATTTCCCAGTCGACCAGCTCCAGAAAGAGTTCTGGTGGTAACAAACCATCCATTTAGAGATGATGGAGGTGCTCATTGGGACCCCCAATGCTGCAGATGTTTTTCTGAACCTTTTCCCAGATCTGTGGCTCGATATTTAGTCTTCCGGCAATGACAGAAGTTCATGCACCATATAGCAGCATATGGACATCTACACTGAAATAAAAAATTTAAAAAGCAGAATTTGTAACAGAACCTTAATTTTCTTAAGT
Source organism: Copadichromis virginalis (assembly GCF_057382275.1). Lineage (NCBI taxonomy): Eukaryota > Metazoa > Chordata > Actinopteri > Cichliformes > Cichlidae > Copadichromis > Copadichromis virginalis. Next base: position 2,875,457 of record NC_140637.1, on the reverse strand, counting down.
GCATCCATTACAGCACTGTGTAGAAAACATAACAGAGAAGCAGCTGCAACTCCAAAAGTAACTTTACTAGTATTCATTTTTAAAATATTTGTGATTACTTCTTCAAGGTTAAAAAGACAATATGACCGTAATAGTATCATTTTAACATACTGCCCCTGGAGTATTTAGCAGCAAATATACTACTGTCAGTACTGTACACCTTGCTGTTGTGATTAGCCAAAAGCCACAGGGAGACACAGATGTTTTTCCAAGAATTTTCTATTTAAAGCTTCCATAATGCATGAGCGTACACCCTGAAGCGTTTCAGGAAATGATGGTGATGAAAACTATAGTGGGGAGAGCAGCGGATGAGAGAAATGGTGACACTGAAGCTTGATGGTCAGACACTGGATGCAATGTGAAAGATAGGGTGCCACTTTTAATTAGAAGATGAGTTACTGACGAGAGGAAACAAATAATGTTGTCATTCAGCTGTATCCTGTTGTGACAGCCACTCACTAATTATCTTTCTGTCCTGTCATGCATCTGTTTTCCTTTTCTTAGCTGTTAAAGCCAAATATCATTAATGTGTCTTGGTGTTTAGTGTAGCATCTAAATAAAGAACCGGATGATTAATAAATGATGATTAATAAATCCTGCTAAAAACTGTCAGAGGAAAAATGTATAGCTTTTTGATATAAAGCCACAACAGCTGCAACCTAAACATCTAGAAGTTAGTTTCCTGATTGTTCACATGAATTGCTACATCCTGTATAATCCACTGTATATTACAGACTGACATGACTCTGAAAAGTGCCATAAATGTGGATTCTTTCAATTTGACAACTGCCAGCAAGGGGCAACTCCTACAGTGAAGTTTCTGGAAATGCCCACCTCTGACGAATGACCATTGAGCAGTTAGGCTACAATGACTGCAGGCAGATGTAAGATATGGTGCAAACCTACTTTTGTTATTTTTTATTTATCAACCATTTATTTAAAACTGCACCTCTGGTGAGCACTTGTGGCCTCTACAAGCAGCAACCCCTGATTGCGTGGGCAGCTACTGATGAGCTACACTTAGCTCTGAGGTGTCAGCAGGGTTCCCATGCTTCCCAAAAGGCAAATGAGCCATGTAACAATTTTTGTATATTATAGCCTTTAATGAAAACTATCACCAACAGCACCCACAAATACTTTATTATTACATTACATTAAAAATGACCTAAAACCCCCAATCAGCTTCCCTACTTTAATCTCAGTCTTGATTTCTTTGTGAATCTTTAAATTATGCTCAAACTCGTGGAGAAGCTTTGCCTGAACAACATGGAGAGAACAAACAGTTGACTGAAATCAGCACTGGTAGCACTGTTTACAATAATTACACAAATACATGGGCTCAGATAGTGATCAGTTAAATTTGGGGCTAATATTATCTTTTTATCTTGCAGCATCTTATCAAAAGCAAAGTAGCTGCTCAAGAGCCTTGAAGCCAGAATCACAAAAATCATCAAAAATATTTAAGAGTTCCCATTTGCAGGTTGTAAATGTTTTTCCTAAATTGCAGAGTACTAGAAAATTTTCCACTATTACCTGAAACAGCCTTGAGACAACAGTGGTTGTGATTTGGCACTATTTTAGTAAAACTGAATTGAATGAAGTTGCTCTGAACCAGTAACTTGACTAATAACATCAATAAAAGCTCAGTTTCAAGTTTAATTTAGGATAACATAATGATTTTCTAAATTATATCCATATTTATATAAAATTAAGGATAAATCGTGGTTGTCTCATGATTCAAAAGTCAACACCATGAGTGCACAGAGTTTCTCAGTCAGAACCAAAACCTAACATCAAAGAATTGAAGCTGACTTCACTAAATCAACATGTCAGTTAAATAAATCACAAATTCCACATTAAAGGCAGATGTCGTCCTTCTTTCCATTTTGTTCCAGCATCCTTCCCACACGGGTGTTTAAAGTTATTCTGGATGACTGGGCCACTTTTCAGACTGGTTGGCCAATGTTTTCATTGAAAATACTTTTTCACAGCAATTTGATATTTGATGGAAAATGATGTTTAACACATTAAAATATACATCTGTGTCATGACTTCGTATATATCTCTCACACTCATGAATGTGGAAGGCGGGGGGGGGGGGGTTCTAGCCTCAGGACTGGATACAGACGCCCCAGGCAGGAATTGATCTGGCAACCCTCCTCTCCACTACGCTACCCAGCTGCTAGAAACTTGACCAATACCAAGGGCTCAAAGAAGAGCAGGTGAAGGTAACAGTGGTCCCAGGGGTGATCGGAGCACTCGGTGCGGTGACTGCCAAGCTAGGCGAGTGGCTCCAGCAGATCCCAGGAACAACATCGGAGATCTCTGTCCAGAATAGCGCCGTCCTAGGAACAGCTAAGAAACTGTGCAGGACCCTCAAGTTCCCAGGCCTCTGGTAGAGGACCTGAGCTTGAAGGATAGACCGCCCTCAGGGGCAAGACAATCAGAATCAGAAAGATTCTGATTCTATTTATCCCCAAGGGGCAATTAAGATATATATATATAGAGAGAGATAGATAGATATATAGATATATTCCATTAACTGTCCCACATACTGACAATGGGTGTACCAGGATTTAGGATTTATTTGTATACTTCATAACTTTTATCTAGTGCTGCATAACAGTGAAATCAAACAAACAAATAAAAAAGATTTAAGAACAAAGAATATTGACCTGACAACAGCAAAGAAACTTTATATTCGGGTTCTTATACGTCAACAACCAATAAATAAATATATATCTACAAATTACAATTTAAAATACATGTTTACATGTTTCCTTTGACTAATTTCCCAATGAATATTAATATGCAATTTAAAATATAACCTTATCAGCTGTTGTTTTGTTTTTTTGTGCTTGTGGTTTGAGCATTTAGTATTTGAATGAAAACAATCAGCTATCAGATTCTTTAATGTCTTTTTATTTCAGGAAATAAAGATTTGGAAAAACATTTTTGTCATTTGCTTTATCATGTTGGCTCTTTTAGATCGCTTATGGATCTGTTTCACTTGTGAAGTGTTATATTACACCAATAATATTTATTTCCCTTTTTTATATGTTGCAAAATTGCTAACTAGCATTTAAGTGTTGCTTTGTTCACTTGCCTTTGACCATGTATTTATGGACAGTGTATTATCATAAGCAAACCACACTACAATCATTCTAATCAGAAGATGAAACTGACAGATAAAAGTCACATTATGTAGTGCTGCCATATTTAATGCATGTGAGTATCAGATAGTGATGCCTAATGAGTTTTTAATGTGCACTCCATGCTCACGATAGACTCGAAGTCTCCTCCTCCTAGCATATTATCAGGTTTTATCATACTTGGCTGTCTCTGACATCCTCTCGTTTAAACAGTCAGCTTCTCCAGTAAGTGAGGTGGAATAAAGGTGTAGTCCATCTGCCATGTCAATGACAACCCTCTCTTAAGACGAACCTAAAACACAATCAGTAATTCTACATGGACTGAGCGATTTGCTCTCATGTCTAGCCTGACAGACGTGGTGCCAGCTGTGTTTACCAGGACATTGTGTGTTATGAACATAATCACTTTACCAACCCCTGCCTACCCGTTATGGATGGCACTTGTCATTTACAGAGGAGAGCCCTGGGCCATCAGTCATCGCTATGTGTGAGTGTGTTCCTGCACAAGTGTTTCATTGTGTTTCGTGAGGGTGGGGCTGGTTGGGCTTTTTTGTACATTCTGTCCGTCTGTGGAAAGCAACAAAACAAGATTTACTCAAATACAATCACTGAACAGAAACATTTAAATGCAGTACTGTGAGCATTCAACAATTACACTTGCAAGCTCACATAGCTAATCGGCCATTACATTCAGAGCAGACACTGGGCATTTACAGTGGGGCAAAATAGTATTTAGACAGCCACCGATTGTGCAAGTTCCCCCACCTAAAATGATGACAGAGGTCAGTAATTTGCACCAGAGGTACACTTCAACTGTGAGAGACAGAATGTGAAAAAAAAATCCATGAATCCACATGGTAGGATTTGTAAAGAATTTATTCGTAAATCAGGGTGGAAAATAAGTATTTGGTCAATAACAAAAATACAACTCAATACTGTGTAACATAACCTTTGTTGGCAATAACAGAGGTCAAACGTTTACTATAGGTCTTTACCAGGTTTGCACACACAGTAGCTGGTATTTTGGCCCATTCCTCCATGCAGATCTTCTCGAGAGCAGTGGTGTTTTGGGGCTGTCGCCGAGCAACACGGACTTTCAACTCCCGCCACAGATTTTCTATGGGGTTGAGGTCTGGAGACTGGCTAGGCCACTCCAGGACTTTCAAATGCTTCTTACGGAGCCACTCCTTTGTTGCCCGGGCGGTGTGTTTTGGATCATTGTCATGTTGGAAGACCCAGCCTCGTTTCATCTTCAAAGTTCTCACTGATGGAAGGAGGTTTTGGCTCAAAATCTCACGATACATGGCCCCATTCATTCTGTCCTTAACACGGATCAGTCGTCCTGTCCCCTTGGCAGAAAAACAGCCCCATAGCATGATGTTTCCACCCCCATGCTTCACAGTAGGTATGGTGTTCTTGGGATGCAACTCAGTATTCTTCTTCCTCCAAACACGACGAGTTGAGTTTATACCAAAAAGTTCTACTTTGGTTTCATCTGACCACATGACATTCTCCCAATCCTCTGCTGTATCATCCATGTGCTCTCTGGCAAACTTCAGACGGGCCTGGACATGCACTGGCTTCAGCAGCGGAACACGTCTGGCACTGCGGGATTTGATTCCCTGCCGTTGTAGTGTGTTACTGATGGTGACCTTTGTTACTTTGGTCCCAGCTCTCTGCAGGTCATTCACCAGGTCCCCCCGTGTGGTTCTGGGATCTTTGCTCACCGTTCTCATGATCATTTTGACCCCACGGGATGAGATCTTGCGTGGAGCCCCAGATCGAGGGAGATTATCAGTGGTCTTGTATGTCTTCCATTTTCTGATGATTGCTCCCACAGTTGATTTTTTTCACACCAAGCTGCTTGCCTATTGTAGATTCACTCTTCCCAGTCTGGTGCAGGTCTACAATACTTTTCCTGGTGTCCTTTGAAAGCTCTGTGGTCTTGGCCATGGTGGAGTTTGGAGTCTGACTGTTTGAGGCTGTGGACAGGTGTCTTTTATACAGATGATGAGTTCAAACATGTGCCATTCATACAGGTAACGAGTGGGGGACAGAAAAGCTTCTTACAGAAGACGTTACAGGTCTGTGAGAGCCAGAGATTTTCCTTGTTTGAGGTGACCAAATACTTATTTTCCACCCTGATTTACGAATAAATTCTTTACAAATCCTACCATGTGGATTCATGGATTTTTTTTTCACATTCTGTCTCTCACAGTTGAAGTGTACCTCTGGTGCAAATTACTGTCCTCTGTCATCATTTTAAGTGGGGGAACTTGCACAATCGGTGGCTGACTAAATACTTTTTTGCCCCACTGTATAACTCAGTCCTGCTGCCAGAATATTAGTCACCATGTAACAGCCATGCCATTTTGTAAACTGTGGTATGACTTTATTTAGAACTCCACTTGCCCACCAGCTGTTTTGATTCTCTTCATTGCAACGACATTAAAAGTCTATTCACTTGTATTCACTTTTTTTAAAGATATTAAAAATAACATTAGAACACACACATTGTACATATGTTTTAGACACGTTTGAAGGAGGAAAGCAACATAATACTGTGAATAATTCAGTTATTCAAAGTATAAACAAAATTTAGAAATGAGTGGACTAAAAGCAAAAGGCGCCCTTTCGATGTACACAGAGGTCAAACGTGCTGTGTGCTCTAAACTGGCAGTTTCGGTTCTAATCTTTATACAAAGTGCCAACCTAATTATATTACAATTATTTTCCAGTACCAGTACAGCATAAGCTAATACTTCATACTGCAGCAATTTGATTGTAGAGATGCTGATTTGACGATCAAAAACACAGACTGTTTTTTGGGGGTTGCCAAAAGGATTACATTTATACTACTGATACTGGGTGATGAGCTCACAAGTGAGTCGAGCCACAATAGCATCTACCCAGCAATCTTAAAACTTACTTTATTGAGTTTTAATCTGCAGGTTTCTATCCAGCATTCTGAAATTGGTCGATTTAGAGTAAATTTAGAGTAAAATCGACAATATTGTTTTCACTAATCAGATGATAAGAGCACATTTTTATTATTGAGCTTATGTAAGGAAATATATAAGGAAGAAGAGATGATTCACTGAGAGTGTCAGGTCAGCATTTGCAATATGGCATCCAGATAAATAGGAAAAGTTTTATGTAAAACTTTTTATATATCCAGAATTTGGTCCCACAGTGCTATTATTATTAGTAGTAGTAGTAGTAGTAATAATAATAATAATAATAATAATAATAATAATAATAATAATAATAATAATAATAATAATAATAATAATGATGATGATGATGATGATGATACATTATATTACATATTATTTATGTAATGGGGCGATCGTGGCTCAAGAGTTGGGCGTTCGCCTTGTAATCGGAAGGTTGCCGGTTCGAGCCCCGGCTTGGACAGTCTCGGTCGTTGTGTCCTTGGGCAAGACACTTCACCCGTTGCCTACTGGTGGTGGTCAGAGGGCCCGGTGGCGCCAGTGTCCGGCAGCCTCGCCTCTGTCAGTGCGCCCCAGGGTGGCTGTGGCTACAATGTAGCTGCCATCACCAGTGTGTGAATGGGTGGATGACTGGATATGTAAAGCGCTTTGGGGTCCTTAGGGACTAGTAAAGCGCTATATAAATACAGGCCATTTACCATTTACCATTTATAGGTGCCTTTCAAGGTACTCAAGAACACCTTAAATACCAAAATCACTGTATGTATATGCAAAGAATTTAATAGTTCAACACAAAGAATTAAATAGTTCAACCAATACAGAATCAAACAGAACAAAGAAGCTTGAACAGATGTGTTTTAAGACTGGCATTAAAATAGAGAGGGAATCAATATTGCAAGTGCGGTGCAGGAAAGAGTTGGAAAGAAGAAGGACAACTTAGATGAAAGCCCTAATATCCATGGTGGTCAGTCGATCTGGTGGTATAATGAAAGTAACAGCGCAGGATGATCTCAGAGTATGGGAAGGAGTGGCAATGTGCAGAATATCAAAGAAATGTGGAGCTTTATAGGGATACTTGAAAGTAAGATGCCGAAACTTAAAATTGATGTGATATTTTACAGTCAGCCAATAAGGCTATTGGAGGACAGGAGTAATATCTTCTACAGATGGGGTTCTTGTAATGACAAGAACAGCCCCATTATGAACCAGTTGAAGGCTGTGGAAAATTTTGTTTGATAAGTCAGAGAGGATAGTATTACAATAATCAATACGAGATGGAACCAGAGCATGTACAAGTATAGCAGTACTGTTAGCTGTAAAGGCTTCTGGAATTACGTAGAGACAGCTGCTGATGAGTATTACTAACCTTAGTATTGAAAAAGGCCAGAAAAGTATTACACTGCTCATTGCAGTAAAACTGTATTCCATATTCTTTGATTGCAGTTTTAAGTTGGTGTGATTCCAGGGTGAAACAGGGAGCAGAGTGAATGAGAAAGTCTGAGTTCTCAAAGCAACAAAAGTATTCAGAAAACTGTGTAGTGCATAATTGTATAAAAAAAACACTTGTTCATCAGGAGAAGATAAGATGTTCTACGGTTCTGCGGAACAACACCAACAGATAATATCAAGAATATAGCCCTCAGAGTGAGTTGGAAAATCAATAAATTAGTAGTTACAAAAAGACCAAATGAGAAGGCACTTATAAGAGGATTAGTGACGGTGTTCATATGTATATTATAATCACCGGATAAAATAGCATTAGAGGATATGAAACAAACTAAATTTGCAAAGTAATTTACAAAGACCTCATTTAGCTTGGGCGTTCAGTACACTGTAGTAAGTGTATACTGGGAGTAGGCCCGCTGATTTGTAAGACAATAGCCTCAAATGAGGGATAATGAGGAATAGTTTTAGAGGATACTTTCCACTTCTTATTGTAGAATGAGATCCCAGGAGAAATACCTCGATTTAGCTGTCCAAAATTATTGTCAAGTAAAACTCACAGCACTCAGCAAATCACAAAATAGAGGAGATGGTGAGTGACTGAATGTTAAATAGCCAGAACGACAGTTTGTTCATCTCAACTGTGGCATTAGTCAACCTTGACAGGTTAGCCAGCAAGCTGTGGTCAACAGTCCATCCAGATCGCTGTGGAGGTAGAGTGTAGACTAGAATGATAACACTTGATTTTGATCATGACAGTTGAAGTTCTGTTAAGAGCCACAATTTTTTTTGTATTTTTGATGAAAATGACAGAAAATATCCAGGTGATGATACAGTGGTGGCTCAGAAGAATGAAGTCAAAGCTGAAGAAGCTCGGCTTTAATGAAATGCATCACAGCGGTGTTTTTAGTTTGCAGGTCATCAGTCATCTGACCTGCAGATGACCATAGATGGTACAAAATAACATTATCAAAGTCAGAGTTGTTCCTGACCTAGTTTGTCACTACAACATTCACATTAGTTGATCAATTGTTAATATTAAATTAAATTAAATTAAATTAAATTAAATTAAATTAAATTAAATTAAATTAAATTAAATTAAATTAAATATTAATTAGTGCATCTTAAATCATCATAAGTGCATCATAAATGTATCTAATCTATATTTTATTGTTAGTTATTATTACTTTATAAAATAAATAGCAATTACTACCACCTTATATCAATCCAACAGAGCCAGGAGAATTCTCTTTGGGTTCACAACATGAGCAAACACAAAAAATTGCCAATAGCTGCTACAGGTTTCCTTTCAAGTGAAACACCGCTATCCTGCTGTGTCAGTTTGATCAATAGCTGACCCTCACACCATAAAAGCAATAACAGCTGTTTCTTGCAGATAACACAGGAGCAACATATTAAGAGTGTTCCATGAATAATGTGTTTCATTGACTTGGTCTCCTGTGAAGAGACCACATGAAACAAACAATTGCCAGAGGTTTGTTCATAGGCAAGTGATTTTATTGTCTGAAGTTACTGCTGTGCAGGATTCATGTTTGGTCTAGACTTGTCATTCCTTGACTTTTGAATTTCAGGTGAATTTCAGATTTTGAATTTTGGCAAGCATGGTCCAAGCCATCGGTCTGCAGAGGATCACACACCTCAAAGCTTTTTATGCATCTTATTTGGAAGCAGCTGACCCCATAAGCAAATTAAGAACAAAGGACTAATTTGGGAAATGACTGTGGTGATTGCTGTGGTGATTGCTACAGAAAAGAGCTGAGATCAATGAGTCCAGATTATTTCCGACACTCTCCTGGGAAATTTCCCAGTGTCTCATGAGTTTCTGTCAAATCCCAAGTGAAAAAAAGGGCAGTTTATTTGCTAATTGTGCATTCATACATTTAAACATTTATGCTGCCATTACTCCAAATATGGACATAAAACTTTGCTCAAATAGATAAACAAACATCCACCATCAATAAAACACTTAATAACAAAATTTCTGAATCAGAGGGTGAATAATGCATGAACTGCTTCATGATTTCCAATTTCTGCCTCAGTCAGTATGTTGCTCGCTTGATCTTGTATTTCCGTAATTGCTCTTGACACAATTTTATGAGCAGGCCACGGACAAAATAAAATAAGCTCCAGAGAGAGGCCACATGAAAACACACTCACTCACTTTTATACGCAGGTGTGATGGAAGCTCTGTTGCATTGTGGGTGCTCAGAGACATCATGGTAATGACCTGTGAACTATATTTTACATCACCATCATCTACCCACATGCCCAAAAAGACACACCTCCCAGTCCAAAATAGTGGTTTAAGAGCCTGTTCTCTTAACCTCTTCATTGGTTGGTTTGGCAACTCGTCTGTTTTCTAGCCGGTCTGAACACTGAATAGAGGCTGCATGGAGTGAGATACAGATGAAAACAGAAAAAACAGAATTGTAAAACAGAGGTGGGCATTAAAAATTGTGTTTCAATCAAATTGTTTGGTTCAGCTTAAAGATTTTAATAAAAAAGATGATCTTTAGCACATGACATTACTTCAAGTTATTGCTTCTTCAACCTGGTTTCAAGCTTATATAATAGGTATAAAGTCAGCTTTAAAGTTAAGGTTAACAGAATGAATGGTGACTTCAGTCACCACTGGGTGGGTGTTGTATGCGTAAAGTGCTCAGATCTTCAGAGACAGTTCTGTCTTTGTGTCAAACAATACACATGTAGTTGAGGTCTAAGTGAATATTCAGTCAGCTAGGTTTCTTACTTGTTGTAGCTCTTTGCTGTTATTACAGTAAATATAGCCTCGCTCTTTTGCACTTTCTTTACCCAATAACACAAAAGCCAAATGTAAAAAAAAAAGGGGGGGGGGGGGAAGAAAAGAGAATTTGTGAGTGGTAACAGGAGCAGTTAAAAGGTTTGGGAAGTTGGCAGCGGTACAATTCATAAAGCAAAAACATCTAACCCTAACAGAGGAAGAGAGGCATTCATCACGGCGCTGAAAATGAAAAATCATCCTAGTTTTGATAAGACTGTGCTTGATAATACACTGTAAGTTTAAAAAGTAAACCCCCTTTGGCAAAAAACAAACTGCATCATCAATAACAAACTTTCTATGTTCCCGGTGTGTTTGATTTAAAACTTCTGATGTCACACATTTTATTAACTAAAAAAAAGGTGGTAGGCATGAGACGTGAGAGACGGCGATTGTGTCTGTGATGAACAGGATGTGAATGTGTCTTTGAGACTATTCTCACTCCATGATCAATACAAAATACTGTTTTGAGTCAGAAGGAAAAGTTCACCAATCTAAAAAAGAGTGATTCAAGAGGCTCAACAGCACCAGAGCATCTTATTTTCTCCCGAAGGCCAGTGCCAACCGCTGTCACTGAAAGAAGATTAAAGAGGACAAAGAGAAAAAACCTGTTGACAAGTAGACAGCAGAAAAACACTTTTGGAAAACACTGAGAAAAACAAAAAGGATTTTGGTTTCGAGACACCGCAGCTCACAATCTCACATACCCAGTATGGTCTTATGCTAATAGTATTTCAAGACATATCAACATCCATGTCAGTTTTAAAGAAGCAGCCTTCAAATTAACATTTAGATGGAAGTGACACTTCAGGACCTCGCGAGTCAGAGATCAGGAAAGAGTGGGTTCAAAAAAAACGGGTCCATCAAAATCATTTTACACGCCTCAAGGAGATGTATAAAGTGGAGTCTGAGTTAAAATCACCCACTGGATTAAAAGCCTATTAAGTCAATTACTGACAGGTGTGTCTTATGATCTACCGTGGAGAAGAGACTAGATCTGCTTATTTTCGTCTATACGTCGCCACAAGCAACAGTGATCAGCAGGAACTGCCGCTGAGTGTGTGAAGGCGTTCACACTTGTAGAATACCCTTTGGACTCAATGGACGGAGACTCTCATCTGTAAGTCCGGCAGCATACACGCAGTCATTTGTAGCTAAATGTACACCATGCAATTTCTCACACTTACAGTCTCACTCCTTCTTCTCAGCCTCACACAATAAGCTCCTCTGTACCCATCTGATCCTGTATTTCTTCATACCATCACTCCCATATAAGGGCTGTGGCGTCACTGTGAACCTCTTCCCTCCTTCCCACAAACAGATGATTGGCAGCTCCATTAAAGAGAAAGGCGAGCAAAAGGATTATGACTGTACTCCATGCTCTGTCCTCTGCCAAGTACGCAGCTACACAGATGTATGAATCTCTATCCTCATGTCCTTACGTGGACCTCCAAATAAACTGAGCTGCCAAACATGTTGGAAATTTGAACCAAAGAAACCCACACAAAGTAACACACACGGAAATTATTATCCTTTCTCTGTCTGCGCATGTTTTAAACATTTTTCCTTCTCTCATTCTCTTTTTCTATGGGTTCCACAGCAAGGTTACCTCTATCTATTCAGCCTGTTAATTCAATAAGCATTGCAGAAAAAGCAGGATCAATTGGCAATTTTTTTTTAAATTATCAAACAGGTTGAAACCCGAGGATATTTTATGTGGACAAGGATGTCCCACTCTTTATACTCAGATGAATATCTGTGAGATATAGAAGAACGTGATTACATGAGAGGTTTAAACTTTAACAACACTTAACTGCTGCAAACAAAGATTGAGATTAATTTAGTTGGCCAAAGGATTAGTCACTATAATAAAAACAGAAATTTGGCTTGCATGGAAACACTGTTTCAAATTCATTCGCATAGAATGATCTCATCATGGTGTTGGTCTGTGTTTTTGTTTTTGTTTTATATACTGCTTCACCTATAGCCACCATGGTCTACCTGCTGTTACTGAGCCAGCTGTGAAGGTCCAGCTGACCTGTCAGGACTAGAGATTATCCAGCTGTCTGCAGCTCTGAGGGAAGCGCATACATAATGACAGTTCAACAGGTTTGGTACTGAGTAGGATGGCAGGATTGGATGACTTCCAAATGTTGTAAAGCAGAAAGATACAAGACATTATTGTTCAGCACTATGCAAGATATGTGCCTGTAATGTCGTCTGTAGCAGGATGTCAATGTTGGCTAACATAATCGATACAATATATCTACTCACCTTGTCATTAAATGAGAAGCTTTCCCTGCAATTGCATGCTGTGGAAAAACAGCCACTGGCACTCTTTCCTTGTGTTACTGGGTTGCTTTGATTACCAGGGGAGATAAGAAAGAAACACTCATCAATAATGCAAAAACGCAATTAATGACTTCCCCACTTCTGACGGATCTCCCATCCCGGACCCCTGCACTGCTGCAATCCCCACCCTGACCCATCCCCGCACGATTACAGACAGGAACAAGACAAATATGGAAATGGGAAGCCATTTCTTAACATGTGAAAGGCACAATTTGGATTCCGGCTTAATGCTTTGTTGTCAGTGTCACACCCTCTCACATCGGTCCTAAATCTCCAGACCACAGTAATTGATGTGCATTACTTCCCTTTGCCTGCACTACAATTTGAATCTCAAACTTTGCTTTACTGAAGAATTATGCTTGTTTGCATTCTGAATGCGTAAACAAACACCAACACAACTCTAATTGCTTGTGTAATTGCAAGAAAAATTATAGGTTTGGTACTTGCACTAAATTTGAGCCATTTTCAGAGGCTGGTGAAAACATGTTTAAACACGTTTAAACACGTTTCAGGATTTCTGTGAATACTGACAGTATACACTAAATTTCCAGGCTATGCTGAATTAATTTGAAAAAGTAGCAGTTCTTGAGCATTTTACCCATGCAGTTTTTCACTCACAAAAAATGTATAAAAAGTCCCTCAGTGGTTGTCAGGTGATGACATTTCATCTCACCACCTGTCGCACCCATTTAACAGAGAATTTAGCAAGCATGAAAACAATTTCAAATGATGTCTGAATAACATGTTACTCATTGTGTCAGGACTGGTATGAAGATGTGTCTATCCAAGCTCAGCTCACCGCGTATAGGCTCTAAAAATGGTTGTGCTGATAATATTTCTACCCAGTGATATTAAACATATTTAAGTCTTGCTTTCAAACCAGCAGAGATCAATTATATATGGTATATTTTATATTCTGTCTCCTAAAAAAATTCCATGTTGATGTAAAATTAAAAGCCATTAAAATGGTCAGATTAATTGACTTCTATATCCTTTCTTCCCCAAACTAACTGCAGATATAGCCTTATCTTTTTCCAAATATGTTCAGTGGTGTGCTTCAGTCCACGAAAACAAACATGTATCCTCGTCACGAATCCTAAACTTTTCTCTATTTTCTTTTCTTTTTAAAAGGGTGTGTGCGTGTTTTGTGTGCAGTGAGGAGTTGCGGGGGGAGGGGAGGGGCAGACGCTCTCATCATCATCATCATCATGACCATCAATGAGTAGGCTCTGTAGCCTTCAGTGCAACGTGATAAAAGAGTACTCCACCTACGCTGCTGATTGGCGTTACGCAGGTATCCAGCTATTATTTATTACCCCAAAGCCCAGACGCTTCATTCATCCGGACTGGCTCTCACAGCGGGATCTAGCCGATTCCACTCTACTTTGCACTTGGGCGCACTCAGCTGACTTGCCAACCGCATTATCTGCTCGACAGAAAACAGGTAAAAGCTAAAAAAAAATGTCTTAATGCTTAAAAATGATCTTTAAAATAACATTTAAACTGTTATCTTGTTGTGAAAGAAGATAGTTTAAGGTTTACTTTAACTCTTTGGTAACGGAACAGAAAGAAACACTGCGTAAAACTACTGTCTTTGATCAATATGAATCTGTTATTTACTGATTTTGAAAAATTCTCTTCAATCTAACTTTGCGAACAGTAAATTGTGCGTTTTTACGCACCGATTGCATCGTCCCTTGTGCGCAGTGGGTTTCTTAATGAAAATGCAATGAATTTCCCCATTACGAAAACACCTTATAAAACGAATTGTTTTTGCACAGGCGACACCAACAAGATGAGAAGAGGTTTGCTACTGGTGACTTTTTTCCTCGTCATGGAATTTCGCTACAGCCGGTGCAGATGCGACGAGCCCGGATCGCGCAGATCAACTTCAGATGTAGGTTCCCGGGCACGTAATAATAATAATAATAATAATGATTGCATTTATATGGCGCTTTTCGGGGCCCTCAAGGCGCTGTACAATTCCACTATTCATTCACTCTCACATTCACACTTTGGTGGAGGCAGCTACAGTTGTAGCCGCAGCTGCCCTGGGGCATACTGACAGAAGCGAGGCTGCCACATCGCGCCAGAGTCTGAGAACATCTTTTAGAATAATCAGATTTTGTTTTATTCTTCTCATTATTGCAGCAGACCATAGGCTTAGAGAACTTTAAGCGGAACATCCTGAAGAGATATAATGACTTGGATTATGACAGCTTTGTGGGTCTGATGGGCAGAAGAAGTGCAGGTTAGTGTTTTCGACGGGCGAACATGACCAGTTTAAAAAAAAATATAATAATACATACATACACACACACACACATATATATATATATATATATATATATATATATTGATATTGATATTGTGTGTGTGTGTGTGTGTGTGTGTGTGTGTGTGTGTGTGTGTGTGTGTGTGTGTGTGTGTGATGTATGATGACAGTAATGCTGAAGCTATAAACTGAAGAATAAAATATTTGCTGCAATGTTTCTGAAAATCTCGCCGGTCTTCTGTTTTTGTTTTATTTTCTTCATCAGAGGCTGACGCTGAACAACCATCCCAAAAAAGTAAGATTTTGTAATTTACTTATGGCGTAAAACGACCGTTTAAAATTGTCATGAAATATTGCATTTTGCTTTTTATATATAAGGGGAGATGGATGACATTTTTATTGGACTTATGGGACGGAGAAACGCAGAGACTGGTGAGTGTATGGCAGGTGTCTAATATCCATGTCCTTTTAGCTTTGTCGCCTTTCATATTCATGTTTTCTATATATGTTACAGATAATGGTGCCTGGAGGAGAGAGTATCCAGAGAGGAGAGGCATTTTTCTCAACAAGTGCAGGCTGAGGTGAGTGCTTCTTCCTTATTCTTAAACAGACATCACCAAATGTCAGCTGTTTAGAAAAAATAAGTTAATGATCATCCTGCATAATTAAGGATAAAACCGATTTCAGACATAGAACTTCGGAAGATTTGGGGTGTTTTAAAAGGGACTGGTTTATGCAAACCATCTGCATGCTTTTCATTTCTTAAAGTAAATCTCTACTTGTAGTTCTCACAGTGGATTTTTAGGGTACTTATGTCCATGTATGTGTTTTGTTTTTTTCCTGCAGGTTACTTCAGGGACTGTAGACACTGAGAGTTACTTTCATTTGGCTACAATGACAGAATGTCACCGAGAGCATCAACAGCAAACCAAATGTCTGATAGAAACAAAAAAAAAACCACATGATTCCCACTGTACCTGGCTTATGAAAGTGACAATGTACCAAGCATAATGTACGGTTTTATTTGGAGACAAAGCATAATTAGAAGTAATAAATTCTATTTCTTTATCATGTCATTCTTTTTCTTAAAGTTCAAAATAAATGTAATTTTTATACATAATTCATTCATTTAAATGTCGGTGCAGTTTCCCTTGTTGTTTAAGTGATTCTTCAAGCTGTTGTCTCATGTTGAGACAATACTGTTCAATCACAGTGTTGGGTTAAATAAAATCAGGTGCTCAAACGGTTCAACGGGGGGTTTCAAATATACTCTGAAAGGTGAAAAGAAAACACTTTATTTTGCATTTCTGAAACAAACATCATATCAAACATCCTGGCTCTGGTTTTAAAGCGTGTGTTAATTAGATTGAGTTACAAACGAAATTTAAACAAAATTAATTTATTAACTTGAAGCATTTTATGCCAAATTACTTAATTACTCACAATTAATAATAAATGTCATACATCTATTGCTTTTTCCTGCATAACTCCAAGCACATTGGCTGTGACAATAAATTCAAACACTGATGATGTCAAATATAATTAAGGCTAAACCAGATGTTCATATTGTTTGAACACAGCTGAGACACATGTAGCCTCCACTCAAACATCTCTTATCTTTAACAACTCACTCATGTTGTCATACTCAGCAGAAAAGAGTTGTTAGTGCGCAGTAAAAGGGTTATCTGAAAAAGTCATACTTTTCACCACAGTTCTTCTTGACTAATCACAGAAGGAAAGTAGCCACAGGTGCTCCTGATGTAGTTTCTGATGGCGATCAGACACACTGCAGTTAAAACACATTCAGTACCATCTAAAAACACAACACAGCTAATACAATACAGCGTTTTATTCGACTGCAGTCCTGTTCACAGTGAGATGGGAGTTTAAATTCTCCGTCTCCTTTTCCTCTGTCACCGTATCCTCTTTGGTTTGGTTTCCATTGAGAGAAAAGGCAACAGTTGTGCGATTCTTTCCGTCCTTCACCCCTCGAACTGCTTTAAGTCCCGCTGTTACAGCCGTCTGCGAGTGTGGGCTGACATTCAAACCATGACGTAAAGAGGGCTGGTAGCGTGGAATATAACCATACGCTCTTAGGTGGTAGGTGTAGTACTCCATCACGTACATCAGCTCTGCTTCGATATAATGAAACGATACAGCCAGGTCTGAGCAGCACTGCGGACCCTAAGGAAGAATAACACGTAGGTTAAAAACATAAACCACACACAGAACAATAAAAAGCAACTCACTCAAAATATGTTAACACTGAAGTATTCATATTTTTACTACATGAGTAGCAGTCACCGTCCATAATCACATTGATAGTCATTGCTATTGTAAACCACTGAGTTTTGCTTTAATGCCCACACCTGAGAACATGATCAGTAATCGTCCTTGTACAAAGTGTACACTGCTCTCTGCTTTCAATCTCTGAACTGAAATGTAATTTTCAACAAAATATTGGATTTAATAAAGACAAATAACCACATACGGTCCAAAGAAAAGAGAGTGCTGCACATTAGGGCTGCCACTAACGATTATTTTGATAGTCGACTATCAGATCATCATCCATTGGACGTAAAACTACAGCTTACTGCACCAGCAGCATCTGCTCTTATATAACTATCATTAGCTTACAGCTTTAAGTGTTTAAGGTATGTGCTAACTAAAAATAAAGACAAGATGAGAGTTTATTAAATTTTAATGAAATTTGCAGATTGTTTCAGTGAAATTTAATAAACTCCTTGCTATCTAAACTATAACAGGACACCGGAGTATATTTTCCAGCATCTCACACTTCTGATGATCAGCTGTCTGGTTGACGTTTATTCAGCTGTGTAAAAACTATAACTTTAATCTCAGCCAAAGCGATTTACTCAGGAACAAATAAAATACTAAAAAAAGCCAAACAATAACATTTTTAAGTTATCTAAGTGACTCATATATATTTAACCTGAGTAGCGAAAGACAGCGGTGGGTTTGAACACGATTTGCCGGGAGTCCAGTGTTCTCACGGCTCTAGTGAGCCTTGTCCCCGGGTAGCTATCGAGCTAGTGGGTAACAGACGTCTCCAAAAACGTGGAGCGCTTTTGAAAATATGTGGTGTCTTGATAAACTGAGCAGATATTTGAAGTTTACACAGCTACATTCTCGCCTGAAAATATGTTAAACGTTTATTTTGTGGCCCAGAAAGAATAATAAGAGTAATATTAAAACTAACTACTGTTTCATAAACGGACACATGTTGTCACAGTTTTTCCTTTTCATTGTCTGAGGAAAAAATAATAATAATTGTGGCTTAAAAATATTAAAAGTACATTTATGTTCTTATTACCCTTTAAAAAATAAAAATAAAGCAGCTCCATACTCAGGCAGACAGCACTTGACAGCATCAGTAATGAACCTGCCTCATTTTAATTGCAAAGTACAATAGATTAGTTGCATCATCAGCAACAAATTGACCAATTTTCCCCTCATTCGACAGCACATTGTCTGTGCTGCAATCGTCTACTTTAAAATGAACACTTTCTTTTTTCCAATTCAATTATTGTTTGCAAGGGTCAGGCACACAACTTGAATGTGTTAGATACTCACATATTCATTTATTTTAGTCAGTACTCTTCTGATGATTCATTTAAATCAATGCCTATGTTTCTAATTCAAAGTAAAATATACAAAACATCAGGCAACAGTTTTTAAATGTGATTCTAAATAATTAAATAAATAAAGAGATATAAATTGGTCAGAATTATTGATTATTCCTTCACATGTTCAGAGACCCTGCTCGGTGCGATTAAATCTGTTACTTGGTTAACTGACTAATCCTGCTTCGGGTGATAACCGTAGATGAACTGTAGGTTTGGAAAGGCTTACGTTTCACTCAGACATTTGGTCTGGAAATCAAAGCAAACGTTCCACTGAATAGCTGGATAATTTATTTACTTATTTATCAGTTTATTTAAGTATCACTTATGAACAAGTGGTCACGTTTTGCAACACTCTTTGAGCCAAGTAGTTTTAACCACTTTATCCTTTAATTTATCATATTAGATTTGTGTCAAGCATACCTTTTCTTTATTCAACCTTTTGAAGCATGGTGTCACCTGTAATTTGTAAAACTGTGCTTTCAAAGAAGTTTCCTCAACCCTTGATTACTTGGATTACTGTGAAGGTAGCATTAATGCTCAACAATATACATCCATTAGCCACTTCATTAGATTTTCCTTGCTAGTGGCATTTAGATCTGCCTTAATACTGGCATATATTCAACGAGGTGCTGGAAACATTCCTCAGAGATTTTTCTCAATATGAACCTGACAGCATCATGCATTTGCTGCAGATTCATGGGCTCCGCATCCATGATTCTCATGTTTCACCACAGTGTTCTGTTGATTTGACAGATGGCTGCTAGAAGCAGCCATCAGAAGATAAATACACTGTGGTGATAAAGGGATGCAAATGGTCAAAAATAATAGTAATGTAGGCTCTGGCATTTAAACAATGCTCAGTTGGTGCTGTGCCAAGTGTGCCAAGAGAATATTCCTGCGATACAGGCAGGATGGGACCATACCTTCATGTTGCTATGGCAATTTCTGACCGGACCATCCGATTGTCTTAATGAGCCTGTGCGAGACTGTTTTCTGTTCTTAGCTGACAGTAGTGGCAACCAGTGTGGTTTTCTACTGCTCTGGTACATCTGCTTCAAGGCTCAAGATGTTGTGCGCTGAGAGATGTTCTTCTCCATATCTTGGTTATAACAAGTGCTATTTGAGTTACTATCTGGCTATTCTCCGTTGACTTCTGCATCAACAAGGCATTTTCACCCAGTGAACTGCCTCCCACTAGATATTTTCTCCTTTCTATGTGAACTGTACAGATGTTTATGAAGGAAAATTCCAGTAGGGCAACAGTTTCTGAAACACTTAGGCCAGCCCATCTGAAACTGTCTTCCCCATTCTGATAGTCAGTTTGAAAGTCTCTAGGTCATCATGATCAGGTCCTCATACCTACATTCACTGAGTTTCTGCCATGTGATTGGCTAATTGACTGCTACAGTATGTGTGGCCAAACATATTTTGGAGCAAATTATGTTGCCATCCAAAGGAAGGCCTTTTTTGGTTTTTAAAGAAAACACCTTCCTGGTTTCAGTCAGAATATTGTCAAACCAAATTTGCCAATATTCTGATTGCATGTCTCCATATTTAAAATGTTAAACTGGCTAGCTTACAAGTCCAGATACGCCATCGATTGAAAAAGTTTGACATGGTGTGACACTAAAATTCAAAGAAGGGCTTGAACTGTTGAAAAGTTTTCTATATAAGCTGGCCTCCTTAGTTCTAAAGCAGTTTTGTTAAATGAAAACATGACACCACACAGCAGTAAACATGTTCTTGATCCAACTTTTTTTGAAAGTTTGTATGTGCCTGACATTCAATTCAAAATTTGATTATTTTTCTAAATTAGGAACTTTTTAGTGTTAGCACTAAATATACAGTCTTTGAAGTACTTTCAGTTAAAGACTGTAAACATTATTGCCTATATGACAGTAAGTGTAACTTTCACTAAGAAAAAAGTGTGTACACTTTTTTAAATGAAAGACCTCTGTCACTTGAATGGAAGACATAAGCTAATGACATTAAAGGATTTCTAATTTAAGGTTCAGTCCGTCATCAGCATGACGTCCTAACCTAACTTGCCCCTTTCTAACAAGGTTAATCTACGCGCTATCTGTGAACTGGATTTTAGAAATGGCCTTTGTATGAAAAGATTTCTTTGTTTTTTACCACCACAATGTGTAAGCCCATTTCACTATTACTCGCTCAAAAATAAAACTAATGTGAGGGGACTTGCCTCAACAATTGGGTAGTAGCAATAGCTCCAGTACCAGAAGCTCTTGGAGAACTTGCCAGTAAGATGGTGCTCTGGCACAAATGGGTGAAAAGTTTCTCGTTGCAAAGTGTCTCTGGAATCTCCTGCCAGAACACCCATCTTCTCCAAACACTGACCGAGAGCTAGGTCTTCCACAGGGGTCGTGTGTGTGCAAACTTTGGTTCGAAAGCCTTCCACAAATCTTTTGAGGGCTTCTTTACTGAGTACATAACCTGCTCCCCCACTCATGTAGCCTTGTTTGGTATAAGGTTTGAAGCGCTTGCCAAAATAGATTGGTTCTTCGGAGGAGTGGTTGGACAGAATCCAGCGCAGGTTGTCCACTACCACATAGGTGTCATCATCCGCTTTTAAGAACCAGTCTGCTTCATTCCCGTGGTGTTCGTAGACATAATGGAACGCTCGAATGGTCTTCCAGTAGAGCTGGTCACGGCCCTCCTTTGTCCCCAGGCCCACAGTGGGGAAGTCAGGGTCGTCCACAGAGCTCATGAACACGACGATGTTGCAGTGCCGACTCCAGGTAGCCCTGACATGTTGGGCCCTGCTCTGCAGGTTATACGGCCCCGTCATCACCCAACAGAGAACACGTACTTTCTGATACAACATATCTGCCACCTGGCTGTCTTCATCTGGAGGGACACACGACAGTATATAGCAGTGTTAACTGGTATGCAGTTGACCTGTTGCATTTGTCATTCTACAAGCCACACCACACTCTGCTTAACACATTTGGATACATATGCAGTTAGTTCCCTTCCACATCCTTTCAGCTGTCATTATTTTGGCCATGCCAATTGGAAGTAGCATGAAAGCAATAGTGGAAAAAATCCATATATGCATCACAGTCCAAAGCAGAATAGGTATTATCATCATTATACAGTCTAAAGTAGACTTGGTGCTATTTCAAGTCCGTTGTGTCTGTAAACCAATCTCTAAACTTTAAGGCAAAGTTCAGTCACGGGCTTAGAATGTTTCCTGCACTGTAAATATGTGAAAGCTATTATTAAATTAGAAAAAAAAAATGTATTCACAACATAACACACCTGTACGGTGAGGAAGGTGCAGATTCTTAACAGCAGCTCCCTCCTTCCTCCAGCTGGTCGGCCTCTCCCTTACAGCAGTGACTTTTTCCTGAGCTCCTGACAGAACAGGGTAACTTCTCTCAAACCACACCTGGTGAAGGAAGAAGTACGTACTGCAGGCCCCTAAAATGAAGCCCAGCGAAAAGCCCAATCTGGAGCTGAAGCCTTTCATGGCGATAATGTCTCCACAGCTGCGAGGTCCAAGTTATTGCATGTCTACATGAAACAGCACCACACTCAGTCAATTTGATGCACAGCCAAACCACAAAGGCCAACAAATATCAGTCATTAAACGTCTTTTGCGTTACATGCGTAAGGTGCTTGATAGCAGACTGACTGCATGTAGTTGTACAATTAATTTTGCTATCATTGTTTTCTTTTTTTAATTGCAATAATTTTAAAATTATAATACTTTGCCTCATGATTTTAGTCTTTGAAAAATGTCATTAAAAAACTATTTGAATGTCTATGAAGTCATAGCGCGCTGACACAGCAGTAGACATGCGTTTAATGTATAATGTGCACAAATGACGACATAGTGATTAACTTCGCTGCTCGTGCCTAGAGAAGCCGTTTGATTTATTATGGTGACGTCACGTCAAGACCTCCTTTTGTTTAGTTTAAAGACGGGATGATTAAAACTAATATTAGCAACACTTAAATTCAGTTTGTCGCTGGAGCAAAAAAGACTAGAGAAGTGCTTTTGACACGCACTTCATAACTAACTGTCAGCGGGCCGCTGGCAGTGTTTTTCATTGCGTCTGATGAGGTTAAAGACCCCAAATCCGAGACAGATGTTAACGATTAACGTGACGAGAAATGTTTATGGCAAAGCAGCTTCTCTCCTGTATGCTGCTCTTCTACTTTATCCAGACGATAGATAAATAAAATGACATGACAATCTGGTTACAATAATCAGGGATTCGTCCGTTGAGACAATAAATGAATAAACACGACAGAAACTGCTTGGCAGCAAAACGAGGCCAAAGGGAACCCAGATCGCTTTCCAAATGAAATAAATCAATACCAAAAGTTTCGTGTATGTCCACTGAGTAAATAAATGAGAAATACAAGCCTTTAAGAGACTCCCTCCCTCCTGTATGTTATTTACCTTTGCTGGGGATCAGTCATTTGTGAGCACGATGTGCTTGTCACCCCAAGGAGCAGCTAAAGTATTTCGTGAAAAACAGCACAAGGACGCTACACCTGTCGAGCACACGGCTACATGCAGGTCTCATTCATCCGAAATACTGTTTCTTAGTGAAGTCCTCCCTGCACTGTGTCGCCAAATAAGATGATTACCAGCAAAGAAAAGCTTCTGAGTAGAATTACATTCTTCTACCTCGCGGTGGGTAAGCTCTGAAAATGAACGCTGCCATTGGTCGCCTGTCGGTGACGTATGAGGAAGCGCTCGTCCGAGTCCTGAGAAATAATAATTGTTTCAGATGATCAAGATTTGTTTGTCACAAGTGACACTGGTTTTTCGGAGACGCCGGTGAGACAGTTAAAGGGTAACGCTAAATGATGGCGACGACTTGTCGTCTGCAAATAATCGCCACTAGGTGTCACCCTTACAACGGCTCCAAAAGGCTTCAAGCCAGCTCCAGCAATCATAAGCACTTTACGTTAATGCAAGCTACCTAACCAGAGCTACTGACTCCACTTTCAAACAGAACTCGGAAATTAAAGTACATTCCGAGTCACCTGTTGCCCTGGATCCCCATTTCGTCTCTTGCAGTTAAAGGCAACCTGGCTATAACTACCTGCTCAGCTCCCCAGTTAGTAAAGACGTTTTGATGCTACCTTACAAAAGCTTACATACCTTACATAACCAATAAAACCATGGCTATGATCCTGTTTTTATCTCTGTTCTACAGCTGGGTTCTTAGCTTGCTCCAGATAAGCAAATGTAATATATAGGCAAGGCAAGGCAAGGCAAGTTTATTTGTATAGCACAATTCAACAACAAGGTGATTCAAAGTGCTTTACAGAGACATTAGAAACAAGAACAAATAAAAAGCATGATTTAAAATTGATTAAAACAAGCAAATAAACTAACTAACTAATTAACAAACAAACAAACAAACAAACAAACAAAACAGTATATAAAATCAAAACAGATAAAATCAGAACAGTAGATAAAATCAGTAGTTAAATGTAAGTTTTGAAATTTAAGCTTAAAGTGTGGATTTGGTGCTTTATTCAAATGCAGCTGAGAACAGGTGAGTCTTCAACCTGGATTTAAATAAACTGAGTGTTTCAGCTGATCTGAGGCTTTCTGGGAGTTTGTTCCAGATATAAGGAGCATAAAAGCTGAATGCAGCTTCTCCGTGTCTGGTTCTGACTCTGGGAACTGATAAAAGACCGGATCCAGATGACCTGAGGGATCTGGATGGTTCATACTGGGTCAGGAGGTCATTGATGTATTTTGGTCCTAAACCATTCAGAGCTTTATAGGCCAGCATCAGAACTTTAAAGTCTATCCTCTGACGGACAGGCAGCCAGTGTAAGGACCTCAGAGCTGGACTGATGTGGTCCACTTTTTTGGTCTTAGTGAGGACTCGAGCAGCAGAGTTCTGAATGAGCTGTAGTTGTCTGACTGATTTTTTAGGTAGACCTGTAAAGATGCTGTTACAGTAATCAAGCCTACTAAAGATGAATGCATGGACTAGTTTTTCCAGGTCCTGTTGAGACATCAGATCTTTTATCCTTGATATATTCTTGAGGTGATAGTAAGCTGACTTTGTTATTGTCTTAATGTGTTTTTCTAAGTTTAGGTCTGCATCCATCACTACACCCAAATTTCTCGCCTGGTTTGTGGTTTTTAGATGTATAGATTGAAGTTCTCTGGTGACCTGTAATCGTTTTTCTTTGGCGCCAAAGACTATTACCTCAGTTTTGTTTTTGTTTAGCTGGAGAAAATTGTGGCACAACCAGTCATTGATTTCCTCAATGCATTTACCAAGAGCCTGTACAGGGCCTCGGTCTCCTGGTGACATTGTGATATATATTTGTGTGTCATCTGCATAGCTGTGATAGTTTATTTTGTTGTTGTTTATAATCTGTGCCAGTGGGAGCATGTAGATGTTAAACAGAAGGGGTCCCAAGATGGAACCTTGGGGAACTCCACATGTGATACTTGTCTGCTCAGATGTGAAGTTACCTATTGATACAAAGTATTTCCTGTTTTCTACGTATGTTTTGAACCAGTTTAGTACAGTTCCTGAAATACAACTACAACAAATGTGACTCAATGTAAAGCTTAAAAAATTTAATGTATTTAAATTTACAACATATACAAAAGTGCTAACAAAGCACTTTTGAAGGGGACTAAATTTCTAGAGTTTTGATGTTCTTGAACCTCTAAACACACACAGTTCAATTCATTTGTAGGTCATTTTCACCTCTTGTAAACAGTCATTTGGTATTGTGGTGGAAATCCAAAGTCAAACTGTGAGAGTAATAGGTGTTTTCTCTTTCATTTAGTAACTTCTGCAAAGACAGCAACACTGTAATGCAAATGTATCACTTCTGAGGAGGAAGTGCTTTTTTTGTCTTGTGCAAAAAGAATGTGTTAACAGAGTACGAGCAAATTTCATATATGATAAAGCTACACTTTTTATACTGTATGTACAATCTCTGTTTGTACTTTGTCTATTTAGAGTATACTGTGCACTAAGAAAGAGCTTTAACAGCTGCACAGAGCAAGACTGGTTAATGTGCATCAGCTTATATTTTTATACTGCAATATACAAAAACATAGAAAATAAAAACAAGAACATTTGATCAGAACAGATTATGCAAGCAAGTAAGCAATTAATTAAGTAATGAAATGTTAATTATTGATGCAACAAAATTAACCTCTTAAGCACACACGCCTAACCCTAAATGCGATCTCCTCCCTTTTGTCCCTGTATCTGGGGGCGCTGGTGCTTAAGAGGTTAAGCTCTAAACTAACAAGAGATGAATTCTTATAATTGTAAATACAGCAAGTGTTTCACAGCAAAGTAGGTTATTTCATTTGAGGTCCTAAAGAATAACAGAAAGGAAAATACTGTAAATGGTTACATTTTTTCAAAGCAGGAATGCATAATTGACTTTTATTTTTTTAATTCAGAGAATCTAAAACTATAGTAGTTATTGAATTTGGGTATAAATAAATTTCCATGTTTTGTCCATTTTTACTAGTCGATAACACTAACATAGTGAGTGATGGGGGAAGTCGACTTTTGCAGATCGTTCAAGCCTGGAATGGTTTGATCACTGTTGTTGTTGGATGGATTTGAAAGGTTTTTCCTAACAAATAAAGGACTCTTTTGGGGGTTTTTTTGTTTTAGTTTTTTTTGCCTGCCCTGTTTGGCTCTTCTGCCATCAGAATTATTGTCTAAAGGTGAAGAAAGATGCCCAACGGATTTACTTTACCAAATGGTCCATCCCAGCCTTACCGTAATGGTCTATTTGATTCACCTTTTATTGTTTATTTTCACTTGCTAAATACGGGACAGACTTGACTGAGGAAAAGAAAGGGGAGGAAGACAGAGGGAAAGAAAAACAGCAGAGAAGAGGGATGGGGATAAAGGGCAAAAAAAACAAAAACCAACTGTCAATGGAAAATTGTACTTAGTAGTCAGTATAATATTTTAATGATATAAGTTTGCATATGGTAGAATACTGCATGTAATCATTTGTGTTTAGAAGTATATAGTTGGTGGCATATTGAAAGAATGTCTCATCCTAGGAGGTCTGTAACATTCTTTCAAGGTGCTCTAGCGTCCACCCCCACATCCTGGGAGCATGGGAAGAGGTCGTACCTTGTCTTATTGTTTTACGGTAGGATTAACGTAGCTATATCAGTTTTAGTCTAAGTGCTTTTTGGTTTGATGAACTGCTGGACTTCGAGACCAGCAGGTTTAGGGAAGTCTTTATGGGGTCACACTCTGACCCCACACACACACACACACACACACACACACACACACACACACACACACACACACACAAGCACCCACTGAAGTATAAATAAAGACCGGGGCAGTCCTCAGCGCGAGCCTCAGTGCTGGAGGCTGCCCTTGCTAGCAAGAAGTTCTGTGTGTTTCTCTTCTCTGACTCTTTACTGAAGAAGTGTTTTAGAGTATATTTCTTGACACCAACAAAATAAGCAGACAAAAAATACATATATCAATCAGCTGGATCACCTGTTGAGAAAGAAAAAAGAAAACGAGCAGAAGAAAAAGAGAGCAACATAATAAACAACATCACGATGATATATGGGAATATAACAGTAAATGCTAAATATTAAACATTATTGTGCAGCACGTAAGATCGACAGCGCACAGTGTGCTTTGAGGTAGGAGCCAAAAAGGGTGTAGTTTGTGTGTGTGAGCACCCGTGTGTACACCTGTGAGCATGGACGCGCTTGTTTTTAAAAGGTTCCTTCATGTAATGAGCTGCTAGAGGGTGTGGGGGGGGGCCACAGCCCTGTCCACCAGGGCATGAACAGGTATGGAGGAGATCAAGACTCCAGACATCCAGAGGCCCTCAGAGCACAAGAGACCAAGGAAGACCAACAGAGGGGCAGCCGCGCCACTGTCCCAGAAAGAGCTGGCGAGAGTCCCAGATGAGGGCTCACTCAGCAGCCACGGAGCAGAAGCCAGGGGGGGTTGCAGTGACGCGCCCGTGAGCTCCGCCGGCAGCCAGCTGTGCCTGAGTGACCGAGGCTCCAGGCTCCAGGCCCCAGGCCCCGATAAGCAGCCACCAAGGAGTGAGCCGGTGTGTACCTGGACGCCCATTCCCGGACACAAAGAACTACCAACGCACCGATGTCTGAGGGAGTCCGCCACTGGCAGGGGAAGTGGTGGTGGGGGGAGATAGGCCTCCATACCTTGGAGGGCCTGAGATGTCCCCAGAGAGGTGGCGTCTGATACCCAACCTGACATATAGACACAGACATACAGGCAGACACAGACACAAACATCCATTCCCACCCTCATGCTCTCATATGCAATTACTCAACACTCACCCAACGTGGAGACAGACATACAGGGAGTGTAGAATTAAGATAAGATAAAATAAGATAACCTTTATTAGTCCCACACGTGGGAAATTTGTTTTGCAATTGTTTTGCAATTATTAGGCAAGTTGTATTTTTGAGGAATAATTTTATTATTGAACAACAACCATGTTCTCAACGAACCCAAAAAACTCATTAATATCAAAGCTGAATGTTTTTGGAAGTAGTTTTTAGTTTGTTTTTAGTTTTAGCTGTTTTAGGGGGATATCTGTGTGTGCAGGTGACTATTACTGTGCATAACAAAACAAAAGAAGCCACGAGGCCTGGAGCTGCCCTCCTCTCCCTCCCTGCCCCCCGGCCTCTCCCTCGATAAGGTCTGCAACACTGCTGGTCACTTTACTAAACATCACATGTAAAAGTTCAGATGTGCTTCACAAACATAAAAAAAATATTTAAAACAGAAAGTCAGGAAGACTATGGCTGCTATGGGTTGCTATGACATAAAATCAAATGTCATAGCAACCGGCGGGATAAGTGACTGGTCAAAACAGTTACAGTCACCTTTTCACCTCTGCTTTGATACCAGGCTCATCATCTAGCTGTGAATCCCTCAAAGACATTTTCTCATATAGTCATGTTTTAACATTGGAAAAATGCAGGTTTTGGTTGTGAAATGGAGAAACATCACTATGTGTGCTATGTAACAACTTGAACGTTAGACATTTATCAGATAAATTGAAGTTTCCAGAATCCTTTGAGTCTGTGATGTGAGTCTCACAGCACTTAAATAAAACGTCCAGGACGAAAAGCTTTTAGCTTTTTCTCTTAAAGCTTTTAGCCGCTCTGGATGTGTTCGTTTTCTTTTCTTTAAACATCAGCAGCACATACTGCAAATGTAAATGACTATAAGACAACTTCAGAATACAACAAGATTAGGTGTAACCACAAATTTATAACATATATCCTGCTAACAAAGAGTAAAAGTCCATATATATTTTATTGTACACATTGTAATACATATTTTTAAAGTGGCAGTGGCTCTACTACAAATGACAACAAATAACAGGAATATGCAGAGACTACTGTTAAGACAGTAACAAAAATTAATTGCCAGTCATGCAGAAGTCCGTGGCCACCCCCACAGAGGTTCATTTTAACTCTGTAAAAACCCAGATATTTCCACTTCTGCATAAATAATCACTTTAAATATCTTTTATTGATTTAGGTTTTATTAAAAGGATCTTAAATAGGGACACAGCTGGGCAGTTATTTCTGTCAAAAGCAAAGCGACATCAGCAGAAAGATGTCGATGCTGTTAACAAAGTATGAAACAGTCGGAACATGCACTCCTTTCCACACGGCAGGAAACGACACTGCCAGCCTGCCCACTGGCACTGACCGACTCTTCTTCACAGCTTTTGGACTCGAGTGTCGTTTGCTGTGTGGAGTCTGTGCGCTGACTCTGCAGGAGGAAAGGATGGCACCAGAGTCAGGGAGCGATAGGACACGCCCACACAAAGCAGGCCTGCTACGCCCAGAACGTGTTGTTTAACAAACAAATAATTTAAGTAGAGAGTTTAGTCCTCGGTGATCGTTTTAAAGAGCTCTAAAGTCTTGAATATTGTAGTAAAGCTGTGTAAGTTTTCGGGTTGCCAAAAATGTTTTTATCCAGGAAAACCCTGAAGATATTTTGTGTGCTGCGTCCTCGAGTCCTTATCATGAGCGCACCAAGATGAATGTGACACGTAAACAAAAATCTTCTCCACAGTCCATGATTCATAAGTTTAATCATTCTGCAGTCTGTTTGTTAGCTCTGTGACACACTTCTAATCGACTGATAGGTTTGCTGAAATCTCACAGCGTGTAGGCGCTTTCACCCTGAACTCTAACCCCGTGTGAGCCTTGGCAGTCACAAGATTAAATAAAAATCCAAAAACACATCAGAGCTTTTAACATTTTTATTTATTTTCTCCAAACTATGGGATTATAGGGATTTATATATATTGTGTATATGTGCAAGTGTATGAGTGAATGATCGTGCTGTGTTTAGAGGTAAACGTGTGCTGTTGCTTCCTGTTCCTTCTGCAGGTGAATGCAGCAGTTAACAGTTTATTGGCTCCTGGATCAGCGACCAACACGCTCACCCCGACTGTCATCACCTCCCACGCTCTGGTAAACACTCGCTTGTCTATGTGTGGCACACGTGTCTTTATTCATATAGGCGTCTGTTCGCAACTTGGAGGATTGTGTCGTTCTAGCAGCGATCCTCTTTGCATCGCTGCTGCTGACAACAAGTTGACACGAAACACTTTCCTCTACAGCACCACAGACCTTGAATTCCCTGGAACGTCACTTATCTGTTGTTTTGTCTATAGCTGTTTGTTTAAATTATCTTTATTTCAAATCACGTAACACACAGCAGACTGTGAGAGTTTAGTGTAGAAAACTTCGCTCTCGCTCTGCAGGCCTACTTGTTGTTCCTAGAGTATTTAAAAGTAGAACAAGAGGCAGAGCCTTCAGTTTTCAGGCCCCTCTTCTATGGAACCAGCTTCCAGTTTGGATTCAGGAGACAGACACTATAAGCATAAAGTTAGGGCTGGACCAGGTGACCCTGAATCCTTCCTTAGTTATGCTGCAGTAGACGTAGGCTGCCAGGGATTCCCATGATGCATTGAGTGTTTCTTCTTCAGTCACCTTTCTCACTCACTATGTGTTTATACACCTCTCTGCATTTAATTGTAAGTTATTATTAACCTCTGTCTCTCTTCCACTGCTTGTCTTTATCCTGTCTTCCTTCTCTCACCCCAACCGGTCGCAGCAGATGGCCCCGCCCCTCCCTGAGCCTGGTTGTGCTGGAGGTTTCTTCCTGTTAAAAGGGAGTTTTTCCTTCCCACTGTCGCCAAAGCGCTTGCTCATAGGTGGTCGTATGATTGTTGGGTTTTTCTCTGTATGTATTATTGTAGGGTCTACCATACAATATAAAGCACGTTGAGGCGACTGTTGTGGTGATTTCGCGCTGTATAAATAAAACTAATTAGCATAGAGGTGCCAAACGTGCAGCATGCATTTTAGTGTTCGGGAACAGAAATGTACCCAAAGTTCAAAGTCTCGGGAAACATGTTTGAATCATAAATAACTTTATTCATAAAATGATAATTTTTTTTCATCTTGTTGGTTGTTGTTGTTTTTAGAAATGACCTCAAAGTCATTTTCAATACAAGTGAATCAAAATATTGTTCTTCAGTCCCTAATTACATGTGAAGGTCTTGTATGTGTTTATAAATCCTCTGTGATCTGTTTTTCTCCCAATATCTCAGCCTGTCCATCAGCTAAAAGGATGGTACATTGAATTCAAACATTTTCATTAAGAACTTGTTCTTGTTCACTCTAAAACAAATTTAGAGTATATGCACATATGAAGACTTTCAAGTTTAAGTTTAACTGGCTGAGATCAGATTGAGCTCTGGTTTAGTCCATTGTTCAGTTAACCTTCATCTGAAATGCTGCATTGATATTAAAGCTTGTTTTGATGAGTCATTCTTCCTGTTTTTGATTTGTTCTGCAGTGTCAGGAGTTCTTGAATTAAAGCTTCTTCTTTTTTTTCTTTTTTTTTAACATTTTCTGTCTTTAAATGTGTCATCTGCATTTGTAGAGCGGCTGATAGGAACAACCTGCATTCCTTCCACAGAAAGGAATAAAGACGGATTTCACTGTTAGATACTCTGACTTGTTGATGTAAACAGAACTGAATCTGGTTGGGACGTCCACACAGGAAGTTGAATCATTTGTCAATTGTTTTTCCTTGAAATGTTCATTCCTGTCAAACACTCTTGGATGTTTCTGTCCATTTATCCTTCCAGACTCCGGTCCTGTTGACTCCCAGCCCTCTTCCCTCCACCATCCACTTCTGGAGCACGCTCAGTCCCATCGCTCCTCGATCGCCAGCTAAACTTTCCTTCCAGGTAATAAATACACTGAGCCCACTGCATGCAGTTCCAACATCCTGAAACACAAATCCACAAACAAATGGACGATAACAAGTGCGACAAAATTCACTTCAGTACCAAAACTCCTTCACAGTAAAATCCTTTAATCAGCTGGAAACATGTGCAGGAACTAAAAGACAATATTGTTTTGGTGAAAGAGAAAAGAATCAGTCTGCAGGTGAAGTTTGTGGTGAAAACTGAAAGAAAAAAGTGTTCAGAGCTGGTTCTCACAATAAGATACTCGTCTTTTAAAATATAATCTGTCGGTTGTTCATTTGCAGAGCTCACACTGAACCTTACCTTACAGCCACATAATGCTTTGGTCTTTGTCTGTATGCAGGTTTGGTAAATGAAACCACAGCTTCAGTTTCACAGAAAATTCACACGTTTGTGCAGCAAGTTTGCAGTTCTGCTTGTCGCTTCACGCACGCCGTCATGCACACTGGTTCACGTTCAATACATCAGCAGCTGTTAGTTGGGAAGTTTAGACACTTAGATGCTCATTTACACCAGAAGTGAAATCCTACTGCCTGTGGTGATCCGCTTCATTCCTTCTGCAACAATTCATGTCTCAGTCTGCGCTGAAAAGATCATTTTAGAGGCCGTCTGTCATCATTATCGTCCCTTTATCTCTGTGTGCATGTTTTCTGTTGAGTTTGTCATTAAATAAGTTTTCACCGAAATATTTTTCTGCAGCCAAGTTTTAAACAAATATAAACATAAAAGCAGAAAAATTCTCTTATTTCCCTAAGGCTGTGTTTTCACAGCCCGGCGTAGAAATGAGTGGTTAAAAGCATAAACTGTATAAAAGATGGACGTAGCCACCATCATGTCACCCTTTGGTTTTGGGTTCTGCAGCAAGCTGCAGCTACAGACTGTATGGGTGCATCACACACAGACACCGGCTAATTAGTGCAACAAAACAGAACCACAAACTTCTTGCAGGAGCCGTACTGTAGAATACAGGGAGTGCAGAATTATTAGGCAAGTTGTATTTTTGAGGAATAATGTTATTATTGAACAACAACCATGTTCTCAATGAAGCAAAAAAAACTCATTAATATCAAAGCTGAATGTTTTTGGAAGTAGTTTTTAGTTTGTTTTTAGTTTTAGCTATTTTAGGGGGATATCTGTGTGTGCAGGTGACTATTACTGTGCATAATTATTAGGCAACTTAACAAAAAACAAATATATACCCATTTCAATTATTTGGTTTTACCAGTGAAACCAATATAACATCTCCACATTCACAAATATACATTTCTGACATTCAAAAACAAAACAAAAACAAATCAGCGACCAATATAGCCACCTTTCTTTGCAAGGACACTCAAAAGCCTGCCATCCATGGATTCTGTCAGTGTTTTGATCTGTTCACCATCAACATTGCGTGCAGCAGCAACCACAGCCTCCCAGACACTGTTCAGAGAGGTGTACTGTTTTCCCTCCTTGTAAATCTCACATTTGATGATGGACCACAGGTTCTCAATGGGGTTCAGATCAGGTGAACAAGGTGGCCATGTCATTAGTTTTTCTTCTTTTATACCCTTTCTTGCAGCCACGCTGTGGAGTACTTGGACGCGTGTGACGGAGCATTGTCCTGCATGAAAATCATGTTTTTCTTGAAGGATGCAGACTTCTTCCTGTACCACTGCTTGAAGAAGGTGTCTTCCAGAAACTGGCAGTAGGACTGGGAGTTGAGCTTGACTCCATCCTCAACCCGAAAAGGCCCCACAAGCTCATCTTTGATGATACCAGCCCAAACCAGTACTCCACCTCCACCTTGCTGGCGTCTGAGTCGGACTGGAGCTCTCTGCCCTTTACCAATCCAGCCACGGGCCCATCCATCTGGCCCATCAAGACTCACTCTCATTTCATCAGTCCATAAAACCTTAGAAAAACCAGTCTTGAGATATTTCTTGGCCCAGTCTTGACGTTTCAGCTTGTGTGTCTTGTTCAGTGGTGGTCGTCTTTCAGCCTTTCTTACCTTGGCCATGTCTCTGAGTATTGCACACCTTGTGCTTTTGGGCACTCCAGTGATGTTGCAGCTCTGAAATATGGCCAAACTGGTGGCAAGTGGCATCTTGGCAGCTGCACGCTTGACTTTTCTCAGTTCATGGGCAGTTATTTTGCGCCTTGGTTTTTCCACACGCTTCTTGCGACCCTGTTGACTATTTTGAATGAAACGCTTGATTGTTCGATGATCACGCTTCAGAAGCTTTGCAATTTTGAGACTGCTGCATCCCTCTGCAAGATATCTCACTATTTTTGACTTTTCTGAGCCTGTCAAGTCCTTCTTTTGACCCATTTTGCCAAAGGAAAGGACGTTGCCTAATAATTATGCACACCTGATATAGGGTGTTGATGTCATTAGACCACACCCCTTCTCATTACAGAGATGCACATCACCTAATATGCTTAATTGGTAGTTGGCTTTCGAGCCTATACAGCTTGGAGTAAGACAACATGCATGAAGAGGATGATGTGGACAAAATACTCATTTGCCTAATAATTCTGCACTCCCTGTAGAGAGACACTGTACATACAATCACACTCCCCAAGCGTACTCTAAACCCCGGGTCTAGGTACCCTTGCCCCTGGAAGGGGAAACTGCACCCAGACCCAGGTGGTGTTACCCTTTTCCCTGGGGTGGGGAGAAGCAGACCGCCCCGACGGGGGCTGTGTGAAGACTCCAAACCTCCCTCCGCCCGCTCATATGTAGTGTTGATGCATGTGTGTTCTAAGGTGCATTTAAAACCCAGGAGGGCATGGAGCTACCTGCCAGAGAGCAGCAGGTAAGCGCATAGCCCCTCCTGATAGCCCTCAATGTCTACATGTATTTAAAATTGAGAGGTGGGCAACGACACCAGGGGTGAGGTTGTACACCCTGATGGTCTTTTGGATTTCGTGTAGCGTGCCAACCCCCACGATCCTATATGTATGTGTTATGACACAAGGGAATTCAAACCTATCTACAGAGGAGCAAGACAAGCTAAGATGCTTGCTTGAATCGAAGAGATCTTGACGGTGCTGACTAAATCAAAATACTATTCTATCTTTGATTTAGCTAGTGGATTTAATATCATGCAATCCCGACACCAGTCAAAATCAAGTAGAATATGCACAGAGCATAGAACAAGACATCTTAGCATCATGCTCATCACTGTCGTCTCTATTCAGCTCAAGCAGCTGCACTGGTAGCATTCACACAAGCATGTGAAATTGCTAAGGTCCAAATAATCACTTTATCTGATTCCAGATATGCGGTGATAAATTATTTTGTCACATTACGGAAACAATAGTTTTTAACTAATTCAGAGAAATCCACTGCACATCATAAACTTGTAGCTCCATTGTTGGAGGCCTCGTTACTCCCAAAGACCTTTCTGTAAATGTGAAGCTCACACTAACTCAGAAGACTCTGTTTCTACAGACAGCTATACACTGGATGCTTCAGCCAACACAGCAGCTAATCAGAATGTGAAACCAGACCACAGCATGACATCAAAACCACACGCTCTCCAAACACTGACTTACAGACTACCCATAGCAAGGTTACCCAGAGGAGAAATGTGTGGAAAACAGCAGGAGTGTACATAACAGGTGAGGTCCTGTATGGCCCTAGTGACAAACCATATCTGCCCCACATTTTTTCCCCTCATTATGCTAAATTGACACATAGGAAGTGTCATGGTCCTGGGTCTTTGAATGAAAAGCCTCTTCTACCCAGTCACAGGTGAATCGCGTTACAGTATCCCCTACTCTACAAGTATATATATATAATGTAAACCAACAGACAGGATTGGCATGAGGTGCATACTGAATCTACAAAACATGGAACGTCAGCCTTGTGGAAGAGGGGTGAGGATTGGTGGAGGACGAGGACGAGGACAAAACCGGGTAAGAAGAGGCCAACCACATAGACACGTCCCTGACGAAATCAGGGCAACACTTGTGGATCATGTGATAAACCATGGCCTCACAATGGCCGAGGCTGGTCGAAGGGTGCAGCCAAATGTTGGGAGAACTACTGTAAGTTCTATTATTCAGACATTTCGTCAGGAAAACAGGCAAGCATACTGTAATGTAGTTATTCAGCACAAACTAATTTGCTCTGCACTTTCATAGACATACAGGAGACTTGCATTAGGACATGACCTTATAGATCTTTACATATAGACGTAGTGTAACTGAAGCGCAGACTTGGCCCAGGTGTGGCATAGTGTGCTGTGGTACAATACAGTAATGCTGTAAAGAAAGGAGTTTTGAATGATAGTCCTGTAACAATTACTGTAAGCATGTTTGCGCTTATTTATGTTTGTGTTTTTTCATCTGCATCTCAAAAAGGACTGCCCGACAACCTAGAAGAGGTGGAAGAGGTCCACTTTTGACTCCACAGCAAGAGGAAAGAATTTGTGCAATGGTGGCTGCAAACAACGCTTTGAGACTGAGAGAAATACAAAGAACTGTCATAGAAGATGACACCATCTTCGGAAATATTCAGTCAATATCAATTTCCACCATAGACAGAGTCCTCAGACGGAATGAAATGTCCATGAAGCAATTATACAAAGTACCATTTGAACGGAACAGTGATCGAGTGTAGAAGCGCCATCACCAGTATGTACAGGTAAAACATGTTTGCATATGTACCTCTGTTTACTGTAAAAGTTTAGGCCATGTACTGCACTTACATTTATGCATGTTACTGTAATCTTATTTACAGTTCAAACTGTACAATCTGTTGTGCCAAATGCACCATTACAGACTTTTTTATTCTCATCCTTTGGATAGCGTATCCTGGAATTGGAGGCCAGGGAACCCCTGCACATGTTTGTATATCTTGACGAAGCGGGATTCAATCTCGCAAAAGGCAGACGGCGTGGACGAAAGAGCCACCATTGATGTCCCAGGCCAACGAGGAGGAAATATTACAATGTGTGCAGCAATCTCAGAAAATGGCGTTCACACCCATATTCCTCGTATTGGTGCATACAATACACAACACCTGTTGGCTTTTCTGGACGCTCTTTATAGGGACCTAATCCCACAAAATGAAAGGGATGATCCTGGTGACAATCGGACAATGTATGTAGTGGTTTGGGATAATGTTAGCTTCCATCACTCTGCTGTAGTCAGGCAGTTGTTTGCAGCACACGACAGGATGCTTCCTCCTTACACTCCATTCCTAAATCCAATTGAGGAGTTTTTCTCTTCCTGGAGGTGGAAGGTATATGACAGGCATCCACATACCCAAATGACCCTGCTAGCAGCTATGGATGCAGCTTGTGATGACATCACAGCAGAGTCCTGCAGAGGGTGGATTCGACACTCCAGAAGATGCTTTCCCCGATGCATCGATAGAGCTGACATTCGCTGTGATGTTGATGCAAATATGTGGGCAGACAGATGGGAGCGTTTAAATATCAATGATTGATATGCAGCAGTGTCTGGTTTTTTTGTTTGTTTGTTTTTTGTTTCATGACTACTGCAGTAAGGTTTACTGTCTAAGTGAGTTTATGTTTGCTGTAAAATGTTTGATTTACTGTATTTCCCCAGTTGCACAATGCTGTGAACAGTTTCAATTAAATATTATCAAGAGTGCATATGAACTGTCTTGATTTTTCTTTACAATTTATGGTTTTCAACATGCCGTGCATGCTGTCCAGACTTGACATGTCATTGGGAAGCACCTACAAAGAAATCCGTCACAATGAGAACATGTTCAAACCATTTGATTTTGTGACCAAAGGTGCTGGTGTAGTGACTTGTAATTGTGACAGCCCTGACACTTTGATATAAGTACTTGCTTTTGATGGATATATTATCTGTTTTGATTAAGGGACTTGCTTTTGAAGCATTGACTACTTATTTTGAACAACTGACTTTTCTTTTTGATGAAGTGACTCACTTTTGCAAGTTATCCACCATGTTTTGCAGTTTGCACTAATTGTTTTGAGAAGAGCCTTAGTAGTGGTGCAGAGATCAATTCTGTGAGAAATGCACCAAAGCAAATGAGGGAAAAACTGTAAAAGAAAAAAAGGCACTGTTAAGGAGTTTTTACTGTTTTATTTGATTATGCTTCAAATGTTATGTTATACTTATGTTCACATATTTCACCAGACAGTTTTCTGTTGAAACAAGAAGCTGACTCTGTGACCTTTACCGCAAGAGATCAATACAGAAATACATATCCGCAGAAGTTGACTTGTATCTTATTCTTAGAAATTGACTTGTAGCACACACACTCCGTGACACACACAGCTTACACACAGACAGGAAATGTGATTATATTTGCATATTGACGATGTAACCTATGAAAATAAACGAATACTGCAGTTCGGTGTGATTGCTCTCTGAGTATTTCACCCGTGCAGCACGTTAACTATCTCGAGTGTCTCAGTGTTGTTTATTCACCTGACTGTTAACTGTAAATCTCTGACAGGCACAGACCTCCAAAGTGGCCTGCAGAGTTACACTCTGTGTCGCCCACAAGGGAGCAGCAATGGAACACAGACAAAACCTGTAATCGGCCTGGCTGGTGTGACCCAAAAGGTTATAATACTTTTAAGTTATTGTAGGTACTGACGAGGCTTTTCTAATCATGTTTGTATATGTTAAGCCTTTGACTCTCCAAACATATTTTCTTTTAGCTTCAACCCTTACTATAGTAAATTGTGAGCTTAAAAACAAGTGTGGTTTTGGCAATATATTAATTTGTAACAGTACTATAGCACCACATGAATTTTACAAAACCACTGAATGGATAATAATCAGGTTTCATTCAGGGGACATTCGCACCTTTCAAAAATGGCCTTCTTTTTAAAGAAAATGTTTTACACTTTGACCAGTCGGAAGCAGTTGGTTTGTAAATGAGGTGTGGCTGTCAGTTGTAACGTGTACTGACAGCCTAGAACCCACAAACACGTGAACGCACCCTATGCAAAGCTGGTTGGAGAGTTCTCCGCCGTAAAGAACGTCTTTATCGCAGGGAAGCAGCAACAGTAAGAAACATTTCTTTTTCCTGTACTACTGTCACATATCTTCTGAAAAAGTGCAGGCTGCTGGTTATATTCAGAGTGCAGTGGTTTTCTTTCATTTCCCTTTGTAATGGGGCTACAATGTGTGCGAATATGTTGTGCTAAATAGTTTTAATTGTCTAAGAAAATATGAAACGGAGCATTCTCATTTTGCCCAAAACACTAACTAACATTTTTAAATGATCGTTTAGCCCCCAAGTTTATTTATCAAAAAAAAAAAAAAAAAAAAAAAAGCGTTGTGGTGTACCAGGATCTAGTTAACTTTGAGCTGATTTGACTAAGGCTCTTGCTAGCACTGGGTTTTGCCTTCAGAGCTTCGTAGATTCAGCGAGGTTCTAGAAACATTCCTCAAACGACCATGATTTGAACTTCCTGTTCCACTGCATCCCAACGATTTTCTGTAAAATCTGTTGCGTCAAGTGACTCAGTGATCAATAAGAACAGAAACACTTTTTTAAAGTGTTTGCAAGCTGTTTTTAAAGCTGCCTTGCCTGGTTATAAGTACTGCAAATAAGCTACCAAGAGGTAAATAAATATAAAATAATTAGACAGCATCCCATTTCGGTAAGATGTTTTAATATATGTTTTAATATAAAATATTAATTTAATACAAGATATTACGTTTTCAGCTGGATAAATTAAAAGAAAGAAAATTATCTAGAATATATAGATATAGATATAGATATATATATATATATATATATCTATATATATAGATATAGATAAGAACTGTTGCGCGTTACATCCTGTACCTGCTGATTTGTAAACTAAAGTCTGAAACTAAAGCCTGAAAGAAAGAGTACAGTAGCACTCCAAAATGCGAAGTTATATCTTTAAACACTGCTGTGCAGAAGTCTTCAACAAGCACTCAGTTCATTTGTAATATCATTGCTACATGTATATCCCCCAGTTCATCCAATACTGAGATGAGAGTGGGCATGTTTGAGTGTGAGACCTCGGTCTGAAACTTGATTGATAAGTGATCACTGTTAATAAGTGCCATACAAGGAAGCTACTGTAACAACCTCCAACAAACCACAGTGCGTGGTAAAAACCTGTTCCTCCTGAAGGTTGAAACGAAAAGCTAGTTTCATTACCTGACATATCCAATAATTCAGGCTATAAAGCAGGAAATACTATCAGCCAGTGATGAGTGGCTGAGTGCAAGTAAATAAATGATAGTTATTTCCCACATGCAATGCTAGTTGCCCTCCATATGACAGAAAGAGCAAACACATTGCACACTACACATTAACCCTAGCTCTAGTTTTTAAATGATAATGTCAGCACAGCAAAATTGTACTAATATTGTCATGTTTTCTAAAAGTAAGAACTAATTAGGAGGGAAGAATACGGACCAAATAAATCAAAGACATTAATTAAACTTCCCTACTGTAGTCAGGCTGATCTATTCCTTTGCATTGTGTGTTTCCTTCTTAATAAAAAATGTTTCCTTCCTTTAAATTATGATAACACTTCCTTTTGTGTCTTTTGGAAGCACAAATTTGACATCTTAAATTGGCAAGTCAGTAAGTCTGTATTTTCTTGACAATATCTTGGAAAGTGGAAACATTAAATGAAAGCAGATCTACAATTTTTCACAAACATAACCATTTACAGCTACATTCAGACTTCAGTTGTTAGGATTATGCGTCCGCTGGAGAAGCAGCCAATGTAGCTCAGTCAGTTATATAAAAATACCTATTAAAGACCAACATTGATTAATTGATGGTTACAAACGATCACAGATGGTCCTACAGACTTGACCTGCTGCCTTTCAAATGATTATCTACACAGGTTCTGTAGTTGTAGATTTTGTTTATTAAATCCCACAGAAACTATGATACCGACAAACTGCTGTTATTGTGTATATATATATTTATTTATATTTCTTCATACATTCTTATATAGTTCTATACTGTGTATTGTGTATTTTGTTGTACAGTTATTTCATTTTTAACCTTCATTTTTTTATATTTTATTCCTTCCTAGTTAAATTTACCCTTTTTAATTTTTCATATTTATTTCCTATCCTATTCATAGCCTTTTCCTTTTTGTTTTCTTTAGGTCACGAGCAGTTGTCTAAGCATTTCACTGCATATCGTACTGTGTATGACTGTGTACGTGACAAATAAAATTTGAATTTGATTGTGGTTACACAACCAATGATTTTCCAGTTCAGACCACATAAAATTGTGATGATTTGTGCATCTGCAGCATAATACGTCTTCAAATAAGGTTTGACAGTCCTAATAAAGTTAGGTAAACTTTATCTTTGAAATTATAAGTCTACAAGTTCAATTATTTTATGGTTTAGTACTTTGTACTGTAGTCTTCAGCACATGTTTGCAGTGTGCATGTCTGGCTTTCGGCCTTGCACCTAGATAGGTTTTCCATCGAGCACTAATAAAGTGTAGGCTCATTTCAAGTTTCCAATGACCCACTGAAACACAGTAATTCCAGTGTGAAACACATAATGTCTGTCCCTCCCAAGCCACTTTGCTTTATCAACCTGATGATATCTATACAAATTTTCTTTCTAGATGCACAACAGTTCTAGGAAGTGTGTTCAACTTGCTTTGCTTAGTGGAATTCTTCTGGTCGCCCTCTGTTATTTTTGGAAACCTAGCAGCAAAGAAGTTGACATAAGCTCAAGCCAGGTTACGCCCATTAAAAAATTCTTCACTGGGAAAATTGGAGACGCCACAAATGGTTATAAGAACATTTCCTACCACATAAAGGAGGAAATGGCAAGGTGTGTAAGTGTGACCTTTTCTTTTAAATTCAAGTTTTTGTTCCTATTACTTAACTCTTTGTTATTTCCAACAGTCATTTGGCTCAAAATGCCTGCGTATGCCAGGCTGATGAAGAAACCTTTCACCTACCATTGTCAAATCTGCTCTTTCCACACGTGTGGGCTCACAATCTTGATCAAGCATTTTTGGAGCTCCACCCTGATCCTGAAAGTGTAAAGCAGCACAGAGCTGATGAGTACAACAACCTTCAAGAAAGGTGAAGCATGTTTTGCATCTTTTGATTAAATAAGGAATGGTTTATAAGATTTTAGATGACAATCTGGAAATTTTCCCACATCAAGCAACCTTTTCGTCCAAGAGGCTTTTAATATACTTAGCAGAACGGCATTCTTGATACAATCTGCAATTGTCTATGATCATATTTTAAAGTAAGATATTTTATTTATTTTAGATATACAAGAGGATACGTGAATTTAGGTTTTTAGATGTCACCTGTTAAATTCACTATCAAGCCTGAGTTGATCAAATAAATTGTACTGCTCTAAGTGTACAGACTACAACTGTAAAAACTCACAGCTTTTATGTTGTAGTGTGTGTATATCATTGTCATGTTTCCAAAGGTCCTACAATCCTGCAGATGTGCTTAATGTAGCTGAGGCCAACAGTCCTCTTCAGTATCCTACCCAGGGGGTGCTGGTGCGACCCCTAAAGACAATCATCATTCCTGGTAAAGGCATATTTAACATGCAAAAAAACATTGAAACCCAGTCTAACTTTTACCTTTAAAAGGTCAGTTACACTGGGCCCTACTTTGATTGAAAACACTGTGCATGGTATAATACAGGATGCAGAACAATCACAGGAAGGTTAAGTGCATGTGTGGTCTTTTTATTTAAAGCTACAGAAAGCAAAACAAAACTTAACCGTCTGTGTTCTACATGAGCACTTTCTTGTTAAAAAGAGTAAAACTGCTATTTAAATGGGTGCATATTTTTAAATCTTCTATTTATATAATTTCACTTTGTCTCCAAAAATAACCGTTTCTCTGCAGGTTTAGCCCTTAAAGAAGAAACAAGATCAGTTCACATGGTAATGCCTCAATTATTGTCTTGCACTTTTTTTTGTCATCATTTTAAATATGATTATTTTTAATTCTTTATTGCAACCAATGCTTATCCTGTAACAGGTATCTTTGACTGCAACACTTGGAAGTTTTGATGTTGCTGCTAAGGTGGACATGGTCTCCATCCAGGGAGTGGGAGAGAAGAACATGGTTCTGTCGAGTCCTCTTCTCTCTGCTCTGAACAAACAACTGCAGTTTGTCACCTATACAAACATCGTGTTTCATCCGAAGACAGCAGACACAAGTAAAGCTATGATGTGGATATGAAACTGATACTAAAAGTGCAATGTAGAATGAACCTGTTTGAACATATAAACAGTTAGTGCACCCCCACCCACAATGAGACGAAAGGAAGGCAAAGTTTGGTACGTAACTTTATACAAGCAATTATTTTCTTATCTATTAAATAAATAAATGGGCATTAGAATACAAATTTAAGGAGATTTAAACTCAAGTAGATTTTTTTAAAGCATTGACAGTATTTGATTAAAGAGCTTACACATGCTAGCTAAGCATTAACCATTACAGAATGATAGATGATATCCGTGAACTGGAGGTTACAGATGGCAGTCTGACAGCCGTGTGCATTTTACATTTACTGCTATTTCTTGACTCATTATGTATTTCAGGAAGTTAAAATGTAAGTGTACTATTCAGTTTTTTTCAGCTCCTAGTTGATGATAACATCAGCATATGTCACACTTGTAAAGACAAGAAAGAAACTACTTTAATCAGATCAGAATACTCAGAACTAAATTAAATAAATCGATATATTACAATGTTTATAAAGTATAAGAAATAGCTCTAATATATACAAATAGGACTGACCACAACAAAAATAAAAAGGAGTTGACCAATGTAATGTTTGAGGAATATTCTTGTCCAGAAGGTTCCAATAGAAATTCAACTTGACCACATGGTTTAAAAGCCAATGAAGTAGGTGAGTGAAGGCTTCTCCAGTGGGTTTTTTTAAGACATGTCATTGAGGGCGGGGCTGTGCTTAGGCAAATGCAGCTTACAGCTTCATGTGCAAAGGTTATTTTCACAACGATAACTGCCCATAAATTCTGCAGCTGGCCTTTATCATTTTGTTTGTTTGTTTCATTCTGCAGTTCAGTTTGCAACTAAAGATCACCAGTCATTTTTCACCATCAAAATTGAACACAGAAACAATCCGAAACTTTACAACTCGGGATACCAAAAAGGTTCGTGAGCAGTTACTATGAACACATGTAAAGTTTAGCTTTTTGATGCACAGTGTTTAAAAGTCACATGAGTATTTAATTTGTTGTTCTTGTTTCCCTTAGAGTACAATATTACAGCTCTAGTTACCATCGCCACCAAGACCTTTCTGCGCTATGACAAACTGAAAGATCTCATTGACAGCATAAGAAAATATTATCCCACCGTCACTATTGTGATAGCAGATGATAATGAACACCCTCAGCCCGTGACTGGTCCTCATATTGAACACTACATTATGCCATTTGGAAAGGTAAACAAGTTACTGTTTCTGTATGTAATGACCTGGGCCCTATTCCAGGAAGCAAGGTTAGTGAAAAACTCTGAGTTTGTTAAGCCTGAGATGAAGGACACTCTTCTGGGAGTTCCAGAAAGAGAGTTAACTTCAATAACTGGAATAACAGACTGTGAACTTAACCTGCTTGCTGGCAGGTTTTCTCCAACAATCTGAGTTGGTCTCCAACTCTTCCCCTTCTGCTTCACTTTAACCACCTTGTTTACTTTATTTGTAGGACCCAAATGCAACATATTTACTTTGTTTTTGTGTTTTTTATTCAATTTAAAAATGCCCTCAAACGTAATACTTTTATCTTTAGTTTGTGCCACCTATTTCCTTGTTGCTATGGTGAATCCTAGTATCAGAGCTCCCCTGATAATCGCTTTCTTCTCTCTGCCCAAAACTGTTCTGGAACCAAAACTCAGAGTTGCTCATCTCAGTCAGTTTGACCTGCTTCCTCAAATAGGATCCTGCTTTGCCATTTTTACTGTGGTTATTCTATTATTGATTGCTTTTG
Organism: Copadichromis virginalis; assembly: GCF_057382275.1. Taxonomy (NCBI): domain Eukaryota; kingdom Metazoa; phylum Chordata; class Actinopteri; order Cichliformes; family Cichlidae; genus Copadichromis; species Copadichromis virginalis. Next base: position 2,830,505 of record NC_140637.1, on the reverse strand, counting down.
TTTATACAGGGTTGGTTTGCAGGTAGAAACCTGGCAGTGTCTCAGGTAATCACCAAATATGTACTCTGGGTGGATGATGATTTCATCTTTACTGCAAACACCAAGTTGGAGAAGATGGTGGACATCCTAGAAAAGACCACTCTGGATCTGGTAAGACGATGCAGTTGTTTTTGTTTGTTTGGTTGTTTTGTTTTGTTTTTAAAGTGAGCTTAAAGGAGTGGCCTGAAACTTCATGCAAATATGCAAACTAGTAATTAGAAAAGCGCAATGTCACTGTGCCCTTACAATCTTTGATTATGAGCAGAATATTCAGTTGTTGCTGAAAGAAATTTAATCACTAGAATTACCATTTTACAAGATTAACTTGTAAAATACAAGTTAACTTCCTTTTCGTGTCATAATTTTCTGCCACTGTATGTTTCTATTTATTCATTCATTTATTACTTATAGTCAGGAGCAGAAGGGAAATGGTGACTGCGTTTTACATTTCTTTTCCCTGAAATTGCCCTGATGACAAGTCTTGGGTGCCAGTTTTGGAAGTGCAGTGGTGATGTAGATCTGAATTACCAGTCAAAAGTTTTAGGAAACCCAATTTTTTATTTATTTATTTTTTTAAATTGAAAGTCATGCAGTTTCCTGTTAGCCGCCTATCACAAAAGCTGTTGTGGCTTTGGGTCTGCCAGACCTCTTCCTGTCAGTTTGTCCCAGTTTCTGAGTCCCTTTACTTGTACTCACGCACACGTTGACTTTCCTTGCAAAGTCTCTGTGGGAAAGATTTTTTTTTTTGCTAGCAACGCACTACTTTCTGCAGTACAATACTGTTCAACTGATGCTCACGAGCGTATGGTACCACAGTGTGTTTCAACACTGCTTTTATGCAGACAGAGGGGGTTTGTAAGTAATCCAGAAAAGCTGGAAAACCTGTAGCAACTTGTAGCACCAGCTTTCAAAGCTTGATCAACCTCCATTGCTGCAGAACAGCTTTAAATTGTTATCCCATTTTGTGTTCCCTGAAAAGGCCTTTTTGTATAATTCTGAAATGTACATTATTTTTCAGTTTTGGGTAACCTTACCTTTTTTTTTTTTTTTTTCCTTTCCTCTAAACCTCTGGCAGTTCACCACTGACCTTTGTACCATTTCAAGCTATTCACTGGGCTTCATGACACAAATTGCAATAAATAACGGGAAAAATTGGAGTATGCTACAACTTTTGATGGATAATTTGTATATTTGACACATTTTGTCCTCTTTGTCCACGGTGTTCTACCATGCAGGCAACGAATGCAAACAATGTAATTGTTTGTATGCCGGCTTGCACACATACGCGAGAGGCACGAGAGTTCTTCTTTACTGATGTTTACTGTGCTTCTCTTAACGTACACAGGTACACCGTAGAACTGGTGAATGCATATGTACAAGGAAATTATATTTCAGCAAACATATTGCAATATAAAATTCACAAAATATAAACAAACATACCACTTTGGCCTGCAAGTAGACAAACGGTGTATTTGGAACTTAGGACTTTTTATTTCTTCTTTGACATTCACCATGAGCAGCTTCTGACCTTTTTTCCCAAAACAGGAAGTGACCTCTGCCCTTACCTTAAACTTAGAAAACTTTAACCGATTATTTACCATGTATCAAATTAACAGTACACCAATCTGGTATGCAAATAATAATAATATATTATCATGCTGTTTACAACTACATGAATGTACTAATTGCTGTGATTTATTACTGTTACTGAAGGTCCGCGGCTCCGAACCGTAGTAAAGGGACCTCTGGCTAATACGTTGGGCTCGTAGCCGAAAACTAGCTTTACTTTGTTGTCTGGGTCAACTTTGCTATTGTGACCAAGTGGTCGGCGGGGTTATAAACAAAATAATAAACTTGACAACGCCACCTAGGGGAATTGCACCCCCAGGAAATATATTTAAGATAAATAGATAAAATGAATAAAAGGACTCCGCACAGATTCAAGGATGCACACTGAGGCAGGTTGGCTTCCAATACTAAAACAGTTTTATTTATAGAAAAAATAAATAAAATATTAAAAGTCAAGATGTAGCGTCATTATTGACAGTGTCCTACAGTAAAAAAATAAAACAATCGTGGAACTTGGACTTACCAGCAGCCGTGGAACCAAAAGAAAAATCACACAAAAAGAATCACTGCAGCCCACCCAGTGCTGTACAAAAGAAAGTGTGAAAACGACCCACCACCTGAGGTCCCAGGGCCACTGGCTCGTCCTCCGTTCACTGAAATAAAACACAGAAAAATATGTTAAAAGGATAAAAAGGACACTGAGCGTCAGGCTCGCTACAGATCATCAAAAAACTAAAACACACTTTAATAAAAGAAATCACACACGCGCACACAGGAAAGGCTTATACCCCACGGGTCAAACTACCACTCGTGCTGGTAATAATTATTCTCAGGCATAGGCCGGTCTGGCTCCCCACCGGCTGAGACCGGCAACCCAGGCGATTTGGAGTCTCAGCACGACGCTCGGGCAGAGTGTCACTTCCGCCCGATCACAGAAGCGTGGGTACGAGCAACAGTCCAAAATAAAATAGAAGAACACCAGGCGAACCAAAAAAAAAAAAAAAGTGAGCCTACTTAATAAAAACAAGACAAGACAAGACAGCAGCTAGGCAGGCGTCTCGACTCTTTGCTTAAAAATCAGGCAGTTGGTCCCTGAGAAGGTGCAGCAGCAATCAAACCCTACAAACAAAAAAGGCAAAGATAACCTTAATCGTCTCCAATTTACAAATACTAGCAGCTATAATATAAGCGGGCTTACCCCAAGACTGGAGGCGCTGTACTGTACGGTGAACGCGTCTCTCCACCACAGCTGGAGTAAAGAAAGAGAAACAGCTGCGCTGTAGCGGGCCACAGAATTATGACTACCAGTTGCTGACTTTTGAGAGAAAGAGGTCGAAAGGAGGCCTACCTGTAGCAGTCACATAATCCGATTGTATCGGTAAATTAACCAATAGGCCAGCATTTACTGCTGTATCGCACCAGAAGCTCGGGAGGAATGATCCAACAAAAAACCGGCTTCCCTTTATACAGGTAAACACCCCCCTGTAATCAATATGCAGGTGGGTTCCTAATTAACCCAATCACATGATACAAGGAGCGAGTGCAGCGGAGAGAGAGCGAGGGTGGTAGAGCGAGCGAGAGAGAAAAAGAAGGGCGAGTAGCCCATCCGGCTACACTAGCGAGAGACAGAGAGAGGCGTTGAAAGACTGCTCCAACGGAACTTATTGTTTCAATAAGTTTCAACAAAGTAACTGTATTCTAAATACCACCTTTATAAACGGTAACTGTAACGGAATACAGTTACTCATATTTTGTATTTTAAATATGTAACGGCGGTACATGTATTCCGTTACTCCCCAACACTGAAGGTGTGTGGTGATTTGTGCTTTTACCAGTAAATGTCCTTTCTGAAAAGGCAAAATGTTAAAAAAAAATAAGTTTCATTCCACATCCTCTTAAAAACCCAGCACTTCCCCTCTGCTGTTGGACACATGAACAATAACCATATGACTGTTCCCACCACTAACACATGACCCTACGCTGTGTTCACTGCATCATTCCATGTTTGGCACTGATCACTACCTGCACTCATGTATATATCATGTATATATCTATCTACTTAGCACTTTTAATTCTTATTCTTATTTTCATGTCTATTTAAGCGTAATTTATGACAGTATGTTTGCACTGAAGCACCGCAGCAATTTCCTAATGTTGTAAACCTGCTCAACATTTGGCAATAAAACCCTTTCTGATTCTGAGTTCACTTTTCCCCTCTGTGGGTGCCATGAATCTCAAATCAAATCAAAATCAAATCACTTTTATTGTCACATCACATGTGCAGGTACATTGGTACAGCACATGTGAGTGCAAAATACAATAATGTAAACAAGCAAAATACAAGAATGGCTACATCTGAAACTAATAAATATATGTACAATATATAATAGTATATGCATTTCTGGATGTGTATACTAAATATTTTTCTACGTGTGTGTGTGTGTGTGTGTGTGTGTGTACACATATTTTACAAATTAAATAGAGTAAACAATAAATAAAATATATAAAATAAAATATACAGAGTGAGACATGTGCAAAACAGTGGCGTTACTGTACAGTATGGAGTGCATAATGTTGAAGTTCCAGTAGTGAAGCTGAGGTGTCTATGACGTGTTCAGCAGTCTGATGGCCTGATGGAAAAAGCTGTCTCTCAGTCTGCTGGTACGGGACCGGATGCTGCAGAACCTCCTTCCTGATGGAAGCAGTCTGAACAGTTGATGGCTGGGGTGACTGGAGTCCTTGATGATCCTCCCCGCTTTCCTCAGGCAGCGCTTCCTGTAGATGTCTTGGAGGGAGGGAAGCTCACCTCCAATTATCCGTTCAGAGCACCGCACTACTCGCTGGAGAGCTTTGCAGTTGTAGGCGGTGCTGTTGCCATACCAGGTGGTGATGCATCCAGTGAGGATGCTCTCAATGGCACAGTGATAGAAGGTCCTGAGGATGCTGGGGCTCATGCTGAATCTTTTCAGTCTCCTGAGAAAGAAGAGGCGCTGCTGCGCCTTCTTCACTGTTTTGTTTGTGTGTACTGACCACGTAAGATCCTCAGCCAGATGTACTCCAAGGAACCGGAAGCTGCTCACTCTCTCCACAGCAGCGCCGTTGATGGTGATGGGGGTGTGTACTTCTCTGCACCTCCGGAAGTCCACTATCAACTCCTTTGTCTTTGCAACGTTGAGGGTGAGATGGTTGTCTTGACACCAGTGGGTCAGGGCGCTGACCTCCTCCCTGTAAGCCGTCTCATCACCGTTGGTGATAAGACCCACCACTGTAGTGTCGTCCGCAAACTTCACAATGATGTTGGAGCTGTTAGTGGCTGTGCAGTCGTAGGTGTAGAGTGAGTACAGGAGAGGGCTCAGTACACACCCCTGTGGAGCACCAGTGTTCAGTGTGACGGGGGATGAGGTGATGCTGCCCAGTCTGACCACTTGGCGTCTGTCAGACAGGAAGCTAAGGATCCAGCTGCAGAGGGAGCTGCTCAGTCCTAGATCCTGCAGTTTCCTGTCCAGCTTCGAGGGAACGATGGTATTGAATGCTGAGCTGTAATCTACAAACAGCATTCTCACATACGTGTCTCTCTTCTCCAGGTGTGACAGGGCAGTGTGTAGTGTCAGGGCTATGGCATCATCAGTGGACCTGTTGTGGCGGTATGCGAACTGTAGAGGGTCCAGTGAGTCGGGTAGTGCAGAGCAGATGAAGTCCCTGACCAGCTTCTCGAAGCATTTGCTTACGATGGGGGTCAGGGCTACAGGTCGCCAGTCGTTCAATGAGGAGATGGTGGAGGATTTGGGTACATGGACGATGGTGGCCATTTTGAAGCAGGCTGGGACTACAGACAGAGAGAGGGAAAGGTTGAAGATGTGTGTGAACACTCCAGCCAGCTGAGCCGCGCATGACTTGAGGACGCGGCCGGGAATCCCGTCCGGACCAGTAGCTTTGCGCGCGTTCACCTTCCTGAAGCACTTCCGCACATCCTCCTCAGACACAGTGTGCGCACTGACGTCATCCGCGGTGCGCACACTGTCCGGTCTCATGGTGTTCGCTGTGTCGAATCTAGCGTAGAATACGTTTAGATCCTCACACAGAGAGGCCGTGGTCTGCGGTGTGCTGGTTTTCCCTCTAAAGTCTGTGATCGTGTTTAGTCCCTGCCACATACGCCGCGGGTTGTGAAACTGTTGCTCCACCCTGTCCCTGTACTCACGTTTGGCTGCTTTGATCGTCTTCCGGAGTTGGTAATGTGCGTGTTTGTAGTCCGATGTGTTCGCGGAGGCAAAGGCGGTGCTCCGTGCCGCACGAACATCTCCGTTAATCCAGGGTTTTTGATTTGGGAAGGATTTAACTGTTCTGGATGGGACGACATCTTCCACGCATTTCCTGATAAATCCGCAGACTGAGTCTGTGTATTCATCAATGTCCCTAGCAGCCACGTGAAACATTTCCCAGTCCGCGTGATCAAAACAGTCCCGCAGCGGAGACTCCGATTGGTCCGTCCAACAGTGCACCGCCCTCCGGGTTGGAGCTTCCTGTTTCAGCTTCTGCCTGTAGGCGGGCAGGAGCAGGATGGAGCGGTGATCTGATTGGCCGAATGGGGCGTGGGGGAGGGCTTTGTACGCGTCCCGGAAAGAGGTGTAGCAGTGGTCGAGTAGCCGATCTCCACGAGTGTTAAAATGGATGTGTTGGTGGAGTTTGGGTGAGACTTTCTTCAGGTTTCCCTCATTAAAGTCTCCGGCTGTGATAAACGCTGCCTCTGGGTGTGCGGTTTCCTCACTGCTGATCGCGCTGTACAGTTCCCTGAGTGCTCGGTCAGTGTCGGCTTGTGGGGGAATGTAAACAGCCGTAATAATCACTGCTGTAAATTCCCTCGGTAGCCAGAATGGCCGGCACTTAATCATCAGGTACTCCAGGTCCGGTGAGCAGAAGGATTTGACCGGGTGCACGTTCGCATAATCACACCAGCTGTTGTTGATCATGAAACACACACCACCACCTCTGCTTTTCCCAGTAAGATCCTGTGACCTGTCTGCGCGATGCACGGAGAACCCCGGTAGTTGTATTGCGGAGTCCGGTACCTTGTCCGATAGCCAGGTTTCTGTGAGGCAGATCACGCAGCAGTCCCGCATCTCTCGCTGGAATGAGATCCGTGCCCGAAGCTCGCACAGCTTGTTCTCCAGAGACTGCACATTAGCCAGTAATAAACTGGGTAACGGTGGTCTGTTAGTGCGCCGTCTCAGTCGAACCAGAACGCCAGATCTTCTCCCTCTGCGTCGGCGTTTGCGGCCTCCAGGGCCAGAGAACAAAGGCGTCTCAGGTGAGATGAATGGGGGGTCTGCAAACGGAGCGTTCGTGTTGCAAAACTTGAACTCCGGAAAGTTATAAGAAAGACCGTCTTTTATGTCCAGTAAGGTTTGTCGGTCGTACACAAGGAGACATGTGCTACTCGCGAAAAAATGAAGGAAAAGTAAAATTAAACACAGAAAAAAGCTGTTGCTTGGGGGAGCTCGCGACGAGGCTGCCATACTCGGCGCCATCTTGTTCTCTTGTGAATCTGAAAGCTCTATGTCAAGCACCATTTGTGCAATCTCTGTGAGTCAACCTCTGTGAGTCCATCTCTGGGCTTTCTATTACCACATTTGTGGAGGCTGGGTTAACAGAGTACGTGACATTTCCTTTCAGAATAACAGGAATTGATATGTTTCACATTTTGTGGCCACAAGTGAAGTTAAATGATTCTGTTGCTAAAACCCAAATCGCTTCTTTAATGTCTTTGTCTTAACTTGGATTTTAGTGGGATTTGAGAAAACTACGGTAACTTTACCTTCCAAAACAAAACTTTAATTCGGTAACTCTGAACCACTACCATAGATTTTTAACCTGTGTCCATACTTAAAGAGGAAGAGAAACAGATGAGTCTAGAGTTTACTTAAAATTGTGAAAGGGAAGTCAGACATTGGAACATGGAGGTGAAAGGTCAGAAGAAGACATGATATCATTATGAATGAGAAGACGTGTAGAAAACTAAATAAGAACCTTTATACACACACACACACACACACACACACACACACACACACACACACACACACACACCTTTATCACTGTAACAAGTATAACGAAATTAATTGCAGTGTCAAAAGAAAGTTTAAGTATAATTACAAAAGAATAGAATAAAAAAGTAGAGCATGATATTCAGTAATAATAAATAGAACCTTATTGCACATAAACACTATAGCACAGGATGTCATCCATTGCACTATTTGCCAGTTTGAATTGTAGGTGATTACTTGTGATTCAAAGCCCTAACAGCTAGAGAGTAGAAACTGCTATCTAGTCTATTAGTCTTTGTTCTGATGCTCTTGTATCTTTTGCCTGATGGCAGCAGTTCAAAAAAGATTATGAGTGGGGTTTGAGGAGTCTTTTATATTTCCTCCTTTCCTGAGACAGCAGAAGCGGTTGAGTATATCCAATGATCCCCTGGGCAATATTTACAATCCCCTGAACTTTTTTTTTCCTGCGCTGTCGTGCAGCTGGAAAACCACAGAGGGAGTAGCACAGGATGCTCTCAATAGAACAACGATAGGACCATAATGGAAGGCCTTAGTCATCACATGCTTAAACTCATCATATATTTTTGCATATGCTGAACAGGCAGTCAGACATGCTGTAACTGTGGGGTAGAAAACAGCATGAACACCATACAGCAGGGGTCTCAAACTCCAGTCCTCGAGGGCATGGAAAAGTTGCATGACACTGGCCCTTGAGGACTGGAGTTTGAGGCCCCTGTCATATGGAATATGACAGGTGTGGTTGAACTGCATGAAGACTCTGAAGTTTCTCTTCTCTTCTGGCAGGACAGGAATGTGGCCTTGTCCTGTGAGCCACCGTAAGGATGTACTTAAGAGTAGAACTGGACTGTCACCGGCCTCAGGCTCTTCACCCATTTCAAAAACAAAGCAGTCATTTAGATAAAATATTAGATATTGTTTACCTGTAAATGCACAAAGTAAATTTAGAAATGTAATTATTTTCAAGAATGAACAAGCACTGATAGTGTAATCTACAGCTGTGGCCAAACGTTTAGAGAATGAGAAGTGTTGTTTGCTTATTTACAAAGTTTGCTGTTTCAGTGATAGTTGTATATCACATTATATCACTTCAAACAGAGGTGATCCAGTAATGCTGCACTAATGAATTAGACTAACTATTCACTTTAGCTAAAGTTATTAAGTTAGCTAAAGAGTTGGGATGCTGTGTAAGACATAAATAAAGCTAAAATACAAAGGTTTGGACACCGTTTTGCATGTTTCCCTACTGTAGGGGTCTCTGCAAGCATACAGAGGGGCACTCTGAGAGGGTACAAGATGACAACTTTGGAATTCTACTAGAAACAGTCGATCATATTTGTTTGTCAAAGCTGAATTCAGGGCAAACTACGCTAAATTAGCGTTTTTAGCTAACAGCTACAATAAGCATAAAAGTTACCGTACGGCTATCATTTGTTAACATGACGCTTGTTCTTATACATGTAGTACATTTATTACCAACCTGAGAGTTTATCCGCTGGTCATTCGACATGACGAATGACTTCTGAAGTCTTAATTCAGCTCAAGACGCTGTAGATTCCCGTCAGTAACACTTTCGGTCCGCTAGTAAAACGTAGTTCTATTAATCTGCGCTTGAACCGGAACCGGATGTAAGTTCCAAAAAACTGAATTGTAGAACTGAAACTGAATCGTGAGAAGTGAAACTGAAATTATGCGAGAGCTGAATTTTTAAAGGATAAAATGCAGTTTCAAAGCAAATCAATTCATTTTCAAAATATAAAATTCAATTTCAAATTAGACTAATTCAAATTCAGTTTTCAAAAGCATTTATTCAAGTTACAATTCAGATTCAATCTCAGCAATTCAAATTTACCTTATTCAAATTCAGTTTCTGATGGCACAGATTTCTGCCCATGTTTCCACCCCATCTCCATTGATGTAAAGAGGTTTAATGTCCATTTTCTTTTTTCTGAAATCCACAACAATCTCCTTTGTCTTGGTTGTGTTCAGGAGCAGGCTGTTGTCCCTGCACAATGCTGTCAGCTGCTCCACTTTGTCCCTGTAGGCAGATTCATCCTCCCCCAGGGATGAGCCCGACCACAGTGGGTCGTCTGCAGATTTTATGATGGTGTTACTGTGGTGAGCGGGGGCACAGTCATATGTGTATAGTGTGAAGAGCATTGGGCTCAGCACACAGTCCTGGGGAGAGCCGGTGCTGATGCTGATGGCCGAGGAAATGTGGGGACCCACCCTTGTGTCCGGTTTGTCAGAAAGTCCTTAATCCATAGACAGGTGGATTATGGGAGTCCTAGGGTCAACAGCTTGCTCACCAATCTGTGAGGGAGGGTGGTGTTAAAGGCAAAGCTTAAATCAATAAAGAGGTGTGCGGAGCTCCTCTGCTTCAGGTGGGACAGGGTAGCATGGAGAGCAGCAGCATCCTCAGTAGACCTGTTAGCCCTGTAGGCAAATTGGTGAGTATCAAACTACTGGCCGATACTCATTCAGGCAGGTTGTGGGTGATTTGTCTTTTTTCTTTTGGTAAGGGGACTATGGTGTAGGATTTCAGACGGGGTGGAAGTGAGGCCTGGTAGTGTGACAGATTAAAAACATCAACTAAAAGTTAGATTTATTTAACTATTTACACTGTTGATTTCTGCAGTTAGTATCATAGTATGCAATAATAATAATAATGATGGATTGCATTTATATAGCGCTTTTTGGGGCCCTCAAAGCGCTTTACAATACCACTATTCATTCACTCTCACATTCACACACTGGTGGAGGCAGCTACAGTTGTAGTCACAGCTGCCCTGGAGCAGACTGACAGAAGCGAGGCTGCCATATCGCGCCATCGGCCCCTCTGGGGCTATAACTGCATTAGACACACACATCTCCTGTCTTTGTCAGTTCAGTTTCAACCATATAGAAATCTGCATGAAACATGAAAGCAGAACACCTGGTCACAACTGCCAAGAGCGGTAGCTCTCTGATAAGATCAAACAGTAAAGGTTTGAGAAAGACAAATGTCAAAGCACATAAAACACAGACAGATCAGCTCATCTCTGTAGATAGCATTTAAACTGAAAACATACCAGTGTTTGTGGAAAAACTCAGATAACCTAGAATCTGCATTTACTGGTTCTTTGTTTTAGTCAGTTCAGTAAATTAAGACAGACTCTTTAAGATCAAAGTAACAAATGATCTTGATGTCTCTGGTAAGGGACCTCTGGAAGGTGAGACCTCTCTTAAACAGTATGCGACAAGGCTGTCTCAATCTGCTGAGACCATAGAAAGATGGGCCGCTGTCCTGTATGGCATTTGAGAAACCAATTCCCACAACTTCAGAGCCCTATACAATACTTCTTATCCATAATGAATAAGAAGTATTGTATAGGGCTCTGGATGTCGTCATTTATGCCCCTGCTTTCCTGTTCCTGCTTTAGTGCCTTTAGTGCCATCTCCTTTCAGCACTGACTGTGACTCATCTTCCACAGTTCTTCCTCACTCAGCTCGGTCATACCACGCATGACCATTATTGGTGCCATGGGTGATGTGATCTAACAACATTTAGGTGACTATTGGGTCAGCAGATTGAAGTTTAATCAAAAAGCTTGACTATGAGAAGTTATTGCTTAAAATTATGTTTTAGTGTTCAGATGCAGTTCTAATGTTCAGAAATCCACACATGGAAACGATGTCATTACATTACACCACATCATCCTGTGATCAAGACATGACCCGATGTCCACTACAAAAGACTTACGATTTTTTTTTTTCAAAATCACAATTTTGCGGGGGAAAAAGCAATTGTAAGATATTATTTTCATGCAAAATAGTTAAATTATCTTTCAAAAAAATAAAGATCAAAATATATTTTTCTCAGGCTCACAGGAGGAAATATTCCCCAAGCTGTGAATGACTTGCTATGTTTCTGTTTTGTCTTATTTATTTCCTCTGCACTTGATATCAACAGCAGCAAGGACACAGGAATGCTGCAACTGTTGAATGCAAAAGAATGCTGTTGACATCAAAGGCTGAGGAAGTTGGGGGAAGGTGGAGGCTGGGGGGCTGTGAGTGGGTACCCTGTGGGATTGGTTGTCCATCAGCTCCTGTAGACATTATCAATTGGCCAAAATTGGAAATCTTTTCAAGTTACTATTCTCTCATATGTGCACTTTGCAAAACATTTGGATTTCTTTTTATTATTTACATTTCCATTCAAGGGCAACTCTGAGCACTGACACACAGGCTGTGTGAGTCAGAAACAGACATCCTGTAAAGGGATTTTCCAGATGGAAATGAAAACACTGGAAATAGTTCGTAGAAAGGAAATTCTCTACTGTGATAACACCATTTTATGTCCGCATATGGAAGAAGCACAAAAAAGAGAACAAGCAGCAAAAGAAAACAAATACTAAAGGAGGAAAATCCCTCAGACAGATCCAGAGACTGCGCAGAGACTGAGGTCACTGGCAGAGTCCTTTCAGCTAGGCAAAGAATATGCAGTTACATGAGATATGAATAACTCATACAACAGTGAAAGTAAGGATTCAGTTGTAATAGATGATGTTATATCTTCAGCATAGCTTAACTTTGATTTTCAAAATGTTATTGCTCAGTTAGTCGTTTCAGCAATTCGATTACCTATAGACTGTTTTCAGGCAGTCATATGATATATTCTACCTATTGAAAGGTGTTAAATAATATATTTTTTTTGGAACAACAAAAATATACCTCAAATGAAATATGAAAATGCTTGAATAAAATATGTCATTGTCATTTCTACAGCAGATTTAAAGCCACAGGAGTTGATCCAAAGTGCTTTTCAGGTCTCCAAAAAAAGAAACCTGGTCTGTTCCAGAAAACATTTGGAAAAACTGTGAAGCTGTGTTTTGTTAACTTTGTTAACTACCAGTGAAAAGCAAAGGTCAGCTATTTAGTGCTCATTAAAATGTGCTCAGATTTAGCATTTTACTTGGTAAAACCAGGTTTGGTAGCTAATCATAGCTTTCTATGGCTGCCCATGCACATGGTTAACTGGGGAGCAACATTCACAAAGTCGATTAAGCCAGCTTCTATCAGTTTGTGCTCGAACTGAAAACTGCTAACAATGGCTTTCTTTCCGTACTGACGCACAACCCTAAATCAATGATCAGCCTTTCTTGAAGAGAAGAAACTCACAGTTGTCAGACTGTTTTTCTTTGTTTTTTTGTTTTTCTGTAATTTTTAAAAATTTTGAACACTACTCCAGAAATAGGGCCCAGATCCAAGTTGCAATGGTTGCCTAGTCAACGTATTGCTTCTTGAAACCATGCATATCTTTTCTGCCTTAACATTATTGTCTTACTGATTTCAGGTTGGTGGTGCAGTCAGAGAGGTGACAGGTTACACTGCAACTTATCGTCACACCATATCGGTGGAGGATGGCGGAAACGAGGGTGACTGCTTACATATCAGACTTGGCTACCACCATGCCATCAAAGGATTTCCCAACTGCGTGGTAGCTGATGCTGTCATCAACTTCTTCATGGCGCGGACGGTCAAAGTGCAGCAGGTTGGATTTGACCCGCGCCTCGCACGGCAGGCCCATCTAGGTGAGTTATTAATTGTTATCAGAATCACAATACTTCAATAATCCTTAAGGAATTTGTGTTACTTGTGTAGAACTTATAGAACTTGTAGAAATTACATTGATGAGTTTCTTCGCAATGAAAAAAAGTAAAGTGGCACAAAATCAAGGCTTGTGGAAAATGGAATACTTTCTTTTTGCAGAGTTCTTCATCGACGCTCTTGGCCACCTCCACATTGGCTCCTGTAGTGACGTCATTGTGAGTCACGCGTCAAAGATCATACTACCCTGGAGTAAAACAGACGTACAAAAAGCCTATGAAAAATTCCGCTACTCATCGTCAGCCACGAATGCTAAAACTCATAATGAAATCTTCTACTTTAAGAACAGGTTCAAATGCATGACCAGTCAATGAAGTGTGAGAAATAGTTTTGCTCGGGTAAAATAAGACAAACTGTTTATTTTGGCTTTTACTGACAAAAGAACTGGGTGGATTACCCAGTTATGATCTTTGGTATCCAAGGTTGGTGTTTGTTTTCTTTTTTTTGTTTTTTATGTTTGTGGCTTGTAGTGTTTCTAGCAACTCTCTGGAAACTTGTAAATCGCCTTTTGACTGTTTTCAAAGCGTTTCAAACTGATTTGCAAAATGTTGACACTGAAAAGGAAAATCTTCAGTTACATAATAAATAGCTTCAGCTTGTGAAGCACCGCATTTTTATTTATTTATTTTATTTAAACGGGTTCTAAAAAAATGGAGTTAAGAAAAAGGTACGTTGTTGCAAGTCACAATATAGCAGCAAGTATTCTACAGCAAAACAGTTCCAGTTTGATAAAAATGGCTTTGTAAACTAATGCCCAGTGTCACATGATTGTTTTTGTTGTTTAAGTTGTTTCATTTGTATGTATTTTTAGTAGGATACTGTTATGCCCCACTTAGAAACGAAGTGTTAACTGGGGTGGGGGGGACACAAAGTGAAAAAGAAACACAGGGAAGCTCTTTTCTTCAGGGTCTCCAAGGCCAAAACAACAAATAAAACACCCTCTTTAACTAAGAAATGAACCAAGAACTCTTTAGCCGAAAACAAAATACAATGGCTGAGCTCCCTGTCTAGCAAAAGCAGGAGAAAACGATTGAAACAAAAATGGCAGAGAACCCCTACCTGCTTCCACTGTGATTAACCAATTACCACTGTAAAGGCACACCGTTGCTCACAATAAAGAAAGAAAGAAATGGGGGAAAGTGGAAGGGGCGTGGCGGTTTGAGATATGCCGTGGCTGACGAGCTGCAATACACCTCAGCTGCGGCTCATGAGGCAGACCTGGAACACAGGAAAGGGAGAAAAAAAAACTCTGACAGAGGGAGAGCCACTAGAGGTCAGTGACCATAACAAACACTCAGGTCAGCACTCTTTGTTTTTTCCCTCTCCCCTAATGTCAGTGATTTCGCAATATCCTGCTGCTGTGACTGTGTCTCTAAATTTAATCTATGAAACCTTTAGTCAGTAATTTACGTAAACAGATGCTGTCTCTGTCTTTTCTTAACAGTATTTCTAAAAATGCTTGTTTAATATTTTTTAGAGTGTATCGTTTGTTTGTTTGTTTGAAAAAAAAAACCTTAGCATCCATTTCCTGTTTATTTTTTATATTAAATTTCTTGTTTTCTGGCTAAGTAATAACACAGAAAAACTGTGTAAGAGAGAGTGAGCACCCAACAGATTGACAGTCAATCTTTAAACAGAAAATATGACTTACATTTCGAGTTTAAGTGACGCTCCTTTAGCAAATAGTGGCCTTGCACTTCTTTCCCAAATCCGATGGAACATTAAAGATGGTTCTCATTAATATCTACTACAGCCCCCTTCCACTCTAAGGGAGGCTCTTTTTTATGGTTAGTGGTTAAAGGTGTAATATGTGAATGAGTGTACATGTTTACCAAATTAGTACTTGTTTTTTTTCCCCAACATCTGCTGTTTCTTACTAGTAGAACCAAAGTTGCTCCTCAACTACCTCACTCAGTCTAGAGAGCAAGACAATCACTGGGCTGCAGAATCCTTTACATGACTATCATGACTTGTGAACTGAATCTGGTCAGCATTTACCTCTTTTACTAACCCCCCCTTTGCTGGGAGGTAAAGTTGGCAATGTTGTTAGTTCCACACCAGAATAGGAGCACATCAACCATCAGCTAAGTACCTACGTACACAGAAACAATCTAGCAATCATTTTGGGGTTGTTTTGTTCTGTGATATGAGTATTTAAATACAGCTTTGTTATATTTAAAATGATGTAATTTAAATAAAAAGCACAGATCCATTATGTGGCCATTGTTTTGTTAAAGCCTACAGGGCCTCAGGAGGAAGAGTGCGTCGTCTATCAATTAGAAGGTTGTTGGTTTAATATCTAGCTCCTCAAGTCAGCATGTCGAAGTATCTTTGAGCAAGACACCAGAACCCAAGTTGCCCCTGATGCGTTCATCGACACTCTTCGACATTGAACAAATGGGGTAAATAATGTTTGTCATAAAAAGCGTTTTGAGTGCTCAGAGTAGAAAAGAACTAAGTGGAAGTCCTTTATCCCTGTATTTTAGGAGAGAGGAAGTTTCCTCATCAGAGTTCATCATTTCTAATAACGAACACAAATTATGAATAAATAATGTGGAACCTATTTGTATACTTCTTTGTGTCTCACTCATATCGCCTCCAGCAATCCTCCACTCAAAAAAAAAAATTGTGGTAACCTGAATATGATTAAAAATAATTAACAACACTTTTTGTAATGGTGTTAAAATCAGCCCAACTTTTATTTTCAAACACAAAGTATAACAGCCAACATACTGGACACTGTTCTGCTGAACAACAAACAATTATATTGCCATCACTGTTATAATCTTACAATGAAACAAAGTCTCAGATGTAATTATTCTGAAAATAAGTTTAGGCCTACCACAACTTTGTTTTGTACTTACTTATATAATCAAAATAAAATGTTTGTTCTGTCACAAGTGCAGTCTCTGATTTAAACAACACATTTGTTTTTCATTCCAACACAGGAGCTGGAATGTTGTAATGTTTTAAGGATGCTTGTTTCCAGTCCAGGCATTACTGCTGAATGACTGTCATGGATCGAGGTGATCCAAATGTAGGTGCAGAAGAAAGTCTTTAACTTCCCTTAAGTACAGTGGCAGTGGATGTGGGTTGGAGATGCAATGAGCTTGAACCTGCAGGCGACCATCTTCACTGACCACACCATCTGTGACGGAGGACTCATCTCTCCTGGTGTCCTGCAAGCAAACAATCCTATTTTTTGGAACACAAACTTCATTGCCTTCTTAAAACATTTTTTCTGCATTTGGTATAAAACAGACTCCAATTTAGACAATCTCAGGCCCCCTCCCCACCGGAGAGGTGACATTCAACATCCCACTTGTCAGTCTAGATAGCCGTGACCACCACCCAACATACAATAATGTCATGAAAGCATCATTTTAAAAAGGGCTATGCAAACATGGCCAATAACTTTCATTCTAATGATCTTCAAAATGATTTGGGCAGAAAACAAATTTTGCTGTTAGAAAACTTGCAGACTTCACTATATGCAGTGTAGACCCTCTAAACTAAGTTTGGGGGATGTAATCTTTCAAGAAATGCAGACCAAACTGTTGTTTGTTTACTTACACAGCGTGTCATAAGATAAGATAAGATAAGATAAGACTTTGTCTGTGAAGGTTCTCAGTCATCCAGGTCATCGTAGTCAAAGGAGCTTGCAAAGAAAAGCGTCTGGACTCTTTGCAAGCTCCTTTGAATAAGACTTTATTGATCCCACAACGGGGAAATTTTTGTATCACCTCAGCTCAGGTACAGATATCAGAAGGAAATACAAAAATACAAATAAGTACAATCAATGAAAAAAAGTAAGATAATACACTATATACAATGGTAGCATACACAGTATGTGGTTATGGATATGGTTGGAAATATGCAAGACATAAACTATATAGCTTGATATAGCTATTGTACCACTACTATTCCTATTTATAGAGACACACACACACACACGTGCACACTAAATATACATATGTATATATATATATATACATACATATATACCTGCACATGTCCATACACATGGAAGGTCCATTATGCATGAAGTGGTGACCGTGGATGTTCAGTGTCCAGTGACTTATGACATCGTGATTGAGGAGTTATAGAGTCTAACTGCTGTTGGGATGAATGATCTGTGAAAGCGCTCCTTCCTGCAGCGAGGGTGTTTCAGTCTCTGACTAAATAAATATATAAATAAAAATCCAACATTTACCTATTGGTAAATATTAGGGGGAAGGGCGCTAGTTAGTGAACGTGATTAGGCGGAGATCTCATCTGACATAATTAACACACTGCTGTTAATCGTGTCGCCACCTATAATGTATCTTTGGAGTAGTGGCGCCCCCTGGAGACAAGCAGTTAAAACTAGCGCCACCTCAAGTTAAATCAAATTCTGTTTGCTTGCTCTTTAACAATATTTTCGTGCCATCATTGGGCCTGATCTATAGACATTCAATTTCACTAGGATAAATGGCAATTAGAGGCTTCCCACCTGGCAAGACAGGCAACACCTCGGGGCCTCAGGCCAGAGAGTTCACAAACTTTAAACTGCAGCAGTGGCAATGTGCAAATTTTGCAAGGATAGTATGAGAAACCTGGCCTCCCTAAGAGGGCCCTACAACGGAGATGGGAGGGGTCGTCTGTGAATTTTTGCCGAGGGTCAGAACAGATCACCACTGATGACGATGGAGCAGCACGTGACCATTTTCTCAGGCTAGACACCCGCAGACTAACTGCTGCTCCAACGTTTGACCACAAGGTGAAAATAAAACATCAGACAAAAATGCAATACAAGTTGCATTTTTATGAAGTGAATTCATCCATCCATCCGCTTCCGCTTATTCTTTTCAGGGTCGCGGGGGGGCGCTGGAGCCTATCCCAGCTATGAAGTGAATTCCAGCATATTTATTTTTATTTTAATTCACGCTCTTTATCTTCAAATTCCTGTTATTACCAGATACGTTTCAATTATAATCCACTTTATTTCTTGTTCCTGGTTTTCTTTCTTTGCTGCCATAATGGTACTCAAAGCGTGGGGAGAAAATTACCTTATTTTTCCCTCTCAGTAGTCAAGTCAGCTTATATGAATTATCTTCTGCACGCCTCCAGTTTTCCATGTTTGCAGATTATCTTAAAACAGGTATTCATTTAAATCCGAGTTTGATTACTACATCGCTGAAATTCCTGGGGGATTTTCCAGTGTTACTTTTATTTTGATTTAGATTTATTTTTTGGAAAGTGTGTGTGTGTGTGTGTGTGTGTGTGTGTGTGTGTGTGTGTGTGTGTGTGTGTGTGTGTGTGTGTGCGTGTGTGTGTGTGTGTGTAGGCAGGCCTGAGTGTAGAATCGGGCTTAAGTAAACATTTGGCCACAGCCTTGTGTATGGCGTTCTAATTAAAGTGGACAACTTCCTACTAATTAGTAAAACACTCCTTGAGCTTTAAAGGGAAAACCCAAAGGGCACGGTATCCCGAGGGCCCTTTGAAATATGCACAGGAAAAAATTAATAACTTGGCTATCCAACATCAAGCAGGGAAATAATTAGGGTTTTTTGTTTTTTTGTCCTGGTTTTTGACTCTCACTACATGTAGTTTTATCAGGTCAAGGTAACAAGAATGTGATAGCAGGGAGGTTTTTACCCGTCGGACAGCAGAGGGCAGCATAACAGTGTGAGATGCTTTCAGTTATTGTAATGAATATAGCAGATTTCATCACATTTTTTAGAATATGTCTGTGTTTTGAAAGTAAAGACAGATACACATACCAGAATAAAAGTGGCATGTTTATGTATTTCCAGTGAAAACTGCATTTTGTATCATAAATTAACCAGTAATCTGCAAGATTAATAACCTGTTTTTCTCCAATTGTTTTTGGGTTTGTTTGTTTTGTTTGTTTGTTTGTTTGTTTCATTTTTTTTATAATACTAAAATATAATTTTCTCTGCTGCTATGAGACTTTGTAGTATTTTTTAATCTTTCTCAGTCCAGACCGTCTGGTTTACAATGGCTGATAAAGTACAAAGACTGCTCTTCTCCCCCCTTCCAAATCTCAGAGTGGCATTCTTCACATTCCTCACCGTTTTCCTTCAAAAGTATAAGTCTTCACACTTAATAACTATTGCTAATCAATACATTGATTTAGAAACCTACAGATGACATTTTACTTCTATTTATTGCATGTTTTTATTCACTAAAATGCTCCAGGTTTTGTTTGTAAGATGTATTCATTGTCAGAACAGCCACTGGGTGGCACAGTCGCCGCAGCTCATTCCTAAAGTCTTTTATTCAGTCTTTCTGGAGTCGCAGTGCTATTTACTGTACATGACTGCATACTGAAGCACAGATTTCAAAATGTATAAATATGCATAGTAAAAGAAAAATATATACAATGTGCATGAAATGCATTTGTATTAAAAACAACAAAAAATAAATACAACCAATGCTGATAACATGCCAAAATACATCATATACAACAATAAAAATACAAAATTATACAACAACTAAAAAAAAAAAAACGGGCGAAAACAATTCACGTCAGTCATATATATCATTTTTTTATTGTTTTGTATTGATGGGTTTTGTGTTGTGGACTAATTCCTTCTGCTTGATTTGATTTTGATTTAAGTTTGGCAGTCAGTCTGATATTTGAAAAATAAAAAACATGGTAAAACTATCATGTAAGAAGTTAACACAAATTAAGACTTCATGCTACAACAGGCTACTGCGCCTTTCAAACACTGGCAAGTACAGTCTTAGCTATTACAGCAGCTAAAATGGTCTCTGCCATTTTAGCACTCAACACTTGGTTGAGGGGAACATAACTCATCACCTTCCTTCAGCCTCATACCCAAACTGTCGTGGTGTTCGCTGAAGGTTTTTCCTGCAACAAACAAGATAGTTAACATCATTGTTCTTATCATCAGAATTTAAAGTCTCATCTATTTATAAAATACTCTGATATTGATATTTACCTTCTGCTGTTGGATATACACCACAGCATCGTGGACGGTGACAAAGATATGTTGTGGATTCATGTATTTCATCAGCCCACTGGACGTTAGGATCTTTAAAACACTCTCTGTGCACAGAGAACAAGCGGTCAGCATGTCTACTCTCTCTAGAAAATATTAAAGCTTCTACATAAAAGTTTGCACAGAATAAAACAGAAAGAACACAATTAGGAATAAAATATTTGGGGTACATGGGCCTCACCATTGCAGTTAGCCAAATATACATGAACTCCAACTTTCTGGCACTCAGTACACATCTAAAGGGGGGAAAAGCAATAAATTGCACTGATTACAATGCATCAAGAAATAAGGAAAAGCCTATATGGTGACATGGTGTAATTCAGGCTCAATGTTTTCAATTAGGTCTTACTTTCACCGACTAACCTGTGTCAGGAGTCTTGCTCCAGCAACATCAACAAATATCACGCTGCTGCAATCGATTAACACTGCCTGGTCATAGCTTTCAGATGTTTCTGCAGAAAAAATGTATTCATTTGAAAGTTCAAACTATTTGCAATACAAGAACGTCTTCAGAAAATGTTAATATGGTGTGAAAAAGTCTCTTGATATTTTTTTTTAAATTCATGAAATAGCAGTTGTATTTAGAATTGTTTACTTAGCATACACTTATTCAAAGTCATTGCTTACCTGATTTGAAGAACTCATTTTCTGAGGAAAACGATGTGTTTGCAATCCCTCTTTCCTACAAAAAAACACAGGGGGAAGCGGAAAGTTACTGAAGTATTTTGTATTTTTACCATGTATGTGTACTCTATTTTTTTTTGTATTTTGTGACTCAGATTAACGAGGAATAGCAATAATCATACCACAGTGCTGACAGTGGTCTCCCTCTCCCGTTTCTCCAGGGCTTTTATGGCCTTCTCCCGTCTGCGGATCTTCTCTGGTGTCAGGCCCAACAGCCTAATCATTTCCTCCCTGAAGAAGCTACGGTTGCCGTAGTAAATGGGCCCGTTGTAAGTCAGGATTTTCACTCCAGGCACTTCGTGGCACTGTAAGAAAAATAGAAATGCATCACCTGTATTCTTGGATATTCATACTGCAAATCCACATGCAAATTTGACGAGATATTGACAGGGTGAGAGAAAGTTTGTATATTTCTGGAGCTGGTTGCTCATTTTCATATTTCAAAGAAGAGAAGTAACCCTCGCTCACCTTGTTATGGTTCTCCAGAGGTCTGTAAATTTCTGTGTTGCTGGCCCGACCAAGCACTGAACAACCAGCCCTGTTAAATCATAAACTTTAAATTAATATAAGAAGTTATGATAGACCACATATGCTACTTACATACATGAAGTATGATGTTTGTGTTTATGTGAGTTTTATTTTTAACCTTCCAGATGTGCACATTTTCCCTTATAAGTGCTTTTGCTGGATTGCACTGTGGTATTTGTGCAGAGGGAATGGAAAATGTACCTTTGTGTGCGGCAGATGACAGTCATCATAGAGAAGACCACCCCGATAGCCAGGCCAAGGTCCACATTGAGTATCACCACAGAGAGCCAAGTTACAAGCCAAACCATCTACACACAAACAGAGACACAATAATGCATTGTCTTGTCAGGATATAACAGGATATAAATTATGATTAATTCTAGCCTAGCAATTAATGCGAAGGTGCAAGGATCAAGCAATTTATGTGATGTGCTCCCCGTGTTCCAGTAGGTCAGGATTCCAGGGTCCTGATTAATGCTTCTTGGCTTCAGGCAGTGTTTATTTCAAAAAGTCTGGCAACTGATGATGCCGTACTTATTGTTTAAAGACAGTACAGGTGACATCAATTTGTCAAATGAACTTGGAATAATTGAGTGTTAGTATTACAAAGTATGGAAGACGTGCATGGAAAAATATTCACAGCATTTCTTTAAATGGCACATACTTTGACACAGTTCAAAGCTGGAGATACTGTTATCCTGCATGATTAAATTAAACATTATAATATACTTCACCCCACCTGTGTAAAATGTTCACTAGACCAAGGAAATCTGTGTCACTAATTCTTAAAGTTACATTAGTTGCTGCACTAATTACTTAGAAGTCTGGATGACAGCTATGAGGCCAGTCTTCTATCTCCACACTGCCAGCAAGAACTTCTGCTGCAATTCTGGAAATTTGAGGAAAAACCCAGCAATATGACATGAAGCTTTAACCCTGTAAAGCCTGAACTATATGAAAATGGCCAGAAAATTCTCATTTTTTTAAACTGGAGCATTTATTTAATCTTCAGACCTTTTTTAAAAAAAAAAAATAGAAATTAAAATATCAATTTGCATATATGTGTTTTAACTTGTATCATGTTTGCTACTGCCAGCATTTTTGTTCAATTTGTTGCTCAGAGGTTTTTTTGTTTTTTTTTTTTATCATAAACAAACAAAAGCAGGTTATGGTTAAAAAAGAAATCCTACTGATGATGTAGAGCAGGGATGCCAAGCTCATTTTACATTACACTTTGATCTCATGTGGGCCGGACCAGCAAAATAGTCCTTTCTGGCAGCGTACAGAAGTTTATCTATATATTTAATCCCTGAGATAGCTATTTATATGTCTATTTGCAGTGTTTTAAAATAAATAAAGATTCTGGCTGCATTAAATAATCATTCTTCTGTTTTCTGGTATTTATTTGTCTTCATAGGTGAGAAACACTTATCGTGTTATAGCTTGCTTTTAAGTGGCCTTACAAAGTCAATTTTACTGATTCTCCACAGGTCAGGTAAGTCTTGGAACTGCAGGAACATCTGTCTGAGGCTGGTAACATTGATGCATGCCAGGACTGCCTGCAGACACAGACAGAGGATAGGATAAGTGAACTTGCCCCCTCTCCTTCTCTAAAGGTTGTTGAGACACATATTTAAGCTCACCTTGGGTAGGAAGTAGAACAGTGGTCCAATTAGCAGAAGAACAATCAGGACAACAAGACTAGTGAACAACCCAGAGAGCTGCACGAATACACCAAAAGACACAAGGATTTCTATGTTAATAAATGTAAAATTAGCATTTTGTATTCTCTGTGCAGATTGTTTGGAAATTGAAGCATGTTTTTCTGCTCCTATTATAACATCAGTATAACATCAGGTGTCACATTTTCTGCTCCTTGGTGAGAACTCTTAGTGGAAACTGAATATCATGTATGCTACCTGTGTGTATCCTCCAGCACTCTCGAGTATATTAGTGGTGGCTAAAGTGGCTGAGCTAGGGAAGCAGGTAAAAAAGGATGACACTGTGTTGGAGATCCCATGAGCCAGCAGCTCCTGAAATAAAACACAGGTTCAGTCCAAATACCTGACAGATTTGCAAGAATCGAGCAGTGACATTCCTACATTTTACCTGGTTGGGGTGTATAGAATATCCATGTTTATCGGCATAAATCATTGCCAGTGACACGGACACAGCATAGCCAACAAATGTTATGGCTATTGTGTCCCCAGCAATGGCAGGGAACATGTGAAAGGCAGGCAATTGTGGCCTCGGGAATCTGAAGACCACAAGATTTGTGAAAATTAGTCAGAGCACTTTTAACTACTGAATGAATCAGTCTTTTATTTTATTTTATTTTTAAATTTAAGTCTAAAAGCTTACCCAGCAGGGATATGGCCAACTATCTCAATGTTGTAAGTGGAGTCCAGTGAGCAGGCATAAGCCACACCTGTGGCAATAATCACCTGAAGCATAAAGTCAGAGTTACAACTGTAAATTATTAAATATATCTTTAGTGTTCACAAAGCTAGTTAACTAACCGTGAGGATCTCCACAGGGATAGGTGTTCGGAGGCGTTTCCTGAAACGCATGTTGAGCTCCTTAACTGGTACCAGGATGGCCAAACACACCAAAGAGATCAGCAGCTCCGCCATGTTAGTGTGAGGCAGGTTTTCCATCACTGATGCTAAAGTCTGAGCACACAAGACCGTGATAAGACTACAAAAAATAACTCTTTGCTCAAATGAGAACACTTCTTCTTCACCAAGAAGCACTGCTTTTTACCTTGAAGAGAGAGAAGGCCCCATTGTGGCGAGGGAGCCGCAGGCCCAGCATGCTTTGCAGCTGTGAGATGGTAACATGGAAGGCGGCAGCACTGGTGAAGGCCTTAACAATTGGCTCAGATAGGTAGGTGGAGAGAAATCCCAGCTGAAGAGCAAACATGCAGAGCTGGGCGAAAAGAGTTTAATGTAACACTGTGAGTTTGATACACACATACACTATTATTTCACTTTATTGACTTTCTGTGTCTGTTTTACCATAATAATTCCTGAGAGAAGTGCTATAGCTGAGGCCACTCCAATTCTCTGGGCTTCAAAGTCACTCGCTTCAGAAGAACTTGAGTTAATCTCCAGAGGACTGGGAACCAGCTGCTCCACCACAGAGCCAGTCATCAAACTCACTACAGCAAAGGTCCCTGAAAAGAGGCCAAACATATCCATAAAGCAATATAAAAGTAATCTGACTTTAATTCCAAGAGATATGCTTCAAATCATTTAACCCTCACATACAGGTGGGGTAACATTGACCTGTTTTTCATAGCCTGAAATGTGATGACTTTTCCTAAAATTAACCAAAACACAAAAAAGGGAAATATATTATTTACAAGCTAGAAGATTCAGTATATTTAAGGCTTGGTCAAATTTGACCTGCATCCATTGAGACATTGGAAATGGTGTTTTTAGGGAATCTTCAAATTGTGAAACTGTCTGTGTGTATTTTTATGTGATACTGGTGGTTCAAGGGGGACATTGACTGTCCCAACAACTGCCTTTGTTCATCACATTTACCCAGGTTCCCCTGGTGTCAGACTCCAGCTGCTCTTTGAAACTGTGAAATAGGAAAACTGTGTAGCAGCAACCATTTAAGGTGCACAGAAGCCCAGAGGTCATTAAATCTGCAACTGCAAGCACGAGCAATGCCATAAAAGAATCTAATATATATTCTGAGATAAGTGAGATTACAACCAAGATCAATAGAACCATTGTGAGTTTCATATGATTATAAAATTTCAACGAATGCACTCAGTAGTTTGCAATAAACAAAATAGTTGTTTTTTAATAAATACTGATGATATAGATCGTAGTTATGATTGTAATGGCTTTTTAATTGTAATAGTTTTACATGGTTATATAGTAAATCCCAACAGCTCTAGAATGTTCTGGACATATTCAAATAATTATTGCTGCTATAAAACAGGACATAAAAACAAACAAACAAACAAACAAACAAACAAACAAAAACACTCCACCTGCTCTCTGAAACATTAATAAAAGATTAAGGTTCCGTTTAATAATGACATGCAGGGTATTTTACAGAGATCTGTTGTTCGAGATTCAGTATAGACACTTATTACGTGGAAGTTCTTGACCTCATCAAAACTTACAGAGAGGGCATGAAATATGCACAGTATGTGAGGGTTACATCTGATCATGACTCTGCTGTTGTCCCAGATTATTGAATTTCATCTTATACACTTCTCTGTGAATAAATAGACACCCTGTGGACTAACATCTTACCTGTGGATACATGGCGACCCGTGCCAAAAAACATATAAAGGACAACAGGAAAGAAAGAGGTGTAAAGACCAAATATCGGAGCCACGGATGTGAGTAGAGCAAAGGCCATGCCTGTTTAGAGGGGGGGGAAGAAGAAGGAGAGAAGGAAAGGACAGTTAATGGTGTGTTGCTTCTCTTTCATTTAGGAATTTACGATCTGTTCCTGTTCTTCACACTAAGGCGATGAAGGTGCAGTGTGACCAGATCAGACACCAACTATGTAAATGTACATTTAAGAAGTTTGAAGTTTACAGTTGAAACATTTTTGAAATACTTGTTCAAAATAAATTTATTTCAAAGTATCAGTATTAATAATGAACTATGTTTTGTCGTGAGATGCTTTTTTTGTTAATATTAAATTTTGGCAATGTAGGATTTTAATAAAAAAAAAATAATTAAAGTACGAGAGAAGCTCCAAGTAATTAATTCTAACGCAAACTTTTTTCTTTTTCTCGACGCAGTGTTCTCTCACCTTGAGGAATATGAAGAATACCGACTGTGAGTCCTGCTATGGTATCTCCTAGAATCCATTTCTTTAGCTTGTATCTTGGCAGCCAGCTGAAAATGGGCACTCTCTCCCTCAACAGGTGAAGGCAGGCTCGGTTTGAACACCTGCACCTCCCTGCGAGTTTTTCCCGGAGCCGCAAGCTTCCACTGGCGTTATCGTCAGAGCCGTAAGCCTGTTTGAATCGGTCCTCCGTGTAAATGCTCCTGTATACAGCAACAGAAGCGCTCATGTTGTCCCTGCAGAGATGACTAATGACACCGTGCAGCCGCAGCAGTTGACTCAGTAGAGGTGTTGTCAGTTAAAATACATTTATAGTTGACTCTACTCTGACCTCAAGAGCCATTCCATTTTCCTGTCAGACTCTAAGTAGCCAATGACATTGCTCATAGCTCTACTTTTTTTTCTTACAGTAATCAAGTTTTTTCACATCTTTGTCCAGCCTCAGAAATCATAAAGGTGTGCTGGTCGATTTTCCCCCCGAGAGAAATCCTCTGGGTCCTACTGCTAAAAGTTTTTTTTGTTTTTTTCCCCAGCAGAAGATAGAAAGCCAGACATACAATCTTCCTGTCCTTCACTCTCAATACCTACTTCTAAACACACACATAGGGGAGACCGGGGATAGTTGTAACGTGGGTCAGTTGTAACACTTCAAATTTCTCCAATCAGGGCTAAGTTTCAAATGATGTGACTCATCCTGTGCATGCCCAATTCAGTTCTGCTATCACATGTGAAAAATCAGCACATTTTGTCAAACACAGACAATTTAACATGAACAAAAGTCATTTGTATGCCAAAAAGTAAGTTTTTCTACTTTTTTCAATGTTTAATAGCATTATCTGCTTTGCAGCTAAACTCATCAAACTTAAATTTAGTTATTTGTATGTCTATGGGGATATATTCTGTGTAGGTCTTTAGTGCTAATGTTTTAGCCGTTGGCTGTAATGTTAGCTAGTTCAGTTGTAACAACAATGCAGATGTTACAACTTACCACACTTTTACTTTAATTTATATTAAACAAGTTGGGGCAACGACATCAGCAGAGAGAGGTTCACTGGTCGCATTTGTATATGTGGTTAATGCCATTGGCAACACTGTTTGTGTTCCCACACATACATTATGCAGACCACTGTGTCAGAGATGGACCAGTAAGAAATATTGGTGGAAATAAGTCAGGATGGGTGCAAGAAACAGATTTCCTCATCTTTCTGAAGCACTCTGCAAACCACACCAAGGTAAGCCATGATAAAAAGTAATGGAATTGCGATGCTGGTGAACAACTACATTTTTTCAGCTTCATTGTTATGTTCAAAATTGGTGCAAGAGTTGTAGGTTATAATGACCACTGAGCCAATGAGGCCAAACTCAAGGAAGACCAATCAAAATTAATGAAATATTCAGTTGCAGAAAATTCCATAATTTGACTTTTTTGGGGGGGTTGGAATATGTTCAAAAGCTAGATTTCTGCATTCTGTCACACACACACACACAGCTACATAAATGGATGTAAGTGCATTCATGTGTTGAATAAACAAAGATTACATGTTAATGTTTTGTTAGTACCCTTATTTCATTGTGTTACATTTCACCCCAGGATATGTTACAACTAACCCAGACTATGGGGTTAATTGTAACATTTCACTCTTTGTGTTTGAGACCATACCATGCAATGGGTAATTGTGCTGCAGAGAAAATAGCTGCACTATTTAATAGCAGAGACATGTAAATACTTTGGATTACATTTTGAATCCACTACCTTAAACGAGCTCCAATTTACAGACAGAAATGTCAAAAATGTTACAACTATCCCCGGTCTCCCCTACACACTCCTTCACACTGCACAGCTATGTGGGAGGTCAAAGGAGGCACAATTGATAAAGTCATACAATGTATAGCACTGTGAAACTCCTAAAGACATCAAAGTAGTGTCGCTGGTGGAGCTGAGGTGTAACCTCAAACCATGTCTGTTAACGAGGAGTTCATTTCCGAGAAGGATAAATGTCTGTAGTGGAGGGGGTTGTTTAAACTGTGTAGCCATAAGGAAAAGAGTCTGCATGGTACATGAAACCTCTGTGAAACTCAATCTTACATGGCATCCTGGTTCATGGATCAAACCACACCTTGACTCTGATCACAGATTGTATGTGATGAGTGAGATCTTCTTTGTCAGACAGGAGTGAATACAAGGGAGCTTTGGATAAATACAAGATAAAACGGGATCTGTATGTTTGTGTGTGTGTGTGTGTGTGTGTGTGTGTGTGTGTGTGTGTGTGTGTGTGTGTGTGTGTGTGTGTGTGTGTGTGTGTGTGAGTTAGCCTGCTGGCCGTATTCTCTGCAAGACGCAACTTGGAAATCTAACCGTATAATCAAAACAGAAATGGTTTTACCGAATGTGTGAGCAAGGGCAAAGCAGAGGGAAATCACAGTCTCAAGAAAGGACTGGTCTGAATGGTGGAGATAAAACTAAGGAAATGGAGAATTTATCTTAAAAGTAAACCCAGTCTTGGGTGCTGTGAATGAATCTCTTCCGTCTCATGAATAAAGTCTCCCATTCTATGAGAAGCTACGTGAGGTAGGGAAGGCAACGCCACTGCTTTCTATTGTTGTACAAGGCAACACCCAGGGGTTTCGGCTTGAATGGACCCAGACCTTGGCTAGAAGGGCATCAAGTTTAAATTTGAAAATTCAAAATGTACTGTAACACACGCCCAAACATCAAAGATAACAAAGCATGAGCTACAAATGTTACTGACCATGAACCCACACGCACACTGTAATATCATTAATATAGAGCACCATACAGGTATAACAATACACTGTACAAGAACTATTATCCCAGTGTGATACCAGAGACAGGTGATCAAAATATTGTAATTATTAATGCTAAAGTTTCACTTACTTTTGAATGCTCAGTCCCAGATATTAAATCCCCCTAAAGAGTTGCAGTTCTATAAAAAAATTATCTAATTTGCTCACACTTACTTTGCTCAGAATCGAAAAATGCTTTGTTGGTAGATTTTAGATTTCAGCCACTGAGTTCCATAAAGCAGTCAGATGTTTTGAAGGTCTTTAATCTGACACTCCATTCAGCAAGGCAGCACAACAATCACAAAACAACTTTGTCAGGTTTGGGAAAAGGTCAGAGTTAGGGTTAAATACGTACTTGGGGGTTAGGTGAGCTTCTAATTGCTTACAATAATTAACTTATCTATTTATAACTATTACTGCACAATGCAACCAAGCTATGAAGCTGCACACTTTGCTCTCGTAGATTTCATCACCACAGTGCATCAGACACATTACATGCAGTCATCTGAGTAATTCTTAAAATAAAACTAATCACTTTTGGAGTTTTCATGAAATCATTTTCACATGTCATGTCACCTCAGCCCAGGGGGTGTTAGGTAATCTCACATACGGCGACAAAGCTGGATCCAGGTCAAGTGATTTAATTCTGAGAAATCTTTCATTCTTATTACTGCGGTTCATTCTCATTTTTTTAAATGAAAACATTAGCTAATTTGAGCTAAAACTTCCCCATGTTGTTGTTATTCCCCGAAAGACAATTCACTGCTAACAATGCAAGGGGAGTCAGACAGGGTGTAGGTGAAAGGTCCAAGGATGTGTTGCAGATGCAAAGCGCTGCATTGGCAAAGTGTGATGTATTCTTGCCTTTATAACTGAATGAAATAAACAGACATGCATGTGAAGACTTGTTTTTGTTCTTGTGTCATATTCCTAGAATTTCTGTCTCTGGTGGAGAAGCG
The DNA here is from genome assembly GCF_057382275.1 of Copadichromis virginalis. Classification (NCBI taxonomy): domain Eukaryota; kingdom Metazoa; phylum Chordata; class Actinopteri; order Cichliformes; family Cichlidae; genus Copadichromis; species Copadichromis virginalis. Next base: position 2,800,361 of record NC_140637.1, on the reverse strand, counting down.
ATCCAGTGATATTAGGGACTTCCTTTAAATGCCAGGAATGTGGGCTATTGTGTTGATTAGCTCCAGAGGATTTATAAACATGCCAGCAGAGTGATGTGTCTGTGACTGTTTAAACAAGATATTAGTCAGCTGTTAAAGGAAAAATGCATTGAATAGAAAAGGATATTGAATGAAAACCCCAAACTACAAACAGGGTTCTTTAGGAATGGTAACAATGAAAATGTGAATAACCGAGGGGCACAGTAAGCTACAAACCTGAGTCCTTTACACAGTTAGAGCCACAAATTATTGGACAAAGACAGAATTTCTATCCACCATAGTGGCTCAAACCATAATTAGACTCTCAGCTTTATTTCAAGGGGAATAACACAATAACAGTACTACTACTACTACTACTACTACTAATAATAATAATAATAATAATAATAAATTGTTTGGGAATTGCAGCCATCTTTAGTCGCTGTCCCCTGTTTTCAGAGGGTGAAAATTATTGGAAAAACTAACACAATTTTAAATATAATGATTGTTTTTAATAGTTGGATGAAAATCATTTGTAGTCAGTGACTGCCTGAAGTGTTGAACCCATGAACATCACGAAATGCTGCCTTTCCTCCTTTGAGATGATCTGCTCGGCCTTTACTGCAGCCACTTTCAGTTGCTTTCGCAGTGCAGGTTTGTGTTTAATAAGTGAAAGCAGGCTCTGCTGGCTGAGTTTAGGTGACTTGCTCGGCCATTTCTTTGACTGGAGAAACTGTCAGTCATACACGGCTCTATTATAACATTATCTCCACCATACTCACACTATATATTTTGGTAATGTAATGGATTATTATAGTGAATTCATTAATCACATTGCATTTACAGTTATGTTACTTACATTACAAAAGTTATTCAATGAAATGCAGAAAACACCAGCATCCAATTCTTTTATAAGCACATCTCAGTGCAGTCCTTGGTATTTTTGGTTTCTGTCACTTTTGCAGCTGTTCCATGACATTAAGTGTCTCCCCTAAATGACTTCACCTGTGTTTTATGAGCATCTCTTTTATTTCAACTTCTGTTGTGTTTTGTGTGCATGCTGGTATTTTCTTAGGTTGCGGTGCATCGGACCTCTCAGGGACGCTGTAAGAATGGGTGGATTAAAAGAAAAAAAACAACATCAAGCGTGCCCTTTTTCTTCCTTTGTAGTTTCTATAATCAGCTCATTTCAGTTTGTGCACAGAGAGGAGGGAAGTGGTGGACATCTACAAATTTTGAGGATTAAAATGCACAATATTTTTTATTTTTAATGCATAAAAGGACAAGAGCAGTTTTGTAAAGTGCAAACTGCTTCCAGGATAGAAACACCTGCAACACATGCTGCATTCAGTAAAGCCGCTACTGCCAACACAACATCAAAGATAACAACAGTGACACAACAACTTTGCAAATATCTGCACACACAGCATGCTAACAAAGGAAAACAGACCAGTCTTAAAAATTTGCATGTACTGACCCCATCCTAGCAGCCAGTCTGATCTTCAACATGTAACAAAATCAAGCAGTGAACAGTCAGACTTGCAGCACCGTAGCCTCGTTTCTACCTGTATTTGTTTCTGTATGCCCTCATTAGGACAGGGATTTGTGTCAGTGTGTGGGGCTATAGCCTGTGTTTTACACTATTCATTGGTAATTATGTGCTAATACGCTTCAGGCCATTTTAGGGAGTAATGCAAAAGTAATACAACAAGTAGCATGCTTCATGTCATGAGCTGTTTCTCTCCTTTTCCATAGTTTTCTCTTCCCATCATTTTCATATAAGGTAATCTTGCTTTCATATGTCTACAGATGCGTTTTCTGAACTGTGCTGGCTCTTTTAGACGTTTTCTGACAAACTCTAATCTTGTTTTCTTGTACTTGATTATAACCAGTGGTTTGCACCATGTTGTAAACATTCACGAAGGTGTGTCTCGATTGTAGAACTTGACAATGATTACTTGAGTTAAAAAAGGTTCTTCACTTATCTTCATCAAAAGGCAGATAGAAAGAGAATAATATGCTTTTTCTTACAGCACCCTTTCACTACAGTCAGCTGATAATAGTTCGTATTCAAAGAAAGGAACCATTACTGTTATTTTTATTGCAAGAAAGGACAAGAGCATAATAGTAAAGTGCAAACTGCATCTAAGACAGACACAATGCAACTAAGCATCTGCACCGACAGCATCCTAACACAAAGCTCACAAAGAACCCAGGCCGATGTTGCAGCTGAGTGTATGCTGAGCCCTGCAGCTGGAGCCTGATCTTAGGTACAGGTAACAGAAGCAGTGTTGAGCAGTCAGGCGTGCAGCATTGTAGCCTCCATTTCTACAGTACAATCAGAATTAAAGTCTCTTTGAGCTGGTTTCAGCTTTACATTTTGTGTTGTCGGTGCTGTGTTCATATTAAAACACGTACAGAAAGCTCTTGTGTGTCTCCTCATTAGAACAGGCATTTATGTAAGTGTGTGGGACTGTTATTATTATTGCTAACTGGTAATTATGTGACAGTGCGGTTCAGTTGATGTTAAAGAGTAACGCAAAAATAACATAACTAGTAATGTAGCAAACTACTTTCTCCAGAGAGTAATAAATGTACTGCATTATTTTTAAGAAAAGTAATGAGTAATGTGTAATACATTACTAATTTGAGTAACACTGACTACAACATCGGAGTAAACCTGCTGACACAAAACCAAAAACTATGGGTCCCAACGAGCTTTTTTTACTTCCTTATTTTTTTCTAATTTTTTTTTTTCACTGTTGTTGATGTTTTTGAAGCGCAGAATTTTCCTGGAAGAAAAACAGTTATCTTGTCTAAAAAAAACCTCTACAGTTCAGTGAGGCTTGGAAAAACATCCAATCCGATGGCAGCTGAAGTTTTGTTTGGCAGCGCACCTCATGATCCCACTTTCCTTGTTGCAATAGCATTAATCACATTATAAAAATACCTCATCCAGCCTGTCTCCTTCATGCTGAGTGTGTGTCCTGATCTTACGGGGTCTTTCAATTATTCTCTTCCAGGGAGAGTCTCCAGTTACTTTGTGGCCTATAGTTCCTGCTATTGTTCTTTATCTACTTTATGGGACGCTTGTCCCGACCCCCCATGGCATGTTCCTTTGGAAGTGACCTTGTCAATGAGGCTGACTGCTAGAAGCCAAGCCTCTCCTTGTGTCTCCCTACCTCTCCCAACCCTTTCCGTCTGCTGCTCGTCTCCATCCATTAGTGCCTCTCCTTGTCCTGTCCAAGTATTGTCTGACTTCAGAAATCATCTCCCTTACAAAGCATAAGATTGAGTCATAAATTTATGGTAATTTGTCACTTACATGTCAGAAAGCTCCTGCAAGGGTTAAATGCCAAACAAAAACTAGGATTTTTTCAGACAACCACTTGATTTGCTTCAAAAAGTATATTTTTTTTAAAGAAGCTTGTCTTTGGAAAATACATTAATGAAAGCAAAAATTGCATATTTTTTTTAGCTTTTGTTTTTCTTCTAATAATTTTTCCATGCTTAAATACACCTGTAATCATCATCATCTCTGTCCCCGGGCAACACACTATAATTTAATTAGTGTCAGAGATGTGTAGTGAATTCTACTCGCATGTCCCAGATCTCTTTGTCTCGCTTGGGAAAGGCATGTCATACATAAAGGTTTTCAGTTATTAGTTCAGTGCTTTTAAAGCAGCTTTCACCTTTGCGTGAGTCGGGAAGATTTCGGAGTGGGTGGCTTTTCCTGTTCATTTGTGATGAACGTCTCTTGACCCCCACCACACCTACACAAGTCATGTCCATTCATCAAACATCTGGGCCATGCATCTCCTGGGCGGTAAGGGAGTACCCGCCTATATCAAAAGTCCCCCTAACGAGTGAGCACTCAAAAAGCATCCTCTGAGATTAGATTTTATGCTCTTGTTAGGTAACAATAAAGATAATTAAGCACATGTTCATACTACAGTTCCCATATGATTAAGGCAATAATGGATTTATTGAGTACAGCAAATGTTTGGTCCGCTGGTGGTGAAGGAAGTAAACTTTTACTGCTCTTACATTTGGGAAACCAAATGGTTAACGCTTTGCCTAGGCATGCCGCCTGTCATCTGAAAAGAACAAAAGGTGAGAGCTCTATTCCCAGCTGACCTTCCTTGCTGTGTCATGCTGGCTGTGTCGTCTTTCAGGATGTGCTGTCACACACATGCACAAACACTCACTTTTGTTCAGTCTCATCTGGAGGATTTCTGTCACAGATGAAGTGCACTGCTTTTCCTGTTCACATTTACTCTGCCATGATGATTTTTGATGATTTGGCCACTTAGAATAACTGTTTGATTGAAGTCATGAAGGAGAGTTGTTGTTGTTTTTTTTTGTTTGTTTTTTTTTGTTGTTGTTTTTTCACCTGTCCCGTTTGGCTCTTTTGCCATCAGAATTGTTGTCTAAAGGCAAAGAAAGATGCCCAAGTTGTTTTGACCGGGGCTACTGAGGCTCTGGGTTGACTGGAGAGCCTGGGTTTTGGGATGTGTCACTTCCTAGCCTATGCCAAAGCATTGTGCAGCTCAAGTACACATTGGCGACACAGCCTTGAACCACATTGTAAGAGCTTTGACTGCATTGTCTGTTTCACCTCAACACTTCTGTCAACACTGGATTCACTTTCAGCTTTAGAGCACTAAGAGCATTCCACACAACAGGGAAACAGCATTTCTCTGCATTGTCATTTGTGGCGTTGCACACTTGAGAGTAATAATCACTCCCACAGGCATTGAACAAAAAATGGTGGGCTTGAAAAGAGAAGAAAGAAAGATGGGGGATGTTTCTGTGCAGCATATGGGGGAAAATAGCTTATGTTTTCTATGTATTGTGAAAGATTCCTGTACCCATCAAAGTTTCCCTTTTTGCATTTTTGTCATCATAAATAAGAAGTACGCATGACTCAACTATGTGTATGATATTTAATTTTCAATAAGCCTTATAAATAAAACTTTAAACATTAAGCATTAAGTTATTGTAGGGACGGGGGAGTTTCATTTTCATCTGTACAGGAAAGATCTGCACTAAATATTCTGACTGCAACCTGAGATCTTGCGTCCGTCCTCTGCAGGGACTCCTGTACTTTATCTTGTGCGTAAGACTCTGAGTGGTCCTTGAGAATCACTAGTGCGGCCAGGCTTACCTCACACAGAGTTCATGATGGTTATGTTGACTCAACAGCTTAGTTGTGGGCACCAACACAGTGATCTTTACAGGCTGCTATCTCCATATTGAACACATTATGAGCTGTAGTGGCATCTAGTCATGTTAGTTTTGAGATTTCTACTAAAACTTTACGTAAAATGTATCTTTCCAAAAATGTATACTTGCTAAAGTAAAAGATCCTCTATTACTCCCTGACTCTCAGACTTTGGATTTCTCTACATCGTGAGGTGGTGTGCTCAAGGTTGTGGATCAAAGAGCTATATTTCATAAAAGGCTCGGAGTGTAGGGTCTTTGTCACATTTTTAAAATCATTAACAGTAAAAGTGTCAGAAAGTAGCGGAACAGTATATTAAAAAAATATATGATATGCTTCCCAAACTGTCTGGTTAAGTTTGGGACTTATTCTAAAACAGTAATACTGGCATAGTGTCACGTCCAAGCTGAATGTCACTGTTAGTTCACTACAGTACAATAGTAAGTTAAATGTGCGGGTTTCTCGTACGTGAAACAAAACATTGTTTTCTCCATTGCATCACTTGTGTGCACTTTCATTTACAGTCTGCTTTAATAGTATTCATTAACACTGGATTTCCTGACTTGATCTTGTCAGCTTGAGGGATTGCACGGCAGCTCTAGCACCAGACACCCTCTCCTGCACGTACCAAGCTGAAATAAGCAGGGTGGAGAGGGCAAACAGATGCAGGGGTGAACTGTACCGGCTGCCACTGCCAAACCACCTTCCTGCCACACAGGGACATCACTCATGAAATCACATTTGAAGCTAGACAACAATAGTAAAACCAGAAAACTGTTTTAGCTTTTTTTTTTTATTAGTCTACTTATTGTTAGATGTCGAAAACATTAAGACAATAAATAAATAAAAATGCAGTGAAAGAAGCAGTGGGCTTCTTTGATGTTCAAAGACCTGTAACCCTTCATTATGTTACGCCTTCAGAGTGTTGTTTATATATAATGCTTATCAATGCAAAGTAGTGGGCTGTAAGCATTCTGAAATATAAGTGCAGGGCAGATTTTGTAGTGTGCGCAGTGAGTGAGCTCGGAAGCATCATATGCGCGATACAGCCAGGGGAAAGGGCTCAGGGCATACCATCAGTGATGTACAAGGCTGAGAAAATATCTTTCAAAATATCTCATCTCTGAAAACACATTGGTGTTGAATGGTTTTTGTTTTGCACATTCCTGTGAGGTGCACACCTACACAGTCATCAACTGAGTTCTGGTGCATTTTCCCCCTGATTCTAGGCCAGTGAGGTCTGCTTCAGCGCTCTCCTTGTTTCTTCCTTTTCCCCTTGTGCCACCGCCTTTCTTTTCCATTTCTTTTCTAACTTCTCCTTATTTTTCCTCTGCCTCTTCTTACTTCTCCATCACCTTTACCTTGCTCCCAACTTTACTTTCACCATCAAAGGACACCCGTGGCTCCAGCTGGGTGGCTGCTAGCTTCTCATTTCCTCTCATGCTCTCCAACCATTCAGCAGTGGTGCTCCATCAGGGCTGAGCAGACCCCAGGGAGTCCACCAGAAGCCTCCGCTAGGCGCTCACCGCCACTTCCTGCTCATTTAAGTGAGCCCTCAGAATGGAGCACTATTGTCCTGGCTGTTATCTGATGGCTCCACTCAACAGAGAGACAAAGCCAAGGGCCTGCCCCCCTCCACCTCGCAGGCTGCGCTGAGTTTTTTTTAAACATATCAATAGCTCAAGAAGGGAGTTCTGCAAACACTGTTAAGTGCATAAAGGCACCGCACGAGTAACACAGTGACAGTGAAAAATCACAATTATGATGTTCACAGATTGATTATCCTGCCTATTTTAGGGAGAAAACACATAGGATTTTGTGTAAAATGTAGGGAAAAAACAGAACGCCTGAATTTTAAAAAAGATATATAATTAAAACATAGTGAAAAAAAAGCATTTCCCAAAAATTGCATTAATTAATTTTATTGGTTTATTGCTAATATACAAGTTATTAACACGTTTTATAAAAGTTGAGGGAGAGGCAAATAAAACTGAGACAGTTATGTAATACAGATGGAACAACTCACGAGTAATTAGGTTTTCTTTGCACTTAAAGTCACTTTAACAAGCAGTTTCTCTTTAAGCAGAAATCAAAAACAAATCTAAACCACAATCATGGAACAACCTCAAAACATTGCTGATTAAAGTCACCCCAAATGTGAACACTGGAAAGAAGTGCTTTGATAATTCATTTTCTGCTGAGCGGCTCTATCCTGAATGAACATGATGAAATTTTCACCAGCATTTTGTTACTTTTTCAATCACAAAATACACGTCACCAGGATTTATTGTATGTGCAAATTTCTCTAAGAAATTTAGGATGCACAAATTTAGGGGGGAAAAAGAAATAAGAGAAAACTCCAAAAAGGGAAAGAATTTCAGGAAGCGAAACAGTACTCATTTTATCACAGAAATTGTAGCATTTTTTTTGTAAAATGTCATTTTATCACAGAAATTGTAGCATTTTTTTTGTAAAATGTCATTTTATCACAGCAATTGTAGCATTTTTTTTTGTGAAATGCTCTCACAGTACAGTAGGGCCGATGCAAGTTGGCAGTGTCCTCTTGTGGAGAGATGGGGTAAAGCAAATCCAGTGCTTTCCTCCTTTAACCAGAACGTTTTCCCTCTCATTTGGAAGTTTTTTGTGCCATTTTCTTTTTCTGTTTGAGAGTCTCCCCCCCAACACACACACACACACACACACACACACACATACACAGACAGAGGTAAGGGGGTTTCCTATAGAGACACCATTGTTTGTGCTGCATCAAAGGGAGATTTGTTAAAGGAGCTTTGGTGTGCTGCGATATCACCCACATCAGTCAGGACTACCTGTGCAGGTGCTTGCAACCCTGGGGGTGAGCAGGGGGTCTGGGGCGTGGGGGGCTTAGAGCAAAGCTGGTCTCACTGTCTGCTCCAATTTCACAGACTTCTGACATGACAGGAAAGCCTGTAATAGCAGAAGGTAAAGAATCAAGAGTGCAGAAGAGTCAGGTTTAAGCCAAGTTAAAGCAACAATTGCATGAATCACTCTTTTGCTTCAAATCTATACCCGGAAGTGTAAATATTTGCCCCACAGAGATGTGCTTCTTGCCCTGTTATTTATATTTGCTCCTCAACAGCTCTCCCTAGTGGGGCAAAGACAAACTGTATATTACCTTAACACGTGTGCTCGTTTATTCCTTATAATGTGGAACTGAGAAAACTCTGTTACTGTATTATTAAGGCTGATAGTGAACGAAACACAGGCCTGCCTGTGTGTACAGGATGTAAGCACGAGCAGGCTGAGTAGAAATTTCCCTTAAATATAAAACAGCTGCTGTTGCAGTTGAACAATTAGTGTTAGTGGTGCTATGATTAAAGTCACCATCTCTGCCTGATTACCTATCTAACCTTTGTAGCTCTTATTTTTATTACATATTCCTGTATAGTATGCATTCTACACTGTCTATTACTTACATTAAAAAATGGACATTTAACAGGCCGGAGAAAGACTTAAAAATAAAGGGTTAGATTAATTGAGCCAGAGGAGCGAATCCACTTTTTAACCAGTGGTAATCTCACTTATCATGCAGCTGTTTTACCTGCGAAATGAAGCCAGACACAAGACATTAAAGTCATAATGTACAACTAAATACACCAAATGAGAAAACGAACACTCCTTCAAACAACTGAAGAACACTCTTAACTAAAACTCATTCATCCATCCAGATTTTCCTCTACTTTTTCCTCTCTTCTTTTTTTGAAGATCAAGCAATGGCAAAAAGTTGAATAATTCCGCCTCTTTGATCTGCACACACAAGTGAGAGTTCATTTCCATTTTTGATTTTTTCCCCCTTCCTTTCTGTAAGAGTGCCAGCATCAAGATTTACCTTGGTGTGCAAATGTGCTGGAATAGGTTAAAAGGAAATCTCGCTGCTCTCTCAAAGCACAAGTGCAGATGTTATGAAGTTAATTAAAAATTTAGCAATTCGTTTCTCTCGTCCCAATTTAGGCTGCATCAAATAGCAGAAAACTGAAGGGAAAAAAATGACTTGTGAGAGGAGTCCGTGCAGTCTGTCTTTTTACATGTATAGCAACATCAACAAGGAGGAATACTTCTGTAATGTAAAATTCAGGATGATACACCGATCCTATCCACCTTTTTCCTTCATGCAGCATGCATTATCAGGAAATATGTTACATCCTGTGTGTAGTACATGTATTTCCATTTCAACAAATAAATCCAAACACTGAATATATAGCTCTCCAGTTCCATCTTCCTAACTCTTCCTTTCTCTTTCTCTAAATCAATAATTCTGGACTGAAGATGGGAAATTAGTCCAGCCTGCTCATCTTCTGTTTTTTCAGACACTTTACCTCGTTTAGAAGACAACAGTGATGAACACATTTTTAAGCCTCCCCCAGCCACCAGTCTTCCCAACAACTAACCCAGCTTTCCATGTTTTCTAAAATTGCATCAGTGTGTTGACATAGGCCTGGTATCTTCTACCAACTTTTCCATCCCCTCCCAAATAATAGTGCCATCCACAGAAAGGATGTCAAGTCTCAAGATGCTGCCCACCCCTCTCCACTCCCCCTGTGTGGATGATGCTCCAGGAGGGAGGCGGGCGTAGTTTCTGCACAGGTGCTGCAGCTGCATTCGTACATAATTCCTTTCTGCGCGAGCACGGCTCGGTGTTAGCCTCTATGTGCTGCTTCCCCCCAGTGGGACCCCCTCCTCCACTGAGTGATATTACAAGCGGCAGCCGCGCGCCTCTGATCTACATGCGCTGGGCTCTCTCCTGGTCCTGGGTGAATAGCGCTTGACTTGTTCAATTTGTTTAGAAGCCGCGTTCGACGCTTTGAAGCCACACATTTTAGCATAAATCATAACCTGTCTCCTTGCTAACAACTGCTTTGAAATGCAACATCTGCTTTTGAATCCCCAGCTTTACAATTAGTTAAGCAACATCAATAGATTGACTCCCTATAATTTTTCTTGATAATGAACTCATGAATGAACGTGGGGGGGATTAGTGCTGGGCCCATTTGATTTTTCAAGGCCACGGTCCTGAGCTGGATCAGCCTTCATCAGCCTCACTTTGCTGGGATGCCGTTAACTTCCTGAAGTTCTCTGGATGTTCTGACTACAGTCAGACACACCTGTTAAATTGGGTTACCCTCCGTGGTAACCTACTTAGGAAGTGTCATGGTTGTGGGGCATGTTACCGGGCCATGTTGTTTACTCTTTCATCACACTCTTCAGGATCCCTGTTTGTTGGTTTGTTTTGCAAAGCACAGCCTTCTGTTCAGCTGTGGGAAAAGAGCGGAATCAAACACCCGGAGAGCGCCCTGACGTTGACATTGATAAGCTGGGCTTGTCACTTTCCATTTATCTGAATGACACTGATACTCAGGTTGGATCTCTGGAGGAAGTTGTGCATACACAGAACCCAGGTGCATATGCTGCAAGTGCTGCAAAAGGGAAAAAATATACGTCTTCTAAGTTTGCTTAATCAAATGCATCTAAAGTCATTGCAGTGAATAAAAGAAAATGCACATGATATTGGCAGGAGCTGTGGCTCTTCACTGCACTGTACTAAAGTTAAAACGGATCCATCAGTTGGAAACCTCTCATCAGGTGCATTAAGAATTCCTTTTGCAGGTTGAAGAGGAAAATAACAATCCCAAAGATTTTATTTTCAAAGGCAAGCATTTGATCAGTAGTCATCAATTAAACTTACTGAGGTGCAAATTATACCACAAGGATTAGATGAAAGAGCCTCTGTGTCATTTTCTCCCCTCCTCCTCAAAGCTTGGCTTGATTAGCAGTACACACAAACAGCAGGCTGATCCCTGGCATGGTGGTGACAGGGTGACACTTCCCCTCACATTACGCAGGCTGAGCTGACGGAGGGGCTTAACAGATAGTGGCATCACAGGCGTACATTTACAAATATATCTACTGCTCGGGCTGTGCAGCACTCCTCTGCACATGTAGCCCTTGTATCTCTGCTCCTGCTTTGCATTTCTGATTTCAGCTGGAGCTTTGCCATAAGATCCGGTTACCATACTGATCTCAGTCCTTCTTCCCAGATGGCATGTTTGGGCTTCCTGGGTAATATTTAAGAGACAAGATACTATGGGCCTTTGCTAATGCTAATACAGGCCTTCTGTTACATCAATATTCCAAGTAGTCATTTTCTCCAGCATATACTCATGATACACAATTTTAATAAAAACACAGACTTTTACTAACTCTTAAACTTTAATTCCTGCTTCCTTTGGGAGTGAGCAGCACTAGTTTATATCAGATCAGCTAATATTACCATGACAGGTGCTCGTGTCTCCCGCAGCCACTGAACAACGCTATAAGATCAATTGGCAGAGGTCCCTGCATGCTACAATACCCACATTAACTTGATGGCTGTAAACTGTATTGTCAAGTGTTAAAGGTAATTGTTTACCTGTGTCGTCTTTGTCTAAGTGGGTTTGCATAGGCTCTGTGATTGATAATCCCATTGTTTCTTTCTCATTTTGTCTCTGTGTTTGCTTTTTTATTATTCATTTTGTGTCACATTGCACAGACAGGCAATTGTAGGGAATTCATCTTTTTAGGGAATTTACACAGCAAACCCTATGAATAAACAATTCATTTTTTTCCCGGTAAATTAGTAATCATTAATTTTAAATGCTGTGCTGGGGAAAATAAATTAACATAAAGTTATCACGCTCAAAAGTGCAACAATGGATACTTTAAACGCAGAGAGGACGCCACACGATGTGTAGCACCTTCTATATAAACTCTCTCAATCATAATGACAAATTCACTGGTCATGAACAAATATACAGTATATATCTGATGTAACTTCATGAAATACAACTGAAGACATCCCCATAAATAAACAGATCATTGGCAAATTAACATAAAAACCTGAACCCTTCCCCTCAACATCGAGGGGACCCGGCTCTGTTACAGTGCAGGAGTGTGACATCTCGACCCATGTTTGCAACTGTGTGTTAATCGTGCCACAAAATAAATAAATTAAGTAAATATATACATGCATAATAACAAAGTGCATGAAAAAATAAAAATGCTGTTTGAGGAAATATCTTTTAGAGAAACTTTCAACAGAGTTCAAAAGGCTGAGAGAGTCAGTGCCACACTTCGTTTTGTTTCAATAATAATATGCCTATGTTACATAATAATTTAATAATACATAATAAAGATTGAAACTTTAAGTGTATTTTGTCATCTTTGAACAGACCTTGCTGTTTCCAGCCTACGAGCTAACTGCCTTTAGCTTCACATTTACCACAAAGATATGAAGCAGTGGCTGTTGGTCTTTTCATCTTATTCTCATCACAAAGAGCATAACCTGTGTACATTTGTCACTTTGTTTGTCTTTTTAAGGTAAAAAAAAAAAAACAACAAAAAAGAAAACCTTAAGTAGCGAGTCAATTTATTTATTTTGTGGCACGATTAACACACAGTTGCAAACATGGGTCGAGATGTCACACTCCTGCACTGTAACAGAGCCGGGTCCCCTCGATGTTGAGGGGAAGGGTTCAGGTTTTTATGTTAATTTGCCAATGATCTGTTTTGAATGACTACATGTCTCGTCATGCAACTTTGTCACAACTCTCTTTTTCAGATCAAACGCAATATTTTATAGGCCAAAACCTTCAAAGCATATCATATCCTGTCGAGATGATGAAATGATCATGAAGCACCGTGAAAGTGACATTTGGCAGATGGACTGCATTCATCTTTATCACTGCAGAGTTCCTGTACTACTTTCCTTTGATAAAACATGAAACACCTCCTCTGCTCAGATTTTCAGACTGTGACAAGTGTTTTAGTTTCAGTACTCAGGACTCTGCTCTTACACACACAAACAGATAGATAGATAGATAGATAGATAGATAGATAGATAGATAGATAGATAGATAGATAGATAGATAGATAGATAGATAGATAGATAGATAGATAGATAGATAGATAGATAGATAGATAGATAGATAGATAGATAGATAGATAGATAGATAGATAGATAGATAGATAGATAGATAGATAGATATTGGGGTTGGAGTTGTTGCATGATTAACCTTCAAGAATTACATTAGTGTAATTTATCTAACTTGGCTATGAAGGTGAAGAAAGCAGTAATTTCTTCTCAATCCATTTCTTTTACTGTATATGTATTTCACAAACCCCCCTCCATCTTCCCTGGATCTCTCTTGCTCTCCCCCCCCCCCCCCCTTTCGTCTTTCGTCTCTGGGTGTATGGGTGCATGTCAAGTGATTGTTGAATTGAAATATTGATGTGGAGTATCAAAGCGTGGCGTAGCACTCCTGTGTTTCCAGAACTAACCACGAAGCGCTTTGATCAGATACTCCTGTGATCTGACTTCTGAAGTTGTTAAGAGTGCTGGAAAACAAAATGCAAACAAACTTCAAGTGCTCTTGGTATTGATAAAAGTTTTCTTTGACAAGTGGAGATGCGTGCTGTCTGCCTGTGTCTGCCCAAGACAGGAGATTTTGGGGTTTCTGTACATGCTAATGGACATGAGATGAGGGAATTATTATAGTTCTCTGCTTTTCACACACGGAGCAATGTAAACTGTGGTGCAGGGGTGGGAATCACCTCAGAATCCCGCTGTGATATCAAGACTCCCGAGTACCAATTCTAAGTCTGGGAATTGTTTTAATCCAATTCTGATTAAACTTGTTAGAATTTATCATTTATTCCATTAGCAAACTAAAAAGCTAAATGAAGACACTTGTGAGTAAAGCTCTTTAAGATAAATCTCTTCATGCAATCAAACCTACTGTGCTTACAGGGGGAAATGAATAAATAAATAATGTGGATGTGTTTCCACACCAAAACATCATATTTATTAAATAACTAAATATGATAAGAAAAAGAAAATGAAACACTTTCATCAGTTTCTTTCCCATCATGCTCTAAAAAAAGGAATTTGAAAGCTAGAGAAAGATATTAAAATCTTTAAGGTTTGAGACCAGTTCCAATTACTGACTGTGCCAATTGGAAAGAATCTAAAGTTTCTGGGCTCCACGGTATTCAACGCTTAGCTGTAGAAATGGTCTGGCTGTGGTAGAAATCTGACATATGGTGTCCCTGAAACTACAGAAAAGAACCTTATTAGTACCTTGCAGAGTAAACATCAGTCTTTGTTCAGTATCTCCCTCTGTGCCTCCCACTCCAACATCACACACATTTCTAACTGAGTATGAAGAAGAACTGACTCCTGAATGAGGTATCAACTGATTGCACTGTAAACTCCATCTGTAAGCGCTGCTCTTCATCCTAAAGAAACTGACTGTCATGGTAATTATGACCCATCGTGTCCCGTCTTGTCTTCGTGAATGGTTGAAGAGTGAAGCACTAAAGTTAGCTGCAGGCTTCTGCATGCTGTCTGTCTTATCCATTAGGCCACATTTGTCACACGAGGGCCATTGAAGCAGGCCTGTGTTGTAAAACAGGCTTTCTGACATAGCCACCAGTACAAAGACTGCCTTCCTCTGTGGCTGCCCTTTTACAGTGCAGATGGTCAAGACAGCTGGGACAATTTAGTGATCTGAGGCTTTTAAAATGCCCCCCAGGCATGATAAACAGCTTGAATACCCACTTGCATATTCCACGCAGGCAAAGATTATGTCTGAAAACAAAAACAGCACCATTTGTGTTCTGCAATGGGCAAAAAAACTGAAAAACTCCTCCAAGACTGCGAGATTTTCAAAAATACTAAACTATCACGAGCATCCCTGTAGAGTTTAAAATCTGTTTGTTTTTCTTTGACATGTTTTTGACTGGAAATAGGTGCATGAGAACATCTGCATCATCTTGCCGGGATTTTGAAGTCGCTGGTAGCCACCCAGTCAGAAGCAGCGTGCGATGTATGACGGGGCGCGCCTGATTACCAGCAATCTCACCAGCTGTTTAATGAACACAGGGACCTCTTTCTCTGGAAATTAGTTTTCCCTTGAATACTGTGGAAGCCGTATCCAGGTCTATTTAAATGAGGTAACATGGGGAAGGTAAGCACCACCACATGAGCATTGTTTTCACAGTTCAAAGTGAGGAGAGAGTACTTTGCACTTCAAAGACACTCATCTGGGAGGCAGTACAGTGGGGGTGGGGTGGCGTGGGGGAGAGGGGACAGGAAATAAGAATCAGGGTAATTAACAACTTCTGCTCTGTAATAAACCAGAGACATAGTATACCTCTGCCTCCAAGATACATTCCTATTTTCATGTCCTCCTCACTCTTTTGATTCTGCTCTATTCTTTCAGCCTTTTATTTGGAGTTAGAGAGCTTTTTTTTTTTTACCTAGCAAGGCTGCATGTGACTACATTATATTTGTTACCTCATGCACAGGTAATTAATTATCAAGAAACAAATCCACGTTGTTTTAATCTAACTACAGCATTGATTTGCATGCCGAAAAGCACTGAAAAACATTTTTTTAATCAATAAATCTTTAAGGACAGCAGCACTGGCATCTTTATCCTTTCACATTTCAAAATAAAAACTATAGGTGTGATTTAAGTCTGCATGTCACATCTTTTTTGGATGTTAAGGAGGCTACATAACCTGCGCTTTCCGTTTGGCTTTCACACCAGTAACTTAAAAAAAAGTCCCATAACCAAATGGTACAGTTAGGTGATTAAATCGCTGCCTCCCATGTATTTTTTAAAACCTGCTAATTCACTCACCGGCTAAGAGGAATGAAAGGAACTTTACACTTGTGTTTAAATGTATTTCTAAAGCAGATATATTTTTGTTCCTCATTTCAGATGGCTTCACTGTGGGGTGTGTTTATTTAAGGATCACAGCCTGTGAAACAGTGAGGAGCAGATAAGTGAGGAACAAGGAATTTACATGAGAAACAGGTTCCCGGCCTGGATTTAAACTCTTAACATTGTAATGGTGAACAGATTTACAGAATAAGATTAAGATTCAATCTGCATTTAATGGAGCAGATCTGAGGCGGCCTCTACTTGAACCTTGAAATGTGAGATGTCACACAGGGCAGCCTATTTGACATGTCACCTACTGGTGAGAACTCGGAGCCTTTGATTGAGTTTTATCAATTACGGAAAATACTGGGACTTTCTTTAAAGTTGCGAGCCTTACGTGGCCAAGAAGCACCTGCTGTTGTGTTGAGGTACAAGTTTGTTAGGAGAAAATTAACAATCCTCTAAAATGTCCAGTCAATCTATACAAGTAAGAAAAAGGCTTATATTCATTGTGCATTGTTTCCTTAAGTGGTGCACTTTGTTTTACTGCTGTCCTGTATGATTGTTTCTGCTTCTGCTTGTTGACTTGAGATCATAGTTTGGCCACCTTTTCATTTAACACTGCATCTGTAATGGTTGCCAAAAATAAAAATCCACCCGCTTTCTATCTTTACTTGACTTCCCACAATGGAGTTAAATCAGCATGTAAATACTCCCAGAGTGAGAGAGGTTTTTTTTTCTTTTCTACTTAGCTGGCTCTGTTTATCTTAGATCTTTTAACAGACTAAGCATTTTGTTCTTGTGCAAAATTTAGTCCTAAATGCACTCAGTGAAAGTTGCTGAAACACATAACAGCAACTTGTTTTCTTTTTTTCTCTTACTGTATAGGGTAACAGTTGCGTATGCTTTTTTTGAATTACTGAAGTGGATCTCAAACACACCATGTCAGCTCAAATAAACGCTTTTCTAAAACACAGATTTTACATGAGCCTTTTTAAAATCATTGTTAGAGTCTTTTTTTTTTTTTGTCTCAGAACAATTGAGGGAGGAGTCAGTTGTTGGGGTCAGCGTTTGGTTGAAATTGAGTGAAATTATGAGTAGCCCACCCCTTCACCTAACAAGCCCCCCTCCTTCCTCCCTCACATCTCCTCTCTATTGACGGGCTCGCCTGCATCATACTGAAGACCCCGTTGAGAGGATCTTTTCTCACTATATAGAGAAGATGCAGCTCCGGCGCCTTTGAGATGATCGCCAGGATTTACTCCGCGCCTCTCTGCCCCTAAGTTCTCTAAAGGGCAGGCACCTTCGGCTGTTTTAAAATAACCACCTGGACTGCTAGCACTCTGAAAACATTTACCTAGTGGAGTGAATGTGAATGAACTTCCCAGTGTTTGCTGCCAAAGCGTCGGAGTCATTCAAGACTGTGAGCATATTTTTCTTCTGCGCGACCAGCTGTGGTTTAGCGCCGGTGCGTCGGTGCCTCTCGGCGCAGTTTGTGTTGCAGGTGCTTGGAGAAGCAGCGCGAGGACAGATGGCTGCGCTGACGATACAACGGACCGACAACTTTTTGCACACATTTTTACAGGTTTGTTAGATTCTTCTTTATTTTATTTTGTTTTAAGGCGGATGCGTTTGTTTGCTCCTCCCTTTCTCTGTTGTGAGAGCGCGAGTGTTCGCAACTTGTAAAATAGTATTTAGCTTCTCGGATGGTAAAATCATTTTATGACAACTGAAACTAGCAGGAAACGAGGGGAGGGAACTAAAATAGTTTGCACATATTTTTTTGATGTAAACTTTTTTTTTTAACTTCAAAGTTTAATTTTCAATTTGCATGATTGAAAAAAAATTTAATGCTTGTTTTTTTTTTAAATCAATTTGTTGACCCTGAAGATCATCGAGTAGGACAGGAAACCTGATGTGTTTTTGTATATTATTACACAGGACCGGACGCCCAGCTCTTCTCCAGAGGGGGCACCCAACGCCCTCTCCTTTCTGGCCACCACCTGCAGCCAGGCCTGGCAGGTGGGGAGCACAATGGGCTCAGAGGGTTCTCAGTTCCCCTATGAGGGCACCGTCAGCTCAACATCTGGAATGTTTCAGCTCTGGAGCAATGACATGCCACCCAGCACAGCCCTCAGCACACATCAGATGACCTTCACGGTGCCCAAGATGCAGTTCCCTGGACACATGCAGTCTGGCCTGGGTCACCATCATCATCACCATCACCCCCATCATCACCACCATGAGCTGCCTCTTACCCCTCCAGCTGAACCACCATCATCCTACTCCTTTGAACTCTCCCCTGTTAAAGTGCTGTCCTCACAGCCACAGACCAACAGCCACTACTATCCTCAGCATAACAATGTGGGACAAAACTTCCCCAGCTTCCTCCCAAATTCATCAGGTAGGCATCATTTGTCCGGAGGCCATGTGGAAGAAGGGCAGCAATGGTGGAGCCTTCCCCAGACCAACGCTACCCCTTCTAACCACCCCTTCTCCCTGGGCAGACAGCTGGTTTTGGGGCATCAGCCCCAGATAGCTGCTCTTCTCCAGGGCACCTCCAAAGGTCTGCTGAGCTCCACTCGCCGCTGCCGCCGCTGCAAATGCCCCAACTGCCAGGCAAATGGCGGAGGGTTGGAGTTCGGAAAGAAGAGACTGCACATCTGCCACATCCCAGAGTGTGGCAAAGTGTACAAGAAGACCTCACACCTGAAGGCTCATTTGCGCTGGCATGCCGGGGAGAGACCCTTCATCTGTAACTGGCTCTTCTGTGGTAAAAGCTTCACCCGTTCGGATGAGCTACAGCGGCATCTCCGCACGCACACCGGGGAGAAGCGCTTTGGATGCCAGCAGTGCGGCAAGAGATTCATGAGGAGTGACCACCTCTCCAAACACGTGAAGACCCACCAGACGAGGAAGAGCCGATCTGGACAACCTTCACAGAGCACGGACCCTCTGCTCACCAACATTAAGAGAGAATAATCGCTATGGTTCTTCAATCAGAGACAAGAATGTGTGACTCACACTCACTGCCATAGGTTTGCACTAGAGGGTAAGCGTCAAGCTCCCTGAATATATTCTGTTGTCAAAGCTCTGCTTTGGACTTCAAATACTACCATAAAGTATATTTAGTGATCATTTTGAGTTAATAATTATGTGCTGTTTGGAGCCACGCACCTTTAAAGAAAACTTGAAGCCTTTCTAAGCGATATTATGAGAGTTTGTGCTGCATTCAGTGTACCTTTCTTCAAGCCACACAAACGGATCTCGCCTAACTTAATTGTATCCCTTTCACATTTTCAAATTAATTTAAATTTGATCAGAGTTGGGGTTTTTTTTTGTTATTTTTAATTTTGTGATGTAAATATTTTTTTCATGTGATGAATTTGCAAGACATGAAAAACATTTCAAAAGGCTTTCCTAATATGTTCCTAAATAAATGTATGCCTTAGTACAGCTCTGATTTCTGTTCCCTCGAGCGAATGGATGAATGCCTGTGTTACTGTTGATCGTTAGAATTTTTTTCCAAAACATATGCTAATTTGTCTACTGCAAGGTAAGAATCTTCTTTTTTTTAAAAATATAAACATGAGTGTCTCCGAGCCGCATACGTATCTGCCCTGAAGCAGTAATGTTCATTGCTGCAGATCAGCAAACATGTTACATTTTTAAGTTCTCTGTAAATTGTGTATAAATATCATGAACAGTTTTATTTGTATTATGGCAGCATGTAAATTTGAATAAACATTGTCCTTAAAACGGTTTCTAGCAACGTTCTCGTTTTTACACCTACAAGAAACTGAAGTAAAAAGACAGTTGGGGTCAGTCACAGTTTTAAACTTCTTAGCAACTCATTCAGCAAACGAGTGAATTTCTCAGGGCAATCTGAAGCACCCACTGAGCTAACCTTTTATTCAAATGATATTTTACTGCTTTCAGAATACAAGTGCTGCTCATTGTGCTGTTGGTGTGTGGGGGGAAGATCCTCATAAAGACCTAACATGGTGGCTGTTCAAAGATTTTCACACCTCAAAGTAAATACTCATCCCATTGATGGAGCTGTTTGTCTCGCTCGCTGCAATCAAGTTCACAGCCATGTGGCTTTTAATGAGTGTTTTCATTCTCTCAATGGAGAAAATTGAGTCAACAGATGCAACAGAGGGCACTGGAGAGGAATTCCCTGTGAATAGGACCCCTGTTGTTGAGACCCCCTCAGCAGCGGCAGGAACTCCCTTTGATTTTGCACCCTTGTGAAAGTTAATACCCCCTTCCCCCCTACTCCGCCACAAGCCTCCATATATCACAGCCACATTACGATCGGCCTCGCTTTACTGCCCAGAATGGGGCTTTATTCAAAGGCCAGCCAACCAGATGTCTGCTCATCCAGGGGTTTCTTCCCTTTGTTTTTAATCCTGTTTGAACTTTCTCCAGCTGGGATGCAAAAGCAAGCAAAATGCTTTGTCTTTGTCAGAGGTCCCGCGGTGGAGTCTGAGGACCTCCACGGCAAATTTGAAAGTTTAATCTGAATCAAATCAGAATTTAAGAGAATTCAGCGCAGATTGCAGAGCCCATCGAGTGAATTTCCTTTAAATTTACTTACCTGACATCGAGGTCAAATACTTGTTCAAATACTCTGTATAGATGGTTGTGTATTTTAAAGTAAATAAGTCTCAAATACAAAGAAAAACACAAAAACTACACTCTGTTTCAAAGACACTTTTTAATTCATATGATACAACTGTTTCTACTCAGTCAAGCATGTCATTAACAAACCCTCTCTTGGTTTTATGTCCTTGCTTTTGGTTCTCTGTAGTGGTATTCCTTTGTGTTACATGCAAAACTGCCTGATCAGTAATTCCCATGAAAAACCTCACCACTTCACATTAACTGCAGATACATTTTATGAGATGGTTCAAGTCATCTAATGCCCCATCTTTCAGTTTACTTAAGGTAATTTAGTGTTGCCTTTTGGACCGATCGATTAGCAAGCAGCTTCACTGTTAGCAGGAAGCATGAGGCCTATTGATCTTTGGTGCAGCTGTATGATTCAACTCAACTGAGAATGGAAGCCTTGTGGGGACCTCTATTGGCCACAAAAAAGAACAGACCTACTCCGCTCTCCTCTTCTTTTTGACACCGTCCAGATAGAAACACAAATATCAACGACTGGTGGTAAGAGTAGCGGCAAGCTGAGCTGCAGTTGTGTTTGGCACTGTTGAGGAGGTGGGCGCATGCAGATTTGTCAGCATCGCTCTGTTTATGCAACAACATGTCATTTTCAATGGGACCATCTGGAACGGTGACATTTTTTGGCATACCTTGGTCATTCTTCGTGGTACAAGTGAAAATGTATAATTTATGGTATGCACTGTACAGTATTTAGCCCATGTGGCCAAAAGCTAACAGAGTTTATAGAAATGGTGCACGGCTTTTAACATGACAAAAGTGGACCGATGAAACAATTCATATTAGTTTAAACCAATGAGCTGTTTTAGGGACCCCTGTCCCCAAAAATCACAAGCAACCCAAGTTGGCTTGTAAAGAAAGAAAGAAAGATGTATGTAAAGATGTTGCATGCAGAACTTTGGGTCAGCACAGCAGGCCCTTTAATGCATATCTCGCAACTCCTCTGGAGTTGCCCAAAGAGTAAAAAGTATTCTGAAGTGACGTCATACCCACAGAGAGCCTCCAGGGGGCTTCCTCATGCCTTTTTGTCTGGATCAAAGGGAGGCCGGTCAAACAGAATAACAGAGCAAAGAGGTGCTCTCAACATGGCGGCAAGAAAGAAAGTTCTTTTACTTGCAGATGAAATTTGAGCGAGTAAAGTACTTGTGGCACATTTTGTCTTTCCTCTTCTTGTTAACACAAACGGCAAACTCAGTTGTCAGCAGGGAAATGAAAATAAAATGTAAAAATGTAACTGTGTTTGTCTTCGCAATGGGGCATCAGAAAACAAAAAAGCTCTTCAAGGAAGTTTAACAGAGAGTACAAGAGGAGCCAGAGCCACTCCTTCCACACTCTCATGCGCACAAACACATCCACACATAATTTCATAAACATACATTCAGGCACACACGTAACTCCAGTGACTTCCCCATTTAGGAATGGAATCATCAAACAAATTCCCCTTGCCCTTTCAAAGAGAGAATATAAACTCTCAAAAAAGGTAAAAAGCAGAAACTGTCACAACAGTAAGTGTCCACGGAGTATTTTGTAACTATGAGTCCAGTGACATCCCACTGGGTGCTGTTCGTGTACACTGAAGGTGATCAAGGCTAAGTCACCTCCCTTTAAATGGTTCTCTAAAAAGGAGCAAAGTCATTTATCATAGTTGCAGCCCATAGTTCCTTCATATATTCATCAGGGTCCTTCATTGATCTTCAGAAATCTTGACTGAACCAGGTAAGGTGCAGTCTGGCATAAACAAATAGTCGATTCTTGTCTTCCCAGCTGTGGCCTTAGCTGCCGTCCTCCTGACCGATGACGCACACGGCACCAAAGTTCAAAGGTCATCCTCAGCTAGCTGGGCCAGGTTGCTGGGACGTCGTCCAGCTGATGGACCCGACAATGGACCCTGGTTTCCAGCATCAGAAGCCTGACCCCTGCGGCAGCCCTCTCCTGCTCTCTGCTGGGGAGAGAGGGGATGTTCATCACAAAGACATACCGCATTTTGATTTTCATATCAAAAACAACACGATACACCGTTCTATCCCAGCACTTTTCTTTTACAGCCTCAGCCTGAAAAACGCACTGGCCCACCCATCTTCTGTATGTTCCCCAGCACAAGTATAGGAAACGATTATCTGCGTTTGATAGGCATCTTTTTCTGACTTCCTTTTGCTGAATTCTGTCTCTGCCTACTTCCTGTTTGTTGTGTGCCAAATCTGTCCAACCTGAGTAAACAGAGAGCGAAACGAAGAACAACAACTTCTGACCGGTCAGCGCAGTCCCTCTACGGACACGAGCCAAGTGATGACAGAGGGAAACTCTGCTAATGGTAATGCACGGAATCCCAATAACAGGATGCTCCTATTTTTGAATAAAATTCCGAGCTTCCAGGACAGCGAGACCCGAATTCTTACTGTGAAGCTGTTGTAATCGGGTTTCCTTCAAAAATGTTCAGTTTTAATAATTCCTTTACCATCCAACAGGGGGGGAAATAACTCTTTTTATGACTCAACAATGTCTCTACGGTGTGTCTGAAAAAATAGTTACCATTTTAATGGTAAATGCCTTTAAGGAAATCAGTGTAACGTTAATTAGACCTTATTTCCCACTGTAGAGCTTTGTGACGCTTTTTTGCTATTAATTAATTGTGACGTTTTGTGCGAAATAATTACATGTGTACCATCGAACCAACCCCACAGACTGATTTGTGCATACGTATACACTACCTGTACACTTTGTGTGGTTGGGGTGTACAGCCCATTTGACACAGCTTGACAGTTTGGCTGATCAGTTAAGCCAAGTCGGACATGTGATGGAGAAACAGTGTGGGAGTCAGCAGGGCATGGCTGGACCACAGTGGGCTGCAGAAGCAGGTAAGAACAGATAAGTCTCTAAGTACAGGAGTGCATGCACACAATACCATTTGCTGTTTTTTATTAATATTTTATTTTTTTGCAACATTCCAGTCCAGAAGCAGTAAAAGCTTAAGAGATAAATAGGCCATGCAGTGTCTCATGAACAGAAGGATTGAGTTTGAGTAAGCAGCTACTGCTGGACAGTGTCACTGTATGCAGAGATGAAAGAAACACAAGTGACTTACATCCCTCAGCGAGTAGGTCTCATTGGATCCTTGGCTCTGGCCTTGGCTTGGAAGGTAGAGTGCAGGAAGGGAGGTGTTGTGAGAGTGAAGGGAGGGCAGTTTATGACGGTCAATGGAGGCAGAGGAGTGAGGCCGCAGGGCACTGGCAGCAGACAGAGGGGGCCTCATACTGCGGCCCAGGCTATTAGACTTGCTCTCTCGCCGCTGGTACTCAATAGGCGACTGTAAGGCTGAGAGAGAAACAACAGGCAGGTCTTATGAAACTCTGCTGCTGATTCTGAATCTTTTATAAAACAATGCATCCAGAGGATTTAAGTATGTATTTGTTGAGGAAATGAAGACATCTATGATAAGACATATTTTCATATTATTACAACATCACAGCATTATATTGTAATCATCACCTGCTTATACAGCGGAACCCATACAGGCTGCTCAGTACTACCAAAAGATCCTCAATAAATACAAGTGCTTTTGAAAAGCAATGACTAACATTAGGTTTTGTTGATAATAAAGAAAGAAAGTTAATGGGTTCTTCATGTCAGTGTTCCATAAAAAACACAGTGGATGATACCAAATCCTTACAACTTTAAAGTTATGATCATAAAAATGCAAATTAAATGTAAAGTTCTGACATAACACTACAAAAATCCACAATGACAGTCTTTTATTTATTTCTATTTTTTTCATGCAAAGCCAAAACCGTGAAAAAGTTGGTCAGTATATTTACATATGCCATGCTTTATGCTAACGTCATGCAATCTTGCAATTTTAATAATAATAATTGAATATTTTCTAACCTTCTTTTTTCTTCTAGGTGTGCTGGGAATATAAAGACTACACAGTCTTGTAAGCTTGTCACATAGACAATAAATGAAACTCTAAACTCCAAGCTAAAATATAACTTATAGATGTGAGAGATCCATAAATTACTCCCCCACTGCAGCATGTCATTGAATTTTTATCATCTCTCCCCCTTCGTCTGCTATCTTTTTCTTTGCCATCACCCCCACTGCCCCTCACTGAGCGTGGTTGAGTGCTTGCTCATAAGGGATTGCTTCACTTCACCACGGCTTGAGGTGACTGTTGTTGTGATTTGGTGCTATATAAATTAAATCTGAACTGAACTGGATTGAAATGTGAGTCTTCTTTACTCGGTTGGCACTTACCATTAAGGAAGTTGCGCTGGCTTTCCAAGATCTGAACCACATCATTGACCCAGGCCCTTCCTATCTCTGGGGAGGAGGCCTGCATCTGGAAGCGCACCACACTTCCATCGGGATTGCGTAATGTCAGCACAAAGCGCGCATCATCGCTGTCCACACTGGGCTCCACCCCCAGGCAGCTCACCTGAAACATATATATATGATTCGACTTTGCTTGTTAAATGCTTTGTTAACACACGCATGCCTCTAAAAAGTCCACAAGACAGAATTATGTAAGCCAGGCAGGAATGAGTGCGTTTTGGTTCTGTTACGTAACTTCTAACCTGGGAGTGAGTTGAACTTTCTCTTTTCTTTTTATTAGTGCATACAGTTCATAAAAACATCCTGTGTGGCTCATTTGAGTTTATTAAGGCTTAGTAGGCTCTCACCTTGATGCTGTTTTTAAATATGTATCCAGGGAGTGAAAAGCCTTTCTTCCTGTCTATCGGCTCACTAAAGATGACCAACTGCTCAAACAGGAAGACGCGTCTTTCCTTGGCACGAGACAGGAAGCCACTGTCCTGCTCTATAACAGTGAAGGTGTCCTGCTGGAGAAGCTTGCCCTGGGCTGTGATCTTACCCTGGTAAAGTTAAAACAAAACCAAAAAACGGGGAAAGTAGTTAGACTGTGGTTTTCATGAGCTGAACACAAATTATTCCAAGGCAAATTTTTGGAGGAAAGATGATCCAAACATCCAGAGACATACCTCAAAACCTTGTAGTCTGCCCACATTCATCATGTCATTGCAACGTTTTGGCACAAAACACATCACTTCTACTGCTTTCTGTTTACAAGGGGGAAAGGCAATTAGAAGCACAGTAACGACAGCAACTATGTTGCTAGGAATTTGATTAGCAAGCTTAGAAAGCATTTATAGGGATCAAGTATGGAATAAAGTACATAATTTTGTGAGTGATGTGAGGCATTCACTCGCCTCCTTCTTTAAACTATTACAATCTGCACAACACTATTGTTCCCTCATATTTACCAAAACAGGTCCAATTTTATATTCCTCAAGCCATCAAATTTCTAAACATGGGCAACGCATGGGAGGCTAGATTGATGTGGCTAAAGTCATCCCTAAGATGCAAGGACAGTGAAAGTGTTTGCATATTGTGTGCTTATGGCTGCTTATGTTGATGTTATTGTTCTTATATGGTGTATACAAATGTCAGCCACAATTTGCTACAAGCAAATTTCCCCACACGGATAAATAAATGTATCTATCCATTTAAAGCGCAAAGAGCAAAACCCACCTCCAGCTCCTCCGTGTCCATCCCAGCTTTGGTGTAATACTTTAGGAAGTCCTGTTGAAATAAACACAGCACGGTCACCAGAGCATTCCAGGTTTGCTGGGCAGAATAATGAGAGGCAGTATTTATGAGCTGAATACTGCTCAAGGACTTTTACACACTATTGTTTAAATTTTATATATAGAGCCTCTTTCTCTCCCGCTTAATCGCACCCTGACCAGACAACATTGTGTGTGATCAGCATTTCTGCACAGAGGTTTGTATGTAAGTGTTTTGGTTTTTCTACTTGTATGTTTGCAACCCCATAGCAGACACGGCGCTGGTGTTTGGCTAACAGTACAGCAATGACATGCTTTTTACCTTGAGCAGAAGCTGATACTTCATGATCCTCTGGACAGGTTTGATGAGCAGGTCGTTCAGCTGCAGCCTGTGGCCCAGCTGCTGCCGGAGCTCCTAACAGCGGAAACGGACGCAACATTTTATCGACGTGACAGCACAAAACACGGCAGCTGTTGGCCTGTATAATTCCTCTATGACCATAAAGCACAGGCTCTGCAACTAATACCTATTTGTCTTGTTCTTGCTGTCAGTTGGAATAATAAACAAATGGCAAATCAGAAAACAAAGTCGCACGTACACAGTCGTGGGCATAAACAGAACAGAAATATAAACAGCATCTTGAAGATGGTTAGGCTAAACAGAAAAACTGCACAGAGTCAGACGTTGAAATTCACTCACCTCAAAGTAAGTCTCGATGTATTCTGAGACAATGTGTTCTGACTTGGGCTTGTTCTGACAGTACACAACATACATATGCAGGCGCCTCTCCTGCAATACGAGCCACATTATAAAATAATTTCACTGAGCATTTTGTTACAAAACGTTAGCCACATGGTAAAAGAAAAAAAAGATGAGATGAGAAATACAGATCTTAAGGAGCATTACAAGTAAATGAAAATGCCCATGAAAGTGAGTACAAACATGAGTAATCAATGTGCGGGTCTCTGGTTGCTCTTTGGCATGAAAGGGAGCAGAGCAATAATGATTCGTCTAAGACTGGGCCTTTGAAGCCAGCTCTGTCTGGTAGTGCCTACTCTTGTGTGACTAATTGGCGTGGAAGTGCAGATGTGGCAGACCTGAGAGGCCTAATGGAGTTATATGTAGATGAGCATCAGGTTATGTATAATTTACCCAGGTTGCCCTCTGTGTAACCAGAGCCTTTTAAAGGCTGCCAATATGGGAGTACACCTAGCAACAGACATGGCTCTGTAACCTAGAGAACAGCAAGCTGCTACACCTCAGTGGACATCATGTAACACTGCAGACAGCGACTGCTGACACACGAGGGTTCACGTGTTCATGTGTGTCTCTATATGTGTGCAAGTGAGCACATGTGTTGTATACAAGTGACTCAGCTTGTTAAAAGCCAACTGTGTTTTCTGTTTTTCATTAGGACCGTGTTCCCAGTCTGCTTGTTTTCACAGTTTGACACTGTGCTTAGATTTAGTTACAAGTTTTTTTATTCCCCCACAGGCTTTTTAAGTTAATTGTCCAGAGGGCTCAGCCTTATTGGATTGTTTAAAGAGCTACAGTCAGAGACAGACACACATTTAAGTTAATCACGTTCACAAAAAGAAGCGACATGGTAAAATTGTGCATTATGTCTATCTCGTCTGCATGTGTCACCACTCACTTAGTATACATAAATCTAATTTTTCCTGCTGTATCAGTGTTGTGACCTTATAGTGACTCTAGCTCTGTTCTACTGGCAGAACAATATACTAAACAGGGAATCTTTTTGCATGTGTCATCGTTCTTGAGTCAAGATGTGAAAGAAAGACGACCCTGCTTTTGGGAGGGGAGGAAAAAAATCTTTCATATCAAAAAGTCTGAGCTTAAAATTTATTATTCTTCCTTTTATTCTTGTTTGCTTTTCAGACTGTTTTCCCCTGGTGTTTCCTGACCAGTCCTCCAGCCCAGACTGCAAGATCAGACAGCGTGTCATGTGTGTGTGTCTGTTAGCCATGTGCACGCTTGTAAAAACACAGCCTGACTAAGACGTATCAGTAACAGGGAAGAGGAAGGAGAGATGTTGGCAGCTGAGAGAGACGGAAAGAGGTACGGTAAAGGATAAGCAGGAGCTCTGTGTTTTGTTTTCTGTAGCTCTTTTTTACCTTTACTCCAAACAGCACAAAAAGTAGACCTAGACACGTGCACTATGTGCGTACGTGCATTTGTGTGTGTGTCTTTACACCATACTCACATGTTTAATGAAGAGCTGAGCCAGCCGCTCTGGCTCTGCCAAACACTTCTCCAGCTCTCCCAGGAAGTAGCTACATAGAGGAAACACACACACAGATTTCCCTCCTGCACTTTTTTTCCTTTGTCCTCTCTGAGCTACAAGCACGTACTCTGCAATTTATTGTTTGCCTTTCATTTTGCATGCAGTTAGAGCAAGCGTATATTTTTCACACACTTTCCTCCTCTCACTTCCGTGAGAAAAAAAATAGGGACTTACTCTTTATGCCAGTCAAATATTTGATGAATGTTCCCAAAAACAATTTTGTCTTTTCCCTTCATGTCCTCCTGCACACCTTTGGCGCTCATTGTGGCCATGTAGCCCTGCAAAAAGGAGAGAAAGCAGCCGTTGTTTCTTAAGTCCTGCAAAAATCTGCAGCTGGCTCAAAACAGTAAAAGTAAATACAGTGAAGTTGTTATAACAAAGAGCAGCAATCACACACACACTGTTTTGGAGCTTTAATTAACCTTCAGATGGCAAGAATTCATTTCTGAACCAAAATATCTTGAGCTATTTTCAGCAGTAGGAGATGGATCTCTGGCAATATAACACTCCTCACGCTAATAATTCACAAAATCTGCTTAAGTTTGGAGATGGTGTGATGGAGGCAGACCGAAGTGTGGAGTAAAGTGACAGAACTGTGATGGTTAAGCTTTAGAGCTCGCTTTGAAAGACTGCAAGGATGACTAAGCGTGCTCCTTTTTGTCAGGGAGATTGTGTGTTCTTAGCTGCCAGACTCGGTGGTTTACCTCCACTATGAGCCCCAGGTCTGACACGTAGTACTTCTCAGTCTCAATAAGCTCCTTCAGCACATACCTATAAAAATATAAATGAGGAAAGATTACGGTTAGGATTATCTCACTGAATTCTTTCTGCACCCTGCAAAACACTTCATTTTACAGGTCCCAGTTTGCTAATATATTTCCAGAATGGAAATAATAATAACAAGTTTATAAGGAGTTTCCTGGAAATGAATATGTGATTTGGTACAAGCTAGAGAGAAAACACAGCAGGTATTCAGACCATACACTCTAAGTCCAATAAATCTAATTAGCTAACAGAATTATTAACTGAGGATCAGCTGAACGTGCAAAATTTAAATAAACACCTATGTTTATGTTTCCCGTGACTTGTGACTGCCTTGCACTCGTTATCAGGAGGAAAGCTAAGATACCACGTCATGACCACAGTATGGAGCGTTGGTCATGTGACAACTGCTAATTAATGCTTAGTAATAGTAAACATTACTAGTAATAATAGTAATGTTTTAAGCTCAACAGATAAGTAAGATGATCCACATAAATCATTACAGTTTTACCACCTAAAAACATATTTCACAAATACCTTTTGTAAAAACTTCAATCTAAAACTATCAGTACTTACTATATGAGTCATCTTAAAGCACTGTGTCTGTCTTCAGTATTACTGTTATTCCTTTCATTTTTTTCAGAAGTCAATCTGAATTTTTAGACTAGTAAAAGGAAAAGCTTTACTTTTCTCTTCTTTGGTGCAGTGACCTGCCCTGTAGGTGCTTCTGAACAGACATTTATCTTGTCATAGCAGGAAAAGGACCATCAAACATATTAACAATGGCTCAGTTATTTGAAGTGTCCAAGTAAAGCAGTGTCGCAATGAACCTGAAAATAAAGCAGTCGAATGGAACAAAGGCACCATTAATCTTAGTTATTACTCTGCATATTCTTTTATAAGTCAGACAGCGATTTCTGGAAAATCCTCAAAATAAGTGAAATTGTCATTTAGTTCCACCATCAACTCAACATGCAAGGAGACGCACTCAGCTGCATCTCGGCTGTAAGCTGAGCTGCAAGTGCTAACGCTTTCTAAGAGCAGCTGCACTTAAATATATTGCTGTTTGAGACAACACATTTATTTAAAGAATGGACAACAGCCCGAATTGCCATCGGGCATAAATTAAGTGACGTCTGAAACACATACATGCTTTTCTCTAAGGCACTCTTCCTCTCCTCCTCGGTGTCAGCTGCAGCTGACCATTGGCTGGAGGTGTCGTCCATCAAGACGGACTCGCTGTCATCTGGCAGAACACCGATGGACTGCGTGTCCTGAGGAGGAAGAGACAGGCAGACAAACTGTTTATCAAAGGTAATGTGGATCATGCCAGGAATAAAGTAAACAAAGGGAGATAAAGAGCAGGAGAGAAATGGTAATGATGCAGGTTGCCAGGGTGACCAGGGAGCGCAGAGAGACACGAGTAACAGAGATTG
The DNA here is from genome assembly GCF_057382275.1 of Copadichromis virginalis. Lineage (NCBI taxonomy): Eukaryota > Metazoa > Chordata > Actinopteri > Cichliformes > Cichlidae > Copadichromis > Copadichromis virginalis. Next base: position 2,769,605 of record NC_140637.1, on the reverse strand, counting down.
AATGATAAAAAGATCAGATTGTTGTTGTTAATGATGCATGCTGTGACACACATAGAAAAAAACAGATAAAGAGTCAGGGGGGGGCCTGTGCTTGTAGAAGATAATAAATAAAGCTGTTCCTGATAATCATTTAGAACAAACCTGTATTTTGTGGCATTACACTATTGAAGTTTAAATTAATAAATTCATTTGCCAATTGGGAATTCAAACAAACTATATATTAACAGGCATGGCACATCTCCTTTGGTTTAACTTGGCACCAGCATCTTTTACATTAGTACTTCCTGCCTTATTGGCCACGTTGTACCCGAGATAAACCCAGGGTTACTGCGATCTAATCGATTGTGTTCATGTGGTACATACGTGACCTCCTTTTTCAAGCTTTTTCCTGGAATTGATATAATTTCCTGTGGGGGTTCTAGCACAAATATAGAGTCATTGTGCACACCGCAAAGAGGGCCTGCAAAGATTTAAGTCATGACTAACTCAACAGAGACGTGCTTAACATCTGCAGACAACCCTTACTTTGTCTATATTAGCATTCACACTCATCCCTTCAAACCTCACTACAATATGTCTGTCTAACTGTATCTATTTAAAAAGTTGCTCCTTCTATTTTTAAAGCATTTCTTTTTAGCCTTTTGACTCTCTCCTGACTCCGGAAACCTATAGGGGCAGACATCTGTCTTTACCTAAATCCCAGTGTCCCCTTGTCCCAGTCAAGCAGAACCACCCCGCCTTAAACACATACACAAACCACCAGACACACACCTAACCACTCAGACCCGCCTGGCAGAAGGCTGCCCAAAAGAGAAATAAATTCACGGCTGGACTGATACACATATAAGCAAACGGAAAGAGGGACAAGACTCTCCTTTTCTCCTCTGGTCTAGTTCAACTTGTTCACCTGCGTTCCCCTTGATAAACTTGCTGCCATCAAGAAGTTTTGAGCTTCCGGTCGTGTCACAGGGGTGCGTGTGAAAGAGACAAAGCCAAGTAAGAGAGACAGAGAGACTCCACGAAGACCCTCTCTCCCCCAGCTCATCTTGCCCCGCTAGGAGTGCTCCAGCCTAGCTGACAGGTCTCCCTGGTTCCCTGATCATTTCCAGGTGTGCTGTGGCAAAACCCACAGGAAAAAAAAATCCCTTGTCTCTCTCTGTTGTAAGTTTTGTTTTCTAGCCAGAAGCCTGCGAAATAAACTGACAACAGTTTTAGAATAAGTCGAGGCCAAACCTTTCCAAGCAAGTAAGTTCAGTTGAGAGCGAAGTGATTACAAAACTTATTTTTTTCTATGGGTAAAAAAAATACAAGCTCCAAGTTTTATGTGTAGAAATCAAAGAAGAATTTTATTATAAAAGTGTAATTATCTGGATATGAGAACAAAAAAAGGATGTTTGCATGTAGAGGTTTGCACCACAGAATATTTGCATTGACTATATTTTTGTCTTGGATTAAAGCACAGTGTTTTAATCTAATAAATAAATTGTCCATAATTTGATATCTGCCTTTTGTTATTTCATATTTATAGCTGTGGACCAACTTTTGATTGCACTCTTCACTTGGAACACAGACTGCTGCAAATCACCAGTAGTAAAGTGAATTTAAAGGCCCTCATGTAAGGAAACATGAATCTGTGTGGCTTAAAATGTGATTGTTTAAACTGTAATATAGGTATTACGGCCTGTGCTTGAAACTGTATTTTCCACTGCAGAGGTGGCATCAGCAATTTTTTATTTTTATAAGGGATGGGGCAAAGCAATCCTTATGCACACAAGTGCACATCAAAGTTATGATACTGTGATACAAACAGAGTTGGGTGATTTCATTATGTCTCAAGTGCAGAAAAATCTAATTTAACAGCAATAACACCGGTGTCACACAGCAAAGGATGGCTTTGAAGAGCGCTCACAACTAATGCACCACATAACTCTTTTCACAGTTTCTGTCCCGGTTTGAGTTAAAGTTTATTCTTTTAGTTAAGAGTTTTCTGTTTGATACGTTTTATGAGTGAAGATCAGAGACTGTACAAGCTGTTCTTCAGGAAAAAGTGATTTAATAGATCTGTTGATCATTTGTTCCGGCTTGTTTTTTAACACAGCGGCTTGTTAGACCTGCGGACATCGTAAGAAATTTCCCGTGCTTGATCAAAAACACTATAGTTTTATTTTAAAAAGGTGGGTGGGGGAGACGAGCAGCGCATTTAACGCTGAGCCCGTCGGCGGAGAAGGTGGTGTAGATGACAGGAACCATCGGAGATGACTGACCTACATAATTTAATCTCTCTCACACCACCTCTCTCCCTGTGTGTAGCTTTCGCTCTCCTACCAAACATTGGCAGTAAAAACACCACAGCGCTGACCTCATCCCTCTGATGTAATCCCGCTATTGTCTTTCAAAGTGTTGTTGAGGCTGAAATTATAGTTTAAGTGCCCAGGTCTCGATTCAACAACAGGACGCACTTCACAGTGTTTAAATGCTCAGACATCGTTATTGTTTCCTGTTGATGGGACGCAGGCACCGCAGGTTAACGCAACACTCCCGCTGTTCAAACAAACACCATTTTCCAGCGAGCTTCTAGCAGCAAAAAGGGACCAGCCAGCTTAAGACACTCCTTTGCCACAAGCAGTTTGATGGAGAAATGGAGACGGGCTCGCTTCTTTGTTAAGCATTTCTTTGTTCTAAAAGTGAAGTCATCTTTCACCACATTTGCCGTTTCTTATTTATCTCCAGGCATGTCCTTCTGCAACATGTTGAATGTGAGTCATGCATCACACTGGCCACGCTCAGATTCTGCCCTCTGGTCCTCGGGGCATCGATCTGGTCTGAGAGTTTGTCTCCATATGCATCTGTGCATATGTCTGCATTTGTGTACATATATATACACACACACACATATATATGTCTGCATATGTATGTAGCATATGTGGCTACAAAAAGCAGCCCTCCTACGTGCGTTTGTGTGCTCATGTTGCTTCATCGTTGAGCTCCTCCAGCAGCAGTGGAGTTAGTCATTTCCAGCTCTGGCTGGAGGGCCATGGAGACAAAGAGCGCTGATGTCACCTCCCCACCAGGCTACGTCCTCACTGAGAGTATTATTTCTACTCCTCTCTGAGACTGTCAGCTATAATGAATTGGTAATGGATTATTTTCATAGTTTCAATCTCATAGCCAGCTACTAGATCATATAAAACAGGCCTCCTTTCAAAAGATTACTAACTGCATTTAAGTTAGCAACGTATAAGTTCTGCTTGGTGTCATTTCTATGCGATACTTATCATATGTGATATGAGACATAACAGGACAGGGTTGGGTGTTATTTTGATAGCATATCAAGATGGCAGACCTGGGCGTTTGGCAGTGACGTGCAGCCAATCAGCGAGTCAGTTATGCAGCTGGGTGACTGTAGAGTAGCTGGTGACAGGTCCTCAGGGCTTGCCAGGCCATCTTTCCACTCCTGGAATACACACACACACACACACACATACACAAACGTTCACAGTGTCAGAATAACAAAATCTGTTGCGTGCATATGTGTTCTGGCACAGAGAGACACAGGCGGCGCTAAAAAGAAAAAGAGGACACATAAGAGAACAGGGTAGGGTGAGAGACTGCAGGAAGAGCCAGCAATGCTGCTGTCATTCACAGCAACACTGCTAACTGACATGGTACTTGTTCCTCCGGGGATTAACTCTACATCAAACCTGCTTCTCCACTGACAACCTTGCGCTACCTAAAATAAACAAGTGTGGTCAAGATGTTGGTTTTAATTTGTGTTTGCCCAAGAATGAAGTTTTGCATGCATCACAACCAGTTTATACAAATACCTACTGTTAACGAGGTGCAGTAATAATTTCAGTTTACTTATGAGGCGGTTCATGTGAAATGTGCAGAACGGAACTGCAAAACTCACCAGGCAAAGCTTTGTTTGATTAGTTCGTACGATCAAAAAAATTCTCACCGGTTCTCTGTGGGTGACAGGCAAGATGGTGAGACTCTCTACAGGCCTTGGGAGGCTCCCCATATCTTGGTTCTGGCTGTGGGATGGAAGAGATGCAGGCTTTCCCTCAAGTTTGCGGACCTGACGCTCTCCTTTGGCGGTGGATCCAGCGCTAAGTTTGCGGACAGGGTTTGTGAGCCATTTTTTAAGGGTGCTCACAGAGCGCCTGGAGCCTGGGGAGCTGGGGGCCGAGCTGCCTGATGCCTGTGGGGGCAGCGACGCCACGGAGGTGGAGATGCTGCCCTCACTGCCTGCTGCCGAATACGAGTCTGAAGAAAAGGCATAAAGAGACAGGAGAAGCAAAAGGTTACTGGCGAAGGAAAACAATCAATAGATAAGGGTTAAATGGGTCATGAGGCAGAGTAAAGGCTCCAAGTACAGACTTAAGTTAATCAATGAATCTGTGGACTTCGACAAATGTGCAAAAAGAGCATTTTGTTTCAGGGACACAACCCTCGCTTGACTAGTAGACGAGGCTTAACTGCAGGTGTGCGAGGTGATGCAGAACTGAAGGCAGAACACATGTCAACACACCAGGAGTGAAAGATTAACGAGAGAAATCAAAATAAAGAGCGGAAATATAAATTTCTGTTCTACAAACACGGCTGTGCAGGTGTGTAACTACACTATAAAAGATGTTTTCATTATGCAAAGCAGACTTTTTGTCTTCTTTTTTTTTACATTGCTGAGCTGTGCACCAGTCCATGCCATCGTTACTTGACCACATTCTGATGCAAGGCCGACAGCAGAGGTAATGAGGGTCGGTATTTGAAACAAAAATACACTAAAAAGCAGTTGCAGATTGACTGCTGCACACTGATGTCAGGAGGACATGGGAAGTGAGTTGGGGGGTTGAGCTGGGACCGGACATCCTCTTTAATCCTTTTTAGAAGGGGAGCTCCTTGCCGGGGACTGTTTGTTTTTTCTTTATTGTCTTCCTTTCCCATCTTGCCTCGGCCAATCAACCTACCGCCCTTCCTCCAGCCTTTCTCAGTCCTGAGCTCTTCTTCTAAACTGTGCGTCGGGAGTGTTTCATCTCTTCTGTAACAATTTAGTCATATTTCTTATCCATCTTTGCGCCTTAATCCTCTGACACTTGAAACTCTTTCAAGAAAAAACTATTTTCCATTACTTGTAAAAAAAAAAAAAAAAAAAAAACTTTGTAGTTTATGTTGTGCATCTGTTCATGAGAAGACAACACTGACCTGATTTCAGAGCGCTTTATTTGAGCCACAGTCTGTTATTGCAGTTCTCAGCAATAAGATGCAAACTTAAACCCAGGCTAAATCATTCAGCTTAGTTCAGTGTTCATAATTAAAAGATTTAAGAATCTCCACAACTTTATTCACTCAATTTCTTTGTCTGAGAAATTCAATAGCAGCCACAGTACTGATCAATAATAATGAGCTTTGTGCTCTGCACAGCACAAAACTCACAGTGTTTGACGAATCATTAACCTCAGCGCAAACAGGCCATGCTAATAAGATCGTATTTCTGCTAATGCAGAAACTTGTGAATGGTAGGTGATAACTAAGAAAATAACTTTAACTTGTGTATTTCCACCATAGAGATACCATTTCCTCTATTTTTCCCCAGCATGTATCATGCAATTTTCCCATCCACTTTTCTTTTTAATTCCCACCCAAATATCCATATAAAAGTCTGCAAATAGAGTGTATAAGGAGATCTAAGCCTAGCAGAAGGAGCATCTGAACAGAGCAAGATAAGGAACACAAGCAAGTTTAAAGAAAAAAGATGGTTGTACCCTGCAGGGAACTATTGGGATATCAAAATGCATCTGAGAGCCATTGTATTTATGGTTGCATCTGGAAGAAGCAAAGCGTCCACCATCTGTGAAGGTTCCCCAGTCAGAGAGAAGAAAGGATGTGAAAACGCTGGGGAGCACATGTGATATTGTGCACCCTCCCAACCCAGCTCTCCTGACCTCTAACAGAGGGCCAGACCCAGAGGTTTGTATTTCCCAAGGTTCCTGCTCAAGTTTAGCCAGGTCAGCGTTTGCAGTTCAAAGTGCAGAGATACAACCAGCAACATTGTTTCTAACTATCTTGAGGCATCAGCTGAAGAAATAGGCTAAAGAGACTGACACCACTGAAGCGCCTGGAAGCAATTTGAAATGACTGGAGACAGGACAGAGCAGCTCTCCAATTCGAGGCTTTGCATCAGGATGATACAGTAGCTCTGTCACACGTACAGATTTACGATGCACAGAGCGTACATTATTTACTGGTTTTATAACGACTATCCTTACATCTGTCACCATGGCAACTGAGCACTTCCACTGATCATGTATTCTTTGTACCTTATACAAGTCATTACGGAGACATCAATAACACTTTTGCACAGAAACAGTGAGACAACTGTAAGGGGAGATGATGAGCTTCTCCTTAGAGAAACCCACCTCCGCTCGCCCCACACATTGCAAGATAAGTGGAGTTAATACTGTTATACACCTACAAAGAGGAAACTGGGGGGTGGGGGGACTATCCTTCCCACTCTTTCCCTGCTGTGCTTCATGCTGATAGTGCCCACTGAAATTCATCTCCATAATGGCACCACAAAGAAAAGATTACCCACGCTGATTTTGTTAATGCAACTTGACTATTGTTTATGTGCTTATAACAATTAAGAGTTAAGGGCACAGGAGAAAAAGGGCTGCATTAAGCTGCCCTGATCTGTGGTGATTTGTTAATGCTAGGTTTTCACCACTCGCCCACTCGCTGTCTGAGAGGATGAGCGAGTGCCGGGGCGGGAGGCTCATCCAAAATTGCTGTACTGTGTAACTTTGTAGCCAAGTGGGTATCTGTTGCAAAGCACTTCCAGATTTTTCTTAGTGTTGGTCGGTCACAATACAGAAAAGAGACAGCCCACATCATCTAAGAGGGCAACTTAAGAGAGCCATCTTTCACTATTAGTATTTGTACGGTATTGCAGAGTCAATACAGCTATGCAGCAATTTCTCTTTTTCAACTCACAGTTGGTTTCTAGATTAAGCAACTAATAAGTTGGCACAAGACTACAGATAACTGTCTGTCACTATTTCCTAAACCTAAGGTGACTTCATCAAATGTCTTGTTTGCTCAAGCACAGCCTAACCCAGTTTAGTTCAATTAACTATAATTCAAGCCAAGGAAAAAAAAAGAGTTACTCGTTTGAGAAGCAGAAATCTTCAGCTGTTTAATGAATGCTAATAAACTTAAGCAATCCTCAAACTCTGTCAATATAGTGAATGATTAATTTTCCAAAGGTCAGTCTGATAAATCTATTGATTGCTGAACACTACATAATTTCACGTCCGTCCTTTTTTGTGTGGTTCACAGTCAACCATTTGTTATTACCACAGTTAAATTCACTTATAGCTGATTGAATTATCTAATGACTATATGTGGCACAGCTTGTCCAGTCATGTGGAGAGGGAAAACTTATGATTCACTGTTCTCATGAAGGTTTGAGTTAGATGTGACTGAATCAAAGGCAGGGACAGCTATAAGAGCATGTGACTGCCTGTCTCTATGCCAGGTGGGACAGACTCCTGTGGCTCCAAGTCCCCAAGTTGGTTAAGAAGATGGATGGATGGATGATGGATGGATGGATGAGTTAAGAGTAAATTTACTTTAATTTATGTCTGAAATGCAAAAGCAGAGAAAAATGAGAAAGCAAATCTCTTCCCCTCTTTTCAGGTGATTGATGGAGATAGATATGCGCTAAGTGGTCGTCCACCAGAAGAAGTCTGCTCTAACTTCTGTTTATTGATTGCTGAAGAGTGAGTGCTGCTGAGCCAACAAATCAGGCTAAAAGCGTTGGCTTTAATGGAGCAAACTTCACAGCCCCCTCCACTGTGGAGTTCCCTGTCAATCCCATGCCTCTCGGGATCATATAGGCAATTTAGGCATTACTGGACTCCACAAATAAAAAATAAATAAGCAGACATGCAGGTGCCCATATGCTTTTTTTTTCCAGAGAGGCTCTCCTGATGGGCGCACAGGTGCAGGCTGTCAACCTGTTATCCAGAGTCATCAGCCTGTCAGTGTAACAATACACAGCATTAGAGGCGAGCATCCTGCTGCTCAGCACTGTGGCAAACATGTCAAATATCCTGCTGAGTTTGACAAACTTAGAGCTGCCATTCAATACTAGCACCTTGTGGCTTACAGCTCTGGGGAATTGTGGCAATCAACACATAGGTGCCCGCCCGCGTCATTGCTAACAACTCTTAACACAGCACCATACTTATCTTCTCGATTCTTTCTCTCTCACTCACTGCCCTCTCCACCTTATGCTCTTCAGCCTAGACTCAGCTGCTATATTACATTTCACCCACTCAGAGGAAATGGACACCCTTTCCATCAACCAGCAGGGCCCGGTCTGCACTCACGTTCAAACCGAAAGAGCTGAAAGACCACGAGGCAAGTACCTGAAGCACATGACGGAAAATGTTCTAACCAAGGTGCTTTTTACAATGAAACATTTCAAATCATAAATTGTACTCGTCTTTTTCTGGCTTTTCCTTCAATCCTCCCTCCTTCCTTTCTTTTTCACCCTGACACCTTTTTCTCTACGATAAGTTCCTCCTTCTGCCACCCCGTTTGGCACTCTAACGCACTCTTACCCTCTGCATCTCTGTGCACTGCAGTGTTTTTCAGATAATGACTGGGAGCAGGACACTGCACAGCTCCCTCCTCTTATGCAATGACCTCCACTGCACTGCCCCGAAGCTGCTGAGTGCAGCACAAGTTCGACATGCAAAACAAGCTAGCAGAGAAGACAACGCTACAGAAGTAAAAAAAAAAAATGTTTTTAAAAAGTTTTTAATCCTTTTTTATTCTCCTTTCTTATCTTTCGTTTTGGTATTAAGGCTTAAGCAACTGAATCCACAACCTCAGGAATCCTCTGACAGTCTAAAGCAGAGGCTATGGGGTGAGCTGCTGGGAAGAGCAGGGATTCTGTATAAAGATTAAGCAGCAGAGGGGCAAAAAGATGCCAGTGTGATTAAAGTTAAGAAGTTCAGTGAGAGTATGGGAGGAAACACTGACGAGACGAGCGGAAGGAAGGCCATGAGGGCACAAGCGACATACACTTGAGTGCACATAAGCAGGAACTGTGCTGATTTTTAACTGTGGGCACTGCAACAAAGACATGTGCAGCAGCTCAACTCTTGTCGTCCTTGTGTGTGCCATATGTGAGTGTGTTCGTGTCAAACCTTTGGAGTGACACACTGCAGTCAGACAAGTGAACAGTGGTTTCCTGTCCTCCTACTGACCTAGTTTATACGCACGCACGCACACACACATCCACACACCACTGTTATTCCCAGAGCACAGAAGGAAATATGTGCTAGACACATCAAGTGACACGCAAACAAGCCATCAGAGTCAGTCTCCTGCCATCATCGCCCACAGCCAGACTCTGTGGCATATTCTTTATCAGTTTAATGCATCAAAGTGCTGCCAGTCACCAGAAAAACAAGACCGAAAAAAACCACGCTGGCATTAATCCTTTCGTCTGTGGAACAATGTGAAAGAGTAAATCAGACACTTCTCCTGATGAGGGATTATGAAACAGCTCTAATTGATAGTCAGATCTAAACCACTACTGCTGCCACTGACTGTGAAAATCAGGTCAGTGGGAGTATAGCAGTGCAGTCAAAGTGGCAGAGGTTGTGGATATCTCACCTGAGATTTCAATCAGCATTTTCTTTCAACTTGATTCTTAATTTGCAATTTTAAAAAAAGAGGCTGTGACGGCAGTCTCACCACAGAGACTGTCTGCAAGCTCCCAGCAGTGCACAGTGAGAGACTGGAACCATGTTTGTGGTTAGTGGCCTTGAAAACTCCAGACATTCCTCTAGAACCACTTAGAGAGAGACTTGCCAGATTCCGGATTAAGGTTGCAGTGTGGTCCATTTCACACAGATTTATTAACTAAGCACCACAGGATCAACAGGTATTCAGAGATGGAAAGTCCCATATTCACAAATCATGATCCAATAATTTAATCAAGAGCCAGAGTCAAGTCATTTACTGCCCCGCTTTCACTGAACTGTTACCAATGGAGAAACTTTCAAGCAACAGAAGCTCAGCTCTACTTACTCTGAGACAGTCATTACACCCTGCATATGCAGTAACTGCTAAACTCCAGATCCCAGTTACTATGTAACTCAAGCTTTCTCTCTCACTCATTAAAGTTTTAAAAAATTCCAATTGTATGAAAGTGAAAAGAAAGATTTGAACAGTACAAGCCCAAACCTCAGTCATGCTAGAGTTATGGTAAGATGGCAATGTAGCTGGGAAATATTGGTGTTTACCCAGTGAGTACATTCAATTCTTTTATATTCGGCAACAAAATGCAAGTAGTCATGGCAGCAGGTCACCTGGTGGGATGCAAACTGTCTCCAAACAGTGGCGGTCTGACTCAAACTGACTGCAATCACTCTCAGATTGGTGAAGGTATGCAAATAATTTCCTTCCAGTTTAATAAATGCAGACAATTTGGCAACATCTTGTTGTTTGTGCATGTCTTTGTAACAGGGGACTCGACTCCTCTGGTTTTATTCTGATCATATTCTTATTTAAAAGCAATGTTGCAGAGCACCTATGCCATTTTACAGTTAAATCGCCTTCCAACAATAATTATGTCACTAGTTTTGGAGGAATTTGTCAATTTCTGTTTGAGAGATTTAAGATTTTGGCTGTACTCTGAATGTAAGTAGTTAATTTGAATCTCTGTGCATGTGGACAGCAACAGGTTTGCAACAGATAGAACAGATTTGCAATTTTTGCTGATTTACTACATTTAATTACAAACACATCAGCTGTAATTTCCTGAGGTGCATTCGATTGTCAACTGATAGCAGACTGACAGCAGACTGACTCCATGTTATTGCAGTTTTATCGCCAACGTGATGCACCAAAGTCCCCTTGAAGATCACTGACTGTCTTAGAAGTCAAGGAGATCACAAGTTTATTGTAAATGGTTGCAGTAATTTTGGTCTCCACCCCCTGGTTCCCCTGGTGTGACCGTAGCATAAGTAAAAAAACTAATAAAGTCTAAATGTGCTATAAATGTTGCTTTTCAAAGTGCACAGCTTCAGTTTGAAGGCAGAAAAAGAGAACAAATGGATTTGATTTTTATAAATTCATATAAATACTTTCATTTCTTGTAGACCACATCTTTCACACACATGAACACCCCACCTCCATAGCTTTGTTTCTGAATGATGCCCACCTATGGCAGCCGTAACCTTTTCCCTATTTTTTCCTCTTATGATCAGTTAAAGTTGTGAGATGGACCAAATAAATCCTTGTCAGCTTGATACGTGATAAGCTTCTCAATATTTTCCCCTTACTTTGCATCTCAACAATAGCCAACTCTAGTTGAGGGTGTTCGGACATGTTTTTTTCCCTTAAATAGATAAACTGTCAAAGTAATTTTCTCTCATTACTACAGTACTTTGTTTTTGGGGGAGCTTTCTCCAGAAGAAGAAGATATGAGATTGAGATGTGACAGAGAAGAAGAAAATATTTAAACAGACATCCTTTGTTTATCATGAATGATACCGTGCACGTTACATGTACAATACGAGGCCCAGAGGCTGAAGATCAACGCAGCAACTGCCTGTTTTGCTCTAGTAAAGAAGCGCTAGCACACCAAAAGCAAAATGACTCATTATGCTTTTATTTTTTGATTTTATTTGTACGTAATCTATCAATAATTATATTTGATTATATTTAGTGCTACATTTATTTTTACATTACTTTAACCCTGTAGTTGTTAAAGCTGGACAACATTTTAACTGTCAATTTATTGCTTATATTTTATATTATAAAATATCTGCCAATTTGTTCTTACAAAAATAATGGAGAAATGAATAGGAACTGTTTAGTAGAAGTATGCAGCAGCTTAAAACGTCACAGTCACAATTTTCTTTTCCCAAAACAAGAACTAAAAAAACCTAAACTGTGAAATGGATGTTTTCCTGTAGGTGGATATATATCAACCGCTCGTGCTCCCAAAGTAACCATAAGGTTGTTCAGTCTTTATATGAGGTCCACTGAAAAATGCTTTGAGGCATTTTGGGAAAATGAGGGTTGGAAAAGTACTTAAATGACCTTGCAGGCGCTGCATGGCACTCTGATTTAGTGTGTGTGCAATTGTGTGTATATCTTGTGCCAGTGTGCGTGTGTGTGTATGTATGTATGTGCACCCGGATAATCACAGTGATGATCAGCACTACTCTTTTTACCCTTTTTAGCAATAGGAAGCACACACCCTGGGTACTGTCGGTCATCACTATGATTATCTAGTCACACACACACGCATTCACAGACACACACTCACTCTAAAAAAAAAAGTCAGAGAACAAATGGCTGGCACTTGTGTTTGAGGTGGTTGAAAACAACGAGCAAATTAAAAGCGATTGTGATTTCATATGGCAGTGCCAGTCAGGAGGCCTCCAAGGAGAGCTGGAGACAGAGCTGCGATGCACGCTGGGTCGCGGGTATGTGGAGCCTCTCCTTTGGCCCCAGTCTGCCTGACAGCTCCAGTACTGTGCTCTTGCAGTTTGTAGCTGGCTGTGCACAAGGTCAGTGCTCTGCACTGCAAGTAACCATGATGGCTTTATAACAAACTGAGTCAACAATGTGAATTGTTGATTTGACACAAAACTGTCTAACTTCTCTTGTCTCAGATATGCTCTCTCATAAAATTATATCCTGAGTATCCAAGCGTTCAGAACATGTTGTGTATTTGGAGCAAGCATGCGAGGTTTGTGTGCAAAAACAAATATCTCAGCTTTCATTGTAATGGGGCACACAGTTCCGACCTCGAGACCTAAAGATGTGCTGGCATAGCGATTCTCAGTCAGACTTGATGTGCTTTCCAGACACATATTCTCATTCCTTTCCATAGCTCTCCACCTCTCCCCACTCTTATTGCCATAGCAACTAAACCCAGAAGGAGAGAGAGTGAGGGACAGCCGCACAAAAGATTAGCCATCAGCAAGAAATCAACCTACACATGTGGGCGCACGCACTCAGTCTTGTTTTACATAGCAATACACTCGTGAACATATACCTGTCTGTGACACACACACACGCTTGCACGTGCACACACACACAAAGCACAATGATTACTGTAGATTTGCATCAATATTCATACAGTGACAACCCAGCAAATGTTTCCCTGGCTTATGCTTATTAGTAAGACAATGCCAGAGGCACAAAGGATGCTTCTGAAAAGCTTATTCTGAATTCAAGAAAACCATCTGCAGCTGTCAGCTTTTGTCGCTTTTCGATCAGATCCTGCATTTTGAGCAAGAGCTCTCCATATGGCTGTTAAGAGGGCATCTTATGAATACACAAAATCCATTTAAGTGTTTGAGGGCGACCCGAGGCACAGTTCCACCTGTGCCAAATCCATCAGGTGGACAGTTTTCCTATAGGTTAACGAAACTGAATAATTAACATTAAGTAAAGCAATAGAAAATGTGCAAGTGTTGAGTATACTGCCAAATATATATAATACTGTGAACTATTAGCTAGTGTAATTAGATTGTTACGGCAAAAGCAAATCTTTAAAGTCACACTCAGACACTCAAATGTTTCTAAATTTGGCATTTATAAAGTAACAGCTACAGTAGTCTTAGTTTGGCTGCTACAATGTGAATTTTGCACATAAATAAAAACTTATTCTAAAGATTTGGGGGGTTATTAAATACACATTAGGATGTTTTTACATTTTTTTAAATTGTTTTTCTCTTGAGTCCACCAATGTGGCTTTAATCCTTACGTATTGGCTGCAGGCTATGAACAGAAAGCTGTGTCTATAGTAACAATCAGTGGTGCCTGACTGACAATCAGAGTGTTGCAGGCCGATAAGAAGGAAACAGGTCAATTTTTGGTTTGCTGTCTTCTCCAGTCCAGTGTAGAAGGCAGAAACACGGGGGAAAGCTTATTTAACAATGCAAAAACTTTATGGAAGTATTTGCTTGTATCTTTTGCTTTTCTTAGCTGTGGATTCCCAGTAAAAACATACAAGTTTGTTTATTAGTTTGAAAAGAACTCTATTTTGCCCAGAATTCATTGGGATTTACAAATGCTTAAAGGGACAGTTCACCTCCAAATTATTTTTGCTTATATTTTCTACATTCTGTAGAATTATTCATGCATCTAGGTTGTTTTGATGTAAACTTGTTTTGACATAACTGCCTGCTGTCAGCTATATTGGAACTAAATCAAAGTGACAAATAATTATTTGGAAAAAATCAGCAGCAATTCAGCACAAAAAATGCACCAACCCTGCTGTGAGCACTTTCATATAGAAACTGCAAAGTGTGCAGGTAGCTAGCATCACAACAGCAATAATCATATCTTGTCCCATTGTGCCTAACACAATCCTCTTTGCAGATGTGCTTCTTTGTGCAGAGTGACATGGCCCAGGTATGATTCAGTAGATGGATAATAGCTGCCATTAGAGTGCTCAAAACAATGTTCGTGCATTTTTTTTTATTGACTAAGCAGGTCAGCTTTTTAAACGTATGAAAACATAATTTCCATTATACTGAACAGATGACAGACATTGCTACAATCAACACTTCTATAACTAGTCAACTGACGCCAAAACGGGCAAAAGAAAACATTTAAATTAAATTTTGGTGTGAACTGTCCCTTTAAGATACCCCAGAGACTCTTGTGCAACTGATAAACCATGAACTCGCAGAACTATCCTCTAGTGAGGCGCAGAGACAAACATGATGACAAATTTAGGTTAGAAGTGAACCAAACAATAATGCTCTATAAGCTGATCACAGGCTGCGAGGAACTACAGTCCCAACAGTAAATTTGATTAAACACAAGGTAAGTAAGATGCTCAGCTCCTGTGTTGCCTTGCCTTGTGCACTGTTTTGGAAAGTTTCTCACTGAGGCCTCTGTGAAGTATTCTCTGGAGAGAACTGCAGAACAGAGCAGCCAAAATCTCTCCACTCTGACAGCCAGAGGGGACACGACAGCAATCATTGCAGTCAACCTGTCGCTAAGACTTACAGCAAGCATGTTCCAATCTCGCCAAATGAAAAGAGTCAAAAGTTGAAACTTTTTTCACACCACTCACAAGTCTTTATACTGCGGCTGCTGTTTTGAAAAAAAGAAGGAGTAAAACTCCATGAAAGCAAGAGCTGAGTATTAGAAAAGCAAGAGCAAACATTATAGCCCCCCCCCCCCAAAAGGAGGCAGGTATAAAAAGAGCCATATGGACTGAAAGTGGGGGTAGAATCACGGGGGGGAAGTCGCTCCTCTCCCCCTCTGCACTGTTGGAGAATTCTTTCTAAACAAGGTATGGAATGCACTCCTGTGTTTCATAATTTGTTCCCTCATTCTTCTCCTCTGCACATTTACAAACAGAGTCCTAAGGAAGAGAAAAAAGGGAAGGAAAGACTGTGGGAGCCTTGCAAATATGTCAGGGCAAGGCAGTTTAGTAGAGCAAAAAGGAAATGACAATGAACTGTGAAAGAAAGGGACGTGGTAAAAATACATTAACCATATATAAATGTGTGTTTGTTTTAAAGGAGAAAGGGCATAGATAATAAAATAATTAATAAAGAGCGGGAGTTGAAGGAGAGGAGAGAAATGAAGAAGAGAAGCAGGAGGAGGGAGAAAATGAGAACGCCCCAGGAGTGATCTTAAAGCTCCACTTGGTCTTCATATTCCAAGCCAGCAGATCACGCAACATTCAGCCCAAATTCAGGCTGGCTGATTTCTTCATCCAGCTGGGGAGCTTCGCTTTTGCAACAGAGAAACAATATGGTGGAGATCGGCTGGGAAGGAGGCTGGGGGTTTGGTGGGAGGGCAAGAAGAGATGACGAGGTGGAGGGTGGGCTGGGGTGCAAAGTTTAAAAATATCTCAGAGTGCTGAACACAGAGCTGAGCCACGGCAGTCTAGCATACCTTCAATTTCAGCTATTTTTGTTGCTTTTTCCATAATGTCTGAAGTCTGCCTTATAAGCTGATGACAACTAAGTTTCTCTAGCTGAGACATAAAAAGACACACTGGTCCCCCCGCCCCCCCGCATTTGCCAGCAGTGCTGCTTTCTGTCAAAAGCACTCTCAACTTGTTATCAAAATGTATTCGTACATCGCGGGGTCCCAGGTTCGCTGCGGGGATCAAGTTCTTGTCTGACGGCGGCCAAACTGATGAAATGTGCAAGCGCGTGTTCTTGAGCAAGACACTGAACCCAACCACCTCGAGGTCTGCAGCACATCGTGCACTCTGACTAATCTGTGAAGGGACAAAAATAAATGTTCGGTGATTTATTCTATTTTACGAGCTGCGTGTTGATGCCGAACATTGTGGAGCAGCTAAATTTTAATCGCTGCCTGTCACGTGAGATTATTGTGAGTTTTTGCTTCTTATTTTCTCGATGGCTTGAATGCGCAGCAACTGTTTACTACGGCTGAATGCAGAACCGTGGCAGCGATACAGATGATGCAAGTTGCCCCAAAGGCCTTTGATGCTAATCATTTTTTCAATTTGAAGCTAATTTAAACTTACATATATATCAGTGTATGTTTTGGGGTGTTTTTTTGTTTTTTTAATGGTTGTCTTTGGTTTCGTTCGCCCTGTCTTTGCCGTTCAACCATGTAAATATATGTGTGTGTCTGTGTGTGTGAGCGTATGTGTCATTGCTGTGGGGGATTCTTGTCCTAACACACTGCATGCATGAGTCAACACCAGCCCCCAACACTCACAAATAGACACGCTCTCAGATGCAAAGGGAACACATATAGATGCATATGCAAGACAACGCCGACCCTTTTCCTTCTTTGGAGGATCATTAAAGAAAAGGAACACAAAGAGATAAGTGACAGCAGCAGAAAGACAAACATACTTATGGAGACACAGACAGATCCATAGATGGAAACAGTTTTATTATTGCTGTTGTTGTTGCCCTACCCTGACTGCTGCCATGTGACCTTAACCCTCTCACACACAGGTAAAGCTGCTTGTTGCCTCAGTTGTGGAACACAGCAGGTGAGGAATATGTTAATGAAAAAGAAACCATCCATCCATCCATCCATCTTCTTCCGCTTTATCCGAGGCCGGGTCGCGGGGGCAGCAGCCTAAGCAGAGAGGCCCAGACCTCCCTCTCCCCAGCCACCTCCTCCAGCTTATCCGGGGGAACACCAAGGCATTCCCAGGCCAGCCGAGAGATATAATCTCTCCAGCGTGCCCTGGGTCTGCCCCGGGGCCTCCTCCCGGTGGGACATGCCCGGAACACCTCACCCAGGAGGCGCCCAGGAGGCATCCTTGTCAGATGCCCGAACCACCTCAGCTGGCTCCTTTCGATGTGGAGCAGCAGCTGCTCTACTCTGAGCCCCTCCCGGATGGCCGAACTTCTCACCCTATCTCTAAGGGAGAGGCCAGCCACCCTTCAGAGGAAGCTCATATGCCGCTTGTATCCACGATCTCGTTCTTTCGGTCACTACCCACAGCTCGTGGCCATAGGTGAGGGTAGGGACGTAGATCGACCGGTAAATTGAGAGCTTCGCTTTTACACTCAGCTCCCTCTTCACCACGACGGACCGGTGCAGCGTCCACATTACTGCAGCTGCAGCCCCAATCCGTCTGTCGATCTCCGGCTCCCTTCTCCCATCACTCGCAAACAAGACTCCGAGATACTTGAACTCCTCCACTTGGAGCAGGAACTCATCCCCGATCCGAAGTGGGAACCGGGAACGAGTCCGGGAACAATGCGGAAAAAGAAACCACTGAATAACTGAGATATATAAATGTGTATAAAAAGTACTCTTTCCCATATGGTCTGCCTATTACAGTATCTGCCTTTAAGTGTGATCTTAACTCTGCTCCATCCTTATCTTTGTTTGGTTACTGTCTGACAGTCTGCACGTATGTGTGCTAGATTTACTTGAGGGTGCATCCCAAATAGCATTAGATGTGTGGGAGGCTGTGCCACAGAAAAGATAAGACGTGTTAGCTCAAATTGCATGGGTGTAATTCCTAACATTATCAGTGTGTGTGTGTGTGTGTGTGTGTGTGTGTGTGTGTGTGTGTGTGTGTGTGTGAGTGTGTGTGTGTGTGTGTGTGTGTGTGTGTGTGTGTGTGTGTGTGTGTGTGAGTGAGGAGAACATTGATGGTTCCATCATCAGTAGTCTTTACAGCATGTGAACTCCTTCCTCTGATTGCAAGATT
Organism: Copadichromis virginalis; assembly: GCF_057382275.1. NCBI lineage: Eukaryota > Metazoa > Chordata > Actinopteri > Cichliformes > Cichlidae > Copadichromis > Copadichromis virginalis. Next base: position 2,751,388 of record NC_140637.1, on the reverse strand, counting down.
TGAAAGTTCGCTCAAAAAGGCGTGAACAGACGTTTGCAGTCAGGGCCTTGTCAGTGCTTGTCCACTTGTCCATTCCACCTCTCCTTTACATATTACAAAATATTTCCCCAAACTCTCTGTTCAGATAAATCATTTGATAAATAATTAGGTTACCTGCTTTTATGCCGTCTGGGCTGTGAATTCAGCTCACCGTGGACAATATAAGACAAAGCATACCATCTGTTTTCAAATGGTTTGTCAACAGTCTTTGCTGGGAAGCAGGCCCCACTAATGGCCCTCTGGAAGCCAATCTGCTAATGCGCTGTGCAGACTACCGCTGGTATCAGAGCTAAAATGATACATGCCTTTCTCTTTCATTAAACCCATCTCCCCACCTGTCCATCTTCCTGCCCTCTCCATCTCGATGAGTAGTGCCCAGATCAATAATCCCAGCTCTTCTGTCAGACATTTCCTCCAACTCTTCCTACCTTCTAGTGCTCGTCGGTATTGCGATAAACACAAATCCACACACAGTGCAAATAACACCCATTCACACATTCCTAACTTAATAAGGACTCCGCTGCCCCTGCACTCGTGTCACTGGATATTGATTAAGATGTGAAAAAAGTCCGGCAGGGTAGCCAGCATGATGCCACATTGATTCAGCTGCAGTCTCTTTCTGCATATAAGCAAACGGGTCAGATTCAGAATTAAAGACTGTCCCGTGCGACTCATTTAGTCTGTGAGCAGCTGAACTTATTTTAGCTTACCCATTGAAAAGTCAAGTGTGAGTATGCTGGTCTAAGCGATAGGCATCCACTAGGAACACATATGGTGTGACATAATAGCATAGTGCATGTGATCACCCGGCCTGCAAGTAAGTGCCATTACGCCTAAGTAGGGGAATGAATCACACCGCACATGATAGTTTCCTCTTAAGTCAGTCATCAGGCTTTTTTTTTTAATTTGGAATCAATGAATGATGGAAATGCATCGTAAACAGTTGTGTCCAAGACAATAGAGCAAAGACGGCCTGTCATGATTTTAAAAAATGACAACAAAGAGGAAATTCTTTTGTTGCTATTGATATCAGAGTTAGGGATGTGGGAGCTAATAGTAAGCTGCCGCTCTGATTATCTCAGCTAAGACAGTGCAGGCACCACTTTGGGCCTTTTTTGAAAAAATGTATGCTTTAGACAAATAGATGGTAATTGATACAGTTACGTGCCTCACCTGAAACAACAATGTCTTGGGAGAAGAACGGAAAAAAGTCTGCATTATTCAGTATTTGTCTTGTAGACGCCACAGTAAAAACAATGGGAAAGTCAGATATGTGATATCTCACAAAAGTATGAGATACAATTATAAAGAAAGGAAAGAATTGAATAATATCAGGTTTTTTATAGACAGAGAGAGAAACAGTTTTTCAATAATATAAAAGTCTACAACTGACCCTGGACCCCCATGTTTTAATCAGAGAAACTGCTGTGCAGATTAATGGAGAGAGCAGTACAGTATGTGAGCACAAAAGCCAGCCGCAACATGAAAAATGTGCTTTCTTCTATGAGGAGGTTTTATAGAGCACACATGGCTTTTACAGACAGGATAGAGTGCTCATATTTCTCTTGTTCAGCTTGCAAAATAAAAATTTAAAATCTCATCTTTTCATAGTGGACCAAAGTACCCCCCGCCATCCCTGCCAATACACTAAAAAATATATAAAATAAAATATATATTTAAGGAAATCCTGACTGTTGGGATAATGTTCTTGCTATAGGCTTATTGAGAGTTCTTTTAATAGCCTGAAATGTTTCATTCCTCCAGTCCCCCACATGTTTATATATTTTGATCTAAGTGTGTGTGTATTTGCTATGATAACATGGTAGAGATGCAGAAGGGAGCTGCAGGCGATGGAAAAGGAGAATATCTATTACATAAGAGATTAAACTGAAGGAATCTAAGGTATGCATTCAACAATGCTTGCCAGCAATATGAAAATCTACTTTATGAAAGCCCCCCCTGCTAAGTACTGAACTTCAAAGGGTATGTCCACTGTTTACAACTTTGATGTACGCTTGTAAAAGGGAACAAACGCACAGCGTGCCACCACAGCATAAAATCGTACACTGCTATTAGACACCGCTGTTGTTTTAACTTTGCCTTGGAGCCACAGTGGCAGAGGTCATGCATGTGTACAAGATGGCAAAACGAACAGAGAAGAAAGACCAAAAGAGGTAGGAACATTAAGACGATTTTTTTTCCTGCTCTAAGCTCAAGGTTACACCGAGTCCTGAGTTTTGTATAAACTACAAACAACCACGGCTGCCTATGGACGACTGTGCCTGCTCATCTGACTTTGTTGTTATTACATATCATGCCACCTGCTGCTTTAACTCAACACTACTCTGGTGGACCGCTGCTATTTATGTTGCACGTCATTACTGCAAACGGAGGGGAAGACAGTGACAGGGGTGCTGCTGGGGATTGTTGTCGTTTTCTTCTGCTCCCCACTGTTTTGGGTCGAGGAATGTTTCAGCGTAGCACAGCCACCCCAACCCCCGACCCCCCGCGCGATTCATTCATCCACGTGCTGCACATAACTGAGTGACATGAACTCGTCATGATGAGGACAGTCACCTTCCAAATCACATGCAGGCTCTTTCCCTCTTCTCTATCCTTACTGGAAGAATGCATGATCCATGTCCTCCTTCCGGTTCCTCACTGTGCTGTGCTCTGTAGAACTTTTTTCACTTGCTCTGAAGTTTGTGCGTGCATGTGTGTGTGTGTGTGTGTGTGTGTGTGTGTGTGTGTGTGTGTACATCTGTTGCTTTAGCTGGAGGTGTAGGGATCAGGGCAGGGGGCCAAGGCTTACATTTAAACTGTTCACATATGCTCGCAGAAAAGAGAGAAGAGATAAGAGAGACATGGGTGGACATCTCAGATAATGTATTGGAGAAGGAGATTAGGAGCAGTGGAATGATCAAGAGAAACTGCACACACACTCACACACACGCAAACGTGCACATACACAACAAACAGGATCACAAAAGCAGTTTTTAAAGCACAATTCCAACCTCAAAGCCAGGAAAATCAGATAATCAGATATTAAAGATCAAATTTCTTTAGGCGTTCTGTGTGTATGTGCATTTGTGTGTGACACTGACCTCTGACTCGTGCATAGCAGCAGCCACACTTGGCCAGGACTTTACGGAACAAGTGTTGGCAGCCACAGCCTCTGTGGTGGCGATGGTGATGGTGGCCCCCTTTCATGCTGTTGAACCATGAGCTGAGGTGGGCATGGCCCGGGCACTCTTTCTCTCTCTCTAGCTCTCTTTCTATCTCTCTATCTATCTCTCTCCCCTTTCCTTCTCTTTTCTTGGTCTCTCTTCGTCACCCTCACACAAGTAGAGGTTTACTCCTCAAAAAGTGTAAATCCCCCAAAAAGGTGTCAGTTGATCCTCCTCTTCAGCTGACTGTACGCAGAGTTAAAACCCATATCCAAGAAACCAAGTGTAAGAATCCCCAAAAGCAATAAGCCAAGAAGAAATCCGCACTCACAGGGCTTTGCATCTGATGATAAGCAGTGAGAGAAACATTCCAGCAAGCTTATCGTTACGCTGAACGTGTTCCTTCTGTCTCTGAGCTCTCGCCTCTGTGAACTGCCTGGTCAAATGACACACTGGGAGACTGCTTCAGAGAGAGGGGGGGAGAGAGAGCGATTGCAAGGGAAAGGGAACGAGAGAGAGTAAGGGGAGGGGTGAGAAGGGTGGAGTCTGTAGCTCTAGTTGCTGGCTATTCCAGGATAGCTTTCCCACTCCCATAGTTTTCTCTCTTCCCCCCTCTCAGCTGTTTTTTTCCTCTGCTCCCTTCTGTTTCCTCTCTCGTCTGCTGCCCCCCATCTTGTCTGTTATCCTCTTTTCTACATGGTTGAGTCTCATTTTAGCGTAAGTAATGCTTAAAGGGGCTCTCACATAGCCAACTCCGAGATCAGATGAAATGACACGCTCTCTTGTGTCTGCTCGGAGCTGGCTGTTGAAATAGTAACACCCAGGTCTGCAGTGATACACGGTGCTATTTACAGCAGAATGGCCATGTTATGCTGAAGGTGTCATGCATTGTCCAGCCAGTATCAGACTCTTTCTGACAGTTTAGGAATGTTTCTTCGTGGGCTTGTGGCTCAGAGTGGGCTTTTCTGGCTGGGACAGCTCCAATATTGACTTCTGCGCTCATTTATGATCACAGAGCTCGCAAAGTGTGTTTCCATGGAGGGAACAGGCGGTCTCATATTTCACAATGTTGGCATTCTTGATGTGTGTGCGTGCGTGTGTGTGTGTACCATCAATCATTTGGGCTGATAATTTCCTGTTCTGAAGTACACAGTGGGACAGTCTAACCAAAGAAGCTCGTGGAATAAAGCAGTTTTGTATCAGTGACAAAGTTGCCCCCCGTAAGGGAATTGGGCTTTGCACTGTAATATAGTTACACCATGTTATCACCATATAGTGTAACTTCATCTTGTGATAAACACCCACTTTGTGAGGTATACCTGTTCAACCTCAAATATCTAATCAGCCAATCAAATGGCAGCAGCTCAGTGTATTTAGGCATGTAGACGTGATCAAGATAACATCCTGAGGTTCAAACTTAGTATCAGAAATACTTAGACAGGCTGGTCTGAGTATTTCTGAAACTGCTGATCTGCTGGGATGTTTGTTTATAACCATCTCGAGTGTTTAAAGCCCAAAAAAGAAAAAATGCGCAGTGAGCAGCAGCTCTCTGGGTCATAATGCTGTTTTGAAGCCAGAGGTCAGAGGAGAACGGCCAGACTGCTTCAAGCTAATAGAAAGGCAACAGTAAATACAGAAGAGCAGCAGAGGACCACACAGAGGGCCAGCCCTGACAGCCAAGAGCACAAAGCTGAGGCTACAATTCACACTGGCTTTCCAAAATTGCACAACAGGAGATTGGAAAACTGGTATCTGGCCTGATGAGTCTCAAATTTTCCTGCAACATTCAGATGGCAGGAGACAAAATCTGGCATGCACAACATGAAAGCATTGCTCTGGATACTGCTTTGTATCAATGGTTCAGGCTACTGCGAGTGGTGGGGAATGGGGTTTTGTCATACTTTGTTCCCCTTAGTACCAACTGAGCATTATTTAGAAGCCACAGCCTACATGGATATTGCTGATGATCATGACCATGACCATGGCTGCATCTAGCAGGATAGCGTGTCACGTCACAAAGCTCAGATCATCTCAAACTGGTTTCTGGATGGATACAGTGTTTTACATTATGAATGTGCAACTGACAAATCAGAAGAATGCTAACATGTTTTCAGCACCTTTTGAATCTATGATATGAAGAATTAAGGCAATTTTGAAGAAAAAAGTGAGTCCAACCTAGTACGAGACCTACAACTTAGACCTAATAAAGTGGCAAATGAGTATATTTAGACATAATCACCAAAGCGATCAACTAGGATAATAAAATATGCTCTTCAAAGTACACCGATCAAACTAATACATGCATTTACAAAACCTGATGAGTGACATTTTTAGAATTTTTAGTTTCACTCAGAGGTGCTTTTACCCAAAAATCTTCAGCAGCAGCTGCAATCTTTGACCAACATCTTTTTGCGAGCAAATGTGTCTTTGGGTAAATGTGTCTGTGACTAAATCGGATCGAGCATGGAGCACATTTGGGCATTTGTGTGTAGCATTAGCTGTGAGTGTGCATATTCAAAGGAGGAACACTGTAGAATTGTTTCCCTTTCTTTCTAAGTCAATCTGATCAACCTGAAAGCTACACAGGGCAATTCTTAACAAAGCGCTGTACACAAAGCATGCAATATTTAGATGTGTACTTTACATCAAAGCACATTAAAGTCAATTAACATCTGGATTATGGCTCATTCTCCATGCATGTGAAAGCAGAGGCTGTTGAAATGTCAGTAAGTAAAGCAAATGCATCCAACTCGAGATATAACTAGCGCGGGAAGGAAAATAAAACTTGTTTCAAGACATGCCACATATTTTGAGGCACAATTACTATTTGATCAACAAACAGTCTTTCTCAGGCCTGAAGCTGCTAAGCTTATGACTCAGCGTGCGAGCCCATCTCAATTTTCCTGGGCACATCCTTTCACAGGCTACAGTCCAACTGTGTGGAAATCACCACCTGATTACTGCAACAAAGACAGGCAGCATCACAGCACCCACTCAGGTTCCTCTACGGGGCATCAATGGAAGCAAGAGAAGGCTGAGTATCAGCTGGCACTGAACCACCATGCAGGCACACACAAGCGCACGCATCACTGAGGTGCACCGTCAGGCACTTCAACAGCTGGCAGAACTGTGTCTCCATCATCTTTCTGTCCAGTGGCAGGGTGGTGGCACACTCCTGTCAGGATGTTTCTGTCAGGGTAAACAGAGAAGCCTGGCTGCCTCACCCATTAGCCATACAAACAGAGTACTTCAAACCAGTGCATTGACTATGCAGCATTTCAGCACTCTGTACATGAAGAGGGATCTAAAGCAGATAGAAAATACAATTCTGGACTGGAGACAGACTTATGCATTATCAATTCCCAGGCTCAGGCAGCACAGTGGTTCACCACATATCTGTAAAGATACACACAGGTCACAGCTTTCCTTTCTCTCTCCCCATCACAGCCTCCATCGCTCTCTCAGTTTCTTTGCTTATAATGGATGTTTTAAGCAACTGTGATTGAAAGGGCAATTCGCTAGAGGATTCTTGAAAGGCACTGCTGAACGTCTCCATTTGTCTGATGCTGATATGGCTGCCAAACACCGTGTGAGCGAAGGAGCACAACTCAAAATGGGCTGAGAAACAGTTGATTTGACAGCAACAGAAACAAGATAAAACAAAGACGGCAAAGAAAGACGACAGCAAACTGTGTTACAAACTGAACAAATACTGCCTGCACTACCAATTAACAAAAAAACAGCTATAGAGCAAAGAAGAAACCGCTCTGGAGACACATTCAAAATTAATGAATATGAGAGAATCTTTTAATATGCTCTTAAGCTAGAAGCTGCCAGATTATGATCCTACAAGTCCCACAGCGGGGGGGAGGGGGTGCTTTTGTACTTGTTGCGTAAGGTTGATTGCAGGCGTTCTTTTAGTGGTGCCGCTTCAAAGCACGACAAATAGGAAAAAATGTTTTCATTTACAGTATTATAACAAATCTTTGGACTATTATTAGACACTCAATGACCAGATCTGACATGTACTTGGCATACTGAGTGCTATGTTTCGTTTTGGTCTTTAACTAACATCTATTTCTGTGCATCAGCCCTGACATTTAACACTGGCAGTGTCCTTCATGCAATAATGGAGTGTAATAAATGAGTACCAAAACTGGACCAGCAGACAATGCACAAAGCTTTGAACGTTAACAGAAATATGGAAAAAATGTTCCTCCCTCGGCTTGAAGGGAGGAGAGGGGGGATGTGAGGTGAGGCATGCATTAACACACATTCATCTCTCTCCTTTTATCTCTCCTCTCTGCTCACTCACTTCTTTCTCCTACTCCCCACATACAGACACACAAACACACACAGAAGACTCCTCTGCTTGTTCAGATTCAGAGACGTGTAAGAATGAATGAAATCTATACATTTACATTCACACTGGACTGGACTCGTTTGCAGATAAGCACACTAGCAAATAGATGGGTATGACATTTTTATGTAGAGCCAGGCAGCCAAGCAGGGAAGAGAGTATTATGTTTCCACTGAAAGAGAGAGTGAGCCGCATTTCAGAGTGTGTGCTCAAAGTGGAATATCAAGTGTGATTTATGAATGTGTTGTAAATCAGCTCATACACAACATTTCCTGCTCATTTCATGTGCCACTCTTGGGATGCATATATTGCAAACACTGTACGCCCTGCTGAGGTAAAAACCTTCATAATGTGTGGCAATAAATTACAGAAATAACAGCAAAATACAGAAAATTCATGTGATATAAACATGCATGCTAATAGATACAGCAAGTCTCAGTTCAGCAGATACGCAGTTGCTTATTCACAATGTGTCCCCCAACCCCCCACTGACATTAGTCTTTCTTCACCCCATCACTCTGCTAAAATCCTGCCAAAATATGCTCACTGCATTTCACTTTTATACCAATTTTTCCTTCCCCTTTCTCCTTTACTTCCTCTCTATTTTTTCCTCCCTATTCCTAAGCTCTCGCTATTTCTGAGTGCTAATTAAGGGAAACTGGCATTTTGGACAAGCCACTATGAGGGGGAGGTTGTGAAGTTGTGAAGTAACTGTCCTGTTCGTAACTCATCTGCCCTGCAAAGAGATGCTGTTTTTGTCCAATTAGACTAAACTACGCACTGCTAGCATACACCGGGGAGGCAGACGGTGTGCCTCTCTCTGTCTGTACATGCATGTGTGTGTGTGCACTTCACTAGTACCACTAAGTACCTCCCATTGTTGTACCTCATCGAGCAGAGCTGCTCTCAGGCAGCAGTTCTGCACTAGGCTGCACAGACGGGAGGTCCATGTCTCACAATATTCACACACATACAGCAAAAGATCTGCCTTTACACAAACATATACTCCCTTTCCCATCCAGCTCTTATTTTTCCAGAAATCTATCCAGCTTTCAGGTTGGAGTTTTCCAGCTTCACCTGACCCACAGCATCGCTCTCTGCCTTTATCTCCTTGGAGCTGAAGTGTAAACCTTGCTCTAAAAGCAGCATGCTACCACTGAGACTGCTGGTGACTGAGTTTGGGGCTTAAGTATGATCTAAAACGCCCCCCAAAGGATAAAAAGTTAATTAAACAAATGCAAACCCAAGGGATTATCTGCTGGAAAAAAATATCAAAAGGTGCCCCTGCTACAGTAAGAGTTCAGCCTGAATGAAATACTTCTATATCCTAATATTAAAATATAAATATTTAAATATATCCACCTTATGCACTTATTCAGTTCGGGGTCACTTAAAAATCACCAAAATACTGTTAAAAAAAAACTTTCTGTATGTTGCTGCTGTGTTCACATTTTTTTCCACTGCCCCCAAGTGGCCAAAACATATTTAGTTTAGCAACAGCAAGCTTAGTGAGCTGATGGATGTTGTGAATTCAAGAAATAGATGTCTCCATAATATACCTGTCAGTCACCACTATTTCACAGGAAGACAGTGCTGACAGTTCAGGTAACATCATCCCTACAAGAACTGAAACAAATACCAGAGGATTAGGTGCAAAAACAAATCACGGTAACATTTAGTCATTACATAGAACCTGGGAGAGTGTAGTATTTCTGATACAGTGTATAACAAAAGCTATTCTAGATTGCACATGAAGGTTGTATACATAAGATGTATAACTAATTGTGTTGGTGAGGTGGCTTTAGTTTGCCAATTAAACTTATATTTATTCTATTAATGAGAGATACATTGAAATTATACTTATGCATCTCTTCTGGGCAAAACTCTGGACTTGTTATAAATAAACAGGAATAATTATGTCATTGACTTATGTGAAGTAATGCTAATCTCTCCGATCTCTGGGCTCTATACAATACGATGCAGCTTCAGGTTGATCTCTGCCCATTTAAGGTCATTCGCACACAGTTCAGTTCCAAGGTCCTTGGGGATCAGCACTCCTTGAATGGCACACTCTCCCAGCCTCTCTCAAAACCAGATATGGACAAAACCATGGATTTCCCGCACATTTCTCCTCATAATAACTTATGGAAAAATATGAATGGTTTAATTTGAGAACCAGTGAGGTGCACTGTGCTAAACTAAGATGACTAAAAAAGAATTTCTCTCCATTCTTTTGTTTTGGTCTCTGGTTTTACACATTAGGAATTCTTATGTGTTTCATGGTTTTGCTTTTTAGCACAATTCAATTGAAAATCTTGCTCTTCCTCAACACTGATGACACATATGATGACACACAAGGTGTGTTGTGTACACGTGAGCTTTTCTTGTAGACATTTATAGGTAAAATTTAGCACTTTGTATTACTGGTTCAGTGAAGATTTGATCTTACCTCAAAAAAGGACAAAACTATAAAACCCAGAGTGCATGGACACACTTACAGCTCTCCATCAGAAATCAGTGTTTTAAATAAAGGAAATATTTGTATTATCTGGCAAGAGTAAAGATGTGAATTATACGTCTGTGAAAAAAAATCTGATTATAGTTAATCAGCCAAGTTGCAATCTTCCCTTCTGTTTCAGAGTTATGGTGTTAAATAAAGGAAAAAAATTATATTTTTAACAGAATGCTATGATATCACAGTAAAGCTGACTTTATAGAAGCCCCCTTTTCATCAGACAGACAGATGTACAGGTCAAAATCCTAACATCTAGCTCTGAAGGAGAGGTCAGGGTTAAAATAACAATGCTGTGGACACAGCCTTGTTTCAAAACAAAATTTTAAAAATGTAATTCAAACTCAAATATAGCTTTGAACTGGTGAAAAACAAACACGACAAGGTGAAATGAGGGAAAAAAGAAAGTCACTAAATTCACGGAAATGAGAAAAACAGGAATGTTTAAGAATTGTATAAAAAAAAGGGGGAATCTGAATTTGTGGATGCTGGCACTGGCCTGTGATTCCTGGGAAGCCACTAGCAGGCATCTCGTTTCTAACACATAACAGATGGCCCTTATGAGCCAACGAACCATGTCTTTGAAGAAAGCAAGGGCCTATCGTCTTTCCTCTGTCCTACATTTAGAAGGTCAGAAATTATGGAAAATCTTGAGGATAAAAATCGAATTATGTAGCACCCTTTCAAGTGATAACGTTGATGAATTACCTGATTCATTTTTCTCAACTGATAAATAAAGATTGAACATTTCTGATGTTTTTAACGATAATACAAAAATGTTAAGTAAAATTTGTATTTATCTTCGAGGTTACCAAGTTTGCTAAATTGCATTTTAAGAAAATTATTAGTAATGAATGTGGCTTTGTGTCAAGGCCATAAAAAGGTAAACGCTTTGTGATTTCATGGGCTCTGTACTGCCAGCTCCAACAAAAAATAACTGACACAGACAAAAATAAATATTAGGTAAGTAGAAAGATACTGCGGTAAGACCTCAAAATAACAAAGCTGCCCCAACTTAATGAAATAAAATAAAGCAGCATTCAGTGTGATATCGAAAATCACAAAGTGAGAAAATTATATTTGTTCATTTACATGTTACAGCCGAGTATAATTATATTCACGTAAACGTAATGTTTCAAATAAGTGACAACGTGTGTTGCCAAACCTTCTCTGGGCTAAGACGAAGTCTGTCTGGCGTTTTGGTTCAGATGTTTTTTCCTTGTGTTTCATTAATTTTCCATCCAATTTTCCATCTAGAGGAAAATGGGCTGCACAAAAACAGTCGAGCTTGTCTGGAGCTGAAATAAACAATCTCCTTTTCGGTCATCATCATTCTACATGGCCCTGAATAATGCATTTCCTTACTTTTTCTTTTTTTTTTCGCTCCGCTATTCTGAGCCCCGACCAAAAAGAATTTCTGGCTGCATCGACTTCAATAGCATTCCCTGTCTGAGTAAGACCGTTACAGATAAGCATCGCTGACAGCTTCCTCTGGCCTCACTCACACCCCTTCTGTAAGCCATATACTGCTCTGCACAACAGTTAGTGGTCTGGCCACATGGTACACACCACCAAACCTCCAATATATACACACACACTCCCTCTAACCCAAACCCAGATCCAGCAACAAAGCTCCTTTTGTTCCATTCCACTCAAGTAAAATGGCAACGCACGCAAGCCTTTCACAGAAAAATCAAAATAAGTTCAACCAACAGTGATGGGGCAGAAGGGGAGGGCAGGCAGTGGAGCATGTTTTCTTGCCCCATCTGGAAAGTATTGCTTGTGTATATGCATGCACACAAGAAGTCTTTTTCTGTCTCACGAACTCATATATGGTACATTACAGCAAAGCAATTTAAGGTTATCAGTGCTAATAGAGGATATAGAGGGTGGAGTTTAATAAGAGCAAACCACCAACATTCAGGTGACTCCAATCTGATACCTTTCCTGAGCTTATTACTGCCTAATGACCACCATCAGATATGGCAGATGGGACCCAGGCCTGTTTTGATGGCTAACATTCAAGAACAGGGTGAACTGAGAGCAAAAACACAGGCAGTAGCTAGTGGCTCACATGAACCTTATCATAAAAAGAAAAAAAGACTGAGGAGTGCACAAGGAAGGTTTCTTAAACGTTACTTCACAGAAATCTGAGATGTTTCATAGCTGGAAGTTTGCGTTTCGGTGAGCCTCTAAGCTCTGACTGGTTTGGTGAGACCTGCAGTGTTTGGTCTAGGGTCACTCGGTGCAGCACTTTCAGGTCTTACCTGTTCTTTCTCTCTGGTCTGAATTTTCTGTAGTACAGGCCTGCTGCTCCCAGTCCAGGCCCTCTGGCTCCCACTGACCCTGGACAGGCCCCTTTTCCTCCTCGCATGATGGGAGGTCTACCTCACCTCCTTCTGAGAGCTATACACAGAGAGATGCATTTGTCAGCAGTGGAGCCCTGCACTCAAGGAGGAAGTGACTGCAAGATTGTATAGAGTACTTATGGTCACATAACCACAGAACATTATCCCAGTGGCTGATTTTTTTCCAGTTTCCTGCATCTTTTTCATCCTTTTCTCCATTACACACTGAACAAGAATGTGATGGAAATGAGGCCCTAGTTTTGCCACAGAGCTTGGATGAGAACCGTTTCTCAGAAATAGGTTTGAAACTGTCTTTAAGTCCAGGGATGGAGGGAGATTAGATTCACTGTTATGGCTATGTCCTATATCTGCCGGAAAGGAAATAATCTGTCAAGATAAACATTTTTTTAAGAGAAACAGAACTTCAAAAAGGAATTCACTGGTCACTGTGGTACCCTCCAACTTCTTTTTTCTTTTTTCTTTCTGTCAAATCAGAATTTGTCCTACAGAAGAGAGGACAGGCAGAGAAAAAAAAGAGAAAGGGGGGAGGAGAATACATTTGCAGGGCTGCAATGAGGCATTAGACCTGCATGACTTTGTTTATGGTTCGATGTTTTAATCAACACTACTGAGCTTCCTGTTCCACTGAAACATCCAAGATTCCTCCAAAGCACTGAACGGAGACTTGCAAACTTTCCATACCCCTCACTCTCTCCTCTCCCTATCCACTATATCTTGATCATTTTGGGTTGATGAAAAGGTTATAGCGATGAACAACAAAGCAACAAAAGCAACAAAAAACACAACCACAAAAACTTGGCATGTACAATGTGGATTTGTGGATATGTTGTGCTCTACGAACTCTGAAAAACACCTCCATGTGTGCGTTCAGTTTGAATTTAAGGCATTATTCTTTCATATAAACAGACAGTATATATCCAAACAGATTTCAAGTGAGCCAGCTGGGCAGCAGTCACAACTCACCCACTGTTGATTGGGCATGGCCACGGAAGTAAGCACATCAGCCATGGCTCCTAACATCTGGTCAGTGCGTCCCTGATTTTTCTGCAGAGCTTTCATTCTCCTGAACACCACACAAAAACTCTACAAGCTTGGTCTCTGATTCTGATGCAATCTTCGTGTCCCGTGTCTGTCCTGTGCTCTTGTTTTCTGCCCCTTCACTGTGCACTGTGCTGCAGTTTGGAGCTGAGCCCACCTCTTTCTACCATGACACACAGGAAACCTCATGCGCAAGAATAGATCAAGGAGGAGCAGGAGGAGGGCTCGTGTCTGTGTGGGAGCGTGCACTTGGTCAGGAGCCTCAGCACGTCCAGGACGCACAGGTGAGATGGCTGCAAGTGTCTGTGCAGCTTCCTTCTCTGATAGTCTGCACTGTTTTGTCAGGAACCTGAAAAACAGACAGATTTTTCTTCTTCTTCAGCCTCCTTCTGAGGTTTTTGTAAAGTCCACAGTCTTCTTCTTTGTGGTTCTTCTAAATCATGAGGTTTGACAGTGTGAAGTTGGCCTTCTTGTATGTTTTCTGAATGCTGAAATGGAGCGCAGTGGCTGAGCACACCACCCTCCCTGAAATCCTCCTTTCTTGTTCTTCATTGGCTATACAATATCACCTCCCCCTCCCCCAAACCTCACCCCTTTCATCATTGTTTCTCTTCTGTCTTTCCTTGTTTCCTTGGTTAGCACCTGTAGTTTTTTTTAAGCTCAAAGTATTTCAATCTGATCTTTCATTGAACTCCTGTAAAACTCCACACTCTCTTGATTTTTGCCCAAGTCTCAAGCCCAAGGCAGTGACACATAGACTGTGCGAACCCTTGAGCGGTGGGGCAGCCCCAAATAAGGTATGAAAACACAGTCCACGAAGCTCAACTATTTGAGACACTGTCGCCATTTCCACATTTATCTTACTTTATTTATTCAACTGCTTAGATGCTCATTATTTAAGCTGTTAAAATCAGAAGACTTGCAACATTATTTACATTTTGACACTGCTGACCAAGTAGAGAGACATTGTCATAAAGAAGTGTGTCTGTCTTTCAAATTCTTAACTTTTATTGGAGAACACTAGCATACTTAATCAAACTTTCAGGTTCAAATGCCATGCGATTCTATCTTTAGTGTCTATCAGTCTTAGATTTTCACTGCAGCAGTCGCTGTGTTCCTCCAAGAAAAACACACGTATTGTACTCCCTGTGCTTCTAGCGATCTATATTTAATTTTTAGAACCTGACTTACATTACTGCTACAAAGAATATCAAGTTTAGTGTGCTAGCATGTAAGCTAGTGTTATTTAGGTCAGAGTTCATAAACAATCATTTCTGTCAAAAGAGGAATAATATTTCCAAATGAAATACTTTATTTATGGTGGTTTGACAGGGAGAAAGGACTGATACAGAAAAGAGCAAGTGTCACTACCAATGGCCATGATTGATGTTGATATTTCTATCAGACTGAATAAATCAAATAGAGTGCGACAAAGAGGAGCTAGGGTGGAAGTGGGTTGCAAAGCGGCTCACAGATGTGCAGCAACTGCAGGCAGCTGGGAGGATACACATGTTTTGCTTCAGTGCTGAACAGTTTGGGGAATATCTTGTCCAGTTTGTTATAGCAACAATAACTAATCACTCACAAGTCAAGCTAACACAGTTTTGTTAGTTAGCATGAGCTAAGCTAAACTTTTTTCATGTAGATGTTTTTCTTTATTTGGACGTCTCAAACTGCAAAAGCAATGCCCCTGCTCTTTAAATGTATTTTTAACAACTGATTAATAACCTATCTGATTGGCTAGTAGCAGTATTGGCACATTTTGATTGGGTGGTGTCTCAACATTTTAGTGCAAACAGAACAAGCCAAGTAAAGCATCCATAATTTAGTACATCAACAGATGATGTAACCTCATTCAAAGGGAATGAGAGGAAAGAACAGTGTCTGACGTGTCTGTGTGGATTCTCCATAAGATAGCACTGATAGCATAGAAGGGTATCTGTTCAGCTATGTGGACGGGTGTTGACACCAGCCTTTTTCAGCTGGGATTGCAGCTGCATGACTTTGTTTGATTGACTCATTTAGCAGGTCAAGGGGCAAACAGTAATGTAATGCTGACTTGTACACCTCTGTTTAAAGAACAGCTTGGTCAATGAAACAACTATTTGAAACTGGATCTTGATTTTGTGCAACTAAATGCAGACAGACCGAAAATTATCTAAAAAATAAAAAGTCCTAAAGACAGCTTGCCTGGATAAAAAGCATTATATTCTTAATGTTCTTGTCTTTTTTCCACTTTTTTTCTGCTCAAGCACAAACTCTCAAAGGTTGTATAACCAAACCTGAAAATAGCAGCTACTCATCTAAAGAATAATTCTTGGTTTAGGTGTCAGTTTAATCTGATGAAACAGATAGGTACCTTTTAATCACCTGGAAACCCACCCAGGCCCAAACTCTTTTTTTATACACCAGTCTCAGCTTTTATATCAAGTAACATCCATGTCTCAGAGTTTTTACCTTTCCTAAGCCAGAGCGCTGCTTGTGTTCCTGTTTTTGTCATATATAGTCAAGGCCAAAGGTGACCATGGTTCCACCATGACAGACAGCTTTAAAGGTCTTCGCAGCATAAATGTTTCATGAGGGGAAGACATCTCTATTGTCTTCCCCTCATTTTAGTGTGCCTTTTTAATGTTTAATGAATTCCTCTATTCTGAATGTATAATTCAGATTAAAGTTAGAGAAACCAATTAATCCCTGCAGTATGTTCTTATTGCATTCTGTAATACACAAAATTACACAATAAAAATACGCTAAGAATATGTCCCAGCAGAATGAGCTAGCAAACACCGATGCTTGTTTACCTCCTTTCGTCTCAGATCCCTGGTGTATTACATGTTGGCTGACTCTCACAGCCATAGCTTACCCTGCTGTCTGGTTAGAGTTGAAACATTGGTAATGTTACACCAACAACAGGTTGGACAATTGTTTGCTGATACATGGCTCATACCTAACCTGGTTGTGAACTTTATTAAAATAGAAAAAAAAACATTGTGTCTGTCTCAAACTGAAAGTTACCAGAAAAGCATCTGTTCATCTGTAAACTTGCCTATAATTCACAAGAATCACTACTCCTCCTAAAGTACTGGTCAAACTTACACAACGCAAAATGATCACCTAATGGCTCAAACTGTGCTCAAGGTCAAGGTCATATTTGTTGTTTCACAGGGGATTAGCCATGAATCGTGATGGCTCGTGAGCTGGATGAGCTATTATGTCATTGACATTCTGGTTTGGTTTATGTGCCATGCTGGTATTTTTTATTGCACGAGTACATCATCACCATTGGGGCTTAGTTGAGTAAATCTCAGGAATGTGTGTGAGAAACTCAAGGAAACTGACAGGCTGTGTAAAGAACACATAAAAAAACATCTCTCAAAATTTTCCCTTCCCTCACCAACTATGAACACATCAGCAACTGCTCAGGGCTAAGCCACAGTTGCCTGGCAATGACTTTTTATTTAATAACAGACTCTAATAACCATTTTTTAGCATTTTCATAAACTGGTATTCTATAGTGAATATGAGTGTAAATGGTGGTCTGTCTCTCTGAGTTAGTCTCGCAACTGACTTCTCAACTGTCCAGAGTGTACCCCACGTATCGCCCTATCACATGGATGCAATGCTTTTCTATATCACGTAAGTAAGAAATTATACCATCACATCCAAAGGCATCTAAATAACAAGCATATTACACTACACACCCAGATGTGTCCATCAAACATATATTTGTTCTTTTTATTTCATTAAAAGATCTTTTTAAATATATATATATATATATATATATATATATATATATATATATATATATATATATATATATATATATTTAAACACAAATGCTACGGCAAGGAGGAGTCAGGACGCCAGGTCAGGGGGGCGATATCATCACCCATCACCCCCACCCGAGATTGGGTACATAGCCCCAAGTGCGATAGGAGAAGGATCGTTAAGTGCGAGAGGAACTGACCTGAAAGATAGGATCATGGCCAAGCTTGAAACCTGGATCCCCCGTAGCCGGTTACCAAGATTACGTGAAGTACCCTCAGAAGGTCTGCTAGATGATGTTAATGCAGCACTACGGACAATACCTACAACCACGATTACCGACACTAACAAGCTGATCTACAATACGGCAGCAGTGATCAGTGAGATGCTTGGCTACAAGTTGAACAGCCACAAGGGGCAGTACCCTCCATGGAGAAGGAGGCTAGAGGGCAAGATCAAAGTAGCACGGAGGGAGGTTAGCCAACTAACGGAGTTGCAGAAAGGTGCGACAAAGAAGGTGCATAAGAAATACAGCAAGCTGTCCATACCTGAGGCCTTAGAAACTGCCAAGCAAAGACTCACAGCCTTGGCCAGCCGCTTGAGAAGGTACACCAGAGAGATAGAAGGCAGGAGAATAAACCAGCTGTTCTCCACAGAACCAGCAAAGGTGTACTCTCAGTGGCAAGGGAACAATAAGAGAACAGCACCACCAAGGCTGGAGACCGAGCAATACTGGAAGAGCATATGGGAGAAGGACGCAACCCATAACGGCAATGCTCAGTGGCTAGTGGATCTGAGGGCAGACCACAGCAACCTCCCCGAACAGGGTCCAGTAACCATCACAGTGGCAGATATCCAAGAAAGGGTCTCCAGTATGAAGAGTTGGACAGCACCAGGGCCCGACATGGTTCACGCCTACTGGCTAAAGAAGCTGACTGCACTCCACGAGCGTCTAGCAGCACAAATGAACCAGCTGCTAGTTAACGAGAGACACCCGGAATGGCTAACCGAAGGTCGGACGGTCCTGATCCCCAAGGACCCCAAGAAGGGACCGGTCCCCTCCAACTACCGACCAATAACCTGCCTCAGTACTACATGGAAGCTCCTGTCAGGCATCATATCGGCTAAGATGAACAGGCACATGGGTCAATACATGAGCGGGACACAGAAAGGAATTGGCAAGAATACCAGAGGCGCAAAACACCAGCTACTGGTAGACAGAACAGTCAGCCGAGACTGCAAGACCAGACTGACCAACCTGTGCACTGCCTGGATTGATTACAAGAAGGCCTATGACTCAATGCCCCACAGCTGGATACTGGAATGCCTAGAATTGTACAAGATCAATGGGACCCTAAGAGCCTTCATCAGGAACTCAATGGGGATGTGGCGTACAACACTAGAGGCCAACTCCAAGCCCATAGCACAAGTCACCATCAAGTGCGGGATCTACCAAGGAGATGCTCTGTCCCCACTGCTGTTCTGCATAGGCCTGAACCCCCTCAGTGAGATCATTAACAAGACTGGCTACGGATACCGACTACGGAACGGAGCAGTTGTCAGCCACCTCCTGTACATGGATGACATCAAGCTGTATGCCAAGAGTGAACGAGACATCGATTCACTGATCCACACTACCAGGCTATACAGCAATGACATTGGAATGTCGTTCGGACTGGAGAAGTGTAGTCGGATGGTAACAAAGAGAGGGAAGGTAGTCAGAACTGAGGGGATTGAACTACCAGAAGGCAACATTGCAGACATAGAGGACAGTTACAAGTACCTGGGGATCCCGCAGGCGAATGGGAACCATGAAGAGGCCGCTAGAAAAGCTGCAACCACCAAGTACCTGCAGAGGGTCAGGCAAGTCCTGAGGAGTCAGCTGAATGGTAAGAACAAGATCCGGGCCATCAACACGTATGCCCTGCCCGTGATCAGGTACCCTGCTGGGATAATAGGCTGGCCAAAGGAGGAGATAGAAGCCACTGACATAAAGACAAGAAAGCTCCTTACCATGCATGGAGGGTTTCACCCCAAGTCCAGCACCCTGAGGCTGTACGCTAAGCGGAAGGAAGGGGGCCGGGGACTGGTGAGTGTCAGCACCACAGTCCAGGATGAGACAACGAACATCCAAGAATACATTGGGAAGATGGCCCCAACTGACCGAGTGCTCAGTGAATACCTCAGGCAGCAGAAACCCAAGAAAGAGGAGGGAGACGAGGAACCATCATGGAAGGACAGGCCCCTGCACGGTATGTACCACCGGCAGATAGAGGGGGTGGCTGATATCCAGAAATCCTACCAGTGGCTGGACAAAGCTGGACTGAAAGACAGCACAGAGGCACTAATCATGGCAGCACAAGAACAAGCTCTGAGCACAAGATCCATAGAGGCTGGGGTCTATCACACCAGGCAAGACCCCAGGTGCAGGCTGTGTAAAGATGCCCCAGAGACAATCCAGCACATAACAGCAGGGTGCAAGATGCTAGCAGGCAAGGCATACATGGAACGCCATAACCAAGTGGCCGGCATAGTGTACAGGAACATCTGTGCCGAGTATAACCTGGAAGTCCCGAGGTCAAAATGGGAGATGCCCCCAAGGGTGGTGGAGAATGACCGAGCTAAGATCCTGTGGGACTTCCAGATACAGACGGACAAAATGGTGGTGGCTAACCAACCGGACATAGTGGTGGTAGACAAACAGAAGAAGACGGCCGTAGTGATCGATGTAGCGGTTCCGAATGACAGCAATATCAGGAAGAAGGAACACGAGAAGCTGGAGAAATACCAAGGGCTCAGAGAAGAGCTCGAGAGGATGTGGAGGGTGAAGGTAACGGTGGTCCCCGTGGTAATCGGAGCACTAGGTGCGGTGACTCCCAAGCTAGGCGAGTGGCTCCAGCAGATCCCGGGAACAACATCGGAGATCTCTGTCCAGAAGAGCGCAGTCCTGGGAACAGCTAAGATACTGCGCAGGACCCTCAAGCTCCCAGGCCTCTGGTAGAGGACCCGAGCTTGAAGGATAAACCGCCCGCAGGGGCGTGCTGGGTGTTTATATATAATTCCAACGACAGGGAGGGGGAATATTTTCATAATTTTATTTTGCCCTATTTCCTTAATTTTTCCCAACCATGATGCTGTCCATATGAAGCTTCATTTCTTGTCTGAATCCCACATCCCTGAACAAATCCTCTCTGTCAATGCAAAATGTATTTACTTACTCATCAATTAAAGCAACTCCACCACACCTTATCTTCCCATTTGTAATAACATGATCTAAATATATGTTTAAAATATGTTTAACTATTTCCTGGATGCTGGAGGATTGTACGTGCTTTAAGGCAAATAGCATTAGAGGTGTTCTGTCTTTAGCAGATAAATGGAATTAATATAGCAGATGCACGGTCCTGCACTGACTGCCAACAGTCTAATATTAGCTAAGCACATTGCTGTTGTTAGAATCAGTCACTAAGCTGGCTAAACTTAGTCCACTTTGTCCCAAGCCTCTTTCTTTTGCTCCACCGCTGATTTGTGCTGGGTAATGTGGTGTCTGGGGAGAGGTTGGGCTGCCTTTCACAGTGATGAGTAAATGACTCTGTCAGGAATTTGCAGAATAGAAAGAAAATAACCCCGACCCTAAAAGGAAAGTCTGAGTACTATCAAGAGGTGGGAATCAGAACAAAATGTACTTAAACTTCTAAATCTCATTCACAACTGATTTTCTTTGAGAAAATGACTTAGAGGTTGCTAAATGTGCTATGCTGCCCTCATCTGGTAAACTTGATTGGCCTTTTTTTGTAGATCTTAAAGAAAAACGGAAAACATCCAAAGTACACCCTCAATCACTACCCCACCCTGTCATGCCAAACAGACTTCCTTTTCCTCTGTATTATTTCCTGTCAATTTTATTTCTGCTTTGCTCCCAGAAGCTATAATCTTCCCCCCACAGGCATGCCCTTTTCTACTCTTCCTGTGTTTCATATCAGACCTACCTCAGGGTCTTGTGTCTAAACATAGAACCTTTTCAGTGACGGTTAAGGTTACTGTGACACTATAGGTCCAATCTGATGCTTTAAAGCCAAAGAGGTGTCTTCGGATAAGGGCTTGTCAGTGGGACATTTGATGGGATTTCTTGGGATTATGATGTTGGAGGTGTGTCAGCTTCAGCTGGCTGTTATCAACATGCTTGTTTGTTAACTCTTGAAAGCAGATAACCATCTATAATTCTCAGGATCAAGCAGCTTTTGAATGAATGTCCAACCTTTATTATAACAGCTTTACTCAGTTATGACTGGGCTCTGCAATGATATCTGCTACTTGAAATAATGTTGATCTTTAATAATGCAGGAGCATTTAGTGATTATAATTTGTTTAAATTAAGCCTAAATTGTCTGCATGCCTTGTTAAAAGTTTGTAGATTTCATTTGGAAGTGTAATAGCTAAGGCCTACAGTGAGGAATCATGTTATTTTTTATCTTGCTGAATGCCACCACACAAACTGTACTCATGTCCAGGCTGTCCATTTCCAAGTTTCATCAGAAGAGGGCAGTCAGCAACCCCTCTGAACAAGAGGTGCTGTCACATAACACAGGCCAACAATCATATGCTTGAAGTGAAGGCTTGGCCCTACTCTAATTTAATATAAGGGTTAATCTGTTTACATGCACATTTGGACCCACGTAACTGTAACACTGATGCTGTGAATACACCTGTTAACAGGATATTCCTGTCCACATATGAGATTCGACACTGTGAGCAGAAAGGCTGTGGTCACGGTTCAAACGGGACATTACTAAACCAACAATGCTAAAAAGTTAACCTAATTTATTTCCGTTATAATATTGGATTCAATATCAGACTTGCTTAAATAATCATGTTAATATGATAATTAAATACCTACAGATGAAGTTTGTGGATAATGAAATATAACTTATGCAAGCACTTCCTCCTGAACAAAATGTATTAACTGTTCATGCCTCATAATGTAAGGACTGGGCATTTTCAAACCAGGTGCTTACACTCACTTCCACAGTGTCTGTGCCAATGCACAATAACTTCATCTTGTGTGCCATTGTTTTTCCCCCATAAGTGTTAGTTTGTTGTCCCAGCAGATGGATTTCCATTCCAAAACAGACCCGAGACTCTGCCTTGCATTAGGCAGACTCACTGGAATTATTCAGGCAGGGGGTCCTCAGCAGCAGAGAGCAGATTTGGGAGCAACAGCTTCTATGATTCAGTCACAGGACTTTTTTTGGACAGTTTGAGGGGTTTGCCCTGACACAACAGACGGGCAGCAGAAAGCTGCAGATGGGCAGCTGAGAGATCTGAGAGATCAGAGAGAAGTAAAAGAGAGAAGAAAGAGAAGCAGACCAACTCAAAAGACTGTAAGGGGAGCAAGTTTGGCCGCTGTCTGTTTCCTTCTCTTAATCCTTAAATCTTCTGTAATCAGGATGAGAGGAAGAGAGCACGTTGGCTGACTTAGGACAGCAGAGTCTATGTTGGGACCTGGCTGATGAGGCAACCTTACTGGGCACTAGTAGAAATGGAGGGAGGGGAAAATCTGGAGCTGCAGTCAGTTTTGGGAAACTTAGCCTTAACCAGGTTCTACTAAGCGCCAGCGAGAAGCGTGGAAGTCCAGGATGGTTTAACTGTCAAGAGGAAGTAAGAAACCAGAGGAGAAAAAAAAGAAGAGGACTAACTCATGGCTGAACTGCTTTCAGGTGAGAGCTGTGTTATTATTTTTAGTAATATTTGTTCTGACATGTGTTGTTTTTGCTTTAGTTTTTATGAACATTCCCTTTTTAATCATCTTTATTCCACCGTTAAAAGGCAAAAAAGACAGCTGACATTTAGAATTCAGAGTAAGATGTCTGGCCAGATTGCAAGGTGTTGCTCAACAGGAAGTGGAGGCCACAGTGGCCTACACATCAACACTAAAGTCAGGGCATTTTATGTTTGTGCAGAATGAGGAAGAGAGAGAAAAGACTTGTGTGGGAACTGTGCATGACAGAGTGCTGAAATACAAGCATTTGCTCGTGGGATTAAGGGATTTATGGACGTTAACAAGAGCTTATTAAAAAGATAACCAATTGGAATAACTTCTAATTACTGTGACTGACAATAGGTGCAAAACTAATTTGCTGAAAAAATGGGTGAGTTTTGTGGTGCATGCAGGACCACAGCCAGCTCTTCTGTTATTTCCAGTCTTTAAAATATAGAGAATTAGAACTAGCTGACACTATCATATTTCTGAGTCTTGAGAAATAGTGTCTTCAGTGGCTTGAAAGTATATTTACACATTAGATACAAACTTTACACTACAGGATATGCCAGTGTGCTGATGTATGGAAGCACAGGATAACAGTGTTAAGACACCATGACACATGCTGTCACTAGACTGGCCTCCCATTGCTTCCAGTACCATATGGCCTTTTTCATCCCAGTTGAGTGTCCCTATGCCTTCTTTCACTTCACTGTGCAGACTGAGCGACCTCGGCTCTGCAGGATTTCTTGTTTTATAGTTGCTGTTATTTATGTGTAGATTTGTGCCTTCACATTATTTACGTTTCAGTTGTCTTAAATATATTTAAATTATGAGACTGCTTTCAAGGTGATAAGTATTTACTGTCTTTCTCTGTTGTGTGGTGCCAGTGAAAAATCAACTGGCAGCAAAGCATGTTACACAGGGAGGTTACCTATGTTGTAAATCAGAGACTTACTTTGACAGGAGGGCTGAGGTAAAGCTCTTCATCCTCTTTAGGCCTCATGCCTTTTAAACAAGGCCTTTTCAGGTCACCAGATCTATTTAAAATGCTAACTTTAAAAGCTGCCAGTCTGTGTTGCTCGTCTCACAATCACACGTGAACTGGTCTAAGGAGACTGGAATGAGACAGCAGCACTTGTTAGGATTTGGCTTTTGCAAAGGAAAAACGAATTATAGACATCGGCACATTTCAAACTATGTGCACGCAGTTTTGTGTGCATACATAATGTGTGTACACCCGGAAAAGCGCTTTCAGTGTTTCGCACATCTGTCGAAGGTAACGTTACTGCAAATGAACTCTAAGCTGCTCGTGGTTTATGCATTGTTTTTTTTGAAAAACGTTATCCCCCTTTAACTACAACAACAAACACCTGTCTGCTCAATCTGAACCTATATATGTGGCTACGGAAAATAATTGTGTGAACTGTGTTCATTTCGTGTGTATGATAACAACATTTACATTTTTCTGTTTAAGATAAGGGATCTCTGCTGCAGGCCTGACACCCAGGTGTGACCAGAGTCAGCGGGGGTTCCAATGGCTGCTGCAAATGACGACCCACACCTGGGCAGTGGCCCATCTGACGACTCAAAGATCCTCCTGGATGACTCTGACTCGGGCAGTGTGCTTTCAGACGACTCCGTGCTTCCCATCTATGAAAGGGACGGAAAATCAACAGAGCCGGCTAAAACATTGTACGAGGCCTGTGCCAAGAATGACACTGCATCCCTGCGCAGCATCATGGAGAGAGGAGTCACAAAAGATGAGGTCATGGAGCTAGACATCAATGGCAGGGTGAGATACATGTCACTTCTCATTTTTTCCACACAGGTACTATGACAATGACTTTTTTTCTTTTTTTTTTAAATCAATTAATGAAGAAAGGTAACCTCAGCATCTATAATAGGCCTATTTATTTATATCTTCTTCCCCTCAGAATGGGCTGATGCTGGCTGTGTCCAAGGGTTTTGTGGACATCGTCGCCTTGCTTCACACATGCCCATTAATAGACATCAACCATCAAGACAATGATGGCAACACTGCTGTCATGATTGCAGCCCAAGCAGGTACATCTGAAGACATCAGATGACTTCAACATCAATTCCTAAGCTGATCATAGAATATTAACATAACATAAACTTTTCAATCCAGGCTTCATCACCATCCTGAACTATATCCTTAACTACTACCCTTGTGTGGACACTGAGATCAGGGACCCCCGTGGGTTCACAGCTCTCATCAAGGCAGGCCTACAAGGCAGAGAAGAGTGTGTCTCCGCATTGCTAATGCATGGTACGTCTAGATGTCTTTCTACATCAAATCTTCTAACAATGTCCCTCACCTGTGACCGAATGTCAAGCCCACATGGAGAGTCAGGATGTACACCTCAGATGTAGAGGATTTGGTTTGGTGTGATTGCAATTAAACTCTTATAGGTATAACAAATCTATTAATGTCCTATATATGTAATATAGAGGGCAAAGCCGGACATCCGATCTGTCAACTAATCTGTTTTTTTTTCTGGACTACAGAGATTAGTCCTGTATGAACTGTGCAGGGACACATTTAAGAAAGCTCTGTAATAATTCAGTCCACGTTCTATTTAAAGTTTAATGATGTCAGACATTAATCTATAATCCATCTGTGTTCATAGTGTGCAACAAAAATATCTGTGTGTATATTTGGTCAGTTAAAGCCTTGATTATTTGCCAAGTAGACTTCCAAAGTCTCCTGAGTAGACATGACTAAGCGTCTTCAGCCAGAAATTGGTTAAACCTGGGATGTCAAACTCATCTTACACTGTGGGCCACATACAGCCAGTTTGATCTCAGGTGGGCCAGATCACCTCAGTTACTTCAGTTTTATTTATTGTTTACTTTTATAGTATACCCTCTGTCAGTGTAAAGACGTTTAGCAACATAAGCAACATAAAGAAATGTTGCTGTTGTAAATAAAGAAATCTCTCAGCATGACTCTTTGGGTTTATATTGTAAAAAACAAATGTGTAAATAGCAGAAAAACACCAGAGGTTTTTGTTATTTCGTTGTTTTTCTATTACTTAATTACTGTAATATAATATGAAAAGGTGTAAAACTTAAAAATAAAAAAATAATGCAGTTTAAAAAAAAAGTATTCCCAGCTATTTTTGTCCCATCTCACCATACTGGTGCTTGCCATCTACCTAATAACCTGTGCTCCAAAAATCACCACATGGTGGTGTTGTTACGCTGAGTTGACGGCAGTTGATTTCCTCCCACTCAACATTTCTACTGTTTTCTCTCCTCGGTGTGCAGGTGCAGATATCAATGCAGTCGACCTCGTCCAAGGGAAAGGTCTAAAGGACTGGGTTCTTAGGACAGGAAGGTTTGAGACTCTGAACAGACTGCGTCGCCTGCAAACTCGTCCTATTGCAGAACAGTTCTGTGAAAGCTACATTCCTGAGTGGCCTGAGCTAAAGCTACTGGTGGCAAAGGCCACTGCAGCCAAAACAGCAGGTCAGAAGCTGAGGCAGCGCTTAAAAGACAGTCTTAGTTTCAGCTTCCCACATGACCCCCAAGACAATGGGGTCATGGACCACATGGTGCGGATGACTACAAGCATCCACAGCCCCTTGATAGCTACTGGTTGCCGTCCACTCTGTCCCACCAGCCCCCCAGAGATTGGCAAGCGACGATTTGCTGTACCGGAACTGCTTGACAAGCACAGCAGCAAGGAACTGGAGGAGAGCATGGTGTCTCACAGTAATGGCTCCATCACTTCAGCTTCACCTGTGTCGGCCACCTCTGTATCACTGACCTCTTGCTGCCAAGACTCAGAGCGCAGGCAAAGCTCACCAACAGGTGGCATGAAAAGCTTCATCCCCCGCAGCATGGCACACAGAAACAGCATCTTCCCCTCAGGCTGCATTCCCAAAATTGAAGTTACAAAATCTGGGGAGCACACTCCAAAGAAGGAGAAAAAGAACAAAAGGCAAAAGGGTTACCTGGAACCTCCTGTCTGGAAGTACAAGGAAGCCAAGGAGGAAAAAAAGAGAGAGAAGAAAAAGCAAGAAAAGGAAAAAGAGGAACAGAAAAAATCCAAGGGGTCCAAACGTTCATGAAGTGAAAACGCCCATTTTTTTCTTTCTAGCAAAACAGTTCTGAAGTGAGCAGCTGACAAGGGAAACACATGGGTGAACCTTGATCTGGAAAATGCACTGGATGGCTTTTTTCAGCATCTTTGCACAAGCTGAAAAATTATGCTAACCAAATAGAATCTGGTTTTCCAGAGACTGTGGTTTACTGGTTTCCTGTCTGAAAGGGTGAATTGTTTTTTTGAGGATGCAATTACACTGACTGCACACACCTGCGATGGTGTTATTTTTCTCTATAAAAGGATTTTACTCATCTTCATTTCATGAACAACTTCTCAGTAGCGTGCCATTGTGGTATTTCACTGCAATATAACCAAATAGCCCATAGCCAACTGTATGTGATCAGATGCCTTCAGGGAATGTATCAAAGTCACATTTAATCAAAGACCGTGAAAGGCCAAAAAAAACCCACAAAAAAAAAACAATTTAAGCTACAAATTAAAGGAAAAAATCAGTGAGAAATGCTCCATCATGGAATAATTATGATGACTCGGAACACTGATTTCTATCCCCTCTTAGACCTGAAATATACTCCCTTACAGACTTGTGCATGGCAGCTGCAGAAACCATGAACAAGTAGCTGCTCTTATTATTTTACTTTCTCTTCTGCTTGAAGGAAGAATGCACAGTTTGTGCAGTAGCAGTATTACAACAAACCAACTACTACAGATGTTTTTTAGTTTGTGCCGTATGGAAAGCACAAGTGTGTTATCTATGGTTCAGTTCCATTAAGCGTCTCAGTGAGCCATGACAAGGACCCAGCATCCCCTGAGTGGAGGTTTAATACACTATTAATGTCTCTTAAAAAGGTATACTGGAGGCATATGTGAACATCTGCAAGGACTCTCCCTGATAATCAAAGCAGTCACTGCAACCTTGCAGATTCCAAAAGTATCAAATGTGTACAGAGACAAGTAACCCCAAGCCATGCCTGCAAAATGTAACTGCAAGGACTAAGGGTTCAGGTTTTCCTTTAATTTGTCATCTTTTCTGTGATTCTTTTGCTCTTTTTTGTGTTTTGCTGTGTCACGCAAATGATGTGAGTGTGATACTATAAAAGGAACAGAGCCATCTCTGAAGCATCTTCTTTCATACTGGAAAACAATGCTCAGTGGGATGCAAATAGAAATCTTCAGCCTGCTGCTTCATATTGTTTGTTTCATCGATTATTATTTGAAAACGAGTACTGTTGCTATTCAGGGAAATATACAATAAGCATATTATTATCATCAGAATAACAAACTGCATATTCAAGAACAGAAACCTGTTGTGGACTATAGCTTAATTTTGGGATTTTTTAAATTATTCTCTTTATAGATAAACGAACTAAAATAATAAATAATAAATCATGCATTTAACTGCAATAAATATCCCAAATACAGCTAAATATGTTTAATTGTGTTCTCTGAAAACTATATATAATTAGATACATTGTGGTGAAAATTTAGACAATCATTTCTGGGGTCATTTAAAGTCAAAACAAGAGATGCAAAAAGCTCAGGTCTTCAACATCTTTATAAAGTCTGTAAAACTGAAACTGTGTCTGCGTGTTCGTGTGTGTGTGTGTGTGTGTGTGTGTGTGTGTGTGTGTGTGTGTGTGTGTGTGTGTGTGTGTGTGTGTGTGTGTGTGTGTGTGTGTGTGTGTGTGTGTGTAAGTTTGGAATAAACTGACTGACCTTTGCAAAGGTTTGTGTGTTGGTCTTTATTACTGACAAAATATTAGTGTTTGGTGTCATCACATAGTGACCAATGGCAATTTAATTTATGCAGTGATTTGATTACACTTTAACTACATGTGTTTTACGTAAAAGATAAACACATATGTAGGCCTATTGTGCCTGCTATTCAACAGTATTAATGAGCAAGTCAAAAATGTCCTCTTTATCATCAATTTGCTTTCAGAAACTGTGAAAAAGGTCTGTGTTTAAAATCATATCACGCTTGATGTAATGTTGATTATTAAAAACATAGAGACTCAATATGTTTAACGTAAAAATATTTTTAAACTACCCTGATCTACTATGCCTTAATAAAATAGAAATTAAATACAATCCTGTGAGAATAAAAAGGATTTAAGTTTGTTTTTGACTGTAGACAGAGTTAGAACTGACCTGAGGTCAGCAGCCAGCTTGTTCCAAACCAGAACCATAAGCAAACTGGGATTTAATTCTGGGAATAGTGGTGATTTGGCGATGCATAGTACTTGAACAGGAAAAGAATTCAAGGTTACCTTCGTAACAGTTCTTTTATACGGGTACGTTCCCCTTCTTGCAGTTTTGTTTCATGAAAAATATAGAAGGGACTCACCGCCAGGGCAACATTTTCCTGCCTGATCTGCATGTGACTGACGAGCCCCGTGTCGTAACCTTGATCACACTTTCACAATGAAGTTAAATAGATTTTCTTAAGCAAGCCCGTGATGCACTCGCTGCAGTGGCACTGCATGACTTTTGAACTCTGACCTGTAATCTTTTAATCCGCTGTGCAATATCGTTACACAACAATTAGCTTTCATGGGTGATAACATAAAATCAATCTTATCTTATGCCTAACAAACTGATTGTGTTTTATATGACTCATTTTGAAGATTATTGAGCAAGCAATGAACTAGCAGCTAAACAGAAAAACAAAATCGGAACATTGTCACGTTTGTGGCTAACTTCCCCACCTCAGAGGGGAACTTGAGGTCAGGCTTAAAATAAGTACCTCTCTAGAGTTCACTGAAAGAACAACACTCTTGCCATGTCTATGCAGACTCAAGCAGTAAACACACATCTTTATACACATAAACTGGGTCAGGGTGTTTGGATTGTTCAGCAGCAAAACTCTCAGAACGCAGTACCACCCTGTAAAGGCAACTATGACCAAAGTTAACACAACATTTTAGCTTATGTGTTGTGTGCACCATGCTGTCTGTGGCTAAGTTATTGGCTGTTCAAAGATATAAATGAGCAAGTCAAAAAGGTCATTTCTTTATCAACAATTTGCTTCTTTTTTTTAAATCAACTAACACTTCCTGTACTCTAGATTATTCAAAAAACAGACTCTTTAAGAAAATCCCAGAGGAAACAAGCTCTTCAAACCTCTGGGATTAGTGGGAAAGAAAATATAACTGCTGAATTCAAAAAGAACAATTTGCTCTCTTCTACATGACAGCTGATGTGAGAGCTTCCAGCTGTGTCTGCTGCCGTAAGCCAAAAAGGAGAGATTATGACGCCTGGGAACCAGGAGGGGAATTCATATTACAGACATGAAGACATCTCTCTCAGGCGCTGTTGAAGGAAGTAATGTCACACAGTGCAGCCTCTCTGGCAGCAATGTATTTGCCACTTAAGACACACATTGACTGCTGACCACAAATATGCTGTACCCAGCTTGAGTGGACATGTAACCCACACAGTAATTCCCACCACATACATTAGACATCCAGAGAAGCAGGATATATTTCTTAAAGGAAACATATGTCTTAAGGTCACCTTCCATTAACAATTTGTTTTGCTCATTGCTACTTAAAGTTTGACTTGCATGACGCATAAAGATGCATATGCAGAGTTCAACATGTCTGTTAACTCTCAACACTCAAGCGATCAAGGTGCCCCATTGTCCAAACAACCCTGAAAGCACTGAGTTCGTCCACAATCTGCTCTAGTTGTTCATTGTCAAATCATGTTTTTCACCATATCTCTGAATCTCGAGCTAGGTTTGCTAGCCATTGTTCTCTGAAAAACATTACAATGTGGTAATTAGAAGTGAAAATGATGATAAAATCAAGCATGTTCATATTTTCCCTTTGCATTCTTTTTTTGCCAAAACAACCAGTTTCATAAAGCCTTGCTTTTTTAAACTGTTTATCCATGTTGGGGTCAGGGCCTATCACAAATACAAGCGTTGGTGATACACTCTGGACAAGCCAACAGTGTAACACAGAGCTAACACAGAGAAACCATGCAAGAAAACATTTACTCATCACTGATGAGTTTAAAATTAACCTGTCTTTCGACTGTAGTAGGAATCAAGGGTAATCCATGCAGGCACAAGGAGAACATGCAAAGGTGACACAGAGAGGCCTCAGCCAGCTGATTGTTCCATGCTGTGAGGTGACAGTACATAACAAACCATGTTTTAGCAGCTAAAGAGTCACATATTTCTGTCAGAAATTAGCAGAGACCAAAACAGAGTAATGCATTTTATCATATGGATCGCCATGACCCTGAAACCTCCCTTAGTTATACTGCAATAGGCCCAGGCTGCTGGGTTTCTTGTGTCTCTTTTGTCCCATCTCCCTCTATTTCTTCTCACCGCCCCTTCCTGATCCTGGTTCTATCTTCCTGTTAAAAAGCAGCTTTGCCTTTCGCCAGGTGCTTGCTCGTAGGGCGCTATTGCTAACTGTTGTATGGCCTTTACCTTACAATATAAAGCTTAGGGTGACAGTAGCTTTGATGCTATATAAATGAAACTGAAATTTAATAAAAATTACATATTTCAAAGATAGATGTATACACTAGTTGCAGGACAGTAGCATAGCTTGAAAACTTTCTAATGTGTGGCTGTTGTAGTGACAGCCTGTTTGTGCTGCCACCAGGTGGACAGGAAATCATGCATTAAATATTGAGTATTCACAGACTGCTCAACAGAAGAAGTGCTGGACCTGATATTTACATTTTTGACAAGGTTTTTTGAATTGGTTGTTGCAAGAAAACAGACACACCAGACATCTGTTACATGAAATGTATTGAGAACAGTCTGATCTCAAGTTTAGGATAAACCCTGCAGTGGCTTCTGAACTCTTGCAAAAGCAGAATTTTGATTTTTAACAGCTGATAAAATAGATAAATAAGCGCTAGCTTCTTCTTGGCTTCACTTGCAATAATATTATTGTATCATAGAGGGGCCTTTGAAGCGCATTCCTTTCGGTGCGGCGCAGACACAGGGGAAAAGGAAAATGAGAGGTTTAGCAAGCAACAGGAAAACCGCTATGAGAACACATTCCAGGCCGAGCAGACCCTGTGCGGTGGGACAATAAGGGGTGGGACAGAACTGTATACTATTTAAAAATCTGCAATCTTGGCTTTAAATCAGGAACGCAGACAAGACCCAAAGTGTTCTTACTTAGTGAGTAAGTAGAGGACTCGGTGGGGAACAGCCAGAAAGCGGAAGGAGTGTGGTTCCAAAAAGACGGCGGTTTGTGTTCTCGGTTTATCAGCGCAGATTTGGACCGAGATGAGATAGTTACAGCTTGTCCCCCTGTCAGGACTCAACCAGCTGCCTTTTCATTTTCACTTCTGCCACGCTGCCACCCTTCTTCCTTTTTTTCTTTTAAGAAGTGTGTGTATTTACGATTTTTAACTTTAATTCGAGGGGGCCGTGAAGGGGTGAAGGAAAAAAAGGACGTACTTTTCTCAAAAACGTCGTTTAGTCGTCATCGAAGCGGCGAAGGATGAGAGTTGTGAGGGGAAACATCTGCATTAGGGCCGTGTAGACGGAGGGAAAATGAAGCTGTTGGCATTGTAAAGCTTTCTTCTACCTATCGTTGACAAAACTTGGACCAATGAGAAGCGCTTGGAGCCGTCTTTGATATGGGAGACGTGAGGCGTTTACATCTGTCAAGTTAAAAAACACAAAAACAACACGAGCAGAAACAGGTAATGGTCGTGGGTTTGTTTTCTTTTTATTCTGTTCACTGAACTATTATTATGAATCTTGTAGCACTGTAACACTGTAACACCGGATTAAAAGTTACCTTTTGACAGCGGCTTACATCAATCCACGTGTTTCCAGATGTGAACAGGTGTCAAATGGCCTGATCTTCAAGTCAGAATTAACAGCATTTACAGATTTTAACTGCGGTATTTGTTTCTTATTACTCGCCGTGTTTTTGTTATCATAGCTAATCTGTTATATTGTGGCACAGGACACGGTGAACTACCTTTATTTATTTCTATGTAACTGAGCACTACGCACAATTTAAATAGCCCACAGCAAAAATTGTGGTCTAGTAGACTTGATTTTAGAGGTGCTTACTTTTCCCTGCCCTGCGTGTGTTACGTGTCAAATGTGGCTTGTTGTGGTATTTTATTATCTGTGTCAGTCCTAAAACTCAAGTAGTGGTCACTCTGTAGTTGTTTCATACTTTAAACATAAGGATTTAACATATCCTATGTTTTATATCTTATAAATATGAGAAACATTCATCTCATTCGTAGGCCCATTTGAAGTAGTTAAACAGCATTCACTGACCACCTACGTCATTTAATTGTATCACTGTATTGCAATTTTATTTCAATGTAACATTGATAGAAAACATCGGTCCACTTCCTAAACTTAAAAAGAAAGAGTGCTTTACTGATAGTATCTTTGCACACTTACTAAAAACACAGATTTTCTTTCATACACAGGGTTTATTCTTCACGCATGGCTATTTTTACCCAAATAAGGATGTGGGTACTTCCTGAACTACTGGCATATGCCTTGTGACCTTTTTTTTCTAACAAATCTTTTAAGGTGAAAAGTCCATTCATTTTGAAGTGTGCAGAATGTGACATTTGCTTACAAAGATTTACACACATCCACACACAGGAAGTGTCTTTTGGCTGCAGCTCATTGTAAAAGTGACACAGGTTCTTTCCAAGTGGGTGCTGTTGCTGATCTCTTCAGGGTGCATCACTCATACCAAGATCTTCATGCATTTTTTTCCCTTCTTCTTCTTCTTGAGAAGCAAAGGCCACTCTCTGTGCACCGTATGTGTGAGGTACAATAATATTTCATTTGTCTTTTCCATTCTCTGACCAACGTCTATTGTAGGTATGCATGTTAGGAGCACTGAGTAAGCCATAAATCCTTCCAAGCTTGTCTTGAAAAGAAGGCACAGTGCTGCCAAGGTTACTGGCAGTTGATGACAATCACTGGATTACACGCAAAGGTTAAACGTTAAAATGACTGAATGTGATGTTTAAGCTGAGAATAAAAGCTTTTACAGTAACTCTGCTTAAAGTTACTTTCCTCCATTTTTTGGGGTGGGGGGTGGGGGGGGTGAAACGAGGCCCAGCAGAAAGGAAGTTTGAGACTCCTTTGCTGTTCCTCCCAATCCAGCTCTTAACTACACCGTCATCGCGATGGAATGAGAGATCTGTCTCTCTGTAGATGACAGGAAGCGATGTCAGTGGATCTTTTCCCCTGTGTAGTTTTAGGACAGAATGGAGACAAACAGGAGAGAGCTTAGAGAGGAAGTTTGCTGGAGTATAAAGTTAGGCTGCCCACGATTGAGGTTGTGATTACTGCACTCTCATATTAGGACCCAGTGCATGGTAAAATTATATCCAGTTGTCAGTTGTCCACCGAGAATAAGAACATTGTGTAGGAGTAGTTGTGTTTATCCTATTCTTCTCCTGGACCCACAGATTTAACACAGTTTACATTCAGTCTGAGTGATTCAGGAAGTGCGCTTTGCTGTTTGGTAGAATATAGCTTGTGGTTTTAGTGTGCCAGAGCTGTGTGCAGCGGGTTGTTGTGCACTGAGCTTGAACCCTAGATGCAAAGAATGTATAAAGATCATTTTAGTGTGATATTTTTAACCAATAGGAAACAGAAATATCTTAACTTAGCATAAGTTTCATGTTTGATTTGACACTTTGATAAGTATAGGAAACTTTAAAGAAGATCTTCCGTAGAATTGAAGGAAAGATGCACTTAAATGCGAGCCAAGCATATATAAATATTCATCTTTATTTTTTACCCATCTGGTTTCTCATCAGTGACATTTGACACGATTTGATGGAATCACCAAAGTGACTACATCCTGTAAAATATGTGGCTTGATGTGCCAAATTTAAAAGCGGATATCTGTGGTTTTTAGCAGACATGTGAAAGTTCTGCTGCCACACATCCAAAGTTCAACGGTTAACTGCTATGAGACATGTGCAGTTGGATAGATTTTTTTTTTCTGTAATCCCCTTTTTTAAAGCATAACTTCTGTGTAATTTACACAGTGTGCCAGCATGTGCAAGTGTGTGCAACTTAGATTTTTCTGCAGCTACAATTTTGAGATGCTGTGAAGGCTTAAAGTTGAAAAAAGGAGAGCTGTGCGCCTGTTATTAAACACCAAAGACTTGAAGTGAGCCTTGAACTAATGCTGAGTGATGTGGCTCCTGCAAAATCACCCTTGCTTTGTCTTTGAGACTTCAATCTGAGAGCTTTTCTTTTACAATTCTCACAGCAGAGTGTGCCACAGTTTGAACATTGACTTTTGGTGATTCCTAGTGTAGCTACAGTTTATCGTGTTACATAAACATCTCACGTGAAAGCAGTCAGTAGTAAATGCTTAATTAATTAAAGAGAAGGGAAACAGAAAACAGTCTGATTATTAGAATTATTCGTGCAAACAACACTGAATGAGTGACTGCCGTTATCTGCTGAGTTGGGTTAGAAACCTTTTAAATCTCATGTTTATTTAAAACAAATACACTCACCACCCATACTAACAAGTTACTGATTGTTAGTATCAAATTGGACTGCCTTTTGCCTTCTGAACTGCTTTAAGCATTTTGTAGCAACGATTCAACAAGGTTCTGGAAGCACTGCTCACAGATTCTGGCCCATATTGACACGATAGCATCACACAGTTGCTGGGGAATTGTTTGCTGCATGTCCAAGATGCAAATCACAACATCCAAGAGGGAATCCCCTTGACTGAGATCTGGTAACTGTGAGATGATCAGAGCTTTGTGACATGGCACGTTATCCTGTGGGATCTGGATTCGCTGTGGTCATGAACGGTATTGACATGATCAACAAATACGCTTTCTGTAACTGACCCTACCACCTGAATGCTACGGCAGAAATCAAGACTCATTAGACCAAACAGCATTTTTCTCATTTTCTGTTGTCCAATTTTTACCTGGTGTGGTCTTCTGCTGCGGTTGTCCATCTGCTTCAAACCAATGTGTTGTCCATTCAGAGATGCTCTTTTGCATAACTGATTGTAGCGAGTGGTTATTTGAGTTACTGTTGCGTCTTGTCGGCTTCAAACAGTCTGTCTATTTCTGTCTGACCTCTGGCATCAAGAAGACATTTTTGCCCAGATACCGGGTCCATATTTTCTCTTTTCTTGGACCAGTCTCTGTAAACACTAGAAATGGATGTGTGGGAATATCTTAGTAGATCAGCAGTTTCTGAAATGCTTAGACCAGCCAGTCAGGCACCAACAACCGTGTCACGCTCAAACCACTTAAATCACCTTTCTTCCCCATCCATTCTGATGCTTGACTAGAATTCTAGCGGGTCATCTTGACCATCTTGACTATGTGCCTAAATGCACTGATTTGCTGCCATGTGACTGGCTGATTTGAAAGTTCAAACCTTAGCATCCATGATGGTATGCTGTCTATTAATATACATACCTGAACATCTGTGAACATCTGTAACCTTAATATACAACATACCAATTTTGGATAAACATATACTATGACAAGCTGAAGCATGGCACTCTAGTAAAAGAGTCCAGGTAATGAACTGCACTTCAATTCTGTCACCCACTGAAAACGTTTAGCACATTATGAAATGAGACCTCAAACTGCTGATTTGCTGAAAATTGGTTTCCTCGGTAACAAAACACTTACATCATGTTGTTAAAAGAGGAGGTGATATGACAGAGCTAAACATGCCACTGCTCCAACATTTCCCAATGTGTTTCTAGAGTTCTAAATTAAAATTCACATTTCATCGTTTATTTCATATTTTGCAACTTTTAATAGTTTAATCTAACAGGTTTAAGTTCATCCTTGCTATCAACGTTAGAGGTCCGAGGAGCAAGAGAGGCTGACTTTTATGTGATGCCTTCTTATTGCGTGACTCTCAGCAGTGCAGCTCTAAACAATGAGCAGACCTGAGTCTCGCCGGCCAGCCGGGTGGGGCCACTCAATAGCAGGAAGCATAGCCATCAACATTTACTCTGCGACAGGGGCAGTCCTGGAGTCGGCGGGCTTGGAGCCTGGTTAGCACAGCGCAACACATAATCTGAGCACGCATACACAAACACTCTGAACAGCCTGCTTCCCCTAAGACCCCTTTTCCCACCCAATGCAATTACAACACAGGCAGACAGGCTGGGCCCTTTGACTGTTTGTTTTACCTCATTGCTTCCTCCTCAGAGTCTGAGCTTTAGCCCCTGTTCAGCCGCTGTTCAGTAACTGTATGCAAATTTAAGCGGAATTCATAATATTAATTACCCAACTGACTTTTTTTTTTACCTAAACCTTTGGATTTTGAGACAGCTCCTAATAATTAAACATCACCAATTGTTTTTTTCATTATGTAATTACATTACCTGGTAATATTTTTGGTAATATTTTGGTTTCCCTGCTTTTTCAGAGATGGGAAGCTCTGCTGTGCTCACAGGGTTGATAGCTGGAGTTATTTTGTGGACGTCTGCCATCCATGGAGGTGAGTTGGCGGTCGGATGTAGAAAATAATTTTCACTACTGTGAGGACATTCCCTTTGTTTCATTCAATTAAAGGTGCATTACAGAGTATTTTTGGTTCTGACGCTAAATCAGATTAGACTAATGTGAAGGGTCTGATTGCACTGCAGAACCCACTGAGAATGCGCCTCATAGGTATTGTTTTGCATCTGCAGCCTGCACATAGACTGGATGGCTCAGTCTGCTGGTTGTCATAAACATAAGTAGTTGTTTCCAGAAAGCAAGTTGAGACAAGAAGGCTGTGCAATACCTGTCAGATGTGAAATGGCAGAATAAACGGGTGCCTGGTGAAGGTAGTCAAATGCCAACTGCAGGGCTGGTTGAGCTATATCACAGCCTGTCTTCCTCTTAGCTTCCAAAAATGTTTGCAGCACCGTAAACTATTTATGGTTTCTGCAGAGTTCTGCTTGTTTTGGGTTTATTATAACACATTTATAGCAAAAGGTGTTTTGTGGCTTTTCATGCACACATGCTACACTTTAACATTTAAAGTTATATGTTACCCTATCCATCCACTGAGTCCTTTTTAGTATCATAGTTCAAAAATATGACGATTTAAAATATAAAAAGTATCTGTTTATTTAGACCTTTCTATAACAACTATTTACTTAATTATATTTGAGGAGGTAGAGTTTAGAATTTTTACATTTTCTTTCAAAACAAAGATGGAATACTTGAATTTCATGTGTTTTTGGCTTTGTTTTACTGGACGTAATTTGTGTTATTACATGACCCCCCATCTTCCAACTTGTTTCAGTGCTGATTTCATGTATTTTCCAGACACCACAGATGATGGGGATCTGCTGTGTGCCTGCAAAAATGACAAAGGCACATGTAAAAATGAAACGTGCAGGGGAAAACATTGTTTTTATTACTGGATGAAAGACGGATATGAGGAGTTGGGCTGTTTCAGTGAGGTCACCAAAGTGCAGTGCTACTCCTCCTTGCCCAACTACTTTACGAAGTGCTGCAGCGAGGACTACTGCAACTCCAACTTCACAGTGCCTCCAAACATAAGTCAGTACCTAAAGCCTTTCCTTTTCAATACTGGAACATCACATTATCCAAGAAACAAAGAGCTAGTGTGTCCCTGTAAATAATGCTTTTGTCTTATTTCAGTTGGGCCTCTGGCTCATCTCCACAGTTCAGTTAACATCTAGCACTGTTTTGCACTTATATTACTGTAGCTTCCCTTTAGATAGCAGCTGGTTCCCCCTTGTGGTCAGTAAGAACATATCAATGTCATGCCACTTGAATTTTATCTCATGAGTTTAATCTTTTCAGTTTCTTTGTGTCTATATGTGTGTATGTTCCTGACTTCTTCTGTGTTTCCAGATGGGGACCCGACACCGACACCCCCAGAAGCTGGTTACCTAGCGCTGTGGATCTCCCTGTTCCTGCTGTTCTTATTTGTTATTGCCTGTGTCTTTGGCCTGATACTACTCCTGCGCTTCCGACGTGCAGCCCGCAGACTACAAGATGCTGAAGGCCATGATGTCAAAATACTCAAAGTCCCCAGTGGAGATGACCCCACATATGGCGTAAGAGACGTTTCATGGCTGACGTCAGACAGAATACAGGAAAACTTTCCTGTCTTTTAGTTGTTACGTGTGGATTTTAAATGCCTGCCTGTCTTCTTTTCTCTCACCAGAATATCTATGATGAGTTTTGTACATCAGGGAGTGGGACAGGGCTTCCATATCTTGTCCAGAGAACTATGGCCAGGCAGATCTCACTTGTTGAGTGTGTCGGTCAGTCTCATTTCTCTTCCTTTTTTTGAACACACAAGTAAAATTATATTCTGGAAATGTGGTCGAGCATGAAAATTGTATGGGATATAGAGATATTCATGACAGCTTGATGTCTTTACTTTTGTGTGTGTGTGTGTGTGTGTGTGTGTGTGTGCGTGTGTGTGTGTGTGTGTGTGTGTGTGTGCGTGTGTGTGTGTGTGTGCGTGTGTGTGTGTGTGTGTGTGTGTGTGTGTGTGTGTGTGTGTGTGTGTGTGCGTGTGCGTGTTGAGAAGTTTTTCTTTCTTTTAATTTTTGTTATATTTGCACGTTCAAATAAACTCTGTTCTATTTTATTCTATTCTATTTATTTGCAATTAATGATGTCACTTTGTTCGTAGGCAAAGGCAGGTATGGAGAGGTTTGGAGGGGAACGTGGATGGGGGAAAGTGTCGCCGTCAAGATTTTCTCCTCTAGAGATGAGCACTCCTGGTTTAGAGAGACAGAGATCTACAATACTGTACAGCTGCGACACGACAACATACTCGGTATGATACCAGTCCTTCGCCTCCAAAGAAAAGAAATTGCACCTTTAAGAAAAAACATTCAAACAGCAACATTTTCTCTGTTTGCTTTTGCTTTTTAGGTTTCATAGCCTCCGACATGACATCCAAGAATTCCAGTACCCAGCTGTGGCTCGTCACCCACTATCATGAGCTCGGGTCTCTTTACGATTTCTTGCAGTACAGCAGCTTGGACCCAGAGAGCTGCTTGAGGATGTGTCTGTCTGTGACCTGTGGCCTGGTCCACCTCCACACTGAGATTGTTAGCTCCCAGGAAAAACCAGCTATTGCCCACCGAGACCTGAAAAGCCGAAATATTCTGGTAAAGCGCAACGGACAGTGCTGCATCGCTGATCTCGGTAAGGTTTGCAAGGATATTCACAAAATCTGCTAACAGTTTATAGCAATGTATTTAGAGAAAGAGCTCTTTAAAGATGCATTTTGTAGTGTGTATTGTACTGTAAATTAAAAGCTTTTTCTGTGTTCATTCGTTCCTCAGGTTTAGCAGTGATACACTCTCAGTCCCATGACTACCTCGATATGGGCAATAACCCTCGCGTGGGGACCAAGCGCTACATGGCCCCTGAGGTGCTGGATGAAACTATCCGTGTGGATGTTTTTGAGTCCTATAAGCAAACTGACATCTGGGCTCTCGGGCTGGTCTTTTGGGAAATTACCCGCAGGACTCTTGTCAATGGTAGGTTAACAGTGATCTGTTTTTAATGTTATGCCTTTCCATCCATTAGCAGAAAAATCTGGCCTTAGATTAAACCTCAGGAAGCAAATGTAGATATATATCCACAAATTTGTTATGAAGCTAATGCATCACACGAGCGAGCGTGTTAAAAACAAGTTCTTTGTCACACGTCTGTCTGCTTTTGTAGAGTATATAGAACAAGCAGCCAGTCCCATGTCTCTCAGCAGGCCAGTGTTTTTCTAGTCTGTGTCTGCCTCTGCTATCCTCTCTCATGATTAGCACTGCAGTAATTATAAACAGTCTTATCTGGTGTCAGCACTCACTTGTACATAGTCCAGATGCCCGTGCATGCAATTTTTATATGCAAGCACACAGCCATGCACCAATGACTGTGTGTGTGTGTGTATGCGTGTGTGTGCATGACTTCCAGATTTCCATCCCAATGTAGTCACCAGGGAGTTCATATCTCTCCCCGTTCTCTTGTTTAGCGAGACATGCTTTACAAAACTCCCACCGCAGCCTGTCTGAGTCTCTGAGTGTGCTCTTTCAGGCTTCATATGAAAACACATTTGTGTTCCGCAGATGTATGAAGAGATAACCCTCACAACAAGACACCTCACTGGGCTTTTAATTTGATAATTCTGACATCTTACTTTGCTTGATCACCCCACTGAATGACAAGAGGGGAACAAGTGATCCACTGTTTAACTTTGGGGGTTTTTTTAGGCATTGTGGAAGATTACCGTCCACCCTTCTTTGACCTGGTGCCCTCGGATCCCAGCTTTGAGGAGATGAAAAAGGTGGTGTGTGTGGACCAGCAGAGGCCCAGTCTGCACAACAGACTCCATTCTCACCCAGTAGGCTATTTGGCATAAACAGACA
This sequence comes from Copadichromis virginalis, assembly GCF_057382275.1. Lineage (NCBI taxonomy): Eukaryota > Metazoa > Chordata > Actinopteri > Cichliformes > Cichlidae > Copadichromis > Copadichromis virginalis. Next base: position 2,709,903 of record NC_140637.1, on the reverse strand, counting down.
CACACAAGTAGACATAAAAATGAACGCAAAAGTACAATTACATTTTGGAAATGTGGTGTTTTATATTTTTTCTGCCTTTTTAAGATATTGTCAGCCATCGTGAAGGTCATGAAGGAGTGCTGGTACCAGAACCCAACAGCCCGCCTTACAGCCTTGCGAATAAGGAAGACTCTCTCCAAACTGGACCACGACGACTTCAGCATTGAAAAACTGAAGCAGGATTTCTAGACTGAAACGAGGAAACTGGATTGAAAACACCAGAAGGGATTTTGCACCACATTCCAACAAATGAAGTGCATATCATTACCATATTTTGATCTAATCACTCACTCGGTGTCTGTATCATATTAAAACCATATGACTTTGTGTAGAAGCATCTAGAGCCTCTTGTACCAAATGTTATATTTTTTGCAAACGCAAACATTCATCCACCATGATACTTAATACCTCTATAAATGAGGGAGCTACATTTCAGTTAGTTCAGGTTTAGGCCAGTTATTTTTAATTATCACAAAACAGTTAACATAGTTTTGTACTCCTTGTCTAACTCTCTCATTGTTGTGACAGAATGGAAAATCATTCTCTTAGGTATAATGTGGATTTTCCCAAAATGACCAATGATCCTTAAAACCACAGATAAGACAGGAAATATGTAAGTATTTATACACTCAAATGAAAGTACATTACCTGTCCTGTAAGTATGTTTAACTTAACTAAACTAAGCATATATTATCTGCACATAAAAGCAGTGAGATATTTAGATGTAAATACATTTTTATGTAACAGAATTAAATTTGATGTCTTCTTTTGCAACCATATTGTAAATATGTTTCAGGAGAGATATTGTTTTCTACTATTCAGAAATGAGACTGTGTTAATGTTGCTTTAAAAAAAATTTTTTTAAAAACAACTTTTTTCATACATTTTTGTAAGGCTAAAATGTACCATCACAACCACTATGATCAGTAAAGGAATTCACATACATGTAATAATGGATACCTTAAATAAAGAATTATATTTTGGAAATATTTCTGCTTTACGTTTTTTTAAGCACCTATTACTGCAGTTCTCACATTGACCAGCAGAGGTCATCAGACAAACAAGAATCCATACTCCTTACATGGGAGATTTGTGTAGTGTTTTGTTTGTTTATTTTATTTTATTTTATCTGCAGTGTATCTTAAAATTAAGATGAAAAAAATTCTTCATCAGATAATTAGAGAGTCTCTCTACAATTTGTAGGAGCTACATTTAAAAAACTCTCATGTGACCTTCAGTGTATTGTTTGAATACATTTTCTCTGGGTCAAATGATTTAGTTGAGTAATAATTGCCTCAATATTCTCTCTGCTTTGGATTTCCTTTATGGAAATATTGAATGTGAGGACTTCTATTTCAAACAAATTTTTAGATCCTGTTACAAAAGGAGGAACATACATATATGAATACACACATACATAAAAAACTACACATAGAAAATATGTTGAAAGTTAAGCACTGGAGCAGAATGTCAAAAAGAATAAGAAATGTCCAATGGGAATTAAAACTGTGCAACAGTTTTAAAATGTTGCCTGGTCACTGGTGAAAATAAGACTTTCGGCTTCATCCCCTTTGCGTAATATTAGCATTCCAATGTTTTCTTTCTGCATCTGTCATGCTTGCTCTTTATCTGTTTATGTCTGTGTGTGTGTGTGTGTGTGTGTGTGTGTGTGTGTGTGTGTGTGTGTGTGTGTGTGTGTGTGTGTGTGTTGTCTGTCTTCCTAGTTGTTGAACAAATGCCAGTGAGATAATACTCCCTTGAAGTCCCAGTCTGTCTGGTCAGTCAGATGAGGAGCTGGTTATTTTTAACACTGCAGGGGGTTGTTGAAGTATCAGAGAGGCCAAGCTGTGTGTCAGTGAGTGCAGAAGCCCATCTCACATCTCCCTGTGTTTTCCTCCTCTGTGTATTCCTTTTCACTGTGGGATCATTCCCAGTGGCTCTGTAGAGACAGGAGAGATTTGTTCAGCAGACAATGCCCGCTGAAGAAATGTGCAGATAAATTGGACAGGGCCGATAATGGACAGATATAAAGCCACAGAGGAGGCTGTGCAGACACAGTTAGGCTCAAGGATAGATCAGTGAGAGTGCTAGTAAGAGGACAGGTGATAAAAGCAGGCACAGAGAAAGTCCCTAATGCACCTGGTTGCAGCCTGGCTCACCTCTTCCTGAGCTACATTCTCAGCTGGAGGCAGATGAATGTATTAGTATAGACAGGTTTGGTCCCTGAGGAGAGACAACAATCCTGAATAGAGCTGGACCAAAACACCTTGTGCTATCTTTGGATGCACGATTATTTTACACTTTCGGACTGGAAATTGCAAACGGATGTAACTCTCTCTCAAAATCTGATACAGTGGCTTAGATGTGATTTGAGATCAAGTAAAAAATATATATAAATAAAGCAATAAAATGGTCTCTTATGCAGATTTGAACCAGATTTACCTCATGCGCTTTGATCAGGGAACAGCAAACGAGTATACATTTGTCAGATGTTGTTCCCCATGGCTGTAATATCAGTGGGGGATTTGTCTGATAATGAATCAATCACTGAATATGGCTGGATGAACATCTGAGTGCAGCAGAGTATTACTAATCTAATTCCAGTCAAATGCAGGGAGGCCTAGAATCATCTCCTCTCATGGGGCCTGCGATTTCAAGTTCTGCATCCAAATCACAATCCATGATAAGATAAAGGTTTTGTCACTCACACTGGTTTCCTGGTCAGTTTCCATTAGATCACCGTTCCTATGAAGAAGCTTGGTGACTTCACAGCATGAAATTTTGACAGAACATTGTGTTAACAGCTGTGACTTTATGTCAAAATTTTAAGTGTTTTTAAGCAATCAACACGAAAAAGGTGTTATTTTGTTTCATGTTTGTTTTACCTGATGAATTTAAGTGTTGAGCAATAATTCTAATGAAAAGCAGTTTGACCCAGTTAGATCCTTAAATAGATTTTTGTTCACCAAAAGTACAGCTATGAGTAATAAACGCAATCTGCACAGCATATTTGCTGAAGATTAATTCATCCTGCAGCTGAAACACATGCATAAAAATAAATAAATAAATTATAGAGCCCTAGATGCACTTTGTTTACACACATTAAAGCCAGTTGTGGCAACACATTTAGTCACATTTCACAGACATACACACCAACATTATTTTTCATTTTCAGAAATGATAAACATTGCCAGTTACACTCAGTTTGTTCACTTGTTGTTTTCTTTCATGTTACATAATACACAGAGCTCAATAAAAAAAGAAACTTGCTTGAAAATATATATTTGGAAAAAGTGAACTGAGACATAAAAATTCACAGAAAGAAAACAGATTGATTTCAGTGAAAGCAGCACCTGAGCGTGGTCATACATTTTTAGTAGCTAAACCATCAAATGCACAATGTTAGCAATGAACTGAGCTCACAAGGCTCTTTTTGGTATTATATATAATCATGAAAAACACACTGCAATTACTGGATAGTGAAGATTTGACTTAATATATCCCAGATCATTTTAACATCAATCATTAGAATATTATCCAGGCACCTAATTTCCAAAAGCACTTTTAATTTATCATAAATAACACACACAGTGATCACTCCTGCTCTTTAGATGATGTGAAACTGGAAGAAGGCAATTCGCCCACCGCTTTATTTACCACACAGCCCTGACCTCAGGGGCAGAAGGGGACGTGCAGCCCTCAGCCCTCCCCTTTAAACTCGCACGTACACACCCCTTTAAACACGTCACTCGGCTGGCTGGCAGGCTGGCTAGTATCTGGCGGTGGTGGTGTGCGGTTGGACTGTGGTTGTGTTTCAGGTCTGGTCGTGTTGATAACGACACACTTACGACGCATTTCATCGCGGGAGAGATGGGAGTTATGAAGAAATGGCTCTAAAACAAATTGCCCCAACGCTGCTGGCCCTGCTCGGGCTGGTGGCCGTCGGTAATGGTAAGTTTCATCCGAGCACCTCTCCGGCTTTTGTCTCGATGTGTTTTCCTGGACTGGGCATCGCCTGTTGTCGCTAATCGTCATGGCGCTCTCTATCGCGGATTTGGCTAGCCGTGTCTTGCTAGCGTCGACCTCAAAACCACGGCTGCTGTTTGGTCGAACCGGCTGCCGTGCCGTGTTTGATGATTTATCGATATTTTTGGCTTTTATCCGCTGACAAATTCAATTGAGCTGTTGTTGAACACGAGTAGCGAAACCAACAACAACCACAACAACAACATGGTGGGGCTGTCTGTTCCGAAGCGCCAGCTAACGTCTGCTAGCTAAAGTTCAATAATGTTGATAAATCTGTGTTATTAAATGGATACAAAACTGATATAAATATGATTTTATTATTCTGTACGAACACCCCAAGCAAGGAATAGTAGTCTACATGGTGCTGTTGATGCTGAGGTTAATCTCTTGTGTGGCTGTTATGCTAACTTATTTACAAAATAGTGTCTTTTTGGCTTGTGACTGCTTATCGCTGTTTTGCTTGGGGACATCGTATAATGATAGCTGGCTGGTTGAATTTGCGTAATGTGGTCAGTTACAGTTTCGTCACATGTTGTGAGGACTGGTTTCCACGCTGGAAGGAGCAGAAAGGAGCCTCTGAATGAAGGCCTAACCTACTTTGTGCATGAAATGTGTTTTCTGAGGGTAAACACTGGCAGCTCTGCCATCGCTTTCCATTTGTAAAGAGTGAAAAGGGTGCTTAGTGGACCCCCACCCCCCCTTTCCTTCCTGCACAGCAGAAAGTGAATGCTGGCATAGGGCGACAGCAGCCGTACATTCAGCCATCCCAGACAGAAGTCAGAGTTGAAGTCTGGGTTCATTGTGATGGAAATGTGGCAAGTGGGGTCTTTTGAGGCGCCAGTTATGGTCCTTCTTCAGTCCGATTCCTCCCCATCTGCTGGAGCAGCTGATGCCCAGCTTCACACAACAGCACCACATCACAATATATCACTATATGTAACAGCACACACAGTATATCACCAAATATTCAGCCAAAGCACAGAGCGTTTGGCCCCTCAGCGCATCTACTGACCTTTAAGTTTGCTCCAAACGTCCCTTCACTTTCATTATGCTTCAGTAGGTTAGACACAAGCATGTCTTGTTTTATGAAAAACTCTGTTCTCTTCCTTTGAGTTTTGCACCTTTGTTTCAACTTGCCACTCACTGGATACACTTATTATTAAAATGATCCGTGTGCCAGGGGGAAAAATGATCTTTGCTTCATTTGTTATCCATTAAAGTGTACTGTGCTAAACAATTGAGTCATCCTTCTGAGAATCATAAAAACTGTTCCTCCCCCACAAGTTTAGATAAGGGCGCAATACACTAAGGTTGATCAGTTCAAGGCATGCTGGGAAAATTGTCACACCTGAGTGGCCAGTTTGTTTGCCTGGGTTACACCAACATTAACAGAGATGTGTGAAGGGGGAGAGTTGGGGGTGGGTCTGTGACCGGTGCAGACACACACAGTGATAATGGGTCTGTCCATCTGGCAGGGCTTGTCATGCAAGGGGGGCCACGAGTCTATCATGAGCTGCTTTCTCCCTATGTAATGGATTACACCATGCACAGGCTGAAACCAGACAAACCTGAAAGCTGCTTCGCTGGAGCAGATTCCAGGCCTGCGCGAGTATGTTTTTGTGAGAATATGCTTTACTCACAGGTTTGAATCTGTCACGTGTTGTTGACTTCACGAGGATTAGGAGTCACTGGTGTTATGGGCATTACATGTCTACGTGACGCAGTCAGACTGGGTGAATTGAACAAAGTAGCAATGTGATATGGGCACTGTCAACCACAGTGCCGCTAGGTAGGGCGCGTCCCTCCCCTTCTCTCTACATTCTCCATCTCACTTATATAAAAGCCTGCTGCTTTGTCAGAATTTAATCTGTACTTTGTTGTCTGTGGTCCCGTTTCTGCTTTCATTCACTTACTTCTAACAGGGTGGTGAAGAAAGCTTTAGTTTGGGGTTTTTTTTTTTTTTTTTTTTTTTTTTTTTTTTTTTAAATCTCTAGGTTAGAGGAAGGCCATTGGATAGATGAGCTCCTGCTATCTCTTGACCTTTGAACTCACCTTTGGAAGCTCTTCAACATACAATCACCAGGCCTGCCAGACTATTGTCGTTTCCTGATGTGCCTCTTTTCCACTCTTGGATGCATAACCCTGCTGTCTTTCTGGTAAAATGACCGCCTTCTGTCATTCAGACATGGCTTATTAATGTTTCTTCATTTATTTTACACATACAACGTTGATGGATAGAACCACATACATGTGAGATTTGGATATCATGCATCTAGTGAGGTATGATATCCAATAGGAGGCAAATAGAGCGTATAATGTTCTTCCCATCATTTATTTAACACATTGAATGTGTTAAATAAATAAATAAATGAACATTAGTGGCCTATGTGTGAATAACAGAATGCATTAGATCAGAGTTTTCTGACTGCAACATAGTGACCGAACATGAGTGTATTCAGAAGGATTCTTTCCCCCCCTTCTCATTATGAGCAACTGAGATGCACAGCAGGCAACGGCATGATTCACAGTGGCTTACATCAACACATTGTAATTGCACGCATGCCTATACATTTATGCAAGTATATAGGTTTCAGAATTAGATAGTAGAGTGTTGTCGGTCTGCTGCTTTTATGGAAAAAGGCCGTAGTGCTCATTAAGATGTAAGGTAGACCTGCTCAGGTGCACTCAGATTAATGGATAATGTTGCGTGTCTGTGGCGTGTGGTTGTGGCTTGAAACTAAAACATGCCTTCCTTTCAGTTTGAACAGGGAACTCACTCTACAGGGGTAAACGGTGCAGGTGCTTGTGTAATGTCAAATTTGATGTGAAAGAGTTCAGGTGGTGGCTGTGTGAGCTAGTCAGTTTGGAACATGCGTATACCTGCCCATTAGATCAGAGCAGGGAGAATGTACAGAGAGGTTGAAACTTTATAGGTTCCAAGGTGTAAGCCCGTAAAGAGAAGACGGTGTGGACAGGGGAGGGGAGATGGACATTTGGATTTCAAGCAAGATTGAGTTTGAAAAGTAGAACGTGTTTTAAAGGGGCGGGGGTTCCTTCTCCCTCAGTGTGTAGAAGTTGTTTAAACCTGTTCTAGATAAGTTGTATTGTCTGCCAGATCCCTGCAGCTATGTCGTGATCAAATGAAGTTGCATCACATCCTCTGTATAAAATTTCTGGTTGCTTCCTGGCTCAGACACCACCTCCTTTGCAATTTGTGTTTACTAACAATTTCCATAATGTGGCACTGAGCCAGTCGGGGTCAGGTTAGGTCCGGGGTGGTCTAGTTTTCCTTCCATAATGACCAGTGTTGTTAATGACCTCCTTTGGCCCGGAGGCAGAGAGCCCTAATTGCTACAGCAGACGGCATAGCCCCGGACTGACCCGGCTCCTCCATTACTGATGCTAGACCGCAAGAAATTACTATCGCTTTAGAGCCAGCCAACTTCTTGCCTGTCCTCTTCTCTTCAATTTACTCTAAAGTACTTGTCTTTGTTTAAAGAGTTTTTGCATATTGTTCATGAACCTGCATTTGTTTCTGTGGCGTATCTTAAGCATACACAGACATAAGATCTGTGATTTCTCACCGTGCTTCCACAGACTTGATAGTTACATTAATTTATGTCTATAGAGCTAAACTCGACAGCTTCCTCCATTGCATGTCTCTTTGATTTGTTTTTCTTTTTTGTTTTTTCTGACTGCTGTTGGAATTTAGATCAGACCCACACTGCCTTGTAATTTTCTGCTAGAAGGTATGCAGTCTACTTGTCAAGTTTTCTCTAATACTTCCGTGACAATGATTTACTTTGATTAGTGTGATCCAGGGTAAAACTTTTGCTTTTGGAATCCAGTGAGAGTGCCTTATCTAACTAGCTCTTCAAATACCATTTAACCCTATTTTCTCTCCTGGGCTCAGATAGTGTTGGTAGCTTAAACAGAGCAAAAATTTCTTATGAGTAAGTGTGTGAATATGCAAAGTAGTTGCTTTTTTTGAGCTTTAAAGGTAACTGCTGGATTTATGCCAAATCCTTGTGGTGTTCTCGGATCAACGTTGCATTTTGTCTGGGCTGTTTTTATTTTGGTTTCACAATATTATTAGCTTAAGGATTATCTGCAAAATAACTTGATCTGTCTTTTTTCACAATGAAAAGAGTGACATAACTAAAATTTATATTTTTGCCATATGTGAAATTTCTATATATATGTTGTGCTATGTATATATTGTCATTCTGATCATTCTTCTCAGTTATTTATGCAATGAAAATACAAATTACAGCAGAATCAAGGAGTTTTGGAAATTAGCTTTAGTTTTCAGTGCGTCACTTCAGTTTTATTTATGTAACACCAGATCACAACAAGAGTTTACCTCAAGGTGCTTAATATTTTAAGGTGAAACCCTACAAAAATCACCAAGGGGAAAAAAAAAAAAAAGTTTGGACTATGAAACTGCCCTTTATGATCAGACACGTGGCAATGGTGGGACAGGACAAAACCCCCCTTTTAACAGGAAGAACTTGACATCAAGGCTAAACACAAGCAAACTAAAAATAAGTGTGTCAGTGTCTGCAGTGTATTTGGCGCCAGTTGTTGGTCTGTAAGAAAACAGTGTTTGTGTTTAACAAATAATTGTAACCGAAGAGGGGAAAAAAACGACACTTCTGCAAACATCCAGGATGGGTTTCAAGCAGCTTCAAATGTCATTGACTCATATTACCACCATTTTAGAAATCAGTTTGAGAATCTGAGCACAAGTGTCTGCAACAAATCCAAAGTGAACCTGTGCTCACACTCGTGTGCTTTTGAACCCAAGCAGAACAACAGACAAGACAGGAAGGGATGTAGCCTCAGGCTGGTGGTTGGTAGACATGGTAGAAGCAGCCTCGGCCCCAGAGACTTCACTTTAGAATCAGATCAGTAATCTGACCCTGAGATGCAGACAAAGGTAATGACTTTCCTCCTTCCCCTAGCATTGATTAGGACACAGTTGTGGTGTGTGCATGTGTATGTTAGCCTGTGTATGTGTGTTGCACTCACACTGTCTGGTGGCGTCTGCTTGTCTTGATCAGCTCTCAGTCTGGTATCTGTATGGATCTAATTTCAGCCAGTGCATTTTGGTAATGGTTCTCCCCTCCCCATGCACGCACACATGCTGATTGTCTGTCTGAGCCCCCAGAAACCCACAGTGTTTGTGTAACCTGCCGCCCTGCGCCAAGCACATTTACAGTATTTTCTTTATGTTATCGTACACAGAACTTCAGTCGTGTTTTGAGAGCGTTGTTTCCACCAAGTCGGTCTGAACGGCGCATGCATCTGCTGAACGCTGTCATCGTGGTTTATGGGTAAAGTTCTGTGGAATGGGGCTGTTCTGTGTTTTATTTCATTAGGTTCATAGGACCGCCAAATTAAGGCAACGCTGTTTATGGCAACAAAGTTTTAATAATGTTTTCCTGACTGTGTTCTCATTTCCTGTCTCAACACGAACGGAATGATTGGAACTCCGTGCTAACGGCTCAAAGGGATTGCGTTTAGGCTCTGCTCTCCCTGTTTTTGTCATGTGTTCCCTTTTCTGCTCCCTCCCATAAGTTAAAGTCTAGACTGGGTTTTAATGACAGTCGCAGCTGGTCACTTGGGCAGACCTCAATCGCAGCTGGGGGGCCCTGTTTGCCGCCTCCCCCTCTGTATTGTCCTTCCCAAATGGGGACCAACCCCCATCCTGTCTGGCCCAGAGCAGCTCCCCCAAACATCGGGGTTGTTACTGGTAACCCCACTCTGCTGTCCCCTGTATGCCACCCATCCCCCCACGCAAAAGTGCACACCCCCCACTCCAGTCTTTGTTCATGTAGGGCCAGTCCAATCCCCTCCTCATGTCGCCTTAATCTCCACACAAAGGACCAGTGTAAAGACCACCAATTATGTGGATACAAGAGCAGAGTTCACTCAAACTTCACACACACGGCCTTTTCCTCAGATCCAAGTGTATTTAGGCTCGGTAATATTCCTGCAAGTCTGGCTTTGTAACACTTTGGCTCTGAATCTATTGAGATATGCAGAGCGCTGTGTAAACAACACAGCATTTGGATAAATGTTTTTTGTTTGAATTAGTTAAGTAGCAGAACTCCACATTGCCTGATGTTCATCTCGGTTTTTTGGATGGTTTTTTGTTGTTGTTGTTGTTGTTGTTGTTTGTTTTTTGTTTTTTAAACCGCTACCTCGTGCCATCTTTTGCAAAGTTTTGTTTGGGGCTGTGATTTAGCAGTTAGATGAATATATTGGCGGGTGAGCGTTGGCTGAATTCTTGAGCAGTTTGTTCTTTTGGAGTGAATTTGAAGGCCAATTTTTTACTATTCTATTTTGGTGGTCTGCCTCCATGAGCATCTAACTTGGCAGATAAAGAACCTGTAAAGCAGGTTTCAAAGCTTGTGCTAATGAGTTGAGTCGGCCCATATTTTGCACATTCGTGTCCCTCTTTCAGTTTTTCAGAAAGCAGAGGTGACATTTGAGTGTGTTTTAATGTTTGCTGTCCAATTGGTATAAATTATATTTGAAAACTAAATCAATAACTGTACGTGTGCCCGTATGGTTTAGTGACGTGTGTTTTTCCCAGCAGCTTGTTCATTATTAACAGGATGTGAGAGAAATGTCCTCCGCCTAATTGCTTCATCTCGGGCTTTCTGCTCATGACTTTTATTTGGGTGTTTTTTCATCATGCACATATCAATAAATATTACACAGTCACCAGTAGAACCGTTTACGGCTGGTGGACAGATTTTTATATCGCCTAAGCCTGTTTGCTGATTGCATAAATGTTATACATTGTAGTCACAGGGCGTTCAACTTACAGGATGTTTTCATTTAGATAAAAGCATTAGTCAGTAATGAAACATCAGATCATTTTATCTAAACTTGTGAATCAATCACCATCAAGTTAATAATAAATATCCTCTCATGTTTTTGCTGTGCTGAACACACATAATGTTTTTGCTTCTCAGCGTGGAAGCGGGCTACACATGGTATAGTCATGAGGTAGCCCTAAATGAAAGGGAGGACTTCCCACAAACCAAACTCTTGGTAGGCCGCAAACCATCCATGGTAGAGTTGAGAAGCAAATGTGTGTGTTTTCAGCCATGTTTGGTTTCCTTCCTGAGCTTCTGTCTGTGTCTGTGTGCCATCTGTCTTACCACACACAGACTCTCCAGTGATGAATGTGCCTTTTCATTTCAGATCACCGTGTTCTTGTCAGATCACTCCTGTTAGCTCATTATCGTGTATTGGTGCAATATGTTTGTCATGAAAAAAACTTTTATAGCCTTCAATTTGAGTTTTGTGAGGCGATTCGGTTTACAATCCTAAGTGTGGTGAGGAGGCGCTTTGTCTTAAAATGTGCTGCGTGTGTATTTCCTTTTAAATGCTGCTCTTGCTTTTGAGAACGTATTGATGAAAATGGCTCTTGTCTGGATTCACTTGGTAAAAATTTGATATGCTTTACTGAAAAGCCATAAACGGCAGACGTGAAGGAGAGATGGTCCTGGTGGAAAGAGGTGTTTCAGGTTGTCTGAATGTTGATGGAAGTAATGTGTCATCCTGCATTTAAACCTACAGCCATGACTCCTGTCATCGGTTTTATTTTGTTAAACTATTTGCCACGCACTAGCCTGATGTGGCACAGGGCTTGTTTTTCTCTTTTTATCAGGCCCAGCCTGCTTTACCTCTGTGTAATCTGCAGGAAATTCCATCTGCATGCGAACTTGAGTGAAATTTGGACACACTCAGCATTGAGTTCCTGTCACTTTCCCACTCACCTCCTCAAGAACAAGAGACACACACACACACACACACACACACACACACACACACACACACACACACACACACTAACCAGATGTGAAATATTACTGAAACTCTGCTTCAAGTGTTCCACATTTCCAGTTACTACTCGGTGAACAAGCATAGACACATCAGCGTACACGCTACATGCAAAAAATGCTCCCACGCAGAAATAAACCTTCAAGAGTTCAGGGGAAACCACTGCTATGACACCACGGTTTGTGGTTTAGGCCACTTGGATGTTACATGCAGATGTTGCAATAAGTATATCACTCATTGAATTTTTTTTATTACTTTATTACTTATTATTTTTTATTACTACTCTGGTAGTTGCTTAATTTGCTGGAATCTGCTGACACCTTTTGGCCGACCTCTTCGTTGGTTCAAAAAGAGAAGATCACTGAGCTCATCTGGTCAAAGAAGCCCTTTAGTATAAGACACAGAGGATTAGTGGAATTTTGCCACTCTCAACGTCTTTCTTTCCTCTAGGCTAGGCATTGTCAGCTGTCCGACCAATGTTGAGCCTCTTTTTGAAGAAGAATAGGGATTGAAATTCCTCTTCTCTTTGTGTCTCCTCCTGTGTTGTTTTAGGGTATAGTGGTCTTGTCTTTGTTAATTCCACAGTGATTAGTCTCAAGTGGTCCAGCCTTTGTCTGGCCTCACCCACGGTAGTGTTGACAGTACGTTTTTCATTTTGGGTTTTCCTGTGTAAAAGGAACAACCAAAAATAAAAACGGCTCCACATTCCTACAACCAACTATGCCATGCCCTGCTGTGCGCTGTGGTAGGAGTAAACCTTAGAAGAAACCCAATGTGCTGGCCTTGCCCTAAATGAGAAGCATGTGTGGTATGACTCGAAATCACATTTCACTCCAAATCTAATCAGTTTTCAGTTTCTTGCTCTCTGGATTGCTCAACCAGTACTAGTTCTGTTTTAGATGTGGCAGGCACTGACCTCATTTGTTTGCGCGTATATGGACCACCATAGTTTTATTGTGAAAGCGGCAGGAGTTCCAGTGTGTCACCTTTTAATAGGTTCCTGCGCAGAAGTGTGCTGTATTTAATAACACTCTGGTCTCATTAGCTGAAACAGTGGCGGCTCTCGGTGTCGATGAGAAAAAGCCGGGAGAGGAATGGAGCAGAATGCTGCATTGGGGATTTGGCAGGAGCCCTCTCCCCTTGTTGAGTTTCACTTTGTCTGTCCCGACGGGCAGGACTGTCTCCACCCTGCGTGTCTGGGTTCATCTGCAGTGAAGGATCTGATTTCAGGGCTGTCTGGCTGCTTCTGCTGAACACTAAGGATCTGTGTCTGCACGTCATAATATGCCCACAATTTAAAGGGACCCTCATTACATTTTGTATTGAAACAGTGGTGTATGCTTGCCCCCTGCTGGGCACAATGAAGACGTGAACTAGAGGACTCTGTAACCTCGTGGTGATAAACTTCTTTTCTTTTTCTCACTCTCTCAGCTTTACATTGCAACTGCACAAACTGTGAGAAGACAGGCTATGAGTGCGAGACAGACGGTGCCTGCATGGCTTCAACTTATTATGTCAATGGGAAGGAGGAACACGTACGTGTCTGCATCAACCAGGACAGCCTGGTCCCTCCTGGGCAACCGTTCTACTGTTTGAGTGCTGAAGGTTTCTTCAATACTCACTGCTGCTATGTAGATTACTGCAACAGTATTGACCTGAAAGTCCCAGGTGAGACCTCATTAAATACTTTAGAGCAATTGTGACTGTTTATTTATTTTTTTATTTTTTTTAACCCATTTCTTTTGTTTTGTTTTGTCGTCTTAGTCCCAACCAAAGGGGGGGAATGGTCAACCCAAGTGAGCAACTGGGGGCCAGTGGAGCTGGTGGCAGTGATTGCAGGGCCCGTGTTCCTGCTCTGTGTGTTGCTGATGGTCGGGGTGTTCCTGTTCCAGTATCACCAGAGGGCCTACAGCCACAGACAACGGCTGGAGGTAGAAGATCCCTCCTGTGACCATCTATACTTGGCCAAGGACAAGACGCTCCAGGACCTAATCTATGACATGTCCACCTCTGGATCAGGCTCTGGTCAGTATGCAAAAGCAGGAGCTTCCATACATCCTTAGATATATCAGTATGCCCAAATGAGTAACATTCACCATAACGGTGTGAGGATACTTATCAGGGAACTCTTGTTGATTTGTTGCCTGTCTGTTGCCCCCTCTGCAGGTTTGCCCCTGTTTGTGCAGCGGACTGTGGCCAGGACTATTGTGCTGCAGGAAATAATAGGAAAAGGTCGCTTTGGGGAGGTGTGGCGCGGGAAGTGGAGGGGAGGCGACGTAGCAGTGAAAATCTTCTCATCCAGAGAGGAGCGCTCCTGGTTCAGAGAGGCTGAAATCTACCAGACAATCATGTTACGGCATGAAAATATCCTAGGATTTATTGCAGCAGACAACAAAGGTGAGGAAAACTGTTGGCTATATGAAGATACAATACAAGAAGGCTGCTTTAAATATTAATTTTTTTTTTTAACTTTAAATTGGTCAGTCTTTTAAAACTACTTCTCCCTGAAATATTCATATAAAGTTTTAATTATATTTTCGTTGTTTTAACCCTTTAAATCACAAAAAAACTAAAAAAAAAACTAAAAAACTAAATATTTTCCCAAAAAAACATTTGAAGTAATATTTGATTGTTATTATAATTAGGCCTTTAGATGGACTAAAGATTGGCACAAACAGTCATTTCGATCGCCTTTTATTTTTTTTTTCAGGACCAGAAAATGGTCTCCAGGCGGCAAATGCTCCTCCTCTAGCCCGGAATCGGTGCATGCTCCCGGGTTGACTCGCGACGATGACCGGGGCATGTTGCGTCGGACCCCTTTTTCCAACACACACATCCGGTACCACGTCACAACAAATACGTCATTTCCTGTTGACTAAAAAAAAAATGCACCCTCTCGTGGTCCTAGGGACCAAAAAATGGTCCGCACGATCAGCGGGCGAACCCGCTGCTTCACGCCGGAAAAGAGGCGTCATTTTCGGCAGGTCTGTCCAAGCAGCCCGCTGTTTTCCAGCAGAGGTCAAATGTGAAGCAAGGGCACCACCCGGTGGACAAATAAAAAAATTACAACTCCAAGGCCTGTAGTCCAAAACAAAACCCAAGCTGGAAACCTGACGACCCCTTTGACCGTATTTTTTCTGGCGTGAAAAATAGCGTTTATAATGGGTTTCAATGGGACAATTTTTGTCCAAAGGCATAAAGGTGGATGCATTGCTGTAGCTTAGCCATTTTAGGCTAATTTAATGAATTTACACCACAATTAAACAAAAAAAGTAAAAAAAAAAATTCTTTGACAAATTTGGCTTTAATCCACTCAACACAGTGAAAATGGTTTAAAACTAAAAATTCAAAAGACAATAAATGTCCTTAAGAGCCTCCAAGGGTTAATATTTTTATTGCACTTTTTGGGCGTGGTCGATAGTGTGCATTTTATGAAATGCGCTCCTGGAAAAAAAATAAAAGGCGATCGAAATGACTCTTGGTGCCAATCTTTAGTCCATCTAAAGGCCTAATTATAATAACAATCAAATATTACTTCAAATGTTTTTTTTGGAAAATATTTAGTTTTTTTGTTTTTTGGGGCTAAAAAAACAGGGCGCTCATGTAATGAAACTGGGATTTAAAGGGTTAAAACAACGAAAATATTATTAAAACTTTATATGAATATTTCAGGGAGAAGTAGTTTTAAAAGACTGACCAATTTAAAGTGAAAAAAAATATGAATATATAAAGTTTTTATAGCACTTTTTGAGGAATGGACATTTATTGTCCTTAGGCACAAAGGTGGATGCATTTTTAAGGTACCTCCAAGGGTTAAACAACCCTCAACAGTAAAAGTTTAGGCCTTTTCAAAATAAAATGTTTTACAAGCTCGCTGCTGTTTAAGTAGAGTAGATTATTTGATCGACGTTATTCATTTGTTCCCTTTCAGACAACGGCACTTGGACTCAACTCTGGCTGGTGTCAGACTATCATGAGCATGGCTCACTTTTTGACTACCTGAATCGCTACTCTGTCACCATTGAGGGGATGATCAAATTGGCGCTATCAGCTGCCAGCGGCTTGGCACACCTACACATGGAGATCCTAGGCACTCAGGGTGGGACTTTCATGTCTGCAGAGTGGATATGTTATATGTAAAGGGCGAGCATGTTCTTGATGCAAGTGTAATGCTGTTGTGTTGGTTCTCGTGCAGGTAAACCTGGCATTGCTCACCGTGACCTCAAGTCCAAAAATATTCTGGTTAAGAAGAACGGCACATGTGCTATAGCTGACCTAGGTCTGGCTGTCCGCCATGAGTCTATCACAGACACGATCGATATTGCACCGAATCAGCGCGTGGGCACTAAGAGGTAAATGTTTCCATACTTATCAGCACTCAAGTAGATAAAGCGCACAGGGGATTTTACAGGTCTTCCCTGAGGCCTTAAAGAATACATCTGACAACTTTCTTTCTTTTTTTTTCTTCTAATACTTTGAATATCAGAAAGTGAAAACTTTGCAAAGCTGGATTTTAGTTTTCTGACTTTTTCATAATTCTAGTCACTCTTGGATGTAATACCCTGTTATTCTCTGCACCACAGAAATGGGAGACCTTGGTAGAACTTTGAGTGAGATAGATGTACTGTGATGTAGAGTGTAAAAGATGGCAGTAGCTACAATGACCACACAGTGGTTTGTCAAATCCTGTTTTAAAGCCTTAAGATGTGATTTTTCTCAGTGGCTGTCTTGGTGATCTTAAACTGCATGCTCAATTATTGAGGAGGAGGAGAGCTGACTGTGAAACTGCATGCTCATTGGCCAACAACTTGGCATAATGCAAAAATTCAACATGACCAGAAACGAGTCACCGAGGGCAGACGGTGATCAAGAAAGTGTTTACTGGGGTGAAGCGTGAGGGCTGTTTTTTCTCATATTCTGAGGACCAGAAATCTTTTTTGCAGCCATAGGTATCGCCCCCTAGTGGGCATTACAAGGAATGAAAGTTTGAGACTTGTTGGGAGGCTGTTATCTTACTTCAGTTTCTATTAGTGGTGCTAAAGTTGTTGTTCATGCTGTGTGTGTCCACCCTCAGGTATATGGCTCCAGAAGTCCTGGACGAATCCATAAACATGAAACACTTTGACTCCTTCAAGTGTGCTGACATTTACGCACTGGGCCTGGTGTATTGGGAGATTGCGCGTCGCTGCAACACAGGAGGTAAGAGCACAATATAAATAAATATGATACAGTTGGTCAAATAAACAGAAACATGAAATCTGAGACTGAAAATGCTTCTCTGTCATGTACTACAGGTATCCATGAGGAGTACCAGCTACCCTACTATGACCTTGTGCCCTCTGACCCGTCCATAGAAGAGATGAGGAAGGTGGTGTGTGACCAGAAACTGAGGCCCAATGTGCCCAATTGGTGGCAGAGCTATGAGGTATTTCACACCATGTATATGAACAGCTGCACTAGTGGTTTCTAAAAATATGTCCAATGGCAGTATATGGAACCAGTTGGGCTGTATTAGTTTGGCAGTACAAGATGTTCTGGTCTACAAGTATGAAGGTAGACTGCCAACTTCTGAGTCAGTGTTGTGGGGGAGGATTAAAATAGTTTTATCTACTCAGTCGTCCATTGTTAAAATTTGGGGTTCATGATGTCCCTGAGCTGGCTACCAGCAAATAAAGTAAAACTTGGATAAATCAGTTCATTTCTGGATTTAATTTCACTTAAAAAACAAAACAGAAAAACAGCTTTTTACATAAAGTGTACTATTCTTAGCAGTGGTGCCCTCAATATACAAAATAAATGAGCCAGTCCAACAGTCTGTTATTGCCTTAGTGCAAGACGCAGTAATCAACATTTAATGTCCCTGATGTAGGTGCACAGGTCTGTCTTACCTTAAACTCTGACATTTTTCTCACACACAGAGGCTGGTTTGAAAAGCACAGATCGCGACTCATTCAAATGTCTGTGGCTATAAGTCATGTTGTAACACTTTTGTCCTCTTGCTGCGCAGTCACTGCGCGTGATGGGGAAGATCATGAGGGAGTGCTGGTATGCCAACGGAGCAGCCAGACTGACAGCTCTGCGCATCAAGAAGACTTTGTCTCAGCTCAGCGTGGAGGAGGATGTGAAGATGTGAGCGTACAGGCGGCAGAAAGACACTCTGGAGACGCACAACCAGACAACACTCCCATAGGAAAGAAACACTAAAGACAGACTGCAAATGAAAACCCTGCCAGTTTTAAAGCCACACTCCAAGTTGTGACAAGGCCTACCTCACCTTTTTAGCCAAAACTACTGAGAATCAACCCTTCTCCTCCTCCTCCTGACTTTTCTCTCCCTTCCCCTGCCTCCCTTTAGCTCCTCACGTCTCTTCCTCCTTCCCTCTGACTCCCTTCTCCATGGGCCACAACACTACAGCACTACCACTGTTAATATCATCACACTCAACCTTTCTTTTTTCATCTCCCATGGCAGGAAGTAGAACTCTTGTACAGTGAAAAGAATCTTCTGTTTTTGATCATCTGTTTTCTTGTTTTTCCTTTTAACCTCTCTGAAATTGTCCAACATGGACTAAAGTCGTCCAGAAGAGTCGGGCATGTCGTGGGCTTCAAGTTTAGGAACGATTACACATAACTTTCCATTGTGTTGGCCATACAACATCATATTCTGTCGCTGTAAGGAGGGGAAAGAGGCTGAAGCACTGTTTTTTATAGGTGTGTGTGTGCGTGTGTGTGTGTGTGTGTGTGTGTGTGTGTGTGTGTGTGTAAGTAAAAGGTGTCTGGACTACTAGCATGTTCCCAAGACACTACAATGTCTACTGGTGTAGGCTGTAGTTCATTAGAGAAAATCAGTTATTGGACATGTGGTAATTAAGCATGAACAGCTGGATTGTGCTTTTTTTCCCCTCATTTTATTCCCTCACTTGAATCTTCAAACACAAATTAGTTGCACTCAACTGTAGCTTCCTCATCACATGTGAGACCGGGCAGGTGTCACATAGCAGATGCGGTCCAGTCCTGGCGTTTAGTTTGAAATGTGGCAGGGATAATGTTGAATTTATTCTAATTTTTTTTTCTTCTTGGGATGGTTTTATTTATTTGTTCATAGTTTTTACTACATAATGATGAACACTGTGAGATGAGATGTGACAAACCACAAAATTAAATGTCGTAGTTCAGTCAAAGTCTTCAGAGTCGTGGGTTATTGCATTCATTTATTTTTTAAATTTAATTTCTTCTTTTTCTTTTCTTTTTTTTTAAAGTAAAGATGCTGTTTGAAAAATGAATGCAGCCATAACCCTCTGGCGGTGACAGGTGAAGACGTAGTACACACGGGCCAAATAAGAGGCGTATGAAAAGGCAATGAAAACAATCTTTTCTTTTTAAAATATATATATTTTTTGTGTAAAAGATCATGATGGGTGTTTTTTCTTCTGGCTTTAACATTAGACACTACTGATGATGGGTACATATGATTTGTATATACAACATGCATTTTGTTTTATTTTTTTCCTTCTATGCCACAAGCTCCAGTGTGACATTGATCAGTGATTTTAATCTGATGGTACTTTCACGCATCTGTTTGATCCGTCTATGGTTTCTGACTGTCCGAGGAAAGGATTGCGATATCTGCTGGAATTTGTATTTCACTTGCTCCTCTCATGGTAATTTGGTGGTACTACTGATCCCAGGCCATTTTGCTGCAACTTCCTTTTTTTAATTTAATTTAATTTTTAAAATCTATATAAACACAACTATTGCAGGTGCTTGTTGAGTTCTTTCAAGAGCTGAGTAATGCAGATCTGTTTCTACATACGTCTTCTGGGGTGACATCTTTCTCAATGACACTGGAATACTTAGCAGCTTCTTGTAAACCTTACTATTCTGATACTGCCACTGGCTGTTTATTCAGAAATCCAGACGATTGCTGACAGTTCGTGCACAGGGAACATGTGGTTAGATGTAAAATGTAGTTGGGAGTTTTACTGTCAAAGACTGACATGCTGTAAAGAGAAACTGCATGTTTTCATTCTACATCTGACTTTGAGTCCGTCTCCAGACGAGACTATGAAAGTATTACACTGACATTTGTCACCATCGGGCTCTGCACTGTTATGTCCACAAGGGCGATTAGTTAACGTTAGTTACGCCATCACTTGATCCAGAATCCATGTGTCATGTTGGTATCCATTTTTTGCATGCTGTCTCAAACACTGGGTCCTCTGCATTGAGGTAGATAAACTTAAGAGATGATGTTTTTTGTTTTGTTTTTGTTTTTTTCCCCCCACCATTTCCTGTGTGCTTTTTGTTGTTGTTTTTTTTATTTTGTTTTTGTTGTTTTTGTTTTCTGTTTGTGTACCCCAGAAATGTTGCTGCTACTGTTAACATGGGTAGAAGTTCAGCGGGCAGAGGGAAGTGAATAAAAGAAGGGAGGGGAAGTGGGCGACTGCTGTCAGTTGAACCAAAATTGTCAAAACACTCCTGTCCATGTTTGGTTTGTTGCCATGGGTATATGACCATCAGACATCCTGTTCATAGGTAATAAAAAATAATATTGTGCAGATCTTTTCAGAATTAGTTCAAAGGTGTACATAGATGATATACAATAAAATCCTCTTTTTCTTATCCGTGACTCTGGCCAGTGCTCATTTCAGATGTTTGGTTTTCTCTTGTTTTTGTTTTGTTTTTTTTTTCTTCATAAAGAAGATAATATTTTAAATTATGGCTTGTGACTAAAGACAAAATACACTGATGGGGGATTATAAATTACAATATAACTATATTTACATACAAATACTTAGGTGCACTACAATGACTGGTAACATCTCAGGTTCTTATAGGAAACAATTACAGTGGAAGTACATTTAAGTAGTGCTTAAGTAATAAGTACTGCATGGAGTAAATAATTGTAAGTAGTATTTTAATTACCTGGTAGTTTTACAGAAAAGCAATATTTGCCCATCTTACATTATAAATTTGTTATATTGTTGGGGGGCATATTATGGAGTGACTTGCATTTTCCCCCCACAGCCATAAAAAGCTGATTGTCGTCACCCTGCCAGACGGGCAGGTGACGTGGACACCCGTGAAAGCTAAAACTCCAGAACGAAGCGACATAGCAGTTTCACGTCTATGGCTGTATCCCAATTCAGGGTCTGCAGCCTTAAAGTACGCAGCCTCAACGATCCTCAAGGGCCGCGTACTCAAAGACCGCTAAGGCCGGAAGTGCGAGGCTTGTGAAATGGGCGGTCTAGCCTCCGTTGCGCTGCCCAGGTTGCCTAGCAACCATGATACTAACAGCTGGAAACGTGTCATACAGCTGTGTTTGACAGAAATGAAGGAGAAAATCTTTTGTTCATTTGTTTGTTTCTACATGAGCTTTGATCATTCTCTGATTAAGCTCAGCTATTGATCGGTGTATATTTTAAAGTAAAGGCTTTAAAACCAAGTTAGTACAAACGTCACTAATGTCACATAACTTTGCCGACATGTGGCCAACAGTAATGTTTAATGTTCTTCGTTATTAAACATTTGCACATAAGTGACATAATATTCAGTACTTAAAGTTTACTCTTCGGCCGCCCCTCATCCGCCGTTTTTTTTTTTTTTTTGTTTTGTTTTTTTCGGCAAATTTATCCACACGCACCGCCGCGCTATGCATTCTGGGATATGTTGGGCCACGAAGTCTACACTGCCACATCCTTAAAATTCAGGGAAATGAAGGACGCATTTCAGGGCCGCATTTCGAGCAGCCTTTGAATTGGGACAGCCTTCGGCGCGCCGCTGTGACGTAATCGGCCTTGAAATGCGTACTTTAAGGCTGCAGACCCTGAGCTGGGATACAGCCAGTATCATCAGTTTCTCTACTGAAAATCTGGTTTGAACATCGGTGACTTTGACCTCAAGGTCAGAGGTCAAGTTCTCTGAAAATCTTGTGAATGCGATAGCTTGAGTAGGAAGTCACCTACGATTTTGAAATTGACACCACAGGTGGACCTATTAAAAATCTCAACAGTTCAAGTTCAAATCTCATTGACCTCGATCTCAAGATCAAGGGTCAGAGGTCAACTTTTTTTGAAAAGCTTGTGACTGTGATAACTTGTGAACAATGCGACGTAGGATTTATTTTTTTTAAATGGTACCATAGATCTATCTAGCAGGAGGCTGAGGGGTGCCGCTGGCCCCTCCCAGTGTTTTTATCTCAGTCATTATGTTGATGTGCATGTTGGATTTTCTATTATTTATTTATTTTTTACTCTTAGGTTTTTACAAAGAAATAATTATACTTGACTTGCTACCCCCTTTATTGTAGTGTACCTAGCTGTTAAGTATGTGCATGTAAATATAATTTAATACCACTACGCCCTCAGTCATACAGCATTACCAAAAACTACATTTGCTAGTTCATTAAGACTTTGTGACATACATCCATACATGGCAGGTGTTTTACCAAATTCTGACCCTTCAATCCCTAATGTTGCTGAAATGATGGCTTATCAGACTCGGCAATGATTTTCCAGTTTTGCTGATTCTAGCTTCGGTTTCCTTTCCTTAGCTGACGGGAGCGACACCAGTGTGGTCTGCTGTTGCTGTAGCCCATCTGCTGTGCTTTCAGAGATGCTCTTCTGCATATACTGGTTCCAGGAACCCGGTTATTTAATTCACTCTTTCAATCCTACCAGCTAAAAGCACACAGCTCACAGACCTTATCCGCTGACAAGGACAATGGCACAACTTGTTTACTTTCTGTTGGCCTGTATGCGAATATAATTGAGATTTTTAAGCAATAAAACATGTTTATTTTAGAGGTTTTTGTTTGGAACTTCAAATCTAAAATCTACAAATGACCAATTTAAGAATTATAACCATGATGGGAGTGCTCTTACTCTGCTTTTTGGCATCATCCTATGGTTTGCACAAGTGCCATGTGAAAGCTTTGTTTTCCCAGAATAATTTAGTGGATTTTCTTGGTTCATGTATAGAATAGTAAAGCATCCCTTTACTGACCAGTAGGACCACCACGAGTAAAAACGGTTCATATAACCATCGGTTGACCCAAGTATCAAGCTTCGTGGTCACGTGCTGACAATAGAAAATGAGCACATATTTAAAATGCATTTTATTTTTCCTTTACAAGAAACAAAAGACAAAGAAATAAGATGAAGGGGAAAGGAAGTGGAAAACCAGTATATAAAGAGATGCAACCTCTGGCGTCCTGAAAAAAATATGTACAATTCAAAATAATATCCATATAAAACATGCCACATACAATAAAAATGATCATTATATTTATTCATATTCCCTAAAAGTATCTCTGCTGTACAGATGCAACATCTTTTTTTTTTGTATTTTAAAGTACGTGAGGTTAAAAAGAAGAAAAAAAATCAAATTATGAGCAACCTTTATTAAATTATAAGATATGCAGAGAACTTAAATTAAGTTTCAGAGAAGTTAAAAATTATTCAGGCGGAAATCCAGTGAGCGGCATAATGTCTCGTGTTCTTCCCTTGGAATAGAAACATACCAAAAAATATAGATATATATGTATATATATCACTGCTTCGGATACTTGATCAATATCTACCACTTCAGAGAAAGTTTCTGTTATACTACGAGAGTGCAATTCATTACCAGGTTAAGTATGGGATTAACTTTGATTATTACATCATAACATACATCAGGCCAAGTAACCATTTCACAATGTTAACCAACACATTCACTTCTATAGGGAAGATATTAAAGGGAAAAAAAAGCAAAAGCAAAACACTAACAATATTCTAGGGAATTCAAGATTTGTCCATTCAAGACTATATGAATCCAATTTTGACCGATTAAAGGGGGAGGTTTTGGTAAATCAACAAGCAGTAGCATAAATAAAAAGAAAAAAATAAACATGAACAATATTACATAAATACAAATGCTATGCACCATTGTACTGCTTTATGCAAGAAGTGATTTTTCCATGTCTAATTAACAACTCTCTGCGTGAATCCAAACAGCCTCGTTATCACGTCGGCTTCTCGTCGAGAACCCCGGACATTTTCCTCACATCTATTTTTAACAAACTCACCTGAAAGCTTATAGCAAAAAACACTAATAGAAAAAACAAGTAAATGCAAAACACTCTGGTTCATATACATAAAGATATTAGTTTGCCATTTTACATATATTTATATTTATGTACAGCTTTATCTTTGTTAAAATGATATCCAGTGGTTGATTTTTTTTTCCAATTTTATTTTTCTACACTTTTGACTTTGATTACAAAGGGTCTGGATAAAGAGCTGTTGTCCCCCCCTCCCTCAATGCATATAGTATATTTACAGTTTTTACAACTTTGCATTTTAAAATCATGTGAGGTCTTAGGTTAAGGGAAGGAGGAACCAAAGTAGTATGGGAAGGTGGAGTTTTAGTAAAGCTCCCTTTAAAGACTTTTTTTTCTCATTATTCTTATACAGAAATGAAAACAAATGCCCTTTTTTCCAATAAGTCTTTCCCTGCCATCAGTTCAGCCTCGAGGAGACAGTACCAGCACTAGAAAAAGCACACTACAGGGGAAGTAGAAACACTGCAGGCTGTACTCAGGCGGAGGAAGACTTACTACAGTAAAAGTTTAACAACAGTCCATTAAATAATACAGAGAGAGGAAGAGGCATGATTAAAGTTTAAGGTTGACTTGTTGGGGAGTAAAAAACAAACAAAAAAAGAAGAGAAAAAAAAAAAAAAAAAAAAAAGCACTGAATGGGGACAGTAGTCATGCATCTGCTGGCTCCTTTTTTTTCCCCCCCAAACAAGTGGAACTTTCAGGTGTGAAACAACCAGCTAATGGGTACTTGGTTAATTTTGGACCTGCGTGATCCTTGAGCCATTCACTCAAACTCTTACTGTCTTAAGCAACTCAGAAAAAATAAATGTGGATGTTATTGTGCTTTCACACAGCTAATAGCAGGATTTTGTTTTTAGATGCATAAATAAGAACACAAAAGCAAAAAGCTACATCAATATCCAGGATGATTTGGTGGCATACAGAACACCCACTAAGCTTCTGATTGTGACTTTAATGCAATATCTTATCAAAACTGTCATATAGTTCATCTGTATAAATAATTCATGAATAATAATTATGTTGGCTCATTATTGTAAATCATCATCAGCATAGAGTAGATAGAGCAAACCTGCTGCTTAAGATTCCCTGCTTGTCCGAGAAGGCTAAGCCCATAAAAACAACCCTCCCACCCCCAAAAATCACCATCGCGCCCCCTCCCCAACCCCCCGGAGTATTTCCACAGTAGCAGTTAACAGTTTTTATACAAAGCAGTCACTTCTCGCTAAATCAGTGAGGTAGACTGGGTCCAACTAACCCACCATGGGACTCCACACAGTCAGAACATCTGGTGCGACTGAAGCCACAGATCAATAGTATCTTACATTTTTTATATTAACTTACTTTTTTCTCCTCTTTTCTTTTTCCTCTCTCCATCGATCACATGTAGTTCTCACACAGAGCCACATCAAGATTGTCTAGCTAGCCAATATCCATGTTGTCGTTATGAGTCATTGATGGGAAAGTGCCTTGTCTGGGAGGTAAGGGGGGGAGGTGTGGTCAGACGGGACAGGAAATAGGTCCGACTTAAAACATTAAAAAAAAAAATTTTTTAAAAAGTGTCCTTAGTTCATTCTCAACATTTTTAATGGCTTTTTTTTTGTCGAAGCTCCAGATGAGCTCTGTACTACGAGCAGTGATATCAGAGGGTCAGAATGTTTTGGTAGATGGTGAGGATCATTTTCCAGCCACTGTAAGCTTATTGAGACCAGAATAGTTGGGAGGGTTTGAAGTGGGGGATGGGGAAGAGGAGGGATTTGGCTGAGGAAAGGGTGATTCAACTACTCCAAACACGAAAGTTAGTCCCACCATCAAGCTTCTGCTGATGAATGGTGGTCGGCTGCTTTTATTGATTAATGCTCTTCAAACCTTTGGCTACAGGTAACACTTTAGTCTTTTAATAGCGGAGGCCAGCCTTCCTCCATATCTTTATGAACAGCTTATGCACTGGCGATGTAGGATTTTCATAGGCTTTGGCGCAGGAGTGTTCTGGTACCAGCGAGAGGGAATTTTCCATCTTTCTGGTTAGTTCATCCATTTTCGGCAATTCCAGGCTCCGCAGTGGCAAGGGATCTTGTGCTGATCGTCCTCAAAATCAAACTGGTAGTCGTACGTCAGCTGGAATTAAGAGAGAGACAGTTAAAGGCTGCAGATATAGTAGTAGTACAATGAAGGCTGTTTATCACACTGCACCTCCTCTCCTTTAGGAATCCTTCGGCTGGAGATGATGATAATCTTGTCTTCTTTGTCAAACGTTACAACCTCAGCAACACAGTTGGGCGCACAGGAATGGTTGACATAGCTGGTGAGAAGGGAAATGGGGGAAAATCAAATCAATTTGGGGGAAGAAAATAAACATAAAATAAGGGTTTAAAACAAGGCAGGCATGCACAAACAAACACTTACCGGGCTGGGCCACCTGTTAAAGTTGCATCGATCACTTGCTCGTTGTTGATACGGAACATGTAGATCCCTCGGTTCTACAGCAAAAGAGCAAGAAAAAGAAAAAAGGTCAGACGTGTCCTACAGCTGTAGAAAGTTGAGCGGCACAGCAAACAAAGTTTCTGCACCACCCATTCTCCATCAACTGTTTGAGTACCTGCGCTTCATAGATCTTCTCCCGGCGATTGGCCACCTCGTTGCGTATGACAGTACCAATGTACTCAATAACCATCGTATGCTTCTCCAAATCCTTCGCAGCGTACAGCCCCAGGCCCTGAATGCGGGAACGTGCCAAGTACACGTTGTTCTTCCACTCAGTCTTCAAGCGCCGATACTGGGAGGATTTGGAGTGGACAAACTGCTTGCTGTACGGTGTGTTGAGCTCTCCAGTGAAGGTACTCTGGTAGGCCTTGGACACACTGGTGCTGTTAAGAGTGTGAGGCCTAAAAAGAAAGAAAAATGAAAGTCTGAATGTTTTGAATTTTACAGGTATGAAGTTGTTTTGAAGCAAGTTACTTGCATTTGTAACCCACATAAAAATAAAAAGAACTGCACCTATAACTAAATCGGAATTTTAAATTCCAACCGGAGCGTGTCCGTGCCCAACTACTCATAACCAACATAAATTATTTTAGCTTATGTACTTGCTACACATTACATAGATGTTAAAAGAGTTTCATTTTTTAATGTATATTACCTCACCAGTCAACATATTCTGTCTGGAATTTAACTCCGCAAAAATGTTAACATTTAGTCAACAAGCCTCTTCGACGTGATTCACATGGCTGTACAGATTAACAGATATGTCAGAACGTGTTGAGTGTGCAGCTTCTCGCTAAAAATAATGCTTTACCTCTTGCAGTGTGTGGGGACCTTGGGCTCTGAGCGAGCACAGCCAGTGGGATTAATCATGAGTGGGAGCTCCATCAGAGGGTGCCGGCCGTATCTAAATTGGTAATTCTGGCAGTTCTCCACTCCGGGCAACTAAAACACAACAAGTCAGTCAATGATCATCATAATGGACTTATAATGGCTATAAAGCTTATCATTTCTGGTCACATTGAGTTCAGTTAATACAAGATAGAGCAGATATTTTGTGAAGTCTGTAATGCTGTTTTATTACAGTCTGAAACAGTTATCCAACCACAGATCAGTGAACATGGGAGATAAAGACAAAATAAAAAAGGGACAGAAAGTGCTCGGGATTCTTACCGACTCAGTGATTCTCATGACAGCGTGAATTGTAAGGCCATACATCTCCTCCCCTTTGATGTGTTCAGTGAACAGTTTCAACATGGATGATTCCTCACGAAGTTTAGCCACCTGCTGAACAACCCGGTCCCAGATCCCTAAAGACAAAAACAGCAAATTCAACTCTGTTCTTTAAGGTTAAGAAACATAACAAAGGGAGAATAGAGCACAAAAATCAGAAAGCACTTTTGTTTTACCTTCTGGAGTAGGGTCACGGTACTGTAAATCCTCCATCCCATGCTCCAGAACACGCACTTCAAACAGCGGGCGGCCATCATCTTCACTGATGCGGCAGCGGTAGCGGCATCGCTTGTTGGGTACGCGTGTGCTCCAGTAGATGCGTGTGGCCTCGTAGCCAACGGGGAAGATTGCAGTAGCTGAGTGGAAGTTGGCCATCTGGGAGGGCAGCAACTGGCCAATAGCGTGAAAGATGAGACTTCCGACGCGGAACAGGTGGATACGGTCTCCGCGCTGCAAGATGCTGGCTATCTGTTTCACCTCGTCACGCTCGATGTAGACGCGGCGTAGGACCGCAAATGTGCTGAGTTCATCGTCACTGGGCCCCTTCAGTTTATGCTGGGTGCACAACATGGTCTTATCCTTAAAGAACATGCAGCGTGCCCGGATGGCACAGGCAAAGTGGTAGACATTCGGGCAGCGCAGTCTGTTGCAGCTGTTTGTGGCACCAGTTTTCTGGCAGTACGCACAAAGAGTCCGCAATCCGCGACGCAGGGCTACCTCCACGTTGATTAGGGCACCCCCCTGTGTCTCGTACACCTCTGTGGACCACAGAGCGCAATTTAAGTGCACCCATAGGTCCACATCAATATTAAGCAAACGAGCGGGCCCATCTGTGGCACCATCGCCTTCCTCGTGGCAGAAGCAGCACTTGCGTTTATCCCGAGGCAGCCTTTCTGGTCGAAGAGTAATGCGCAGCCGTTCCATCAGTTCAGACACCTCACGGCTGTTTTCTTTCTTAGAGCCACCTTTCCGAATCGAGATAACAATCTGAAGACGCTTCCAGCGAATCCCCTTCCATTTCTTCAGTTTTGGATGCACCACCTCCTCATCAGGTGAGAGAGGCCTGCGTTGCTTGACAGCTTTAGGGGAAGACTCCATGGGGGTGGGAGAATCTTTAGGAGGTTGAGCTGGATCAGTGACCAAATCCTCTACCTCCTCCTCCTTGACAACAGCACTCAGATGATCTTCAGGAGCAGCAGCAGGATCAGAAACTGCCGAGGTAGCTGCTGCGTCTGCGCAAGACTCTGGAGCAGCAACTTCAGGCTCTGTGACTTCAGTTGATTGAGCAGCATCAAGAGGAGGATTAACATGCTGTTCAGGCTCAGCTGTTGTTTGGACATTGGCCGGACTGGAGGGAGACAGTGATGAGGAAGTTGATTTTTTGGAAGGTTCAGCTTCACTAGTTGTAACTGGCAGAGATGGAGGAGGATGAGGAGGAGACGGTGATGGGGGTGGAGACTCCTCCACTGGTATAATAGGAAGGTGGCGCACATCCAAATCATTTACATTGGTTGTATAGCAGTGCTGAACCGGTTTTTCTTCAGTCTCTGCAAATTCCTGAGAGCAAAATGCACGCAGGAGATGTAACGCTTTCAACACATGTAATAAAAAAGATTAAATGAGGCAATAGGAGACCTTTAGGGACCAACCTGTTTAATAAGTGCCAGAATGTCAACTTGTTTCTTCAGTGTACAGCCAGGTAGAGACACATCAAATTGCCTTAGCCACTCATCCTGACTAGGTGAAGCACCATCCTTTGTACACAGAACCCCTGTAAAACATAACATGGATAGATGGTATAGTCACTCTGCCACAATTTGTTTTAAAAACAAAAAACCCCAAAAACATTTAAACACCAAATTTGCTCAACTAACGTGCTTAAACTACAATCATGAGATGGGATTAATGAAAGACGAAATATTTACATTAGCAAATAATATGACAGGTCACTTTGAGGCAGAATTTTGAATGTCTTGACATGTCTTGACTTTTAGCTAAATAGGAACTCACTCCACAAAAAAAAAAAAAGAAAAAAAGAAAAAGACAAAGAAAATAGTAAAAAAAAAAAAAGCCATCAGCAGAAATCTAAAAAAGCTAAACCGTCAATTTATTTATTTTAGTGTGTACCTGATTGGCCAGGTCCTTTCGCAGGCCCATCTCCTCCTGACATTTCAGGGTTTTGGGGAGGGATAGTGACCTCATAAGTACCTGGCATTCTAATGTTGAGAAGCTGGGCCATGGCCATCATCACGTGATTTAGTTTCTGGAAAATATTAGTAGAAGTTTAGATTGCCTCAATAGATTCAGACATAAAAGCTTTTAAAGACAATATAAGATTATGATGGCTTAGTACCTTGGCTGCAGCAGATGACAACGTGAACGTTACAGACACCTCGTTGCTTTTGCTCTTATCCCAGTGGTTGGATGTTGAATCTACCTTGCCGTCAGGAGCTTCGAATTGTTTATTTTCTGTGAATGCTGTAAGCAAATGTGTAAATTCAACATTTGTCTGCATTTCAAGACGCAAACAGATTTAATATTTAAAATAAAAAAATTTGACAATCGTATAAATTCCAAGCAGGTTTCCCCATGACCTATGTATCCATGCAACCATATAAAACAAACTAACTTAGAATTTAATCCCCCATACAGAGCAGCACATTGCTACCTCAGCAGACCGTAGGATGTGACATGCTGAGTAGAATACCTGGGATGGCAGTGCGAGGTATGAGGGGTATGATAGGTGATATTGCCCTGTCCGTCTCCTCCTCTTTAGGCTCCCGCAGGTGAGGAAAACGTGGAGTTTCATCTCCTACATTACTCTCAGGGGATGATGCTGGAATTATGCTTTCTGGAGCATCCTCATCGTCACTTTCCATCCTGTTAAAAGATATTTCACACATTTATAGCCTCTTTATGAAAATATCTATGCTATGGACTGATAACTATGCACAGTTGTCCTTGTGTACCTGATATCCTCATTCTGGTTATGTGGTGGTGTGGGGAGAGCTGCTAGAATATCTACACTCTTTACCTCCTCTTTCACAGAATCTGAAGGAGGAAACAAAATGCAGCATAATAATACATTGCATTTAGAATGCAATTACTGCATAACTGTGGATTAATAATTAACAATAAATGTACCCATCGGCTCTTCAGCAGGCTCTCTGTTTTTCTGTCTCTCAGCCAGATCCTCCCCAGCTGTTACTCCATTGAGCAGTTTGTGCTGTACTGATGGTGGAGGAGTAGGTGGCAAGGAAGATGGGGGTGTTGGGGGGTTGCTGAGGTTGCTCTGTGAATGCACAAACAATATGTTCTTGAAGACTTTGCTCTGAAATTACCTTTATGCCTTATTCAAAATGTTGGTGGTGCACTGGCAGCTTAGTTTGACCTTAGTGAGTAACTGAGAGTAGTAGTCTGGGATATTGTCTAACACTGCATTTCCAAATGAGCCTTTTAGCTGGGCTTTTCCATTGGCTGGACTGCTTCCAAAAGGTGCAAAAAGATCCACACTGGCAGTGATTGACGGCTCCATCAAGGGCAGCAGAGAGAGGCCCTACAGAGTAAAAATCCATTAGCCAAGAAAAGGAAAAAGAATCAATCTTCAGATCATCAGTGGCAAAATATCATTAGGGGGGGAAATGTATTTTGACATTATTGTACCTGTTTGAGTTGTTTTAACAAGGCTTCAGCACTTTTTCCAACTTCTTCCTTCTTGTTTTTCTTCCGTGCATTAGGCCCTCGATCTCCAGCTGCCTTATTAGTGCGCTTTGGCTTTTGCACAGGAGGCCTTTTTGTTATCGATTGCAGATCCTGTAAAAGGTCAAGAAAATAAAACAGATTTTTCCCCAAATATAACATCAGGGTAAAGAGTCTTGATGCATGCTCAATCATCCAGGTAAGTAAATCCCAAAAGGTTGAGTGACGAAACATTTCTCCCATTGAAAACGCTACGTCCAGATAAACAGAATCAACCTTTTGGGATCAGGGTAAAGAGAATGAATACACTTTAGGAAAACATACCTCCATGTTTCGTGGAGTCCCTTGAAGCTTCTGCTCAAGCATTGCCAGTTTGCTGTTGATGTGACCATTGATCTCACTGTGGATGCCTTCACAAGGCCTCTGAGCGCCAAGCTGAATATTCTTAGTTCTTAGGAGTTTCTGCAGCAACTGCTGTCCAGTCTCAGATCTAGGGCTTTGAGTCACAGCAGCACTTCCAGCATTAATAAAGGTAGTGTTGTTCCCAGCGTTAACCATCTCCCCGGTTGCTTCATGCTTTATAGTCCCAGTAGGAGCTTCAGCCGCACTGTCACACTGGACCTCCCTTGGTTCCTGTTTAATATTCTGTATTGTCATTTTGCATAGCTCCTCTTGTTTGTCTTCTGCACCCTGCTGCAACTGACGCTGAGCATTTGTACCTCTCTGTGGCCCATTGGAAGTCACTGAAGCAGCCAGACCACTGCCTGGTGACTGAGTGTCTGCTTTAGGTCCTGGACAATCAAGTGGACTCTTAGCCCCGGGTGACCTGAGTGGAGAAGCCTTGACTTGACTGTAGGGACTGCCCCTCCCAGCCCTGCTGTCAGCTATAGAAGGTGAGGAGACATGAGATGAATGGGGTGAGACTGGGTGGACTGGACTCATGCCAAAGGGAGTTCTTGGAGAATATGCATGCGATGGAGAGCCCTGCACACGGCCTGCCATTAGTGCTTGCTGTTGGTTCTGGGTGGGAGTGGGTGGACGAATCCCCATAGCTTGATTAAAAGTGTGCCGTTGAGAATCCCCAGGGGAGTTGGCTAATGGCTGACGTGGAGATGCTGGCCTCACCATTGGGCCCTGGTCCATTGGGGAATGTGGCACCTGTCCTCTCATATGTTGCTGCATCATCTCTCCCACTTGGAGCTGCTGCCCAGAGACCATCATTCCTTGCTGTATCTGAGGAGCAACACCAGGTTGTTGGCCTGGCATACCTGGCTGGTGTTGATTTCCCACTGCTCCTGGATTCCCCATGACTCCATGTGACATTTGATGGCCTTCCATCCCCATCATTTGCTGTCCCATCTGTGGGAGCTGAGGCCTCAACTGATGTTGTTGGCCCTGACCTATTGGCATCCGCAGCATTTGTCCTTGTTGTCTTTGTGCAATCATGGCTTGGATGTGCTGTATTTGTTGGTTGGGGGGGAGATTGCGGAGCTGAGGATTCTGAGCAATAATGGCCTGGATGTTGATAGGGGCGCGGATCTGTCCAGGAGGAACACCAGGTCTCTGTCCCATCATTCCTTGCTGCTGAGCTCTCATCATACTCATTAAAACCTGCTGTTTCTGCTGTTGGGCCATGATGGCCTGCTGTTGTGAACTAAGACCCATCATAGCAGGTTGTTGCTGCCCTGGATGGTTGTGTCCTGTGATCTGTTGCGGCATGGTGGGGTCCTGTGGCTGCTGTGTGGCATTTTGAAGAGTTTGCTGTTGATGATGTAAGAAATCAGATGTTTTTCCTTCCTCTTTAATTGTCATCAAACTGGGCTTGTCAGTGGTGAGGGAACTTTGCCTCTGGACAGTGACTGGAAGTTGTTGCTGCAGTTGCTGCATACCAGTTTGCTGGTTCCCGACCAAACCCGACTGTTTCTCATGTACAGACTGGGGATTTGATTGTTGCTGCTGGCCTACATAAACCTGATTCTGGTGCTGCTGCTGTCGTCCCAGGTCAGTTTGATGATCATTTGCAGAGCCTAGTTGGATCTGGTTGGGAGTAGAGGGTCCGCTCTGCTGTGGTGGGGTTCTTGAATCAGGGCTGAGGATACCACCTTCTTTGGGTCCTGAGTTTTGGCTCTCTGTAGATCCCTGGGGCTGGGGTGTGTTACTTCCTGCTGAAGGAGAGGAACCCATTTGTGGGGTAGAGGGTTGGGAAAGACCTTGCTCTTGGCCAGACTGGTTGATCAACTGTGCTGGTTGTCTTTGTGTCATTTGCTGCTGCTGAAGGTGGGCTAAATTCTTTGTAATATTTTGCTGAGATGCAAGCATGCGTTGGGCCAGAATGTTCTGTTGTTGAGGAGTCAACTGGGCATGGGGCCCCCTCAGGCCAGGGTGACCTTGAGCACCAACCATACCCTGCTGTCCCATCATCAGCTGAGGCCTCTGCTGCTGTGACAATGCAACTTGTTGGTTACCAATTATTCCTGCCTGAGTTGATACCATGCCTTGAGAATGGTTAATAGGCTGGCTGCCCACAAGATTCTGTGATGGAGCCACAGTCTGGCCTCCAACTATTCCTTGTGCAACCTGGACCATGTTCTGCTGATTAGCCTGATTAGCTAGCATACCCTGCTGAGTGTTCGCCTGTTGTTGTGCCATAAGTTGGTGCCCCATCATACCAGCCTGCGACTGATTGATTAAACTAGACTGTTGATTTGGGAGTGACACTGGTTGTTGGCCCATCAGCTGCTGTTGCTGGAACTTTGCCATCTGCATCCTATGCTGAAGTTGTCTTTCTTGAAGAAGCCTAGGGTCTGCACCTTGCACCCCAGGCCCCTGAGGGAAAAATCCTCCTGAAGGCCCAGGAGGACCTGGGACCCTGGCACCACTGGCTCCAAGAGCCCCAGAAAGCTGTGGCTGGGCTCCTCCAATAAAGGGCTGACCTTGGGGCATTCTGACAGGCATCCCACCTTGGGGTACCATGCCAGGATGTTGCCCCATTACTGGTGCCCCCTGCTGGCCCATCATCATCTGACCAGGCATTTTGGGAAACATGTGAGAGGGCCCCCCCTGTGCAGAATGACCTTGGGTTATAATACCAGAGCCTTGCTGCTGCTGTTGTTGCTGCTGCTGCTGCTGTTGTTGTTGATGCTGCTGCTGTTGTTGTTGATGCTGCTGCTGCTTGCTTCTGTACTCTGCAATTAGATTTGTGTGCTCCTTCTGTTGCTTGCGCACCTAAAACAGAATATTTATGAGGACATCTGTATATCATGTATATCAAATGTGCCAGAAGCCTTTTTTGTGCAATGCAAAAATTGTTTTCAGAACATTGAACATCTACACACCTGGTCAAGCTGCTTCTGAATTTTACTCTGCTCTTCTGTGACCAACTTAAGTTTCTCTGCATCTGCCTCAGCAAACTCTCTGCCAGCCTTCTTAGCAGTGCGTTGCTTCGCACACAGTGCTTTGCGTGATTTGCGATGAACTCCTATCTGTTCTTCCAAAAATTTCAGTTGCATTTGGAGTAACTGCTGGGTATGAAGAAGCCATTCTTCGTATTGGTGCTGTTCAGCATCATCTATAGAAAAGAAATCACAAACCACCCTTAGCTATCCACAAATGTATGGAGACTGCAATAAAAAAAATTAATCTTAAAAAAAAAAGAAAAGAAAAAAAAAAAGACTCAATTCAGCTCAAAAGGCAGTATTGGTCAAACATACTGATTATTCCTTGCACAAACTGAGGAGGGTTAGGCCTTGACTGGGGTGGATCACTTGTCTCTCCCTCCTAAACAGAAAAACGTGGCATTTAAATGACTCAGCTATCATCAGTTTTACAAATTAAATCATCGATCACTTTTTAAAAATAAACCAACATACCTTTGCAGGTCCAGATGCAAGTTGATTTGGATCTGTGGCTGGGGCAGAAGCCAGCCTCTGAGCAAGCAGAGAAACTTGTTGCCTGAAGAGAAAGCAAAACAGTGCTGAGTGACATCCACTTAAAAATATTTAACATGGGCCTCAGCAAACAGGTGTGCTAATGGTACAGTTGATCGTCTAATCGCAGTCTTTAACACTGAAGTTACCATTGCAGGCATGTCTCTGACACATAGCTACTGCAAATAAGTGGTTGCTGAGCAGTTAACCTTGTGAACAGTGGTGTTAGGGATGCTACTTTTACGTTGAACAGCTTACAAGAGCTGGAACCAACAACAAAAACTAGATCTGAAGATAATCACAATCAACACATGCTCTGCTTTCTAGCAGCAGTTTAACAATGGCAAAAACATATCCATGTTATTTATTAAAAAAACAAACAAACAAAAAAAAACATTATTAGAAATACCTGTTAATGCCAGTGGGAACAACCATTGGATCCTGTGCCAACACTCTCTTAATACCCTGAAGGGCAACCATCTTCGCCTTGGCAATGGGATCCATAATGTTATCTGTAGCAAATTTGTCCAAATCTGCAATAATAGGTGAAATTAGTGGAAGTATGGAAAAACAAAAGAAAAAAGAAGAAGTTGTGGCTGTGACAAGACATGAAGCTTACCTTTATCTGGGAAGAAGCTGTTGGTCAGAGTTGACTGTTTTACTGCTGGCTGCTGCTGTTGTGATTGATGGCCAAGTCCTGGCTGGATCACTGGCTGCATCCCTGGCTGCACCCCAGGCTGCACCCCAGGCTGCATCCCAGGCTGCATCCCTGGCTGCACCCCAGGCTGCATCCCTGGCTGCACCCCAGGCTGCATCCCTGGCTGCACCCCTGGCTGCACCCCAGGCTGCATCCCTGGCTGCATCCCTGGCTGCATCCCTGGCTGCATCCCAGGCTGCATCCCAGGCTGCATCCCAGGCTGCATCGTCCTCATCATGGTTTGCTGCTGGGCCATCATGTGAGTTGGCGGTACTATACCAGGTCCCATAAGCCTTTGCTGCTGCAAAATGTGTGACGCACGCGGTACCATCCCTGGCTGATTCATCATACCTTGGGGTGGTGGACGATGGTGGTGTGGTAACATTATTTGCCCAGATGAATGTTGATTCGGATGTGGATTTGGAATGCCTGAAAACTGTTGTGGTATGCCTCCTTGTTGAAGAGAACTGAGCTGTTGCTGTTTCTGTTGTTCTTTCTTTTCATGCTCCAGGAGATCTTGTATTAGAAGAGGCAGTTCACCATCTAATGAGCTCTCTACCTTTGCCAGATCTACAGCAGGAGAGTGCTGCTCCCCTACATCAGGTAGTCCTAAGGGATCATCACCCATATCGCCATGTGGAGGAGCTGGAGGAAAAGGCAATGGATTACCTTGGCCTGGCAAGGGATATGGAAGTCCCCCTAATCGAACAGAACTGAGTGAGGCAGACTGGCTCTCACTTTGTGGAGTCTTTGTTGTTGGTGCGGTCACACCAAGAGGCATGGATACCGCTTCTCCCATTTCAGCTTTCACCACAGTCTGTCCCGTTTGCAGCTGAGGCGTCAAACCTCTGTTCTCTACTTTAACTTTAGAGGCATCAGCGGTTTGTGAAGAGCGTGTTAGTTGAGCAGCAGACTCTAGTGCAGTAGAAGGGACTTTTGTCAGAGCCTTCCGCTCTGGCTCCACCCTGGCTTTGTCTTCCACTTTAACATGTGCAGAACCAGACGACGCTGAAGGACCCTCACTTTCAGCTTCTACCAGCCGCAGCTGGTCTGAGAAGACATCTTTAGGGTCTCCTTGGTTCAGTTCAGGATCAGTGTAAGCCAGCAGGTCAAACTCATCACTGTTGAGTAAGTCATCAAGATGTGGATCATTGGTTTCGAGGTTGTCCAGGTTGCCCAAGTCATCATCTCCTTTGTCAGGGTCCAGGTCAAGAGCCAAATCATCCTCATCTTCTACTCCTCCATCTCCTGGAGCATCGCCTAGCCCATCAAGATCAGGTTCTGGCAGTTCTTCTGCATTTTCTACAGCTGCAGGCTGGGGCTCTGTGACT
This sequence comes from Copadichromis virginalis, assembly GCF_057382275.1. Classification (NCBI taxonomy): domain Eukaryota; kingdom Metazoa; phylum Chordata; class Actinopteri; order Cichliformes; family Cichlidae; genus Copadichromis; species Copadichromis virginalis. Next base: position 2,672,512 of record NC_140637.1, on the reverse strand, counting down.
ATACCTGGTTGTGAAAGTCGATGCTGCTCAGTACTGCGAGTGTTTTGGGCTGAAGTAGCATTTTGAGGTTGCATGTGGGACTGCTGAGGCAGTAAAACTGACAGTCCACCCTGTTGTAACCCCTCTGTCTGAATCCCACCAACTTGAGCTATAGGAAGTTGCTGAACATAAGGTGTTGACATCTCTTGCTCTGGGACAAAGAGACGTGGCCTGGGCTGGGGTCCACGGGGTATAAATTGGTGTCGCAGGGGTGGCCTTTGTGAATTATGTCTCAACTCAATGAACTGTGGTGGTGGACCTTGACTCATTGGCTGCATGGATTCACCTCCGTGCCCTGGCATCATGGCATGAGTATTACCCATGCCTTCCATACCTTGGATATTGACAGCAGGGTTAAGATTGTGCCTTATGCCCACAGCTTCCATGCCAGGCTGAGGGAACCTCCTTGGAGCCTGGCCCTGCCACTGAGGAGGGAATGGTGGACGGGTAAACATACCCTGCGGTCTGGAAGATCCTGGTAGCCTGAAGAAAGACAAAATTTTTTTTTTTTCCCCCCCCAAAAACAACGAAAGGGAGTTGGACTAATTTAAGACGCCAATTGTATCTTCAGGGCCAAAAGATTTATGCCTGTATTTGGTTTATTCAATCCAAGTACCTCATTATTTAAATGCTTACCTAACTGGATCAACAACGGCAGGGTTTCCTGTATGTGGTGGGCGAATGAGCTTATCATCTGTGGGCATCTTCCCCGACACAGAAGCCTGAGCACTTGAAGCGGCAGCAGCAATACGTTCCTAAAGGAAGTAAAAATTGTACCATTGTCCCTTGACTCTTTAGTTATTAATAAATCAAAAATAACTTTTTTCATAATGTCTGCATGAAAATCAGAAACTTAATAATAATAATAATAATAATCTGGAAGATGTAGGGGTTTTTTTTTTTTATTATTATTATTATTATTATTATTATTATAATGAATTGGATTTATATAGCGCTTTTCAAGGCACCCAAAGCGCTTTACAATGCCACTAATCATCTGTGGGCATCTTCCCCACATGCATGTAACAATGCCTGCAAGATTTCACATTAATAATGTAATGTTATTCAATCACAGGATCCCTACCTGTGGATAAGGTGGTGGTGCTCTGTGAGTTTTATCCTGCTGAAAGGCTCCCATCCCTCCCCCAGACCATCCAGGGGATGCACTGCCAGCAGCAGCAGCTGCCTCCTTCTCTTGTCTGTGCATTTGTTGTCTGATCACAAATTCCCTCAGTCTTTGGCGCTATAAAACACGAGAAACTTTGATTAGCAAAGAAAAAACAAAAGCATGCAGAAGTGCACTCAATGCCTGCTCAAAGGCAAATATTTTGATACCGGTCTGTGCTTTTCCAGATCAGCAGGGCTGAGTCCTGCTACTGAAGGGTCCTGTACTGCTGAAATATCAGGAATTTCTTGAGTTACTGGCAAAGATGGCTGACTTGACATGTCTGAAGTGTGGACAGCTGGTATTTCTTGAGATCCAGAGGAAGGTGGCACTCGCGAGGTAAGGCTGTCTGCTGACAAAGCCGGCTGAGTTTGTGGCTGTGGTTGCTGCACCATCTGAGTCTGCTGTTGAGTTATTTGAAAGCCTCCCGTGCTCGGGCTGCGGCTGAAAGTAGGGGGAGCTGATGGCTTTCCAGAGAGGGGATCCCCTATAGATGTATTAGTAGAATGGGCTGGAGATGGCTGGTTAGGATGAGGGGATGTTTTGAAACTTCCAGTTCCCTCTGGGCCAATAGAGGAAGTGCGAGGTGGCTTATGGACTGCTGCAAACGGGTCTCTAGATTGTGGCCTTGAAGGTGGCCGAGAACAAGGGTCTGGAGATTGGAAACGAGGAGTAGCAGGAGACTGGACAGAGTAACCATCATTGGACATGCCACCAGGAGTGTGGGGAGACTGGCAGCTGCCCTGGGACTGTGGGCTGGAGGGTACTCTAGGACATTGCTCCTGTTGAGCTACAGCGTGTCTCTGGGGTCCAAGAGAACAATTATCACCTGACTGCGGTCTGGTAGTTAGTGGAGGATGAATATGGGGATCAGAGTGAGAGGGAGACTGCCTGAAGCCTTCAGCAACATGGCTAGGTGAAGCTCCAGGATGAAGTGCCCCACTCTCTCCTTGGTGCATTCGTGGCGTTAAAGGTGCCTTGAACAAACCATCTCCAGACTCAAGCATTCCAGCAGGGGAGCCGGTGGACAGATCATGTCTGCCAACTGCAGAGGAACGTGGAGAGGGTGCACTCATATCAGTCCTGTACTGCCCTGTGCTTGCAGGAGATGAAGCCAATGCAGATGGTGACGGTGATGAACCATATTCTGGCCTTCCCATTCCTTGCTGGGTTCTGAAGGGATCTCCATAGTGGGTATTGTGGGATGGTGAAAAAATGGTCGACTCCCCGAGCCCAGGACCTCTTGAATGAGGACTTTCTGGAGGCCCTAGGGACTCCTGAGAGCCTTGCTGGGATTGTGGAAGAAGACCCTGTTGCTGCTGCAGCTGTGATCTGAAGTAGGGGTCAACCTGCTGAGCCCGTCTGGGGGTTCCAGGAGTTCCTGGTTGCATGTCAAAAGGGCCAAGACTGGCTGGCCGTCCCTGAGGAGGGCCCTGCGGGCCGGAAGCAGAATAACCTGAGGAAGGGGCCTGTACGGGGCTGGCCCCGGCATTAGAGAAAGGTGTGGTTGGGTGTGAGTAAGAATGGGGTGACTGAGGCGGAAGCTTAGCCAAAGGATCTGTCCGGATTTCAGCTGATAATGGAGTTTTGACAGGTCCATCTGAGAAAAAGACAGAAGACGATCCTGAATCGGGAGGCAAGGGAAATGGGCTGTCTGCAGAGCTGGGTTGAGAGGCGATTGATGTTGAGCCTGAAGGTGGTGGGATCTGGAGGTGTAAACTTGGCCGTTCTCCCTTTGCACGTGGTTGCTCTGTTTTTACTGGCCTGCACACTTGACTTTCTGCCTGCTGTGAAAAGGTAAAAAGAGCACCAAAGGAATATTAACCACACACACCGTAAACCTAATGAAGTCATTTGCTAAACTTAATAAAAAAAGAAATCTACTTTTAACTCACCTTCTGTGCCTTGTTTATCCTCTGAGCTGCTCGGTTATCTTTGGCCTTTTGCTACAAAGAGAGAGAGCGAGAGAGAGAGAGAGAGAGAGAGTCGGCTTCTGCACGTATGTACAGGCACACAAGTCCAAGCACGAACTCTTATAAAAACAAGGCTAAAAAACACACAATGGATAAATAAATAAATAAAAAATTAAAAAAGGAGAACCTAGTATATGACCAACTGCAAATTTAGAAATGTGTTAAAAAGAGAATTACAGCAAACAAATGATAATATGAAAGAATAATGTATTAAACAAAACAAAAACAGAGAACCTACCAGATATGGAACCTTGTCAGCAGCTGGGACCTTCCTCCAGATTTTCATGATCTGCTTGCAGCGACTAGCCCAATCTGTGATGAGAGAAATATTTAACACTTACGTTACAACTGTGACATAAACTTAAAAATCATGACCTTGATAAAATACATTGTACAATATGTTTCTTCTTCACTAACCTGGGTAGTCCTGTTTGAGAGTTGGGAAGTTTGTATTGGCATAAAGAACAGGGGAAATAGTTGAGAGCTCTCCAAGCTCCTCATCCTTCTCCCAGCGCTGCAGACTACGCTGGTTATAGGACAGACCATCACCCTCTGCCTCTGTGGGGGTTGGTGGGGAGGAAGGAGTTGCTGGGGTAGAGGGAGTTGCCCAAGGGCTCTCCTCACCGCCATCTGGACTGAACAGCCCTCCTCTGTCCCTGTACACCATATAATAAGTTAGAGGGTTTGTTTTTTGGTCAAATAAAAAGGCCACATGCGGGGGGAAAAATAGAAATAATTGGGAATTAAGCTTCTGCTTTTATATGAGTTGTAACTACATGACTGAGATGCTGTGAAATAAAATGCACTAATGAGCCTACCGCATGTCGAAGAACGGTGACTGAGAAATTCCAGGAAAGGCATCCATCATTCCAGCTGAGGGCAGGGACCCTGCAATTCCGGTAATTGAATTAAAATACAACAGTTTTTCAATCATGCTTTTAATAATTCAGGAATCATACAACAGGTAATAATAGCTGCGGTTTTAATTATATGAACATCTGTAGGAAACCCTTGTTCTCACCTGAGGGGAGAGCTCTCTGTGGCAAAGCACTACGACTGAGTTCTCCCTTATTGCCCTCCAAGATGGGCTTCATACCTCCCAAGGAGGAACCATCCGACACTCCCAGAACCTTCCTGAAGAACTGCTCAGAATCCTGACTCTCCACCCCCTGTGGAAGACCTATCACACAAGCACAACAGCATGGTAGGAAGGAATAAATTATATTACAAGTCATTCTTAAATGCTATATAGCACAGTGCCCTCCGCAGGAACTTACCTTCATTTTTTTCTGCATCAGAATCATGAGGATCAGTTGACACCTGGTTTGTCTGTGATGAGGATGGTGTAGGAATCCCTAAAAGGTGTAAAACTTTAAAACAACCTGGAACTGCATGTTAAAAAGGTCTATTAACTTCACCTGCCACATAGATACTTACCTGCACCGTCTCCCTGAGCCTGGGGGGCTTCACCCCCCTCTTGCTTGAGAGGACAATTTATGTCCACCACACGATCCCCGGCATCAGCTAGTGAAAGAAACAAAAATTTACATATCCTGCACTGACTTTTTTTCTTAACCAGCATCCCAAATTCAAGTTAATGTTCTTACTGTCTGGGGTAGTACTCTTGGTTGGTGCTGGTAAAGTAGGTCTGATGGGGCATGAACCTGGCCTCTGCCCTGGAGGTATCATCACTGCCTTCTTACTCAAGTCTATCAGTGTCTTTCCAAAGAATGCCTCCTGCCGGGAATTACAAATGTTTACAATATATACATCAAATCAGTGGATATCTTTATTTTCACTTTTAAAACATGGCACATAGAGAGACAAGAAACCTGGAGATAAGCTGGAAACATATCCTCGAGTTTGCTCCTCTTCCGACCCCGACGTTTCTTGGCCTGTTCCTCTCCCTCCACTGGTTTAGGATCCATAATGTTGTCTGTGTCAGGGTGGGGCCCTAAAAATGTAATAATAAAATTCAGTTTTCTTTGGTTTAGGTTATTTGCATAAAATACATTGAATCACAACTCTACAAGTTAAGCAGAGATGAGGACGTTCCAAGGGAGCTGAACATTAAAAATGTCTAAGTGTGTGAAGGTGGGGGCATGTAGTGTTTGCATCATGTCGGATTTTAAAGCATTTTGTCACAAATTAAGTCCTGATCACGATGTTCTATTGAATCACCTTGATTATTTTTTTGCTTGATTCCTCTACTTTACCACCTTGTTCACTTCAGCATTGTGGCTTTAATTAAATAAACAAGGGCTTGGTTTGATGTCAGTGGTTGATATAAGTCTAAATGCAGCCTTAGATCACAAAGAAGGTGAACAAGCTACTATGTTCCCTAGCAAGCTTTCTGACCTGACATACCATTGAACAGTTATATCAATTAAGTCACTACCACTGACCTAAAAACAATGTGACACAACAGTGGAGAAAAAAAAAAAAAAAAAAAAAAAAAAAAAAAAACTATATATATATATATATATATATATATATATATATATATATATATATATATATATATATTAATTAATTAATTGTTGTCACAAACCTTCTTCAATAGTTCGCTCAATTGGCTGTCCATCCAACATGGTCTCTCCAGCCAACTGGGCAAAAAATTCTTTCTTCATCCGTGTGTGACACTTCCTTTGTCGCACCATAAAACCTCCAATTCCTAACATAATTAAAGGAAACATATGTTTTAATTATTTTGGATATGATGATACATCTATGTAGATACTGTAAATGCCTTTATACAGTCACATTCATGATTGCATACCAGGCCTGTAAGGTTTTCGCTTTCTTTTCTTGCTGTCATCTGTCTCCTCTGCTCCCCCTTTAAGACCCTCACAGTCACCGTCAGCACCTCCCTCTGCACCTGCATCCCGCTCAGTACCACCGTCTCTCTCAGGGCTCCCATGTTGGTCTATCTTTGATTCACAGTCCATGGGATCCCCACAGCCTGGTTATATAGAGGAACATTTATTTATTTATTGTAAAAGGCACAAAGTAATCCTGAAAACTCTTTAGAGACAAATGAACGAGTGGAAATTGTCCAAACCTTTTCCCTCATCCCCTTCTCCTTCAACCTCTCTTAGATCCATTCCATCAGGACCTCCTTCAGAGCACATAGTGCCAAGACGGGAGCGACGTTGCCGTCTCTTGTGCAGGGGAGACATAGAGATGCTACGAAGCAGGGACATGCCTGACTCTGTAAGCCAAACACCCTCCAAACGGTAGAACTGGGGCTCTAAAAAGTGACAATCACAAATTTAAGTAAAAAATAAAGGGCACAAACTCAGAAAATGTACTTGGAATAATTAACTAACATAAGGAGCTACATCTTCTTACCTGGCTCTTTTATCTTTATTGAAGCCATAATGGCTGACTCTACTACTGTGACCAAAGGGCAAAAAGTAGGGAGAAAAAGAAAATTGTGTCACCAATAAAACAACCAGTCAAAAAACTCACCCCACAATATCTTAATTGTATTTCTGAAGACCTAGACACTGTCAATCTGAGACTTACCCACAGGTTTTGGAACATATGGGGTGCAAGATGTGCAAGCAAAGCCCTCATCAGAAGCCTGTTCCACCTCATCCTCTGTGTACAGACTCTCACAGACGGCATGGACCCATCTGCATAGGCACACATAAAAACCTAGCTATGTGCACTTTTCAACAAATCAAAGATGATATGGAATAATTTATGACATCAAAAATACATAAGTAATGCTTTACTCGCTCTCATTTTCTGGTTATTTTGTGCGTAGTTCCAATAATCAGCACCCACCGATCGCAGTACTGACACTGCAGCAAGAGCTCCTCCTCCATGAAATTCTCCCGGCATACCGGGCAGGTGACGAGGCTGGCGCAAGGCCCGCAGTGTGTGTAGTTGTTCTGCCACTCGCAGTGGAAACCTGGTGAGTTGGATCCACACTGCACACAGCACACACACCTGGACAGAGATAGAGATGTAGTTTAGTGCTTTATAACATTTTTCCAGCTAATATGCAAGATTAAAAAAATAAAACTACTGATACCAATGTGATTGGTGTAACAAATTTTCTGTTGCTACAGAAGCAAGAGCCGGAGGGATGGGCCTCTGAATTGCAAATGAAGGCTGAGCCACCAGTGTTTTACATAATATGCAAATTTGGATATATTCATTTCCATTTGACCCAATTCAAAGCTACATGGATGAACAAAGCTTTGTGCACTTAAGTTTCTTGTTTTTTTATCATGTCTCTCTCTTTTTACCATTTGCACTTCCAACCACCCTTGGGTACAGTGTGCAGGGGAGGGTCCAAGCAGTAGGTGTGATAGCTGACATCACAGTCGTCACACAGCAGCAGACGAGACGGGTCTGAAGCCTTTCCACACACTTCACACACAATACATTCCAAACAACGCCAGCCCTTACGAAGCATCGTCTTGGTGATCTGCAGAAGACATCAAATTTAATCTGGATTTTCAAAACAAAACAATGAAAACATAATCCATCATAAGTTTAGCATTGTTCTTACTTTGCTGTTAACACAATAAGGATGGTAGCACTGGGCACACTGAGCGCAAGCCAGCAACTGCCCCTCTACACCCTTTCCAAAACTGCCACAGACGACACACATGTCCTAAAAATACAAGAGAGAAAACAAAAGAGAAAAATTAAGAACAATAAGTCAATTTGCAGTCATACAGAAATGTCAACACAGCAAATCCACACAGGGTAAGTGAAAACGTCAAAGCAGCTTTACCTGTAGCAGAACAAATTTATCGGTGTTTGAAAAAAGAACAACTGTGTTCTGCATGGTGTCATCTTCTTCTTCGTCTTCCTCCTTACTCAGTCCAGTGTCTGAGGTCATGCTTAGCTGTAACAGTGTAGTAATTTTGCAGAAGTATTTTATTTCAAGCTAATTTATGAAAATTATGAGAACTACATATTACTAAAATATTTTAAAAAGTTAAATAACATTAAAAACAACAACAAAAAACAAAAACACATGCTTAAAAGTGCAGCTCACCAAAAAGGCGTCGATGCAGGAGGCCATAGCTTTAAGGCGTGACCTCCCACCACGCCCTCTCCCTCCACCACCACCACCACTACCACCTCGAGGTCTACGCTTTCCAGGGAAACTACTGCTTCGTCCCTGCAATTCACAGAAACAGCCTTCTCAATGTCAAGTCACGTTATAACAATGACACATTAAAAACAAAGACTTAAATTAGTGCCAGCTATCAAAAAATATATATCAACTAGTACATGGTGACCTCACCTGTTTGACCCTTGAGCGGCCTGGGGACCCTCTGCGTTTGGCCTTTTCTCTGTCACTTCTGAGAGGTTCAAAGGGAAGAGAGTCATCGGTCTCAGTGAGCAAGATGTCAGTGTGCGAGCGGCTGGAAGGTACAAGGCCAAGCTCCATGGAAAGCTGAGGGTCAGGTTCTCCTGGAGAGCCTAGAAAGCCACTGCTGCTCTCATCACCATGGCTCATATTTGACATTTCATCCAGCAACAACTCCGGCTTAACCTCTTGTAGTTTTCTCTTGATGTCCTCACTGTGTCCTTTCATTTGGTCATCATCCTCATCCTCCTCTTCCTCCTCCTCCTCAGAGTGAGGTAATAACCTCCCCTCTATGTCAGCTGCAGAGAGGGACTCTTGTGTGTCTATTGATAAAGAACGATTAGAAAGCAACTGGAAGTCATGGCATGGACTTCGTTCCTGCTTTTCATCCATAGACAAAGGCTCCGTTTTAACCACAGAGACTGTGGAAGCTGGTAACTTCTGGGGATCGTTACAGAACGGTCCTATACAGATGTCACCAGATGCACTCTTCAATAACTCTTGTGATAGTTCTTGTTTAACTGAGGGAGGAGCATCTTGCTTCTCCTCATCCACCTCCATGCTTTCAGGGCCTTGCTGTGACACTGGTGTTGGTTCTACTTCACAGCTGTTGTTAGACTGTGTCTCTGCTGTGGGATCCTGGGAAGCTGCCACTTGACTCTGTGCCTCTTTGGCTCCGTCTTCAGCAGCGGGAGGACAAGAGCCCCTCTGCTCTGTTGTTGCACAGCCTATTTGAAATGAAGGAATGTGTGATTATCACCACTGTCATTTTTACATCCATTATTAGATACAATAATCTTTTGGGGGGGGAAAAAAAAAAATCTAGTTCTGCTTGGTGTTTATTTTCATATATAGTACATCCATCGTGCGACCTTGGTTTACCTGTAGACTCAAGCAGAGGAGCTGGTCCCTCAGAACCAAAAGCTTCTGTTGGTAAGGGTGGCTCTCCCTTCATTGTTCTCTCCACAGTGTTTGTTGCCTGAACCGCTGCAAACTCCATCACTAAGATGAAAAATAATTAAACTAAATAAAAACATTGCTGACACACACACACACACGCAAAATGCTCTAACAGCCATATGCAAATCACAGGCATTTCTTTTAAGTTTGATCCAATGTAGTGTACAGTAACGACTTACCAAAGTCCATAGGTGTCTCTTTATCAGCCTCATCTTTAGCCTGTCCCATTTCTAATGTGTGTTTCTGTCCTGGTGTCACTTCTGATAAGTCTGTATCCATTTGGACTGGCATTCCCACCAATTTAATGTCTCCTTCAGTTTCCTTAAGGGACGTTGTGGTCTGAGTGTCTGCTGTGTATGGTTCAGCAACTGGCTTCCGCTGACCCTCCTTACAAAGCAGGCAAATGATCTCAGCTTTTGGGGGTTCCCCCGCTGAACTACACTCACTGTGAACCCATCTGAGACAAAAGATTATTAAGATTTTTATTTGTTTTTAATGATCGTAACACTGACATGGTCACACATCATGGCAAGCTCTGTTATATTTTAAACTAACCTGCGGCACATGCTGCAACACTGCAAAGCAACAGACGGGTTGGCAGCTTTGCTGCACACACAACATATAGAACTGCGGTGATGCTGGCATCCCTCACACACGGCGTAGTTATCAAACCACTGGGCCGAGCCTGGCAGCACTAGTCCACGGACTCCGCACACCACACATACACGACACCTCTAATAGAATAAAGATTACAGAGCACAATTACCCAAAAAAAGCAGACAGGGAAAAAACAAAAAACAACAACAAAAAAAACCTTTACCAATGTCTTTTTAAACAGAAATAATTTGGATAAAATAAGGTAAGATTATGTTTTATTAAATAAGTGAATGTCCAGTTTCAATATACGGAAATCTTTTTGGATAGAGGGTTAAATAAAGAAAAAGGATTTACTCTGCATTTCCATGGGTCAGAGGGAAGAGAATCCATGGCTGGCTGGAGACAGAAGGTGTGGTATCCCTTATCACAAGCATCACATACCAACATTTTGGAGTCTTCACCTGGTTGTCTAAGAAAAAGTAATAATAAGTGGAAAAGGGAGATTTAATCAATTCAAATAAAATAATCAGTTAAAATAAAAACAAAGTAAAACAGGACACACATCTGAGAAAAAGGAACGATGCTAGACTGTTAGACTCACCTGCAAGTCTGGCACACTTTACACTCTGGACACTGCCATCCTGCCCTCTGGATAGGTGTGGCTCCAATCTCCAGACAGGCTGCATGGTAGTGGAGACCACAACCCGTGCAGAAGAGCAAATCAGTGAGCTCGCCTGCTGAGTCACATACTGCACACCAAGACTCTTCACCAGCTGCATAAAACAAACAAACAAAACAAAAAACAAAAAAAACATATGAATAGGTTTCATAAAAATATTCTCAGTTCACCTTAAATTATCATGAGACTCAACAAGGTATGAAGCTAGCACTTAACTCTCATGTTTTGTTTAAATTTTAGTAAGTTTTCCGTTTTTAAGAAAGACAAGTTAAAAGTAGACAAAAAAGAAATTAAGTTACACAGACAGCTGACATTTTAAACAATAAAGACGTCTTTAAGTCTTGTCAAACTGCTAGTCCACAGATGATGAGCCAGATATACATGGAGCATAACAAATATCCAAGCCAAACAATATGCTGCTTTTCTACTTTTTTGCTGTTTGATTGGCAGCAGGACATCATATGTGTGTGTAAAGTCCTAGTCTGAAACAGAAGCCTTTGTCAGAATTGTGATGACTTTCTTACACAGTGTCACTTACCCAGCTCCTCTGCCTTATCTATGTGCTCTGGACAGAGGAGGACCAGCTGTTTCATAGACTGAAAGGATCCACTGGCTGCTGAGCAGGGAAAGTGGTAGAACCGCAAACAGCCCTCAGCATGGCATCGAATGGTTGCACCCAGCCTTTTGCAGTATTCGCAAATCTGGAGCAAGCCAAGGGTATCAAGTTTGGTTTGTCTTTATATTTTCATCGAGTACATCTAATCCAGGTTAATCAAACTACACTTACCCGCTGTGTCCCTGAGATAACAGCTTTATCCACATTCTCCAACTCTTCATCCTCTGTCTGCTTTACTCCCTCTGACCACACTGCACACCAGTGGTGAACCCAACATCCCCCTGTTTATAATAAAGCCCAACATTAGTAAAATATCTAACCAAACCTCTGTTCTACATCAGCGTGCTCTAGTAGAAAGAACCTAACATGTTTCAAACAATTCTAACAGAAATTAAAAAAAATAAAATAATCATATTCATATACACATATATATATATTTTTTTTTATTTATTTATTTATTTGTTTAGACTTTAACCTGAGTCATCAAGGAGTGCTGTCAGACAAGGCGAATCAGGAAATCCAATGGAAGACAGGTCATCATTTCCAGGCTGTGGCAGTGGGGAAGCTGATGGCTTGAGGGTTGGCCGCTCAGAAAATGGTCCAAAGTGCCTCAGTTCCCGCTGTCCATGCAGACTCCGCTCCACACAGTTACAAAGCGCACAGGCTCGAACGCTCTCTCTGTACACAGGTGAGAAATTGTTGAAAGCACCTTCTTTGGATAAAGCAAGAAGCACAGCAGGTTTTATTATATAATAAAGGGCTTACACAGATGTGCTAGAAGAGGCTGCATTAGCACTCGACGACTCCACAGCAGGAATGGCCTTAGACGCCCCGGCAGAAGAGACAAGCTGCTTTGCAGTGGCATTGTCATCAGCTAGACAAAAGGAAAAAATGTTTAAAGGCAATTTTTTTTTTAAATAAATCTTAAGAATAATTGCATGAAACACACAAATAGCTCCCTTATTCACAATGGTAGCCACAGCTTAAAGGGAAAAAACACACCATTATCTTCATAAAGGTGCAGAAGAGAGTCCAGAAAGCAAAGAAAACATTACCTGTTGGTTCAGAGTCATTCTCTTCGCAGTTTGATTTCTGCTCGTCCATCCCCCGTACTGATTTTGACCTCCCTGACAGAGATCTGCAATTTAAAAATGTAAACTAGCACCAGTTTGCAAATCATTGTCATAGTAATTATTATGGTAATTCCACAATACTGTAGATAAAAAATACATTTTAAAAAATGGGCATACTATTTTAAAATGCTAATGTCATCATCATCACATAATGTAGAGAAAAGAAAAAGAAAATGAAACACAAAAAACCCGAAAGATTTTCCTTATTTTCTCCTATATAAAACTGAGCAGTTAAGTGATCTCCAGTTTCTCACTTGCTGAGACAGAAAACTCCAATGTTCATAATCCAACATATTAAACATAAAAAGCCATCTTAACCACAAAATGCACACTCTACGCATCCAAACCCACTTTTACATAAAAGCCAACAACACAACTAATAAATGCTGCCTGCTGTTTCTTTCCCCCCCTCTCCCCCTCTTTTTTAAAGATAATTTCCTTGTATTTATCCTGTACAATCGAGCTTTTTTCGCAAACTCGTAAAAACAGCGTTAAGGTTATAAGAGCACGATCAATCCGACAACGTTTTAACAACTCAAGTTATTTACCCAGCAATTCATAATCCAAATCGGTCAAGCAGTTTTGGTGGAAAAGCGCGAAATGTTAAAACTAAAATGGTGTTTTGCTAAATAAAACAACCATAAATCGGGATACACAAAGAACATACAACTTCCGTGTGTGGAGCTTCCTGTTGCAGCGGGACTCCTTTCGTGCAGAACCTCGTCGCAAGCATCATAGTTCCGCTGCGAGGTTCACGCCATTAACAAAAATACTGTAAAACAAACAACGAGGGCCTCACCATATTTTACCCACATAGCTAATCAAACGACCCATTCTCATGCGTGTAACGTTTAAAGCTCTTAACAGGCATTTTAAACGAGGTCGGACAACTTCAATTCGCGTAGTAGCCCATATGTTTTTGCTATATTACAGCTTCGCTAGGATTTATAAGTATGATCGCGAAACCGAAAAAGACCCGCACAATCGACATCAGTGCGATGCTGGCAAATAACGTGACGATGGCTTCAAAGTACAAATCAAACACAGAAGAGCGTTTTTTCAGGAGTTACAAAATGTAAATTGTGCCATCATACTTGAGGAAAAAGCCTTCCTGTGGGTTAACGCTGTCATACCCATTTGGTAATGATTTCTTTTCATTTTCACTGGGGCAGGTGGAAGCGGATCCCAGCCCGAGGACGACTGGGCTTTTCTGGTGGTTCATGCACAGAAGCATCAGTTATTACAAGCCGAATTTAACGCTTTTAATACAGCACAAAGTATCAAAAGTATTTCAATCCTTGTCAAAATTACCCAGGGTTGTTTTGCACGTCTTTCCCATTAGTGGGAACACAAAACAAAAAACTCTCAAACAATTTCAACTCAACGCGATTAAAAGTACTATCATATTGCCTGGTGGTGCGCATCATTAGCAGATTGCTAGCTGGAGAATGCAACTGAGCTACTGCACGAAATGAAACGTTAACGTTGCATGTCCGTATTAGACACACTCGATGGAACCAGAAACGGGCTTTCTTCTTGACAACAAACTAGATCTTCCAAATCTAACTCGACTCATATCTCAGTTCATGTGGATACCATATATGTTTTATCTCAATAATACAGTTACTAACACGTAAAGCAAAGTAATAACACGACGAGTGCTTTAACGTCTTAACATCCTGGCTAGCGAAGTTGACGTTAAAAGTGTTAACGTTACAAATTAACTTAAAGGGTAGAGGTGTTTGCTTTTAGTTTATACTCTTTACAAATAGCGACAACGATTTGTTGCAGTAACTGTAAATAATAACAGAAAAGCTACTGATATTTTACAATTGAACAACTGCAGCGCTAAGCACTATTTCTCAATGTAAACATCGACTTCAAAGGGTTGGTTCTGTCCAGAAAATTGCCATGTCCATGTCACTGGCGGCAGGCTGAAACGGAAAAGCTAAAAACTACCAACAGTGACGTAGCTGCAAAGTCTTGGAAAGAGAAAAAAACTTCATAAAATACACAAAATCCCACAAACATGGACATACCTTTAAAAATGTTAACCTGCTACACTGCGTATAATGGCGCGGAAACAGTCGATGTGCAACATATATCAACCTAAAGTTAGCTCCCAGGTAACATTGCTAGTTTTCCAGCAATTACACAGCCCCCATCCACTCGAAGCTAACAGCTAAACACTACCGACTGTAGAGCTAACACCCGGTCTAAGGTCAGGGTTGGCGTGTCTTTAGGTAACAGGTTTAAAGGAGCCATAATCAAAGCAGCTCACCTCACAAAAACAATATCGTCTCCTCATGTATCAGCAAAATCCACAGAGCCACGCAGCGTCCCAAAATGCTGATGGTCGCTTCATTTTATGTACCGGACTAACTCTACGGCTAGCCGGCTGGAGTCAGAGTGGGGGGAAGTGCACGTCGGCGGAAGGCAGGCTGAGCGATGCTGCTAGCTAGATGGATAATGCCATTAGCTAACAGGCAACTTGAGCTTTTGTGTCGAGTACGCTATCGGGGAACTGTTAGTCACAGACACAAGTCTAGTAAAGATTCCCCGGCTTCATACAGCGAATCGAAACTAACTACTTTTCCTTGCTTCAGGGTTTTAGCTGGAATGGCTAACATCAGCTAGCTTTTGCTCTGCTCTGGAATCTCGTTCGCGAGGTCGTGATAAGCTATTGCAAGTTTGCACCACAACAGTGTATGCGAAAATGACAGCGCTGAACTTTGTTGACAAGTCACCAAAAGTATATATTTTTGGCGTCTGGTGTCAGTCGACCGCAGACTTTTCATCTACCTAAATTTGCGAGTCAACTTTGCATGGGTACCCTTGTGTGGGTCACTAGCATCTCTTCTTCACTTCGCGTCCTCAAACGGCTGTTCTGCCAAGTGGCTAACTGCTGCTAGCCGTGCCAGCTAATAACAACTACGTCAAAAAATAATAATTCATGCAAACCAAGGGGCAGAAATTATATTTACTACTAGTTTCTACTACACTTTTTAAACCTCGAGTAAACCTTGTACGAGGCTAATAGTTTTTACCACATACGATTTCAATCTGGTGAGCGCTGACCAGTGAAATATGGTGGACATTAGATCATTTTGATTTTCGGATCCAGGGAGGCCATTTTTCATTAGACTGTTATGATTGTAAGAATACAGCTGCTGTGCACATGTCTGCTGATGAATGGTTTGCTTGTTTAAATGATGGGCCACGATGTGTGTGGGTTCGATTATGTTACATTTGTCGTGGTGCAAATTTATTTTTGTAATTGATTTAACAAATGTGCTCATTGTGTTTAACGATTAATTTTTTCCGCCTGTCTTTCTGATGACCATTGCCGATGGGTCGTAATCGATTATCTAAAAAATAAATAAATACATTTTAGCGGGTCGTGTAATGTTGCGCGTTTTGAAATCGTGTAATCGTGCAATTTGTTACACCATTGTTTTGTTTTGCAATATGCCTGCAAGATAAACGTCTTTCAAGGAAGAATGAATCCAAAGAAGAAGAAGAAGAAGTAAAAACAAACAAAACAGGACGAATAACAATAATCTTTTGTGTTAAAATGCCCAGTCTTTAAGCAGACATTTTAAATCTCTTATCTGATCATTCACATTGAGTGTATGACCTTTCTATTAAAATATTTATCATTGTAATGCAACTTCAAATTTGATTTGCAGATAGGATTAAAGTGCAGTGGTAATGTCAGGGAAGGTGACCAAACCCCAGTTCCTGTCAGTGGGCAAAGAGGTTTTCTTTCTTTATTTTTGCCTTATCACTGTGAGAAAACTATAGTGGTATAGATAACACAGGACAATATAGGTTCAAGAAAGCTGTCCTGAGAACTGCTGTGACACTGACAACAAGTTACAAGACAATCTAATAAACTTTGCATGACAATAAAGAGTTGTTTACAGGAAGCTTTTATTTATAAAGTTGTGAAAAAGTTGTCATTCTGGGGGATTTTTTAACTGTAAAGATTGTATATGTGTAGCTCTAATTAAATCAAGACATTGACCTATTTGTGTCACACCTTCTTGAGCCCATGCTGAAACACCAGGGGCCTGAGGCTGTATAAACACAAAGTAAAGGTCGAGAGTCATTGAGATGATCCAGCGAACCTACAGGAAATTAGGTTGGGTAGCAGTGGGTCCGATTACTAGAAGGTCATAGGTTTAATCATCTACTGTTTAACTCTTATTCTGCCTTAGAGCAGAACGCCCAACTGTTACAGGTACAGTAGGAACCTTGCTTGTACCTCTACATTTTCAAGTAGCCGAGGACAAAAATTCCTGCAGGGCATTTGCAGTAAAAACTCTACCACATCACACGTGTGTGCTTTGGTGACCCCTTGTGAATAAGGAAGCAGCTGAAAGTAACTTTTTTTTTTTTAAAAAGGAATAAAATAAGTCCGGCTGAATATCACAATTGTGAAATTAATGTGAGTGATCTGAGTTCTTAATGGTCCTTACCTACAAATAAAGACAATCATACATATTGCATTATGCACCTGCTGCAGGGGGTGGATCCACAGCTGACCCTGCACTGGTACATTTATGCATTAATTTCATATGTGGAGAGGCATATATACACCTCGGGCTTTAGATTAGGCCGCTGAAATTATTTTAAGCTGAGTGAACACATAGAAATAAGGAATGGTCTTCTGAGTGTGACCTTTTACTCCAATAAGAGTTGGGGGGGTGGGGGGTTGTTTCTTTGTAAAAATATTACAATTTATTGTTGTTTTTCAGGAGTCACCTTAACACACCTAATTATTGTGGTATGCTATAATAAAGCCATTTTTACCATGGTTGACAGGAGCTATTTGCATTGACGAAAATAAAAATACTTAAATCTATTTGATAATTTTAAAAAATGGAAGGAATGTTGGCAAAAATGTCCTTTGCTGGATTTTGTAGCCATGAAAAGTCCTCACTGACACTTGTTTCTGTTACAAATGGTAATATTTATTCAACTTCTCTTTGACTCTTTCAGTGCACGACTGTGGGGAGTGCATGTTTCCATTTTGAAAATAGGTTATTACTGGTCCCCCTGACAGGATTAGTTAACTCCCCATTCAGCTTTAGTAAGATTGGATTAGATTTTGGGTCGGCTGAGACTGGCTGGAAGATAGTTGCTGATTGGCTGATAGATGCACAGGGAGGGTGGTATTAGGGCACCAGGACTCTCCTATTGGACGGTAGGTGAAGCGGATGCTCTCCCCCATCTGCCTCCTGTATCTCAAGGATAATCCCCTGGAATACCTTCACAGATGTTTACAACAGAACTGGAAGACAAGAATATATTCTGATGTAACAGTAATGATGGTTAAAATAAACAGCTCAAGTTACTTTTATTGCATAGAGTTTCACCTGTTTTGTGGCTTGACTTATTAATATTGAGCTGGTTTTGATTTCAGATTCCTGTTACTCTGGTATGGAGCTCTCTCCTTGTCATATTGTCTGCTGGAAAAACAGCATAAAGTCCTCCTATTTGATAGGTTACGACGAACATTTTAACTCATAATACTCTATCATAAATGTTCTGAATCAAATTGAGGCCTGCTAAATTAAAGAGAGGATCAGGAGTGTTTGCTATTTATTAATTTAGATGGTACCAAATACAACTCAGTGGGGTGATATCAGTTCCTCCACAAGGGGGGTGTATAACCTCAGACTAGTGCTGAACAGAACCCTACACTTTATTATGAACCTTTAAAACATTTGTTTACTTGAAACCAGTAAAAAATTAGATGTTTAGTAGTAATGTTTATTGTCTTTGTAGGAAGTCACATTGTACTTTATAGGCCAGACTCGATTTTTGGGTGGGATGCGCAAGCGGGATGTAACAGAATAGAAAGTGGCATTGTAATGTGCAACAGTTAGCAGATAAGGGTGGCGCAAAATAATGCAATTCCAATACGATTAAAAAACAAACAAAACCTGATAATAAAAAACAAAACCCTAAAGTGGGCTTCCAAAAAAGCAGAGATCTGTGACTGAGATAAAGTCAGAGTGTTTGCAGACTGTGGCGGAATATTAAGTACTCTGGGCTTTTCATTAACCTGGGTTTCCACACAGGGTTACACAACATACATTAACTCGACTGTAAGTGCTGGAATCTATCATTTCCTTGTCATATCCCTTCCCCCCCTCCCCCCTCCACACTGAGCAACTAATTTATTGTTTAGTAAGTAAAAATATCAATTAACCTAACATGCAAAACCAATCTACACCACAGCTGAAAAGAAAGGTAGCCTGCCGTTTCATAAAAGTACAATTTTAATTTGATTTATGACATGAAAACAAGCAAGGGCATACAGCACATGTAGTAGATATTATAATAAAATGGAAAATATATATATATATATATTATGATTCAGAAAGTACAAAAATAAAGATTCTATTCGTCAGGGATTTCATTCTTGTCTCATTAGAATATATATATTTCATTTTTTTTATTATTATTTTTTTAACATATATAACTGAGAAAATACATACAAAAAAACAAAACAAAAATATGATAGTCTTTGGTATTACCATTTTTATATTAACTTGCTCAAAGTCTCATTATGTTCAGTTTCTTAAACATTTGTTAGCATGTATAACATTATGGCAGATTATTTTACAAAAATAGGGGAGAAAGCTAGCAAGCATTTCCAGTGTTTTTCAATCCTTTAAGGAATAAATGGGAAGTGTTAACATATTGTATAAACGTAGCAGTAGGCTATGGCACTTATTAAGTGTGCATAGATTTTGGTTCTTAAGGATGAAATGACTCTGAGTCTAAAAGAATGCACCCAAAACTGTAGAGTAGTCTAGCATACCAGTGCACCTCTGATGTCTCCGTCTGCAAGGAGTGCTTCTCTCTACTTTCTATCCTCAGGGCATCACTCACGTTGACTTCTTTGTTCACATACACACCTGCTTTGTCCTTTGCAGGCAAAGTGCTAACATGCATTGGAGTCTTAGTACAACTTTTTTGAATGTCAGTATCCTGCTGCTCTTCTGCTGTTTCTCCCCAAAGTAGCTGCTTGAATGAGAAGAAAAGTCGCAGGGGTCCAAAAGCCCAGTGCGCGAGCCTGTGGTCCTCCACCAGCGCATAGCTGGATGCCAGCACGCCATCAACAAACAAAGTTCCAGCGTCTGTCAAGGGTGCATACACTCCCACGCTTTCTGTTAGTGAAACTGAGATGATTTGGGATGCATGCACTTGCTGCTCTGCTTTATGTATGAGAACACAGTCTCCTTGTCTGACCCTGCTTGCAAACTGAGGCTGGTACTCACTGTTTTCTTGTCTGCAGTGCGGGTCTAAAAAGACCAAGTGATTTGGAGTAAGGGCCAATCTATGTCCATGTTCTGTCTCCAGAGACAGAAAAGCAGACCAGCTTTGTTGATCCCGATGGAGAAACAAGAGGACTTGGCTATACACGACTTGGCCTGTCCCAGATAGGGCCATGACTCTGTCCCCAGGAGTGAGTGACGACAGGCTCTTCTGCATCCCTCCAGCCACAGTTACCCGGGCCCAGCCTGGGAAACAGCCACCTTTTTCCACAGCAAGAGAATGATCTGCAGAAGGATCAGCAGACAAAGCCAAGATGAGTAAACACAAATTGTGTTCCCCCTTTTTTTTTTTTTTTTATAAACTTAAATATCCTGATACATTTCACACTGAAGTAAAGTAATTTAACAATACAAGCATGGCTTTTAATGGCAGCTACCTTCTTAAACTTACCAGCTTTTACTGAGCAGTGGACACGATGTTTGGACTCATAGTGGACCCAGTCGAAGCCTGCTTCCACAGCCAGCTGGGCCAGGAGACCGTACTTTTCAGGTCTTCTATCAGACGTTGTTATATCCACAGCCCGGCCTTCATAGTGCAGAGAGCCAGGAGGATGGTTGCCATCTTCATCCCAGGCCTCTGTCACACGCAAGCGTATCCCTGGCCACTGGTTCATCACTGCAATAGCCAGCCTGTTCAAGCACTCCTTACATCGCTACGGGGCAGAATAAGAAAGAGGGCAGATATTCATTTTGGAGCACTTCAGTAAACTTGTAAATATATTCACAAATTTATCAGCATGAGCACCCATCTCAGCCTACCTACAACAAAAAATTGCAACACAGAAGAAAAACCTTGACTTGACTCAGTGTTGTTTTTCCTCTGAAACCCAAACTAACAGATGATGATTTGTTAGTTTTCAGAAGTAGAAACTGTAGAATCTAAAGAGTTCCTAATTTTCCAAAACCAAGTCACTCAGTCTCATCAGCAAACAAGAGATGTTCAAGAGACAGACACTTGTGAATATTACCACTCTCTAACAATAGGCAGAAAAAGAAAAATGGGGTTTTTACACCTAAGTGCGTAGACTGATTTCAGTGCGCCTCGGCAGAAAACGATTCCAGTATTTCAGCTCTGTCTCCAGCTCCCAGGTTCTGATTGTTTGTCAGTTGGCATCATCACACAGTTCCTCCTCTACTCTGCTAAAGGCCATTTCAACCTTGCTCAAACAATCAGAGTACAAGAACAAACCCTACTGTAGCCAGTTTGGCACATTCCTTGGCCTTTTCAACAGGGTGACAGAATAATCAAGGCCATTCTCTGCCTTTCCAGATTGTTCCAGACTTGAGTTTCTCAGTTTCACCCCTGAGACATGTGATCAAATATGTGCACAGTGACTCCTAACACCCCCGTGGGCCATAATGTTACAGACTGTGTCAGCATTGTCGCAAAATAGCAGGCTGAAAAATAATGACGTCAGCATCCGAGGTGATACGCTCATGCAGCTACTGAACGGCGCTGGCTTGTGACTTGTGCTGTGGCAGGTTTTAAAACCTATAATTATGGCAGTAAAGCTCATTTCGAATACACAACGGATCAACAGCGAAGGAGGAAGTGACAGAAAACCATGGGAGCTAAAGTTGGAAAAGAAGAAAGCGGCGTAGCAAAGGCCTGAGGTTGGGACTAAAAAGAGAGGGCAGAGGGGAAGAATGTATGGGCACGGACTTGGGAATGTGACAGCAAGAGTGAGAAAAAGAGAGAGGGACAGAAAACAAACTGGGTACATTTATCTCGCAATGCCATTGAAGAGAGGCATTTCATTGTCACAACTACAATAGTCGCTTTTCCGACGGTGCCATTACTTCAGTAGGAGGGAATTTTGTATAGGCGACCCCTCTGAGTCTCCAAATGACGCACAAAGAACGTCTTTCACATCTGGGCAAAAAAGGGGGCACATGCACACATACACACACATTCAAACTGGTATCAGGAGGGCACACGTATACAACCACAGATTTCCCTCACATACAATCACTACGGGAGGAGAAGGGACACAGATTAATATCCTAAACAATCACACAAGACCATAGTATCCAAAACCGTGGACTGAGTGTGAATGGAGCTTGTGTTCACATTCAGAAGTGTGGCATTCCAAATGGGTAGTTTGAAAGTTCTTTAATGCGGCCCAGATCTTAAATCCTTGAGGACGTTGACTGCCTTCTCAAGACACTGTAAATTTGGCTACCTATCCTTAGTAATCAATCAGGAATTTAAGTGCCCTGCCTGGATTTTTCTTCTGCTGGGCACTCTGAGAACCTGTCATGGGAAGTGTTTTATTTCAAATAACAAAGACTTTGGTTAAAGATTAAAAGGAAATGTTCCTGTAGAGAAACTCAGCCACTTAAGGGTAGTGTTGAATTACATCCTTATCTTCTTATCTTTAAAAAAAAAGTGAGGTAAGGTTTGGTTAAAGCTTACACAGGCCGTGCTGAGCATTTTTATCTATTAACAGACTGGCAAGTGCAGGTAGATAATGACTGGGATTATATGATTCGTTTTGAAGGTGCAAACAGCAGTTTGTCCATTTAGGGAAATGTAGCTGATCAACCATCCAACAACGAAACTATCTTGAAAAGGGAAGTCAGTCTGAGCATCACCTCACTGAGTCAATCTGGTGCTGCATCTTTGGGCATTTACTGGACTTACTACACAACAGTCATAAGCGATCATGGGAAGCAATGGAAACGACTGTTATCACTGTATCACAGTCATATAAAACAAATCTAAGATTCTAACCCAGCTCGACACCAGTCTCACCTTAGTCGTGAAGCGGTCAGCGCCTGTGTTCTCTTCGTCCTTGAAGACAATGTCTGGGTTGTAATTGGACACAAGTTCGTTGAAACGCTCAGAGTTGCGTGCGATCTTGCCCTCTGCTCTCCCACTGGCCCCCAGGTTGTTCTCTGATAAGTTGGGGAAAAACTGCTTGAGGCGCATGGCTGTGAGCTTTCTGGGCCTCGGACGGGTGCCGTACCGCGGGCCCGGTCCGCATCCCTGGACCAGCCATATAAAAGTCCACACAGCAACCAGGGTGAGCTGTGCCAGGTGGGCCCACCAGAACTGCTTCATTGAGGAGGGTTGGGTCTCCCAGAAGTCAGTGGCTCGCAATGCGTGCGGCGATAGCCCAGGTGTGATAGCTCCAGGTGTGTGACAGCAAGTGAATGAGAGTCAGATCTTGGTCCATTCCAAATCATTGATCATTAGAGGTGATATTTATTTATTTTTATTTAGTTATTTTTTAGCCCAGAGACTGATAAAGTTCCGGGGCACGTAGGTTACTTCATATCCCGGTGTTTCACCTTAATTTAAAAAAAGAAAAAGAAAAAAGTTTTAAAATACCAAGCAAGTGCTTCACTGTTTTGGTGACGGCGCGATCTGATTGGCTGAAGTCTGGCATGCGTTGGGTCACTGAAAATGTGGAAATACAAAGGCTCTTTGAAGATTTCAGTGCGTATCAGCGGGAACTACGTCTCCTGTGATCCGAGAGTCATCTTCAGATATCCTCCGGAGGTGCCTGTCTTGACGCAGGTGTTTTGGTGGATTTCTGCTCACTTACCGCTTCTCTCTCTCCCTCTCTGTCTCTCCCCCACGCCGTCTCCTGGACTGGACACACAAACTGACGCACACCTAAAGCCCGATAGCCGCCTGACTCTGGGATTTTTCTGGACGCTCCAATGAATCTCTCATCCCTGCTGTCCATCCAGTAATGCCTCTACCGACACTTTTTTTTTTCTTCCTTCTCTCCTTCGTCCACTGTCTTTTGTCGCGTTTCAGCGCTCCTGGCCACCTTGCGCCAGCCATTGGTTCTTATTAGAGTCCGGACAAGATTGCCCTCCCTTCCTCTGCGCGCTCCCACCGCGACAGCACACGCCTCCATCCATCCATCCATATAAAGAACACATCATTTGGCCACTTATGTTAACACCGTGAACCCCACCCCCTTATCAAAATACTGTAAAGTTTAGGCATAAAAAACTGAAAAGTTGTAACAAAGATAATACACAAATCTATTTCAGTATTTTGTTTGTTTGTTTTGGTTGAGACAAATTGTTCATTATAAATACGCTTTAAAAACACAAAATTTAGGATTCATTGGGAGCTTTTACAGTAGCTTCAATTTCCAAAGTTTCTTGTCAGTTGAGTTGCTTTGAGCTAACATGTCTTTGCCTCTGTTTGCTCATCCCTCCCACTGCACACTCATGCTTCTGTTATAAATAGACAAGAGTTGAAGGTGAGGACCTAAAGATGGAGCACAAGTGTCCAGCCTTGACACCCACAGACTATGACTTACAGTGCTGCCTTCCTGTGTTTGGGGAACTAGCCTGACCCTCCTGAACCAAGCGCACCCAAGACCTCTTTGGTGGAAACACCCGCTGGCCCTATCATCAATTTATTATTTTTATCCACCCTAGAACAATAGCGGCGAGAATTATAAAAATGTGTCTGATAATGCCCAAAGTGGGAGCAGAAAAGAAAGTAATCACCGTATCTCAAGGGTGGGACATCTGTAATCGCAGAGGGAAGCTTAAATTAATGGCAGATTAAAGGTCAAAGTGCATGTCACTGCCCTATCTCTGGCTTCCTGGACCTAATACATCAGGCCTGTTTCTGCACTGTGGCTGTTTCAGGGAAACAGAGCGGCGGTGGCCTGTCTTTACTGAATGTTTCAAATAGTATATGTCTTGATGTTTGTTGTAACTGAAGATAATAATTTTTTAAAAAGAAGAAGAAGAAGAAAAAGACTTATTTATAAAGTGACTTATTGTACCCTAAACATTTCATTTTGCAGTCACTCAGGTCACTGAGCTCCACACTGACCATGGAAATGCACTCTCACTGGGGGAAGTTTCTAGATGATCCCAGGATGTTGTAGGGAGGGGTGGTAAGGCGAAGCTGCATGTTCCTGTCCTTATGATAAACATGGAGAAAGGTTCGAGTCTGGCTTAGGCAACACAGATGAGAGATATCGGCCTTTGTAACAAATGCAGGGAATAACTCAATCAAAAAAAGTAACAAACACTTTCATATCTACAATTACTCACATCAGTGTTTCTCTTCAAAGCTATACAAGAGAAAAAAGATTTCCATCTGACATGAAAGGGAAAGGAAGGAAGCAAACATCTGTGGGCTGGAGATGGAAGAGAAAAAAAAGGTCATTATTATTAGTTTTTATTTTGGTGCCCCCATCCTCCAGCCTCCCCCTGCCTCCTTCTGGCTCTTAGCATTTTACTCCCCCATTTCAGGATGGGAGTACATGACTGGGTGAATGGTTCAGTTTCCTGCAAAGCCACAGCACAGAAAACGAGATCTTTCCTGCTTGGGTTAGGCTACCCTGCTTTGTTTCTTCCAAACAGACGGCTGTGCTTGCACCTGAGCTGGTGGTCACACTGACTGCCTTTGCACTTACAGGTGCGCTGTGAATTTGGGTCATACTCGACGAATAGCTGATATCTCAGAATGCAGCAAGGGTTTGAAATTAGGATTCAGTAAAACAGAAGTAGCATTTTTTAAACAATCCATCTTTGACTTTTCAAGTGTTAGTCTTGTCTCATAGAGCTGATTAGACATTCTGCAGGATCCACTTCCTCAGATGGAGACCATTAGAAGGGTTTCCGAGGGGGGTGAGGGCAAGGAAAGTCAAGGAACTGACACCTAACCGTCTCCCCCCTCTCTCACTGCCCACCACTGTCTGTCACTGTGTTATCAGTGCAGGAAGCGCAGGGTGGTGCATTCTAGTGCAGCTGCACACACTGTATTGTAACTCTGGTTTTGTATTTAATACATCAGTTTGTGTCATGTTTTCATGTTTAATTCAGGTGTGCCACATATACGGATGTGAGACGTCTACCTTAGCATGTTATGGCTAAGATTAAGCAGGGATGCAGGTCATAAAAAATGCAAAATAAAAATAAACAGAGTACCAGTGAAGTTGAGGCGATGCTGCACGAAAGTGGACAATAGACTGCGAAGGGTGGAACTTCCTGGCTGCTGACAAGCAGGTCAAAGGTCAAACATGATGCTATACCTTCTGCTAATTCCATCCCCAAAATTCATTTACATTGTGCAGTAGTGTGCGGGAGACTCGAGTCACCCCTCATTCCTCCCAAGGAACCAGATTTTCTTGTCTCGATTTCAGTCCAGTCCTCTTACCTAAGAATGGTTCTGTTTTCTTTGTTTCTTTGTTTGTTTGTTTGTTTGTTAATCCTCTTAATATTGGTTTAAGCAAGCATAAAAAAGCACTTAACACAAGGGATGAAACAGAATTGTGTTTATTCAGCTAACAACTTAGCACAGAGCCATTAGTCTTTCAGCACGTTGTTACCAGAAGCATGTCACAGAAACACGTAATCTGTTCCCATTTCTTTATCTGAATTTACAAAAATGCCAATGATAACAGAGTTTGACAGACACAGAATAGTATTTTCACCATCAAGGTGATTCACAAAGACCTATTAACCAAAAACTTATCGCTGTATATCTCTGTATGGTGTGCAGTTTCCTAAAAAAAAAAAAAAATAGGAAACTGGAGGTAGTGGGAAGCCTGAAGTAGATGAAGCAGATGAACAGCATCTGAAAGCCACAAAAAAAACAGGAAAAAGAAAATCCAGCAAGGCCTAACACGGGACCTGAGAGACACATCCACCGTTCACTGAACCCTCATCAGAAGCTGTCTCAGTGGACGGATGGCTGTGAGGGTGTCATTGTTAAGGAAGGGAAATAGGGAGAAAAATCGGAGGTATGCCAAATTAAACAAGAAGCAGAGAACTATTTCTGAAGAATACTTCAAGAAATAATAAAAAAGCTTGAGTTTGGACTGTGTCGAAAAATAAAAGTAGTCGCATCATAGACTTCATGTCCACTAGATTTGTAAAAATCGAGGTTTTTGCACTACATTTGCATTTGTTTTGCACATGTTTCAATAAATCTCTGCACCTATTTTCCCATTTCCCACCGCCAAAATATAAAGAATTGAGGGGTGTCTCAAGACTTTTCCACACTAATGTGCAGATTAAATAAATCAAATTCAAATTCAAATTTTATTTGTCACACACACACAACCATACACAGTATGACATGGGGGTGAAATGCTTGTAGCTGTACAATGCCCGACCATTAAATGACAGAAGAAAAGTTTTACAATATTTACAATTTACTACAAAAATTTACAAATTAACTTAGGAAATACTGTTAAATACTGTTCACTTGGATTTCTCAGTGTCAATTGTGATGATAAGGTTTTTGAACCACTCACACAAAAACAAAGCTCAACACTGCATCCTTCACCCGATGAAACAAAAGGCCTGTGGCAGTCGACTGTGTGAAGCAAGTGTGCCGTGAGTGTGCACACAGGATGGCGGGCAGCTATAGCAAGTGGACAGTGTGGCCCATTATCAGCTGATTAGCGAGCAGGTCTCGCCTTTTCCGGAGTGATTCTGTATTTGCAAGTGTAGAAAAGAGGGAATAACAACCCTTAATGCACTTTGGCACAAACTTCAAATGACCGACTGTCAGGAAAGCTACTCTGTGTCTTTTCCCCCCCACTTCATTCTTATGTTTTGACAATAAAGATAGCCTATCTCATCCCATAACAAGCTGGCTGTTTCCCGCCTTTTCCCTGGCAGTCCCGACATGCATTACTACAGTGTGTTACCGAAAGGGACCGCTGAGACACTTTGATTGCATCGCTATCAAGCTTTACTTTCTGCTACGGTGGAATTGTGATATCTTAGTGTTACACCAACCACTTTCAAGGCTGACAGTGATAGTTAGGGTTGTTTTACAATGCAAATGTGTGCACACAGTGCTCCAGAAAGACAAATCATTCAATCCAGTTGGGCTGTAGCTGGTAAGCTCTTAAGGCTAAAGAAAAGAAAAGAAAAAAAAAAAAGATTCAAGCACAAACTGCACCATTTCTCCAAGGTGCAAAACTGGTTGTTGTCAAGAAGGACTTTCAGGAGCACAGAGGGCAAAAACCCTCATTAATAAAAAAAACAAAACATGTTTAGCATCAATCACCAGAAGTCCGAAGTGCAATTTTCTAGTCACATTCAAAGAAAATGGAGAATAATGGGTGTAAATTCAAAATCACCAACTTTTAGCCCCATGATTAAATGCATCAGTCTGGGTTTGTTCAAATATAAAATCACATTTAACAAAATCTAAATTTTCACCCCGTTTCTGAAATCACACCAACAGTTCTTTCGTATGCACCTTTTAACTGCCTACAGCATAGGTGTCAAACTCTGGACCGCGGGCCAAATTTGGCCCGCAGCCTAATTACATTTGGCCCGTGAAGCCATACCAAATGACTATTAGAGCTGGCCTACTGGTATTATACAGCTAATATATATATTGTTTAGTATTAAGCTTGTTCCATATTCAGTTTCTCAGCAAAACTTGTTTGAGTCCATAAGAAAAGATTCATTCTTATATCTGGAGCAATAAATATATTTCAATAAATATTACTGTTAGCCCGCGACTTTGTTCCAGATTTGAATTTTGGCCCACTGTGTATTTGAGTTTGACACCCCTGGCCTACAGTGTCACTTGCCTCAGAGTAACCGGCCTGCAGATGTCCGAGTAATGTTACGGCGACATCTGAGTTCATTTCCTGTTAGCAAAGGAAATGAAGTTCAAAAACAAAACCTAAACAAAATAATCTTAATTAAAACATCCAAAGAAGCAAAACAAGAGATGCAAGAAAAAAAAAAATCAACAGGGAGAAATTAATCAGCTGGGGTTTTCTTGAACAGACTTTAGATAAAAAAGAAAGAAAAATAGGAAATGAACAATAGGCGAGGGAAAAGGAATGAAACAAAGGAGGTGGGTGGTGGGGATGTGAAGGAGTGATCGTAAGTGAACGCCGCTTCTCCTGATTTGGAAGGTTATCTGGCATTTGCATCAAAGTGGGGAAAGCATGGGCAACGGCTGCAGTGGCGTCGCGGGTGGACGCCGCTGACAGACAGGCCCAAATACAGCTTTCTTCTGCTGCTGATTAAAGTAGTGCACTAAAGGGTGGAGGGACACAGAGGACAGACGTCTCTTACCAGTAACACACCCACTACAGGCCACATGTTAGGAGATGTAACTGCATCAAAGAAATGAATAAATAATAATAACCTTGTTGTGCGTTCAAAGACAAAACAAAACGCATACAAAGAGGTCAAAAACACATTTTTATTGATTATTGTTCAAAAACATTCACGTAATAGTTTAAAAAAAGTAGTATGTAGGAAAATCTGAAACAACAGCATTTCAAGTTTTCTTTTCGAAATCTTTCAGGACAACTAAACATTTTCTTTAACTGTTTGAAAAGAGAGTAGTAATAAATCAAAATGCAAAGTATGGATTCCCAAACAACCATAAATAATAAAAACAACACACAATGCCAGAAAAATCCATAAGAACTTTTTCAGAACAAGTGAAATGAGTAAACCTCAGAGTTGTCCACATATAATGCATACAATAACTAACCAGACAGAATTAGGGGTTATATTGCCATTGGACTTAAGAGATAGTGTCCCCTGCTGGTCAAACCAACAGCAAATAACCTGCTGATACAGCAGCAAAAGTAACCTGTGACACAGGATCACCAACACATATCAGATGATGAGATAATGCTGACAGTAGATAATCTAACCTCTAAAAAAAGCCTGACAGCCACATAGCTGTTCCAAAATATTCTGACATTATCTGATGCATTCACTCCAGTTTCCGACACAGAGGAATGAGATGAAAGCAAAATAAACATCACAGAAAATTAACTGAAAACATAACTTTTGCTAAAGTTAAAAAGTGTGCTTTTACATACACAATATTGCACTTTCCCCACACAAATGCTTAATGATTCACAGTTTGATTGGTTTTTTTAAGGCAGCGAGTTCCCACTAGTGAGTGTCACATGGCATTCAAATACATTTTATAAGACAAAGTGTAAAGCTTTCAGTTTTTTGTTTTTTTTGTAAAGTCAAGCCGTCGTACAAAATGCTCTTAATCCTACTGGTAACCTCAGTGTGTAAAAGACAAAGAAAAGAGCTCCAACACTGAGACCATCACGTCAACCTCACATTCCCTGTGTGTAACCCGCAGATCCGCAGACAACTGAACTGCTCTCTGTCCCATCAGCTCCCCACTAACGACTTCCTTTTATTAACCAACATAACACTGGTGCAGACTGGAACATCCAAACACATGGAAGTAGAAGATCTTCCAGTCTTAAAATAGTGGTGGTACTTAAAGAGGAAGGCGTGGGGAAGCCGCAAAGAAAGAGAGAGCACTCAGTCGACCTGAAGGAGGAAGAGGAAATTATGTCACAGCTACAATGCAATATTTTAAAATAACTCTGCTGACTTTCACATATGTCAGACAAACAGCTGCTAAAGGATCCTCTTTTTACAAAGCATGACTTTGCAGGGGCTCTGTTATCGTTGCTAATATGGCTTTAATCCCTTTTCCCCTCGATCCAGTCACACCTGTGACTCGGTAACCACTTGTACCAGTATTTGCCTTTGCAGTCAAAAAGCAGTATAAACTTGGACCCTGATATATTGGTCACTGAACACAGCATCAAGCGGTGCTCCCACTGGACACAGTGCAAACAGACTCACATTCTTCAGTCTCTTCACACGTGGTGACCTGATCCATGTACCAGCTGGCAAAGAGACTGAACTGTAAATGCCTTTAATCCGCCGGGTACACCTCTGAAATGGCTCAGTTTTTAAAGGTTAGGAAAGGCAGTCATGAGAAGGAAAAAAAAACCCAAAAAAGTCACTGGATTTTAGACAATCCACTGGCCAGGAGGAGCCTGAAGGGGACGGTGGAGCGTGACACAGTTAAAGGTAGTCTGTGGAGACCTGTACAGAGAGAGAAACAAGGACTATAATATCACACAATCAAAAGGTGGAGCATTACATTTGCAAAGCTAGGAAAAATTGTGATTTAGGTGAATTGAAAGTCTATTAACCACAGAACAAAAGTATGCTGGGAGGCAATGGGAAAGTGCAGCAGAGCTGCCACAGCGCAGAGATGCTATCTGGAGTGTGAGGAAGGGGATTGTGTGTATGCATGTGTGAGTTTGGCGTGCCCATGCTCCGAGTGGTTGTTTGTGTTGGGTGGAGGTTTGGAGGGTGTGTGTGTGTGTGTGCTGTGAGGGGTCTAGGGCGGTGTGCCTGAAGGTCCCCAAGGAGACCTGACTCTCCTCCTGTCCCTTTACAATTTCCTGAAAGAATTGTATTCTTTCTATCTGAGGAAGAGAGACCAGCCCATAGGGAAATGGGGCCAAAGGTGGGGAAAGTTATGAAAGAGATATCCAAGTGCAATGAATTTAAGCACAGCTCAGTCTCACTGACAGAAAAAAAAGTATATGCTTACAAACGTTGTTCACTTTGCTTCATAAATTCAAAATGAAAGTAGACTGACCAAAGGCACGGATGAGCTCTCTTTGTACTGCCCAGGTGACCGTCTTTATCAGGGAGGCAGAGGTGAGGCCAGCAAACAGCATGTTGTATAGAAATACAACGTAGAAGTTCCCAAGCCAGTTATATCGACCAAAGTCTCCCAGTAGGTCGAAACGGGTGATCCCTAACACAAAATAACAGAAGCAAAACTTGTGAAAAATGTGCCAAAGCCCCAATTCACCTGCAGGCACAATATTCATGGCATACAAACGCCCTCCTGTGGACATCATTAAAACTACACAAATGCTTTCCATTTTATAGATGCAGTCAAAGCAGAGTCAGGGTAAACTTTTTATTTCATGTAACGTCAAAGACAATTGTTCAAAATGTTGTTGTTTTCCATTACAGTCTAACTAACTTATTAGTATTTCATGCACACAGTGCATTGTTAAGATTGTGTAATATACATAAACATTGACTATATGCTCAGTCACACATAACACACACAGAATTACAGAGGAGCAAAACTGTGGACAAGGCTAGAAACTTTGAAATGTTAATGCCCCACTTCTCATTTGTGCTTCATGCTTACCAAGAGTGCGTGAAAACACCGGCAGTGCAGAGCTCAGGATAAGCAGTGAAACACAGTTGGCGATTATCTGAAAAAAAATTAGAGGTTACCATCTTTAGTGAAAACAACAGTTTCTGGATGAAATATGTGAGCCTGCTGACCACTGGGTACCTGTGTGAGGTTGGTGTCTTGTGCACGAGGCAGGAGGCCAGTGAAGAGAGGGGAACTATAGAAGCCCACCACTGAGGACACCATCAGATAACTGAAAATAATTTTAAGGATAACAGTGGAAGGCAGAGTGGTAAAGAGCACCCAAGAAGT
The DNA here is from genome assembly GCF_057382275.1 of Copadichromis virginalis. NCBI lineage: Eukaryota > Metazoa > Chordata > Actinopteri > Cichliformes > Cichlidae > Copadichromis > Copadichromis virginalis. The sequence continues at coordinate 2,640,377 of NC_140637.1, read as the reverse complement.
AGGCTACAAAAAAAATAAAAGGTGCTTCCAATGTGTGAGTGTGACAGCATGAGTCAACATCACCCACGCCCTGGTGAAATATCAAGGGCATCCTGGTGAGTGGCTGCGCCAAATGTAGACAACTAATTAACTCTATGTGCACCCAATTGTAAGATGGGAGGATGAAAGGATACAGAATGAGAACTACTTGAACAGCAGCACCCAGTGAGCCAAACATTGAAAAGGAGGCCATCCCAAGGTGAGGGTCCTACAACACACAAAAATAACAATCCTCAATATATCATCACGACTAGCTGTAGCACATAAACCTTTAAAAGGGGCGCATTTATTAATTCTGTTTTGGCAGAAACTCCACCTCCATTCCTCTGGGCATGGCTGTTTCATCCAGCAGCAACTCCAGCACGTTGAAACAGACCATCAGCACACACATCACCTACAGACACAAGAGACAATTACAAAATAATACTTTAAAAAACAAAAAATAATTGTGGTCTTGATAAATTAAACTTAAAGTAGAATTGATGCTTATATTGATAGTCATGCAAGTACCGTCAGTGCGAGAAGCACAAGCATTGCAAGCGGGTAGCCCAGGTTCCGCTGCCATGGGGACGCTTTCCTCCGCATCTCTGTGGGGAAAACAAGAAAGACAGAAAAGCGACAACAACAAATGACTACACTCTGTAATCACTGTGCGAGAACTCCAGCAGAGAGACAGACTGTTCACCCAGTCTTACCCAGGGCGACGCGCTTACTCTGGACGGCTTGGTACTCTTTTTTCAGAGCCTCCATGTTCAGCTTGACCCAGCAGGATGTACTGCCACCTACAATCACACGCATGATGGTGGGAAGGAGAAAATGTCAACCAGTTAATTTAAGGATGAATATAAAAAACAAATAAATGTATTTATATAGCACCTTTCTACACTTAATGACCACCCCAGACTACACATTTAACCACACATTGATAAAGTACTTTTTCCTATAGTCTTCAAACACCTCACATCCACGGCCAATTTTGAATAACCAATTAACCTAACAGAGAGAAGTAACCAGAGGAAACGTTCTTGTGAACACTATCACCTACTTACAGTTGATTTTCCTGGAGAGAGAGTCTTCCTCAAATGTGGTGCAGCTCAGAGTATCTTCAACATCTTCCAGCAGCTAGAGAGGACAGGACCAATCAGTCAATTCGATTTTTAATGAGTTCACAGGCACAAGTTGAAATGGTCATGTTCAGGTGTTCTGACACCACTGCAGTGAAATATAGCACAGACATTTAGGCCATTCACAGCAGTTTTTCACTGCTATTTGGGAAAGTTCAACATGTTAAAGTAAAGCCACGACCAAACAGTAGTACATACTGTTCTTTAAAGAGACTAGTATAAACCAATTATGTACATTTATTACATTAAGTCATGGTGCTCTGCATTTTAATAGACGTTGGAAAACTATTAATTAAACCTCAGAGGCATTAAAAGGTTTTGGTTTCAGAAGCTTCCCATTTTTAAAAACCAACCAACTCATTTGAATTGTTTACTAGCTATATGTAGCTTGCTCATTTACTTTGTGTACTCCCCTGACTAGTGTGCATCAACAGCACACTCAAAATTGATAATTCAGTATGCTTTCTTTAGTTGCACCTCATGTAATAAACACTACAAATTAACAACATGATTGGAACCAGCAGGAAGTGTGGATTTTGAAGATGGAACAAGTTGTGTTAGAAGAAAAGTTGTACTGACTCAGTGGGTTGCTAGCATAGCTTTAGACAACTAGACTTGTTTAAATTCAAGACACTGAGCCTGTGACTCACCCGTGGTTTGACTAGCAGGCTGCCCGTTACACTGAACATTCGTGACAACCCTAAGGGAGTGCACACTGAGGAGAGAAGCACAGAGATGATGATATGCAAAAGCCATAGAACCAGGTTTATAGCTACTCCACCAACTGTGAATGAGATATACTAACATAAAAGCAGCAGCACTCCAAAGAGAGAGATCCCCGAGTACAGATAGGGAAGGTAATACTCCCACAGGTCTGAAATCCAGAGAGAGAGAGATAGAGCATCACAAGTGGCTATATGAAACATATAAAAACTACCTGTCATTGAGGAATCTGTGGTTGACTCACCGTAGAGGCTCTTCCGGGCTATGTTGTCATGTAGGAGGGCTGATGCCACCCACACAATGCCCAGCACAAGCAGGGCCAGCAGCAACAGCAGCACAACTGCTTCATAAACTCGTGCCATTACACCCTACACAACCAAAGTAGATGATGTGTGAGCAGATGGGTGCGAAAACAGGCACTGTGGACTTGCATCCATAAATCATTTTGAGTCTCCAATGTGAGCTTGTGCTAAAAATGCTACCTTTCTGGATCCTGCAAATCCCTCGGACTCAGTGAAGAAATATGCAAAAGGCATGAGGAAGACCAGGGACAAGTTGGAGAAAAGGAAAACTAGGTTCCACAAACCTGTCAAGACAGATTTTTCATTTGTTATTTTTGGGGCAAACGCTGATTAGCATTAGTTTTAGCAGTACCCAGATCGGCCACCATGAGGCTCAGCCTTCCCAACACTGACAAGACTGTATACATACATTGCAATGTGCGATAATTACAGAACAAAATAAGCTAAAATCATTACAGCAAAGGTTACTTTCACATTAATCAGCACCACAGTTCTTCACAATGAGACACTGGCATTCCACTGAGATTGGAAAACTTGACTGAATTGAACAGTGAGGTCACAGCTTCTCTGTCAGTAATAATTATCAGTTTGGACACAGGCCTGTTTAATATTGATCTAGAGGGCATCACTACTGTTCATTCTGTTCCAGTTTTAAAACAGATCTCTATTTGATGTTATGTTTGGTGTCATCCCTGCTTAAAAAAAAAAAACAGACTGATGTACCATGAATAAGAGATCCATTGAGCCACTGCATGTAGTAGCTCTGTGGGAAGGTGAGCAGCACCTCATTGGACAGAATGGAAATGGGGAGAAGGAGCACAGCACAGACTGCAACAGACAGGGTGAATGTGCACAGCCACAGCCTGGAAAAAGAAGAAACACCATTTGTGAGTGTTGTGCATTTATTTATGTTTAGCCTCAAACACCACAGCGTAGATGAAAGGCTACAGTGGCCATGAATAAGGTAATATAGTGCCGGCGTGTAAGGACAAAGGGCAGAGTGACATGGAAGTCACACCATTACACACACACACACACACACAAGGCAGGGCAATAAATCCAAAGCCAAATGGTATTGGGTCACTACACACGTCACACTGACTTGGTATCTGCTCAATCATATGGAGTGGGAGTGAGAACAGACTGATACCAGCTAGTTAATCAGTTGTGTTTTTCACTTACGCAATTTTGTTGACAGTGGCATCTTCGACATCATCTACAAGGGAACAGAGCAACACTCATTACATAACTGACAGACCTCAGTTTGTTTTCACATGTAACTACCTGACTTTTACATTGTAGGAAAGCCTAAGCACAGAACACATTCAGTGTGCGTGTGTTTGGGCGTGTATAGAAGTGCAGCAAAAAGCAACGGCTTCAGAAAGGGGAGTAAGCGGGGGACGAGTATGTTTGGAACATTCTGTTCAAGCAAAACCCAGACTCTAATAAAACTGAACTACCTATAGGCAGGATACAGAAAGAGCGGGGAATTAAGAATACCAAACAAACACTTCTATAAATGTCTCCATTTCCTCTTTAAGCTTTAAAAAATGAATAAATGTTTAAGATCTTGCTACAAAGTTAATGTCTAAATTCACTATTTGAATTTCTGTAGCTCAGTACTACAGTATTTTCCTTACTGTATCAATATTGGCACAGAGGAGAAATATAGATATAGAAGATAAGCCTAAGGAGCAAAAACCAGTTCTTGAATCTTTATAGACAAAAACAACTTTGTGCAGTGCTGTTGCACAATTGTCATTTAGGCTGCAGGGCACAACTGTTCCATTGTTGTTGATGCACAAACTTTTTCAGCAGTGAGCTAATATATAGCAGGTTTTCCTCGTTCCCAATATAAAAAAAAAAATAAAAAAAAAAAGCATCTGGCCATCTCCCAGACTCCCACCCAATCACAGTGGAGCACAGAGACCTGACTAGTTGGACATCTCACATCTGCTTCCAATTGTGGGAAGTTATTGGATTTATTATGTAACTGTTGAAAGTTCTGCAGTCACACTTCAGCACTTTCAACATTTGTGTTAAACATTTACTGCCCAGCTCAGCACCAACAAAAGGCCTGAAAGATGACGGGAAGACAAATAAAGTCCATGAATACAGAATTACTTTGATGGTTACCAAAAAAACCTTCATAACATCTAAACAATTCAAGAGCAAAGAGGTAAGAGTGTTACTGTCAGTGTCTACAATACAGATTTACCTTCATGAAAATACAGAGGGTTCACAAAAAGGTGAAAACTTTTAGGACACCACAAAGATGGTGGAGGCAGTGTTACGACATGGGCATGTACACCAACAGTTATTACTTAACTGTAACTACATGAAGGTTGCTTATTAGCTATAGTGCTATTTTTATAATGTCTGTGTTCACCAAAACACATCTTACTACACTTTTCCAGACAGCGAAAAGTCAGAAAACAAAAAGCAAACATCTTTTGTCATGTGTATGGTTCACATGCTTTCAGCCTAACGAGGTGAATACATTTAGTTACTCTAGCCCTAAGCTCACAGCTGCCTTCCTGCTAGGGTGCATATGTGGTACATTCATGTATGCAAACAATATTGATTTTACTGCTTGCCTGAGCATTATTCAGGTTTCTGAAGACTCTTCAAATAAAGCTCAAAAGAAAAATCCTGCTGCAGCCTGCACACAAACTAGAAAACAAAGACTGCTCAAAATAGAATGGGTAATTTCTGAACAACACCTGTGCTTGGTTGAAAAGTATTGCCTACTTCCACCCACTCACCAATGTAGACAGTGTGCTTGTCAACATCATCACTGATTCTGCTGCAGGCAATTCTTTAGAAGCTTTTGATAGAAAACGTTCTAACAGTGCAGTATTCGTGTGTTGCAGAAAACTCACCTGTGACAAACTCTGCAGTCTTCCTGAATTGGTTAAGGATGAGGTAGGACAGCATGTAAAGGCAAGTAAACAGGAGAACACAGATCTGCAGAAGAAACAGAGAAAATTCTAGTGTTATTTTTGCATTTAAAGGTCTGAGGACAGGCATTAAAAGGGACCAGTGTTTTACATAAATAAGATTAGCTATGTAAACCACCTGTCATGCTGTTAATCAATGAGTCAATGAGCAATAGATTTACTTTAAACTGCTGACATGTCTGGTTTAGTGTAAGTTGGGAGAAAGCAGAGAAAAGACATTTGGGGATTACAGAATGTGTTCCTCACACAGCTTTCCACTCTGGCTATGCGAGTTTGCCTACGCCAAGAGAGACACAGATTACGTCTGAAGATTACCCATTTGGTCCAAAAAAAAAAAAAAGGTCACTGTGATAAACTGAGAAGGATTATGAGAGAGTAAAAGAGAGAAGGGTTAATGCCAGTGGGTGAGTGATCCCCCTCCACACTGCTTACCATTACGTTAAAGCAACAAATTTAGGTTAAACCAGTCTTCCACCAGCAATCTGTTGTCTGGGAAAGCCCTCAACATGCCAACTCTAATTAAATCTCTTTACATTAATACAACAATGGATCAAACCGCTGCCTGCCACAGATAAGACAATAAGCAAGCACCAATGGTAGCTCCTGCTCAGAAACGCACCCAAGTATAAAACATACCTGAGCAACTTGGACAAGCTCAGCAATGTAAGCTAAGCTGCTGAACGTGCAGAAGATGTGACCGTTTAATGCTGAATCCTGATTTATCTGACAGCTAAACTGTGTGGCATTAATTTCACGTCAATACATTTTTATCAGTGCAACAAAGTGTTGCTGTGAGTCATGAATGAACTGATGTTGCCAAACCACAAGTATCAATGAAAACATTCCTGTTCCAGAGCCTCTGGGGAGCCCTGTATGCACAGCACAATGAAGACGTTTGTCCTTAAGGTAACAACAGCAACAAACACAGAGGGAGAGGCTCTCTGCAGAAATACAACGTCGTATAAAACCTGTTGCTAAATCGAGTTTACACAAAAGTTTGTTATTTTAGTTTAATCTTGCACTTGCTGTGTGAGATAAAAAAAACAAAAAAACAGTTGAGAGTCTGTGCGAGAGGAAATGATCAGTGGCAGCACAAAAGCTGCACCATGGAAAAAACAAACGACTGTGCGCAACAACTAATCAGCTCAGTCTGCGTAAATTGTTGAATAATGCAGTCGGATTTAGAAAGGACCTTGTTATGGTTAATCCAACAACAAGAAAAGTAGAAAACAAAGGTTGGGTGAGAAACAGGTAGAGTGTGGTGGGGGGAAAACGTGCTAAATTGGCCATACTGAGAGCTGGCAGGCCACAGAGGGCTGCTGAGGGGAGAGTTTAGAGAATTTCAGGCTCTAGCGTGACACAAAGTGTCAGTGCAGACTATTTCACAATCCACAGAGTAATTCAAAAATTGTTCTGCCGAAGAAAACAAAAAACAGCTGAAGTGCAAATGTTCTCATCTCGCCCAGCCGTGCAGTTTGTGTGAAAATTTACAAAGGAGCAGAAGAACAGAGCAGAAATGTAATTTTGTTTCACCTCATTTAAACATGTGATGTGAATGACAATAAAGTTTCCTTGAATCCTTGAAGAACGAAGACAAAGCATCTCTTCCAAAACTGGACTCGCTTTTAAAGTAGACACCTTAAGCACAATTTAATGGTCTGCAATAATTATTAATTAATACTTAAGCGTTTCAATAGAGTCTCTCAATAACAAATAAACTAAAATAAATAAATAAATAAAAAATTAAGGGGGGGGGGGAGATGATCCATCCAACACATTGTCCTCTGTTTTCCTTCTCTCAAAAGTACTGCAGAAAGTCACTCCTAAGACTCAAACCCATCAGTTCTGAGCTATTATAGTTTTCAGTCAGAGCGCCTGAGACTCAGGTATTATACAAATATTACAGTGCTCTTTTCTAAGCGGGGAATAGATATCAGTGTGTGCTGATGCTGGCTGTTCCAGTTCTCTACTGCAAGATTTTATCATCATGACCTTTTATCGTGCTAGACACTGATCCTTCTTGATCCGACCAGGCTCAGGCTGTGGTCTGTGGATGAGCACTCCTAGCTCGGCTGTTTACCCCCACAGCCGAGCTACGCTCTCTGCGCTTCAATTTTCTACTATCTGCTGATACCCAAGATGATTTACAAGAACACAATCAGCTCAAGTGAAGACATGCACTTGGCTGTAATCGCACTTTCCCACTGATTATTAACTGTTTATTATGCCTTTGGCCAAACAGGTATAGTACATTTCATCGAATTAGAATTTGTTTGGAATTACTGTCGACTTTTAGGAATCCGGTACCAACTGGTCCAACTGGGAGGCTTCTGACCAGAAGCCAGAAAGTGTCATACTTCACATAAATACCGTCCCCCCCCCCCCCTTTTAGTCAAGCACAGAATTTTACCACTTGTCTTCACTCCAACAAGATATCTAACTGATTATTATTATTATTAAACTACTCTCATCTGTTCTCATGACAGGCAAATAGCTGCAAGCATGTTTGTTGCATATAGAAATAGCCTTTATAGCATATCTTTGTCATGCACCTATGGAAAAATGTATCTACCCTGTGCATTGATACGTGCATTATTTTTCCATCACATTTCCTCAGAATCAAAAAAGAAGCACTAATGGAACAGCTGCTTGCATGCTTTGGATATCTAATACGAGAGCATTCTCAGTAGCTAAACCAGCATTTATATGCGTCGGCTAAGGACATGTTGTTATAAAAACATCTCTATTGGATGATACACGCCTCGTTGACTGCCTCTGGCCTGTTGGTAAATAAACAGACATTTAGAAATATCAGTGGCTGATGTTTGTAGTCTAACATCAGTTTTACACTAGCTTCAAATACAGAACTGTAAAAGACTGAAAGAATTTAAAACACTGTTTTCTTTTGTTTAGTTTTTGGCATCTCACAATTGACGCATATCTATTATTATATTATTTATGAATAAGAGTTACAATAATTACCCAAGTAAACCATTAGTTTATCCACAGAAACTCAGTCAGCAGCTGTTCTGATAGCCATTCAGTTATTTTAAAGCAAATATAAGTCAGTTTAGCTTCTCAAAGACCTTTTGGAATATTTCATTATAGGCTAAACAGCTGTAAAAAAATAATCATCAGATTAACTGATAACTAAAACAAATACAATGCAGTAAAATGGCAGCATGGTGGTGCGATGGTTGGCATCATCATCTCAAAGCAAGATGGTGCTGGGTTCGAATCCATTGGCTGTGGACTCTGTTCTACCTGTGTGCGTTTCCCTCCACAGTCCAGAGACATACCTGTTAGGTTGAATGGTGACTGTAAACTGGCCATGAGTGTAAATAGTTAGCTCTACCTCTCACCATATGACAGCTGGGATGGGCTTCAGCTCAACTGAAACCCCGACTTGGATAAGTGGAAAAAGATGGATGGAAGGAATTATTTTTATTTAATTATTTTTGGATATCAAAGAGTTGCTCTTCTACTTTTAAAAAAAATGTCTCATCCAGCCTTTTTTGTTAGTGCAAAATATTATTCTCAGTCTAGCATACATGCACTTCTGCCACAGGTTTATGACTTTAAAATAAGCTGATTAAAGATAGGCTTGGCCTAAAGCCATTAATAACCAGAGGTGCTGGGGCAGCTGACAAGCCTGAGAGGAAGTACTGTGATGAGGAGGTAAGCTGGAGACTTGAGACTTGCCACTTGCTAATAGCATTAGGTATTTGAAAGGGACAATGACAAAACAAGGGCATTAGAAGAAATGCAAGCACTTTATTTGCTGTTCATTTGGTTTTGGTTTATTAATAACTGCATCCTATCTATCACTGAAAATATATACCGCCTACCAAATGTAGAATACTATTTTAAGTGATATTTTCCAGAGGATGTAATCTTGCTTCTGATACCTAATGTGGGCAGACAAAAAAGCCACCAACAGCCCTAATGTGCAAATATCTCAGCCTACCACTTAAAAAAAAAAAAAAAAAAAAAAAAAAAAAGGGGGGGGGGGGTTTCCTAGTCTGTTGGGAAAAAAACCTACATTCTTTAGAGGTTTCACAGTTAAAAGCAAGAATTTGACTCGTCATACAAATAAAAGCAGTCTAACTGATCACAATCTTAATGTATGTTCTTTTGGATTCAGTAAGCCCTGTTCTGATTTCTTTGCTGCTGCAGTGACTCAATCTCCCACAGGAATCACTATTTTTCATATTATACAACTCATCTACACACACACACACACACACACACACACACACACACACACACACACACACACACACACACACACACGTTGTTCCTTAAAACCTCACATTTTTTTCACCTCATGATCTTCTGCAAACCAGAACGAACCTGGAGCTGAGCAAAGCAAACCAAGTTGATGAATCGACTCCTGATGCTAAGATACGAAGGTGATAAAGTGTTGCCTGACGATGCTTTTATGATAGGCTGGTTCAGCAATCTCCAATCTCAGTAGTCGGGCTCCCGTCTGATGTGATGTGAGGGTTAAAGGTCAGGAGCCGTGTGCTTTGCTGTAACTGAACCGAGTCTAAGGTTCAAATAGTTGCTGTTGCTATTATACAAAACTGCGATAAAACAGCAGAGGGGAAAAAAAGAGCATCAACAGTAACAAAATGCTGTGCCTCTCTGCTGCCTGCTCACCAGCTGTATCCGTGCAACAGTTAAAGTTTGAACATGGGTTAAGCTAGCCCAGGGAGCGAGCACATTTCAATCGTTATCATTTAAGTGACTTCAAACTTGTTATCGCTTGAGAAAGTAAGTGGAGTCTACAGCTGAGAAACAAAAGTCGTGCTACCGCTAGGTAAAGTGAAATAAACAGCGTTAACTGAGGCGACTTTCTTACAGTGATGCGACGTTTGCGGGGGGCTCATAAGCATAGTCACTGACGGTTGGGTTGGTTCGGCGTTACTTACTATAGTCTCCCGGACACGGTTGTGGAAAAGTTGCTCTCTAACCGACACGTCGTCCGTTTCCATTCTCCGAAACCATAACAGTGTCCTCAGGCTTAAAAGCGCTGGAGGCGGGTGGAATTGTTAAAAAGTTGAGCGACTTCGCATCTTCTCTGGATATGCTGTTGATGTGTAGCTAGCAGAGCTCGCTCGGTTTTAAAGAGCTAACCTGCTGCTGCAAGGCTGCTCAGCTCCGACGAAAGCCCAGCAAAGGAGGGGTCGCAGGGGGCGGGGCCACGGGAGCTTATTGTTTTGGCAGTCCAGCGATTTGAAATATTAATGTGGACCCAGCTTTCCAGGTATGCGTGTGGTCCACACCCACTGACTGAACAGGTAGCTACACTTGGCTAAAACTAATTTAGAGAGATGCTGGTCGCATTAACTTACCCTCACTGATATAAATGGGGTGCACAGAACGTACAAAAATTAAAAAATTAAATGAGAATCATCTCCTCTCCTCTCCTAGACACCTTTAACGAAACGGAATATGACCTTAATGAAAACTAGGTTTATTTCAGATGCACATGGTTGTTTTAGATTGGTGTGCCTAATATATTATCAAACATTTTCTGACTATTGGGGTATTAATATCAGGGTCAATTGGGGTTTTTCTTGGCTCATAAGTGGTCACTGGGGTTCTGCACACATAAATACCCCTGGTCAGTATATAGTTAAGGTAAGGAGCCTTTGTTAGGTTACATCACTGAAGTATGTGTATTTTGTTTTTTATATTTTTGGCCATTTTCCAAAACAAAATGTTTTTATTCTTGAGGAAATTGAACATCAAGCAAGTTGTTCCCCTATTATAGTTCTGGTGATAATTCTTTGATGGAAGGCTAAACAATACCATCATAGGCAAAAGTTTAATAAGTTTTAAACCTTTATTTCTGTCTGGACTAAATTATTATTATTAACAAATATATTCCCGCACACAAGGATACTACTTATATCACATACAGTTAGCCTCATAATCAGGCATAATGCTAAGTATTACTGATGTATTAATAATATTTATCTCATATTTTAGCTTATATGATAATGAATATCACTTTACAAAATAAAAGTGCTTTGCTTTGATTTAAAAAAATACGATATAACTTGAGTTTTATACTTTAAGCTTGTATTATACACCTTTAAGTAAAATTGTACAGAAAAAGTGAAGTTGTTTTAGGCTTCACTGGGGAGCAGGATTATACTCTTATCCTATGCTGAAGTTTAGCATACAGGCCTAAGGCTATGTCCTTATTTTCCTTACAAAATAAACTTAAGCCCTCTTTGAAGCATTGTCAACAGTGTCCTTTTTTCTTCATAAATGTCGCTTTTAGCCTTTTTACTTGTCTTATCAGTTTAAATGATTACAGGCTCGTGTTGATGTGCTTTGTGCACTCAGGCCGCTGCGCAATCCCATTGTCATGATCCAAAGTCCAACTATTGCAACAACATGCAGCAACTTCAACTACGGAAAGCACTGGAAAAGGATTTCTCTGGATAAGGATTTGAAATTATGGGCTCAGTAAGTAACAAACTCTTTTTTAAAATACAATTTGGATGTATAAGAACAGCAAATATCTTCGATTGATCAGAAAAGATAGTTGCACTCTTTGTCAAAAATGGTATGTTTTGGATCACATAATGAGTTGAGTAAAACTAACAATACACAGCATGAGCTAAGATAAATCCCCCTTATATAATATATTATTTAACCAGGGAAGTGGATGGCAGAGATTAAAAATCTGAGTGTCCTGGCAAAGACCAACAGACAGATCACAGAGGAGGGTGTAACACAGTATAGTTATGAAACTAAATAAATAAATAAAATGTTAGCAGGCGATGTAAGCGCATGGGATTAAAGATCAAAGCCAATAAATTATAAGCTGAACATTTCCATTTTAATTATTTGATTAAAGTATAATATAATTATAAAACACTGATGGAGGTTTGGAGGTATAACTAACACTTTTTGTTACTCTATTGCAGGTATGTATCAAGGATGACTAATATTCACCTGTACAGGAGGTAATCTTCTGAGGCCTCATGGTAAAAAGTATAATTGTTGCCTACACCCTGTGGGCAGTAGGTGGGCCTTTGGGCCTTCACCATTTGTACTTAGGTAGAGACACCCATGCTCTGCTATGGATGCTAACACTAGGAGGATTTGGATTTGGGTGGGTCAGGGAATTTATACGCATCCCTGCTTATGTTAGTGAGGCCAATCAAGAAGGAAATAAAGAGAGAAAAAGGCCTCCCACTTCAATCCCTCCTCCTGTGAGTCCTGTCAGATTTGCAGGACAGGTGTGTGTTGGAGTCTACTTTGGCACTGTGGCCATGATAGGACTGAACTCCCTCAGTTTCTTCTACTTGATTGTGTTGCCTTTATGTGTGGGTGCAGGGGTGCATCTGGTGTCCAATGTTGGCCAGCAGACATCCGATCTCCAAAAGACTTTGACTTCTTGTCTCGCAACCTCCCTGCTATTCTATGGCAGCACATTATCTCCTCTTCCTATAAGCTTGGCTGCCAGTGTCACTGCTGCAAAGCACCGCACGTTCAAACCTCCACGGACACCTGGGAGCAAACAGAAATTAGGTGGGCTGGTTTCACCAATCTGAGATGATTGGATGATTTTACTATGCACGTCGATAATAATCATTCTGATTCAGTTTTAAGTGGCTTCCTGAAGTTAAATATTTTTTGTTCCAACCTCAGGTCCACGGCTTTATAGGATCGGTCTAGGTTGGCTGGCCTTCTCTGCCCCGCTGGCTTACTGTATTTTCCACAACACCACAGCCACCCTGTACTATCTGTCTGACTCTATAGCAGCACTGCTGGATATTTTATGGTTCCTGCCTTGGCTCAGAAGTGTGTTGGAGTACCTTCTTTTAATGCCATATCGGATATTGTGTGTGCTTACTGGAGGAGGGTACTATGAAGATGCCTGGAGGAAGGTGCTAGAAATACTGCTCAAAGAATACACTGAGAGAGAGAAAGAGGCACTGAAGGTAAGAAATGCATGCTGTAAATAGGTCTACATTTTCTGCTTGCCATTTAGCCCGTTTCATCTGGATTTATTGTATTTATGTTGCAGATATTGTCTCTGGGAGCAGAGGCCTCTCTTGAGGAGATATCCCGAAGTTATAGGGAGCTGGCCAAGAAGTGGCATCCGGACCACAACCCCAGCAAGGATGCTGAGGAAATATTTGTGAAGCTCCAGGAGGCTTATGAGGTCCTTCTACGTTGGCACAGGCCCAATCGATTCAATTAGTTGCCTTTTATTCATTGGGGGCTTGCTTGCGTTGTCATTATTTTTTATTGTTCATGAAAAAATAAATCAAGGGCACGCACAGACACTTGTACTTTGTGGTTTATAACACTTATCGACTGTGTGTTTCACAGCTGTCCAGTCCATTATTCAATTCTGGACCATGCAGCAGTTTGCTGCCACCTCCTGGGGCTAAAGATGAAGTGTAATTGTAAACCACCTCATGATAACAATTTTCACCTGGTTTTATTTTAATATCTGCTTGCTTTCTGTAAGACGCGTGTACATGTAGTGTTTATACAGGCGCACTGTATATTTACATATGCCATTTTTTGTTTTTTATTAAACATTTGAGGGTCACTCAGCGTATTGCATCAAGTATTTCACAAAATATATTCATGCGCAGCAGCAATTTGCGGTGCAGAGTCCGACATGATCTAAAAGCACACATTTCACCCTCATTATGACCACAACTCCGCAAAGAAGACACGCATCGATGAATTCGGCAATCACCGACTCAGGAGCTCTGTTGTACAATTATTTGGTCTGTATCCCAGCATGGGCCCGGAAGTTGTTTGGGATTCCGATTCCCAGGTAAAAAAAAAAAAGAAAGAAAGAAAAAAAAAAGAAAAAAATCCCGGAGATGCTGTCGCCGCCTGGGAAAACAAACAGCTATTCAGACAATTAAAGGAAAACACCGATCGGTCGCCAGGTAAGGAAGAGGCTCGTGGACTCCGCTGCGGCTCTTGGTAAGACCATCCGTCGGTGTTAATTTGGAGGTACGGCATGTTTTTTAGTAGTTGGTAGGGTGAATGCCATTTGTCGTGTGGTCGGGTGCCATAGCAACGGCTCATGAGAAACATTGTATAGCCCAGGCCAGTTTTGACGTGCTCAGTGTTGGATGACAGCCGCGTTCATGCGGAGGACGTGGACAATCGCAACTCTTGCAACAAATTGCCGTTGTGAGCCGATTGTTGTCAGAACTAAGCAAATCCAGCGAGCAGCTAAAACAAGTAGCTACCCTGCGTGTGGAGAGCCATGGCAGTTATTTGTAAATGCAGGAATATCTTTTATTGCACATAGTCGCTCGGGTTGGGGCAGCAAGGTTTGTCAAGCAAGGGGCGGCAATGGTGCGCGTCCCTTATTTTTTTCTATTATTCTTTTTCTTTTATTTCTTTTTTGTTTTTTTTAATCGCCGTGCCCTGGTGTGACTGGCGCGTCTCCCGGCTGCATCAGCGCCTGTTGCTCCCCATGCGCGGCCAATGACAGGATATTAATTTTTTTTCCCTGTGATGTGTTGTCTCCGCCCCCCTCCCTCCACGATCACTCCAAAGTCTCCTCTGTCCACTGCTGTCATCCATTTGAGCAAAAGGTGCAGCCTTGAACGTCTTGTGCTTTTGCTTATCTCGTCTTTGAAATTGTGTTCATCGTTACAGCATCGCCTATTCTGGTCAATGACAGTGAGCACAGGCTACTGTATGTCTGAAGACGCTGTAACTCAGCAACGCCTGTGTAGTCTGGTCTTGGTGTAGTCTGCATACCTCACTTTATTTGCTGTGTAACAATCGTTTTATGGAGGCCTGGCATAGATTCAGCCTACTGCATCATCATCATCATCATCATCATCATCATAATAATAAAAACAATAAGTGCAAATTGACAAACTTGATCCATCAATAAAAAATAATATTGTAACTATGTTGTATCTCATACATAATGTAATGTAATACAGCATAATGCAGTATAACTTCAACATTGTAATGTAATCTAATATACATACAGTGCACTGTTAGTATCAAATCAGGCACATAGTCTTGTTGTGGTTGCACACTGGAATGCCTCATAGTTAAAGCCTCGGCAGCTATCCTCTCTACTTCTGCGAGCTTTAACTCCTCCTTCAGCTCTCTTGGCCATAAATGTGGAGCCTCTCATAGTCATTTGCTTGGCGGAGAAGAATCGAAAGGATACAGACATCGTAGGGGAGACCTGAAGTTTACTATAATACTTTGTCATTTTTTTAAGTGAACTTATTAGAGAAAGCATACATTTATTTATTTATTTTTGAACCATATTCTTGAAGCAACAGGCTGTTGTGTAAAAGTACATTTTATATAATTATCCAAGGTGTGATACAGAATTTTTACAGGAGTGCAATTTCAGTCTGTTTGATTCAGAAAGTATAACTATGAATGGCAAACCATAGTATTTACAGTCTGCCTTTAAACTGTATTTCTGTAGGCATCTGGTGAGAGAATGAATGCTGATGACTGCAATGGACGCTCATACACACAAGGTAATTGTAGATATAAAGGAAAAACTACTGTACGCTGGTGTGTGCTGTCTACAGACTTTCATGTTTACTTTAATAACGTGGGCATATTTGTATTTCAGGTAATGGAGGAGAATCATCAACAGAACAGGATTTTTATGGCGGGCTGCAGGGCCCTTCTGCGAGATCTCCAAACAGTCAGCAGTCCTCACCACACCGCTCCCTTAGTGGTTAGTTATCATTCCTTTGTTACATTGCAGCCATACGGTTGTATGTAAGTAAATATATATCTCTTCCTCTCCTTCTCTCTTTACAAAGCAAACTCCATCAAGGTTGAGTTGTGCAGTGATGGCGCTCCACAGCCAGAGAAGAAAGAGGCTGTGAGGATCGACGGCGGGAATAATGACCAGGGAGACCCCATGGAAGAAGCCAGTGCAGAGTTCGCTGGGGCTGGAAGAGACCTAGCAAGCATATACAGTGAGATGGCCAGTCCAAATTCAGCTTCACCAGGACCTATCAGGTTGCCCAATGGGAAGCTCCAGTGTGAGGTGTGCGGGATGATCTGCATTGGACCTAACGTGCTGATGGTGCACAAGCGTAGCCACACAGGTAAGAAAAAAAAGAAGGACGCCCCCCCAGCAAGGCAGTTTTTAAATAAATGAAAGACAAGTATCAGTTGAGTGCAATGCCCAGTGGGATTTGCATCTCACATCCTCTTTCCATCCATGTGTTCACAGGGGAGCGACCATTCCAGTGTAACCAGTGTGGAGCTTCCTTCACCCAGAAGGGAAACCTGTTGCGCCACATTAAATTGCATTCAGGAGAGAAGCCTTTCAAATGTCCCGTTTGCAATTACGCTTGCCGTCGGAGAGATGCACTGGCTGGACATCTGCGCACACATGCAGGTAAATGAGTGACCTCCCAAACAGCAAAATTATTCTTCTTTAACACTTGAGCCAGATTGTCAAGTGCTACACTCACATCACATATGGACAGTTTGGAATCTACATACATAATCTGGCCAGACAACTCTGGTGGATAGCATGGAGAACAGCCAGAATCAGCTGAGAGCTCTGGGCTTTTATAGCCATACAACAGCACCTAACACATCATATACAGTCCATGGAGAGATTTTTTCACAAATGTACTTGTTTAGTTATTGTTGCTGCAAAGTAATACGATTCCATAGCGTGAACACGTGCAATGTGTGACACAGAGGTAAGCAGTAAAAGTGGAGCTCTATTAGAAAGGTCCATTTCCCCCTTCTTTCTATCTCAGAGGAAATAGGTCTTTATGAGAGTTTTCTGTAAAACACATGACAGAATATGACATTTAACAGTATCAAAACAGGAAATCCTGCTGGTGCTCTTGAACAGATATTCACAGGTGTTCAAATACAGTCTTGTTACAGTAGGTCTTGGTCGCTCTCCTCAGGTCTCAAAAGGTTCATTTTCAAAGAAAAGATGATTACAAACTGGATTTCAGTGAATTGACGTCAGTCTTTCCGACAGCTTACTAGGGTGGAACCTTGCGGTAAAGGTTTAGGCGTTTTTTTCTGTCAAGTAACATAGGTCAGTTTCAGGAATTGCTAGTCAGGGGGGAAATCCAAACCTTTTTTTCATTCAAAAAAATTCCCCCAACTATAAATAAATAAACAACAATTAGTCCTATATTTATTCAACAAGTTCCACCAGCTATGGCAACTTATTAGCTATTCTAGATGAAATCAATATAATGTTTTTTTCTTTGAATTACAGTTCCTTCTCCGACGGTGGGAAAACCTTTCAAGTGCAGCTACTGTAGCCGCAGCTACAAGCAACAAAGCACACTGGAGGAACATCTGGAGCGCTGCCATACTTATCAAAAGAGTCTGGACCAAAAGGCGGTTGTCAACACACAGACAGCAAAGGGTAATACATGGCATATAACATAAAACTCACTATTGTTACATAAAACTAACTCATTTCTGACTTCATGCATATTGTAAATGCTAGCTTACACATAATTTGGCAATAGATTAATGTTTGACTGATGTTTTCTGTTCGTAGGTGAAGAGTCAGTAAATATGGGGACAGCTATTAAACCTGAACTCCAGCCAACCAATGACAAAATCCAGTTTGTGGATCGACTGGCTATAAGCATCACGAAACGTAAGAGGTCAACGCCACAGAAGTTTTTGGGTGAGTTTTTTTTGAGTGAAGTAGAAGTAGAAATATATTAGTAAGCCTATTCTTATTCTGTTTGATATCTTTGTTATGTTATACAGTACAAGTGACATATATTTTTAGCTTCATAAGAGCTAAGCAGTTTTACATCCTTGTGCCAAATGGAGACACTGGGATTCAGTTGTGCCAAGACAGCTGGTCAAATATCTTTTTTTTAACAATTTGGGGCACGCTTTGCTTCAACCGATATTTCTTCTTTTCATAGGCGAAAAGCACATGCACCTTGACCCACTCGAAGCACCTTACGAATTGTCGTCTGGCTCTGAAAAAGAGGGAGACCTCATGACTTCACAGTCTGTTGGCAACTCAACTGTGCTGGCCGGTTCACAGCTACACTGTGCCAGGGTTAAAGGTGAGAACCACGAGTCGCCTGCTCTGTCTCAGCTCCATCCCACCTTCCTGTCTGAGCTCCGCACAGTCATGGGTTCCATCGGCAGCAACGTGACCCCTCATGGCCCTCGGGCCCATGGCGGAGGTGGGCTGGCACCAATGTCTCTTGGCCTGGCTGTGCGGGAGGCAGGTGAAGGCCGCGATGACCAGCCAACAGCACACAGCCACACCACCTCACCCAACGGCTGCCCCGACTCCACAGACACAGAGAGCACAGCAGAAGAGCAGAGCACAAGGGCTGCTGCCCCGACAAGTACCTCCAACAACCACCACCTCCACTACCAAACCTCAGCACTGCCCCGCAGCCATCCCACTTCCAGCCCCAGCCAGGCCAAAGACTTGGACCCAGAGTGGGAGAGAGCGTGTCCTGTGCCCCCCACCATAGTAAAGAGGAGCCCTGGCTCGCCCATTTCTTCCAGGGACACTGTGCAGGTGTTAGACCGGGATGGCAGGCAGGTGCGCTCCTTCCACTGTCGGCATTGCCGCATCCTCTTTCTGGACCATGTCATGTTTACCATCCACATGGGCTGCCACGGCTTCCGCCAGCCATTCGAATGCAACATCTGTGGCCACCGCAGCCAGGACCGCTACGAGTTCTCATCACACATCAGCCGTGGAGAGCACCAGGTGGGCTGAGGAGAGGGGACGCTGGCAGGATGAGGAGAGGTGACTGCTGCTCTATAAAGTTGTTGGCTCACGTTTGTTCTGCACCAGATCAGTTGCTTTAAATCCTGTGTGATTTTATTGTAAGAGAATTTATTGTACCAAGGCAGACGCGAGTGAAGATACTTAGTACTGCACCAGTCAAAGTTTAGCAGAGACAAATTACGATTGATTGCACTCCCATATCAAATCATACTGCAAAACCCCTGGTTTTGCTTTAAAAGTGCCTTCTTTGGGGATTTCCTCTTAAGTGAAAAAAAAAATTAGGGGGGTCTGGTGCTCAAAAATCTTGACTAGCCATCTTTTCCTAAGTGATTATGAGTAGTTAGCACTTTTAGGAGATGCGGTTAAGAAAAACATGGCATGTACATTTTAAGAAATATATTGCTTAGCGTGCACTAAGAGCTTCATTTTTGTTGCTGCGGAGGGTATTTTGTGAATTGTGTCAGGTACGCTTAATATGCACTGAGAGCTTTGTGCCTCTATGTTCAGGAGGAGCTTTGGTCACAGACAAAGCACAGAAAGGGATTGCCTTAACTCCTACAGTGGTGCGCTGCTGTAGGAATACATATTGTTTACAGCATGGTTTTAACAGTTTGTGGAGTCAACTCAAAGGAAAATCGAAGAGGAAATGAACTCAAAAATGGCAGTTCAGGGCTGAATTATAGCTAAAAAGTAGTTGGCTTTGGATTTTAAAGTGAGCCTTAGAAGACTGGTGCAGATCAGACCATGAGCCATGCAGTGTACATTAAGAGCCCGACTGAGATAGCCCAGGGTGCTATACCTATACAGGATTGCACTTTTAGGTTCCCTGCTTATATATGAACATCTTTGCTGAAGCACTTGATGGCTTTTACAATTTTTTTTCTTGATTGTTCGACTGCACTGATGAATCGCATATTACTCACAACAACTGGTCCTCTAATTTGCAACGCCAGTATATTTCTAACGAAGCCGGCCTTCTACAGAGTCCTACAGCGTTCTGCACTCAAGTTTGCTGCATTGTGTGACTGATAATTAAATATCAGTTCAACTAAAACCATCCTTTTGTGGTTTCGCACTCAGCGGTTAAAGCTGAGATTTTAGACAGTTTCCATAATATAAGTGAGTTAATAAATTATTTAAAAAATAATTAACAATGAATCACTTTGGATATGTTCAGTTGTCACTTGTGGTTATCTATTTAGTGTTGTTTGTTTCAGCCTTGGTGTATTTAATCAGCTATATTCCAAAACTTATCCAGCATATTCCTCAAGTCCATGAAATGTTACCTCCTGCTTCTTTATAGCACCCAAATACCTTATTGCTACAGTATGGTGAGTTATCTGACAATGTTAATATTGGGAACATGAATGAGACCAAACTCAGTATTCTTGTTATTGTGGGTTTGCTGCTTCATAGTTTTAACTTGATTTCCTTTAATAGCAAGCAAAATGTACTTGAAACTGTTTGAGAAAAAAAGTAAATCTAAAAATGCACTTGGTTTGATAAGTAGAGAAACGTGTGTGTGCGTGTGAATGGAATATAGCATGTGTGCTTGTCATTTTCTGCTTTTATCTAAATTGTGAATTATTTTTGAAATGTGAAGTAATTTCAAGAAGTGAAAGTGAGGCATGGGTTTTTGTCTCCTTGTGTGGACTCAATGTTATACAATATTTTGTGAATGATGTAACATGACAAAACACTTTACCTCAAAGTTCAAGATGTACAACTGCCTCATTATTTTAAAAAAAAGAAGTCATGTTGCTTTCAAAGATGTTCTTGCAGTTACAAATGCGCGCCCCTCGATATTCTAAAAAACTTTTTACTGTCAATAAAGTTACATTTATTGTAAATGGGATTTTTACATTTTTTTTCCTCTCAAGAATATCTTCTTTTAATCTTGAACAATAATGTTACAATACAGATTTGAACTACAAAATGACAAAGATACACGTTATCCTTTCTAGTGGCAAGTTTAATATTTTATCTATTACAGCCGTGTTCTTTTGGATACAAATCAAATTCAGACTATATTAGACATATACAATACATTTAGCGAATATGTACAGTGTAGTTTTAATACAACTTAACTTGACACGATTTACATATGTTTGTATTAACCAGTTTAAATGTTAATCTGAGGCGTGTATTCACCATTTGAGTGAATCGCAATCCGCTGGTGAAATGTTGCTTTCCAGAATTGTTTGATGCAATTAGATTGTAATGTGAATTCTTTAATTCATTATTTCTAATGGGTGTTTGTGTGGGAGGCTAATTTAACTAATTTAACTACGTCAATGTCGTTTTGCAAAACTTCTGAGCTTTATCTAAATGCCTTCATTCTTCAAAGACATTCCAATGTCTGAGTTTGGATGTTGTAGATCTTAAATATTTCCAATCGCTTAACAGATCCAGAGGTTAAATATGGTGTCTGCTCTACCTGGGCTGAAAACTAGATGCCCTATAATGGGCTATGTTGTGACAGCGAGTTTGGGTTGTTTAAACGCATTTCTCACATCGCACTAAATTTTATCATATGCTTCAAAATAAATAAATTAAAAGCCAGCTTTTGAAGTGTTTCGTGGTGTCACATTTGAGCAAAAGCTAGCAGACTAGAACTGAGCAGCTGAAGTATGCAACACAAAACAAAAAACATTTTTATCAGTGACTGACAGGATATGGCTTTATAGATTTATCCAAGGATGCACGCAATAATTATTTCTATAACGCTCATAGACAGCCACAGAGTGTTTTTCAGAGAAATAATCCAATAAAAAGAAGACGATGGGAGATGAAAGAAAAAACAAAGAACATGGAACAAATAAAAAAACTGCTCTAATTTAAAGCAAAAAAAAAGAAAAAAGATATGCATTATGAATAAAAGAGGATTTACGACAAATACGGGAATGAAAAGGCAGAAATGTAATATGCATTAAGCAGAACTGGTACAAACGGGTTACAAGTACATTGTACTCGAGTAAACAGACACGTCTTAAGCTGACTTTTAAAAAAAGTCTCATTTTTGGTGAACGTCGTTGCTCTGCAGGTCAGGTGTCGTAGCCTCAGACGACTATTCAGACACACTGATCAAGAGAAACTGTAGAGTTATTCATTTAACAATTATACTGAAATATGTGTCATACCTGCCTTTTTGTATTTTAATATACACAACAAGTTTCCATTTTAAATTTTAGGCATTTTTAGACGTATTAGCCTAATGGTAATATTTTATTGGTCTACTATTGGCAGGGAATCTGATCATTTAGCTTGACTGAATGACTGATGAAA
Organism: Copadichromis virginalis; assembly: GCF_057382275.1. Classification (NCBI taxonomy): domain Eukaryota; kingdom Metazoa; phylum Chordata; class Actinopteri; order Cichliformes; family Cichlidae; genus Copadichromis; species Copadichromis virginalis. Next base: position 2,618,185 of record NC_140637.1, on the reverse strand, counting down.
ATAACAGAATATACAATATGACATCTTGCAAGAAGCCACAAGCTCTGATGAAGAGTGTTAACATTCAAAATTTGGGAAAAAGGACAAATCAGTCTGTTCGGATTGTAAAGCACCATCAATTTTAATCAGCATCAAACACGAGCATCACTTAAAATTGTTTAACCCAGGTGTTACAAAAACATGTGGATAGAAAGAACAATAATTTATGTATATAATTATAATTGTAATGTTTTATTAGTTTAGCAGCACAGGAGGTGCATTATATTGTACATTACAGAGAAGATTAACCCTCAAACACGTGTTTTTAATATTACTACATGACACAAAAAGTTGAATATTTTAGATTTAAAATCCAATACATGGCACTTTTTTCAGTTTTTTTTCTGCCTTCATAGAGTAAGCAGTGTAGTTTTTGTTTAAAGCACACCTGCAGCAGGTTTAAGTAGGGATAACCTTAAACATTACTGCTCTCTCCTCATGTGACCTTTGCGCCCATATCACAGCTCTTTGCTTTTCCTGTTTCAGGTTAGTTTTAACCTTTTCTGTCCTTTGCAGAAGGAAAATCTCTTTTGGCTGCTTGCACATACAAATTCCATGTAACTGAAACAGTATTTTTACTTAAATAAAAGCCAAACTCGACACTATAACTATACAAATAATAACATGACACAAACAATCAGTATGTGTGTCAAAAAATGTTTAAATGCAAAGGATTAAATAATCCCTTAGTTAATGTTTTGTATCGATGTTTTTCTGTAAACTAATGTTAAAAGTAATAAACAAGATTTGAACTTATTGTTGGTAAGTTATCTTTTAACTTAAATAGATTATGCTCTGATGTGTACTGATTAAGTTATATGAGTTAATATAAGTTATTATTTTATATAAAAACTGCAACGCTCTCTATATACTGAGGGATATTGCTATAAAAGCAGAACAACAAAAAAAGGCAAATGTCATTGCACCCATAAACTCTCTGATGAAGGCAGTTGTTATGTTGAAGAAGAGTGCAGAGTGTCATTATTGACAGGTGGAGTTCTTGTCACTTTAACCCTTGACTGCATGTGCCGTTCAAAACCACTTCTTAGTTCTCCTCTCATTAGTTTTGTAATCTTCAGCTTTTAAATGGAAAAGATAAATACTACATCATCATGTCCACTAACCAAGCGCAGTATTTTGAATGCTTTAAAAATGGTTTTGATTTCATCAAAAATGCTTCCGTGCATCAGTGCACAAGCTCTTTATGGAAAATTACCTGAAAAACATCATATATCTGTGGTGTGCAGTACAATTCTGAGAAAACAGTCTGCTTACAATACTTGAGCGAGTACTCTGCCTTATAGTGAATTTACAAAGAAATGCCACCTGTCTTCAACAGGAAGTTTTCAGTCAGCACTGTCATTTGATTCTCTATTATGGTTATTTATCACGTTTTTACCCACCTTACACACTTCCAGTAAATCACTACAGCTGTCTATTGCATTTAGGGTTGCCAACTCCCTGAAAAATAAATAAGGGACACCTCGTGGCCAGGGCCGGGCAACCCAGTTGTCTTCACCCTTCCCAGTGTGGTAGCTCTTTTTTTGTGTGTGTGAAATTATTTTTTAACCATTTGACTTGAATTTGATTTAAGCAGATGCATATTCTTTGTGATATGACCATATGGGAAACAAATGATCATTTAGCCATTTATTTTTAGCTCAAAATGACAACATTAACACAGTAAAACAGGTCTCTTTCTTAAACAGAAGCCTGTCATGCTTAACTTTTGAGAATATAAGTAAATCTTTCTTTAAAAGAACTCTGTCCTGCTTAACTTAAAATTATATAAATTAATAGAAAGCAATAGAACGAAAAATATTCTTGTAACTGTGCACATATAGTGCATTTAGTACAATTGGCTTCAGTTGAGGTATTATTTCAGCTTTTCTAATGCTAATCAGCTGCTCCTGTTTGTAAACCCGCTTGTTCCCATGATTACGCACCTCACTGAAAAAAATATGTTGTTGGATTTACTTAATTCAATGGTGGACATTTGTTGCACACAGATGTTTTGCTTTGGCAGCAACTTAAACAATTGAGTTAAATTAACACAATTTATTCATGTTCAATAAACCTGTGCAATTTGTGTTGATAAAATGTGACTTAAACATGTTTTGATGAAGTAATTTGAGCTCTTGGAATATTTTAATCCTTCACAATTTTCTCACGTTATCCCAACACGATTCAATAACTTTTACCCAATACTACTTGGTCACTTAAATACTACATGTTATCTTCAAATTACATTTTGCTATTATATTCTAGTATCAAATACACAATTTTCAAATGGAGGCCTTATAACAGATTGTATTGTTCTCTTCCAAGATGGTTGCTGGCATCCACCAGTAACCTTTCAAAACAACATGTCTAATTTCACTGCAGTAGGTAAAGAATTAAACTGACATTACTCCTCTACTGAATCTATATAAATCAACAGTTAAATAATGTCAGTTCTTCCGTGTTCTCTGGAATCAATCGCAGCAAAGAAATTAGACTGTTTCTTTTGAAAAATGTTGGGAAAGAACAATACAAAACATTCTATTTAAGGCCTCTGACATCAAGATTCAGTTAAACAACAATTATAACTAAACAATTTGAGGTAATGTTAGTTTCCATTAACATTAAATTAGGTTACTGAATTGGCAAACACCTTCCTATTAACACTACCCATTTTACCCCAATAACTAAAGAAATTAGCACTTGCAGGTCAAAAACTTTATTCAAGAGACGCAAAAATAACATTGATACAGTGACTGTCAAAAATTACAGCACTGATCATACTGTGACATCTTGGTTCAAAACAGCACACTTAGAAATATTCAACGTTCTTTACTTCAACTGAATGAAACTGAAAATACCATTTCACACGACCCATATGGGATATTTAGACTGTATAACTGTTCACGCTACATCTCTTCACTAGTAAAAGAAAGAAAAAATACAAAGAGAAATTTAAAAATGCTGCCAAACAGACAAACAGAACTTGTACAGAGCAAAAGGAAAAACAAACAACAACAAAAAACAGCTCGTCCTCATGGCAGTTGCAGAGTATATAAAAATGAACCCTGCGATCCGTTCCTGGAATTGAGCTTCAAAAATGCAGCAGAACAAGTGTGAGATTTAAATGTCCTCTCACCTAGAGCTGGTCACCTCACATGCATAACAGTGAGCTTCGTTGCAGGAGCAGTTTTGTCTTAGTTGTGAGCTTTTCTTGAGAGCTGAGTTGCATCCAACTCCATTGAATCACCTCAAAAGTGTAGCAGAGTTGTGATGGGTAACTCATGTTGAAGGAATAAAAAAGGTCCAAACAGCATGGCTACTGCAAAGGTCACGTTATCCAGATCTTGAAGAACAACATCAGAAAAGTCATTGCCTGGCGCATCTCTGGAGACAGATGTTCATTGTGGTTTTCTCAATCTGTGCAGTGGCCTCAGTCAAGTCCTGGTTAAACACAAAACATTTCTTTAAGATTCCTTTTTAAACTCATCTCTTTTGAATCTACCAGTTCTAATGTTAGAGTAATTTAAACCAATGCAAGCAACATAGTAAATAGCTATAGCCAAAGAGTGGCCTGCCATGCTGCCATTCATGGTCTAACAGAGTTTCTAAGAGAGGGTGAAAAACATAATAATTTCAAATGCTTTACATTAGTTTTTGTTAGAAAGACACTGGCCCATCAGAAATCCAGGCTATGTCACTCAGAAGATGTTAGAATTTAGACTTTCAGCCCCACAATTTGGTTAGCTGTTGGTCAGTTGGTCTTTTTTTTTTTTTTTTTTTCAAACAAAAGCTAATGTAAATACTGGTGGGATTTTCCTTTGTTCATTAGAATGACAAATTTAAAGTTTTTTCACACTGATGTGACCCCTAATACAGGGGTGGGGATGGGGCCTCAAGGGCCGGCGGCCGAGTTCACTACCAGGCCTCATGTGAACTTCAAATTATTAAAGAGGACTACTGGTCCTAACCAGTCCAATGAGGATCAAGTGGATAACTAAATGCATTTTTAAAGGTTGCAAATCCACAATCTACTCATAAAACACTCACCATGAACTCCTGCACCAAGATGTTGCAATTGTCTTTCACACAGATGCGGAGCACTTTGATGAGGGACTCCGAGCATTAATGTCATCCTTGACTATTATAACAAAGAAAACAGAGATTTGTGAACTTTTCAGTAGCACAGAAGAAAATGATCCCAGACAAAAACTCTTGACTTTTTAAACCAGTCAACATGCAACACCAGCATCTACAAAGCAATATCAAAAGTTCCTGTTTGACATCAACTTTATGGATATATAGTTTCCAGAACATTTATTTTTTAAAAAAGATAAATTTTTCTCAGTGGGCCAGTAAATGCATGACGAAAATTATGGCATCCTTTTAGTGGAATCATTACTCACAGGTAATAGTTGACTGTTTCAATGGATGTAGCATAAAAATTTTACTGACCGAATGCAATACATATACACTTTGTAGTTAAAGAATTTTAAAGTTCTTACTGTCATAATGGCAGCTACATCCTTTAGCTTTGTGCCCTGTTCCCCCGATCACTTTGCAAACACTTTCAGCAGACTGTCAGAGAGAAACTCAGCTCCGTCAGAAACCTTGACTGTAAAGGCATGGTTGGGATGCACTGGAATGCTGCATTTTATCTGAAATGACATAAAATTATTTTGAAATAACAGCAGGCACTGTGCTTGGTTAATCAGTAATGTTTTGTTGAATAAAAACTGTGTTTCCAGATCTTATGGGATTAAAAAAAATCCAAAGATGTTTGTTTCTGATTTGCAACCCAACAACCCACAAGTTACAACCTCATTTCAGTTCAAGTGTGCATTAATGCGAGTCCAGTAATCACCTTTCTGGCAATACATACAGGTATAAGATAAACCTATGGCAGATTTTGGATTTCTCAGTTGTATTAATAGGGTCAGTATGCATGCACCTAATAATTATAAAAAACCCATTATAATTAAGTTACAGAAACGAAAATAGAATATACTTTCTTACCATAACACCTTGAACCCACAATCCATCAGCTGACTCCTGGTGAAATGCAGAATAGAGGTCATCTCTCAATGTGCAGCAAAAAAAACAAAAACAAAAACAAAAGGACAGCAGGTGAGGCCAGGAGGGGTAGGGATGTAAGCTAGCATAATGCCGCTGATGATATTAGCTAAAGCTGTTCAATGTCCAAAATCTCACTAACACCATGGTGCAGTAAATACACAATGTAACTGAAGAGTCAGTTGGCAAATCTATTCACACAGAAAACCAAATTATGTTATGAGTGCCTCGTAATTAGGTTTAATGTGATATTACGGCTCTTGTGCCAAAGACAAATTCAAATGAAAAAGCGCCAATTCTTTGACAACAGATAAAACAGCAAATAAGCTAACGGCTCTTTTTTAGCATGTTACATGGCGACACTCTAGACGTTTAACTACATTTGGCTGAAATATGGTAAATATTAATTCAAAAAATCAAGACATACCAAAAACGTAGAGTTGGCTGCTCGACTTGACTGAGATGGATGCCTTTTTTAAACCACGATCCAAAGCCCGCGAGATGAAATCACGCGTGGTTTCACGAGATTTAACGTTGCTATCTTATTGACTTACTTCACCTGAACATGATATGAACAATTTAATACACCCTTTCTGCATATCATGTAGTTTTTACACTATATAGTTACATTTAACTTTAAAACATGAGGCAATTGTGTTAAATACATGCAAGATGCTTACATAAATCCAAGAGATGGCCAGTCCCTTTTTTTCAGTGCTTAACTCATCATCATTATTCATCTATGTATTACTTTTATGTATTATTCATCTATTTGTTGTAATCATCCATCCTTGCAGTTGTTTATTACACAAAATAAATGATATTATCACACTTCTGGCCACATAGCGCTGATATTCACTGCACATGCCCATATTAACCTTAACCAGAGGGTTTAAACAACAAACCAGTGTTTACATACCATATCTGCTTCTGCCGTGACCTGGTGGACAAAAAATTGGTTAAGGGTTCCCCGAGCTTTCACGCCCCTCATGTTCTTCTTGTGCCCACCACTAGAAGCATGCCTATGGAAAAAGTGCGCCGGCACACAGTGCAGTGCGCTTTATAGGTGTTATCGTGCACTTTCCCAGCCAGGTGTTTTCCTTTTCCCAGTCCTCCCTGTACTTTTGCAGCCTTTTTTCTTTTCTTTCTCTGAGGGGAACAAACATTGCTGCTCTAACGCTGGGCTTACACTGTGCGATTTTTGGCCCATTTTGAGCCGATTTTTGAGTGATCGGCCCGATTTTGGCCTTCATCGTGCGTCGTGTAGTATACGTGGGGTAACGAGAAGCGATTAACACCTCACGACCAGCTCCCGATCATCAATCGCTCGTGAGGGTGTCACCACAGCCGCTCACACTGCTCATGCGCAAACACGTAAACATCGGTGAAAAAGACGGCGCAGCACGGCTGTGCAGCGTGTGATCTGGACACAAGTGATGGAGGCACAACTTGTAGAACTTTGGAAAGCTCATCCGAGCCTTTTCGATGTGGCATCACAAAATTATCACGACCACAACAACCGTGAAAATAGTTGGATTTACATTGCTGCTCAATCACAGCTGCCTGATCATGTTTTTCATTAGCAATTTAGCAAAGTTGATGGTGGTGTGTCTGTGTGAGTGAAAGACAGAGAGAGCGAGCGACAGATTTTCTGTTATAACCTTCATGTTATGTTGGCACAGTGTGAGCACTCAGGTCGCATCAGAGCATCGGGTCGTATAGTGTGAGACCCTGCATCGTGACCTGCAAACTTCTAATCCCTGCGAGTCAATCGTGCAGTTTGAGCAGGAGCTGAATAACGTGACTGAAAAAAATCGCAGTGTCTGCCCAGCTTTAGGTGTACTGTCATCCGAGACTTGCACCGCAGTGTCGGCGTTTGTTTCCCTGTTGGCCATGCTTGTTGTTGTGGTCATCTGTTGTCTTCCGGTATTTTCTCCGCAAGCGACCTTTCCTCGACCAATGAGATAATCTGAATTGTCATACTCGAATTGTCATAAGTGTGCTGTCAGCTCATTGGTCACAAAGCAGGAGAGGGGCTGGGAATTATGTTTTCAAACAAAGCGTTAATTCCATTAACATTTATAGACTACTTTTGATTCTCACTGTATTACGGGATAAAGTGCGTCCCTTATTAGCTCAATACGGGACGTGTACTTGTGTTTCGAAATACGGGACGATTCCGTTTTTTAAGGGACGGTTGGCAACCCTAATTGCATTATTTATATAATATATATAATTCAGACACATAATTAATCTGTGTTAACATTACAATGACTAATTAATTAATATAAATGCGAATATTAATTAGTCTAACCTTTATTTTTGTTACTTTTATTGTTATTGTTTGACAGTGCAGCTGAATATGAATTATTATCTAGCTAAACATCTCTGCTTTATACAACTGAGCTGATCTCAGAGTGAGTTCGTTTTGGAGATACCTTGCAGACAGTTTGTGTTAACTATCTGCAAAAAACGTGATCTACTTGGGACATTTTGTGTTTTAAAGCTGCTTCCAGGAAGGTTACTAGCTTACCTTAGCATAGCCGGCTGGTGCAGACTGTAGCAGCTCTCCAAGGAGAAGGAGCTTCGGGCAATTCAGGTTTAAATTAACAACCCCTCTTTTAATAGATATGAATGGTTTACAGCTAAATAAGTCATCCTACTGATTTATTTACGTTTTCACTTTGTCTGTTTTAGCCTGCTCTTTTCACAGTCATCAAGACATTTTGGATACTGTTCTGTTAGCTAATAGCTAACTTCATTGTGGTTAAGTTGGTTAGCACTATAGAGACAGTCCTGTCTCCTTCTGAATGTCTGTAAGATGAAGGAGATGGTGGTTGGCTCCCTGGAGGAAAAAATGTGAATAAGCCCATTAAAAACGTGGCTGATGAGGTGGAAACAGTGGACAGCTACAGGTATTTGGGAGTTCACTGAATGACAACGTGGACTGGAGGACCAGCCGTGATGCTGTGTACAAGAAGAGGATGACCAGACTCTATTTTCTGTGGAGGCTCAATGCGTGAAACAAGATACTGGAGATCTTCCACCAGTCTGTGGTAGTGAGTGTTTCACTGCTGTCTGCTGTGGGTGCAGCATCAGTGCCAGAGATGCCAGCAGATGAAAAAACTAATCAACAAGACTGGAATCATAACTGACCAGAATCTGGGGGTGTTTGAGTCAGCGAGAGACAGGAGGTCACTGAACAAACTGCTCTCCATCACACCACACCCACTCCATTCCACATTACTGAGGCAGCAGCTTACTCTCTCTCAGATTTATGTTTCCTGGCTGCCATTAAGAATTCTTCAGAGAACCAGTCCACCTGTTCTCTGTGAAGCTGTACAACAGGTTGTGACAGGTGAACACACCTTTCTGTATCAAACCTTCCTGGTTCTCTTTCTGGGATGTATAAAGTACATATTATTTATGATGACCATTTGCACTACAAATCCAAGCATTCATTGCTAGATTGATCACTGTTGTATATAAAATTCTGCCCTACCTCACACTAGACTATCCAATTTATACTAAAATTAATTTTTAGGATAAATTAAATAGCTTTCTATCTATCTATGCAGAAGAGCATCTCTGAATGCAAAAGTAGATGGGCTACAGCAGCAGAAGACCACACTATGTGCCTCTCATGTCAGCTAAGAACAGGAAACTGAGACTACAATTCACACGGACTCGCCAAAATTGGACGGTAGAAGATTGGAAAAATCTTGATGAGCCTTGTTGTTGCTGACTACGTCCATCCCTTTGTGGCCACACTGTACCCACCTTCTAATTGCTGCTTCAAGTAGGATAAGATGTTAAAGTTCAAATCATCTCACTGTACTCAAATACGCTTTAGAGTCACCAGATCTACGTTCAATAGCGCATCTTTGGGATGTGATGGAACAGGAGATCGCCAACATGGATGTGCAGGAAATCTCTGTCATCATGTCAACAACAGCTTCATTGACATGATGCTATCAAGTCAACATGGGCAAAAATGCCTTTAGTTTTCCACTGTTGAATCTATGCTGTGAAAATCTAAGGTAGTTCTAAAGGTTAACAGGGGTCCAACCTGGTACCAGCAAGTTTAAGTGTCAGGCGAGTTATATTATCAGAATATTATCAAGTTAATTGAACAAACCAAATTAAAGCTTGTAATTTGGAAATGTCGTCACTAGGTGGCAGCATTTATCAATTTCCAGGCCAGCACAGCTCATTGACGCTTACATGATTAGAATGGCTTTTGTTCCTTAAGGGCACTTACTGTCTTAAAGCATTCGTCATAACACATGACCTGTGTATACACAGCACTAAAAAAAGACATGCACAAAGACATGTTATTCTTAGCTTTCTCAAATTGGGCCTCAGTGCAGAGGTTCATAGACTAGTTCAGACATGTATTCTAACCCAGGATGTGATCAGCAGTCACATTTGACATCTGTGCATTCACGTTGAACAACTCATAAGAAAACTATCAAGTTTTTTTTCTTTTATTTTGTCACAATCACAGAGTGTCCTATCCACAGAACCACCTCAGAGACACGATAGGTCAAGAGTACTGGTTCAGTTTCTTCAGGCGGATATGTTTATCTTCCTTTATGTGCCTTTAACATTTATTTTCCAAGGTCTCCGTGGAAGTACACTTCCACAGATTTAAACTTAGGCTAGTGTGTAGGGAAAACAGCAATTCACCTGACTTGCAGGTTTTCACAAGTCATCCATCTTCTAAAAAGTGAATCAAGCTGCTGTCAAACAAAGCTGTTTCTATCCCAGAAGATTTATGATCAGAATCATCTGTTTGCAAGAAAGATGGGTAGCTGGTAGCCCATCATTAATCAGAATCATTATTCCATCAAGCTAACACACCCATTTGTGTTCTAAAAGATCCAGATGCCAGAAAACATTGCGACTAGCGCCAAGTAAAGCAAAAATGTCTTCCCACATGCTTGCTGTTCAGAGAAGCTCCTCACTGCAGCTGTACCCTCAACAAGCGACAAGATGCATGTGGTATTAATTAATGCTCTTATTGTGCCATTTCACTTATGCTAAGAATGTGTTTATGGAGCAGATGAGTGTCGAGCAAGGTCACATTCAGGTGTTCTCAGGGTGTAATTATTCTTTCAATATTCAAGACGGCGTTGTTGGTTCAGGGCCTTTCATGCCAAACCATGACATTTAAAGCTCAATTATCTTCATTTAAATTTGCACCTTGGGTATTGCATGTCACGAAGATGCGATATTCAATGTCTCTAAACCAAATAGCCGGGCCACACGTTACGATCAGCAATAAAATGATATGCATTTAAAAGCCCCCGAGGACCTTTTCAGAGTGTAAAAAGTATTGAAAGGTTGCCGGCACATTTTGTAGGATAGCTGTGGCTCTGGAAGTGATTAGACCTCAAAGGTTGGGTGAATATATTGCAGAGAGACAGAAGCGGGTGGGAGTAGTATCTTGTGTGTGTTTTAAGTGTGACACGATGAGAGAATGTGTGTGTGTGTGTGTGCGCGTTTGTTTCGAGTGAGCAAGAGAAGGAGACTGGGGCGGTTCTCTTATGCAAGCAGTTCTCAGTATGAATGTAGATTGGAAGATGTGTGGCTCCTGTGGTTGGCTGTCCCCTGTGTCACTGCCTTTAAAAAACACTTGCCAAGAGAAATGTCTTCTTTACAGGCTTTGGCTGCCAGATGCTGGGGATAATGGATAGGACTGCAGAGGGAAAGATGGAGAGGTGCGCTCAGCCAGCCACACAAACACCAAAAGTGCACACATACACGTAACACAAACACGTGCACGCTAGCAGACTTTGTGGGCAGCGGTCCCCTGTAGCGCTGAAGTAAGCTGTGAATAATTCATCTTCAAGTCACTGTACGACTGCCACACATGCATTCTGTTACACACAGGGGAAGTGTTAGGCCTAGTAAGGCATGTCATACTAAGTAGTAAGTGAATGAGCATGCAGACTGGGCACGCTTTAAGAACCCAGAGGTGCCACGTTTTGTTGACGTGGGTAAAACACAATGGCAAGGAATAGCTGTGTGTGTCTATGTCTCTGTATGAAGCTGTGAATGAACACATGGGGCACCAATGTGTGAATGTCAACGTGTGTCTGTGAGCGGGATAGCCGGTGACACAGGAATGTGTCATAGTTCCTGCAAGCCACCCAGCTCCTAACTGCAGCAAATAAACATTCCTCTGCTGCTGTGTCAGTGCTGGAGCGCTCGCCCACTGTCGCTGTAAAACACAGCTCGGAATTAAAACCAAAAGCAGGGCACTTCTTCTTTTTGTCCCCACGAGTATTACTAGAACAGAGATAATTAGCACATGCCGTCAAAAATGTCTCAGTGTTGTTTATTGATTCAAATGAGGCCATGCTGGGCCTCAGACAATGGCCTGCAGACAATAAAACAAGCTGACTCATCTGGTTAAGTGAAGAGCAGTAAATTACTCCATCCGTGCTGTGGTCACTCAGATTTCCTTGATCTCGCACTTAGGCAAGTAAAAGAAATCCAGCAGCGGACAGTTTCGCGAAGATACGTTCGGATGAGGAGAAGTGTTAACGTTCAGCGTAGCCAGACACGTCTCGGTGAAGTTTATCACTGGCTTGTCTGTTTGATTTAACCGAATGTGTGCTTCATCCATGCTGACAGGTGAAATTATGCACAGGCTCATGTTGTGTCACATGGATTCCACCACAGTTTGTGCTCATGTTTCATGTGGATCTCAGAGCTGAAATGTTGCTGCGCTGTACCCGTACATTGTCAGATGTCTGTAAGCATATTCTACTGTTGGTTGTCCTTTCCCAAAGTCTTTCCCTATCATTACGGCTCTGTTTACGGGAGCTCTTACAGTGTTTGCTAGCATATTGTCTCCCCTGGAGTACGGCGCGGTTTAAAGTCGCGCTCTGACGCACAGTTTTCCATCTGAAACGCTTAATTTCAGTGGGACACGGTCTGACATGGCACTTTATCTGTTTGTTGTCACATATCTGGCTTTGCCAGGTTAACCATTCACAGATGTGTAACGAGAGAGTTTTACTTTTTCTTGTTCCATAATGGTTCTCACAGAATCATTGCCTGTGCATTTCAAATGGTACCTAAAGCTGGACGTCAGTGGTTTAGATGAACTTAGGGACACTTTGGTGTTTAGTTAGAGGTGATGTTCCATGGTGGTGAGGTTTTCGTCTCAGGAGTTTTGAGGTTTAGCAAAGAATTTAATATCAACAAAAAATGGGCCAGCAGAGAAAAAGCCATCAAGCCAAGACAATCCAGAGGCCCTGCAGTGTGCGTATGCGTGTGAGCGTGTTGATAGCTCAAAATATATTATCACCCCAAGCACATTCATTCATGTGTGTTCACATGCAGGAGGCCGCAATTGAAAACATTTTTATACATGTGTGAAGAGTGCTGGCCTATTAAACACACACAGACCCCAATACACTTTTATATACACACACACATATATGTGTGTGTGTATATAAATATATATATATATATATACATGCTGCACAGTTATATCCCTCCCACCTTAACTGCAGGGCTAGTTCTCCAGCTCACTCCATAGGGGCACTGAGCCTGACCACAGACATCATACTGATTGCTCACCATGGTCGAGTGGTCTGTCCACATTCCCACCCTGATTCACTTTGTGCACAAAACCCAACAACGGAAAACAGTGGTTTGAGAGTGTCTGAAAGTTTGCGGACAGCAGTGAGCGTTCGCTGTGTCTCTCCTAAATCAGTCCTCTTCTCATGCCTTCCACTGGCCCACCGCACACCCCAGAAACATGGGAACAAGCGAACGCAGGCTCAAAGCGATGTTTTGGAACTTTCTGGAACTGAAGCGAGAGGAGACGCACAAACAGGACGCTCGAGCTTGTATATCTGCTGGGGTGAATCTAACCTTCCCTCCTCTCCTGTGTGACAGGTTGTGGAAGGCCAGAAGATGATGAAGTGATGGAGATGTTAGGAGGCCACGGCCATTGTGATGCTGGGTGGCTGTTACTCCGGAGCTGCCATCTGGCGAAAAGGTCAGTTGCTAGGGGATGATTCTTCTCCTGGACCGTGTCTGCCTCCCAGCTGCCATCCACACACCCACACACGCGCACACACTGGCTCGACTGTGTGCACAAACTTAACACATGCGCACACGCATGCTCTTTTTTTTAGCACTTCCTAGAATCCTGAATTGAATCTGAGTAAATTTGAGCCACTACACTGACCGCTATTAATCCACTTGGTAGTTTTCTGCAAGTCTGAGTTCTTTATTTAATATCCGAGTGACGAAGCTGTAATTGCACATCTTGTTACATAATACCCCTGTGGTCACCTAATGGCACCAAACTCAATTCTTCGAATTATTACACAAGCTTGATATGGGTGTCCCTATAATAACAATGCCCCAAATTAATTTCAAATTGACCCATAATTGAATGCTAGGATTACAATGAGACATGGAGCGAGCACAGAAATCAAATCACTACTGCGTGCCAGACTCATGCCACACCACACTGTCAATCACAAGCACTGTAAACAGCCTTTCATTCAGTGCCGTGGCCCACCCCAATTATTTATCATGCTGCCTTCGAATTAACAGCCAACTCCACCCAACAGGCCAAACATTTTTCCTAGCTGTAGCAGGAATTTTAATGTGAAGCTGCTGTGCCTTCAGTATGCCATGTTTCTTGCATGTGACCTGCTTGCTGGATTTGTGCACGTGTTCTCGTGGCTGTCAGGTCAGTTGCAGGCAGCGTGGCTTTTTAATTCTCGTTGTCGAGTTACATAATTAGCAAAATTGCCCCATTAACCTTCACCCTTTAGGCTGCTGTGGCCTGTTATGATACTACCCAGAGATTTTTTTTTTCTTCATAAAAATAGAAAGCGAATTTACAGCGACGTGAAAAGTAACCATGAGCAAGCCACGGGAACAAAGTGTAAAGGAACTAACGTTTCGATGCACCACGTATCTCACTTATGAGCAGGCTGCGACTGGATGTCAGCGCGGTATTATTATCTCCAGATATTGGCAAAACAGTAGCTGGCAGGAACCAAAACCAAAATGGGACTCAAGCGTACAATTTTGTACCATCTCTATTTCTTTTTTTTTCTTTTTTAATCCTCCCTGTCACACATTCCTGTCCTCCTTCCCTCCTCCAAGTCTGCGCTTCTCCACTGGCCTTCCATAGAGCCAGTGACTTTTGTGTAGTGGAGCTGTTGTTTTTGTTTGTGCCCCTCTCACCATACCATACACCATAGCTGCCTGCTTGCCGCCTGACAGCTCCGTGTGTCAAAGGTGGCTACAGCAGAACAGACTGTGGGAACAGCCGGTTAGCCTTCCTTGGTCCCCTGCTCCCCAACCAGAGGGGCAGCCATCAATCCAGCGCTCCCCCTACCCCTGCACACACACTGAAGCACAAACACACAAATACCCAACTAAACTCATACTCACACAAAAACCCTACAACGCTCACACCCTCTCCCAATAATCCTCGGAAGCAATTTCATCTCGACTCGGGTGGCAGCCCATTGTCGCCAGCCCCTTCAATCTTTCCTTATTAACTCTCGCTTTGTCCCACATCCGAGCTTCTGGACTCATCTCTCCTACATTCCGATCAGTGCTGCTCCCAGCACTCCCAGGCAACCTCCATTCGCTAATCCCACTGCCTACCCACCGCCCCCCCCTCCCAGCAGCCCCACCCCAAGGAACTCTTACTGTTTTTTTTTCCAACCTGCCGATCACCTACTTGCAGAGTAAGGTAGTGGCATTAACTCCATGGGTTTTCTGAAGGCAGAGTGTGAAGGCGGGGTGGGTGAAAGAGGAGGCGGCCACAAAGTGACTCCAGGCCAGACAATTAGAACAATGAGCTGGGCCTGTAGGGGGCTAACTCGCTGCGTCACGCCTGGACGGTGGGGTATTTTGTCAGTTTAATGAATTGTCCGTCAGGCTAGAGCCACATCGCAGGCTGCGCAGGGAGAGGCCAGCAGGGACCCAGACACTAAGTCGGTATTTATTACACTGCCTTTGTCACTAATTGAGCTAATTATCACTGACTCCTTAGCACTCCCACAGGCAGCGCCCCCTCCACTTCACTCTCCACCAACTCTCCCACCTCACTCTCATGCCTGGGATTTGAACTCTGAAAAAAAAAAAAAAATCAACCACTTTTACTTTCTATTGTTTCTGTCTGCCCATGATTGCTGATTATTTCTCTTTCCAGCCAGATTTGCCTCGTTTTGCGTGTGTTTTCACTCCGTCAGCTCCTGACTTTTCTCTCAGTTTGTCAGTTATTACACAGTAAGCCATATCATGTTCTGGTGTGTTAACCCCTGTTTTCCAGTGATAGAAGACAGAGCTTTACTTATGTATAGGTCAACAACATTTTTTCTAATCACTTAGTTTTTTGTTGTTTTTTTGTATTTATAGACATTTCCTCACTTTACTTCTGAATTTGCTTTGCTTTTACTTCAGTTCACTCTGATCTGTTCTTCCAGATAAGTAATATTGTAGCCATTCTCTTCTTATTTTTTATAATGTTTTCTCTAATTTTATACCACAAGCCCACGAACCCCTGTTAAATCTACACTGTAATACGATGCTAATTCAGAAGCACTCTCGTCCCTGCATGTTACTGCTTTTCCTCCACTCTGCCCTTTCTGGATGACCCTGATTGCTCCTTCTCTGTGGTGAACTGAGAAGTGTCACGCTTTCCAAACTCCTGTGGTTAGCTACACTGCCAGGTGTTGAAGTTTTTCATATTTCTTTCAGGCCTTAAGCAAATGAAGCAACTCATATACTGTATAAAATAAGGTATGTGGGCAGATAAACAGTCTGTCTCTGTGATTGGTCGCACAGATGCAGGGATGTTTTGTGGAGCTGGAGAAAGAGGCTGCTTTGGTGGTGGTAATAGGATTAAGCAAAGGACACCCAGGGACAGGCTTATATGTTGGCTCGGTCCATAGTCAAAACACTCTCGAATACAGCAAACACAACACACATAATGGCTGTAATGTTGACACATTCACAAGGGCAGCTTAATTGAAAATATAGACTTTATTGTTCTATCGTACAGTACAAAACCAACTGGAACCTAAGTCTTTTGATTAAAATCTAAAAAAAAAAAGTATTCTCTTACTCTCTAGAACAGTATAAAAATCCTCAGAAATAAATATTTTATATATTTACACTAGTAAAAAAAAAGGGAAATATTCAGTGCATGACCAAACATGAGTGTTTTTTTTACAGAAAAAAAGCAAAGAAGTGATAACAGTCTTTTTCTATCAAGAGTATTTTTTTTTAACCCGCTACGTTACACCTACATAGAAAGAGCCAAACGATGAAAACATCCTCTGACCTGACTCTACTGATAGCATATTCTCCAGCCACTGACAGGCACATAAATCATTTAGAAAACATACAAGTGACATCTTTATAAATATAATCAGATATTTTAATATTTACAGATTTTGGTCCTCTTAGCTGATACACAGTTTGTTTCTTTTTCAGTCTGTATTCTTTAAAATATTTTCATTCAACCTACCTTGAAAAAAAAAACCCCCAACAACGCACCATTTGCCTACTTTAACCTGCAATATTTTAATCCTTCCTGCATGCATTTGTGGGAAATTTGTATATTGGTCACATTTCTATTCATTGTTTTATTAGTGTTTTATGATATTTTCATTATTGATCCCTCAGATTTGCTTAAATCACGTCGTGATATTCAGTGTATTGATAATACATTCAAATTACATTGCCTCAGTAAGATTCACTCACTTGGTTTCTGTGCTCCCTGCTCCTAGTCATGTACAATAAGGACCATCCTGTTGCAAGCTGGAGTGGTACATGTGGCTGAGGTGAATTCAGATCTGGAGAAATCTAAACAAAATGGGCAAATGTGGCAGGGAAACTAGAAGTGGTTGGGTTGCATACAATTCCTAAGTACACAAGCATGGAACAGATATCCCATCCAGGGAGATAAACTTCAGCCAGTTTCATGGGAGGGACGCCAAACTTCAGCAAGAGAAAACAAAACACAGATTTCTTTTTTTTCTTTTTTTTAAATAAGCTTCCTCTTGTTAGAGGTCCTCGCCAGTTTATGAGAGCATATGTTTGTGGCTCTGTGGCCACAGAAACATCTGTGAAACATTGTGTCCAGTTTCTGCCCTTTGTTGGGGAGAAACAAGGCCCTAGTGGTAACTGGTTACAACGATCAATTCTCCACCACATCCTTTTGTCCATTTACTCCTATTTATCTAGCATGTAAACACTTGAGGGACAATTCCCATTCTACAAGTATCGTTGTAGTGTTAATTTACTTAAGGTTAAGTAATAAAGAGTAAGACATACACTCCTTCTATACCCTGTTCACATACTTGTGCTTTCCCTTTCTCCTAAGTTTAAAAACACTGATTGAATTTTTGTGCCAGAATTTCCCTGTATTAGTTTACCCGCCTTGAACCTTTTCCAGCTTCAGCCTAACATCTTAAAGCACATGTGTGCCTAGGTGCCCATATTTGATCATAGACACTGATGTAACGTCCTTGTACTGGTGCAGTTCAGACAACTGACATGACAGCACCAGTGGAATGTGCAGTGGCAGCGTTCAGTCACGCTCTCAGTCCGGGACTTAAACCCACGTCCGCAGCATAGCAGCTCACAGCCATCCAGGCCCGGAGAAGAGCTGTTGCACGTTCTCCCCGATGTTCCCAGAGTGCCAGTTTTGCCATTGTAGGAGCAGAAGTTGGGTGATTTCTCATAATAGACAAGATCCATAGATGAAGGGGGTTTGTGAGCTGGGTTTTCAGGCTCTAGATGGCGTGGATCGGCTCGGTGAGAGGCACGGTTGCTGCCCTTGTTGGCATAAACAACTCTGGATGCGCCATCAAACCGGTCCTTAAGAAAGTCTCCCACTGTGCGGAAGCTGGGCAGGCGCATCCAGCAGGTGCGCACTGTGCAGGAGCCAGACATGCCATGGCACTTGCATTCCTGACGCATCTCTGATGACACAGTCTGAGAAAGGAAGACTAAAGATTACTCATGATATCTCACTCATTAATACATTCATTTCAAGTAGAACTCGGACAAACAGTCTTAGTAGACGAGTAAAGCAAGTCTTACCATCCTGCCGGCTTCGTTATTGTGCAGGTTCGTGAGGTAGCGCAGATCTCTGCCCCTCTCACTGGAGTCCACAAACTCACGGCTGAACATCCGGCCAAAATCCACATTGTCACTGCAGCCCCCCCAGTGCCAGTCTGGTCCTCCAGGACCTCGGCGGCGATAATCGCATGTGCACGTCTCAATGGCCCCCTCTGAGCAGGAACGAGCCACAGCGTGGGTCACTCCTGCGCTGGTAATGGCAAATACAAATGCGGTCTCTCGGCAACCTGAAGAAACAACACAAAAACTTCCCATCAGAACCATATCCAGCGTTTTGGACTTTATATTTGCCTTTTTTTTTTCTTTTTTGCCCAAAACTGGAAATCATTTACAGACAAAGCCTTTCAAATGCGTACAAGCGATTCTGTTACATCCTGTCCAAAATTGTCCAAATATTTCCTGGTGAGAAAGACAAGAGGGGCTCACCACGATTGACAATTTTGCCAAAAACTGCTGGACTGTGGGTGGTCGGGCAGTTCCAGCGGCGGTTGCGGAACTGCCACTTGCACTCCTTTATGGCAGTGTGCAGTCCAGCGGCGATGGCATGCAAGATGCCAGGATTCTGCCGAATCAGCCGGCGCTGGCGACGGCTCAGAAGGGCCAGGCTTGGGTCCAGGACCAACTGCACGTTCTTGGAATTGGTGAGGAGGTTGGACGAGGAAGCCACATTGACAATACCCCTGGCGCAACATAAGGACAAGGGAATTCAGAGTCAAGGAGCTGGCAGTTCATGCATGAAGCTCTATAGGTGACCCTCTAAACTCATTAACTGATGGCTCTTGGCATCCAATGAGTGTTGCTCCTTTGAAATTACAGTTTTCATTATGTGCTAAAGTAATAAACAGAGTCTCACATTCAATTCCAAGATCATGAGAAGACACTTTGTCTCTGACTAACAGTGTATATTTCACTCTTGGCAGATAACATGAAGCTATTTTTATGTCTTCATAAAAACTTGGACTGGCTGCGATTACTTGTCAGTTTCACAATTAGAATATGTAAGCACATTTGTCTGCTAAATACTCAGGATCCATTATGTTATAATAATAATAATAATAATAATAATAATAAAGGATTACAATAATTGACAGATTTCTTATCTGTGTAGTATCAAATTAATGTTATTAGCTTGGCAGTTAAGATTCCCTACATATATGTTAAATCACATTAAAGATAAGCATACAAGGTTCCTCCAAATGTGATTTAAGGTGCAACTTCAGCTAAAAATATGTCCATTCTGTCAAAATGTCATTAAGACGTAGGCCTTTAAACACCCCTCTGTGCCAAATATTTAAAAAGCTATAAAAATGCTGTCATCCATCCACAGCATATAGAAACAAATAACTGTAATTATTTATTACTATAGCATAGAGAGAGAGAGAGATGTTGCTTTTTCTTTCTTTCTTTTTTTTAAGTGTCGTGTCCATATTTGTGCCCAAACGTGGCACCTGTGCGTCTTCAGCTTTATCCAAATCTTGGATCACTGAACGGGGTTTAAATGCACCCATTTCGCTGGTTTTAGAACACTTTTGGCGTTTCAGCACACAGGCTGTGTAATTTTCCACTTTATTTGGTATTTTCTGTGGTTTATGTGTCAACATTTTTCATTCATGTGTCGTGTATTGGCGGCGTTTTGCTGTTCAGCATTATCATCCGGAAAAGCGGGCGAGCCTGGGCCTGTTAGAGGTTTGACCCAGACAGTGGTGCGGTGAGAGGCCTGGGAACTTAAATAATAATCTCATCTTCTGAATATTTTCTTAATTCCCAAAGTCACCGGTGTGTGTGTGTGTGTGTGTGTGTGTGTGTGTGTGTGTGTGTGTGTGTGTGTGTGTGTGTGTGTGTGTGTGTGTGTGTGTGTGCTTTCTAGGCGTCTTTTGGATGCCAGCTGATCTTTCAAATGCTTGAAAGCGCACTGCCACTGTGCGAAAACCTTGTCCATCTAATAAAACCGCAAAAACCGTTTGTTGAATCGTTACCTCAACAAACCCCTGACCCACAGTTTTTTGTTAAAAACAAGAAAATGTGCGAAGCTATAGATCCGGTTTTATTTTGGTTTTAAAAATCTAAATTCTGTACCGTTGCCGCAAAGTTTATGATCGCTTAACTATATCCAGTATTAGATCAACGTGTCCCCGGAAAACAAGAAACAAAAAACAAATAAAAAGAACCCCTCTAAATCCATATTCACTTTATTCCACAATGGACTGAAAAATCTTGTCTCGTGTTCAAACCGCAGTATCCAAAAAAGGAGCCAGAGAGAAAGCGAGAGAGAGGGAATTAAATCAACCGCAAATAAAAATGCTGTAATTATTATGTAATTATTTTATTGTTAAACTGTGTGCTGTGGTTAATTTCACTGCAGGCACAATAAATTAAAGACTGGAAAAAAACACCCTAAATGTTTTTTGGGGCTGTTTCGCTCACGTAGAGCAACCTGGAAGCATTAAGCATCAATCCTATATGGTTGCCCTTTTTTTCTTTTTCTTTTTTTCAAACAGAAGCTGCGAGCGGCTCCAAAACTAACACATTATTTCGATCAAGCTGCACGAAATGTGGCAACTCAATAAAACGCCCTGTTTTCCAGAGGGCTCCTATAAGCTGGCACTTAACTTTGCGGATGAGGTTTTCCAGTGGCATAACGCGATTAGTGCATCATCAGTATCTGCTCAACTCACCACCACCGGCCGCTGTTGTTGACTGCCCCTGTGCCCGAGAGCGAAGACACCAAGAGGATGCAAGCGGCTTTCACCCCTAACAGCAGCGCCAGACTCCTCATCGTGGCTTCAGTTCAAAAATGAGGAGGAGAATGTCATTATTTGGTGATATATATATATATATATATATATATATATATATATATATATATATATATATATATATATATATATATATATATATAAACAAAAAAAAACAAGAAAATACAACACCTTTTGTTTCTTGTTCCAAACATGCAAACATACTGTGTCACTTTTATCTTAATGATCAACTTGAGTTTTGAGTTCTGAGTTTTGAAAATGAGCAGGTTGGATATACTCACCACGCCACAATCCGAGGAGAGGACTTGAAAGGTGAGAGAAGGAAGTCCTAATTAACTTAAATGGCTCTTGAGTGGAGACAGGTTGCTGTGCTGTGAGGTGTCCGGGCAGGATGCTACTGCTGCTGCTGCTGCTGCAGTCCTCTTCACTCTGTCTCTCTCAGTGATGCTTTGCACGGCGCATTGAACGCGTGGGACAGTTCCGAAGACTTGATCCCCTCGGTGACTGATAGGCAACACATTCTTCTCTTATTGAGCGCTACGAGGGGAATAAAAAAGGGATTTGCTGCTCTCATCTCCCTGTTTTTTTTTTCGGAGCCTTTTCAATAGGATTGGAGGGAGGGATAGTTAATGCTCTTCATAGGACGCACAATGAATAAGGAAACAACTGAGCAGAAAAAAGAAAGGAAGGGAGAGAGAGGGAGAGAAAAGCAGGGCAGTCCACGCATATTGTGGAATCTCACGGTCATCACAGAATCGATTCCCTGTAAACGTGTACGGCTAAAAGTATTTTCTTCCCCTTTCAGTGACCGCGCAGCTAGCCTCCGCATCCAGTCTTGCTGAGAGAAGTTCCCCCGGAGCCCTGGAGCAGTGATGAGTTGGTACAGATGCTGTGGGTGCGCCCGCTTTGGTGCTTCGCCGCTGCTCAAAGCTGGTGTCACGGTACAGTATAGTTACAGCGCAATATGAGCCATCTGAAACTGCCCTTTTTACCCGGTGGTTGGATTAGCCTACTCCCTAACCGCATCTCCTCCTCTCTCCAAATGCGCTCTTAAAATGTGCAGTGACTAAGGCCATTTCTGCACATGTTCTTTTTTTCACACTTAAACTCCTACAGATCGAGTTTATTCATTATTACATGTAAATGATATATATGTATTTTTAAAAGTGAATGTTATCCCTTAAGGTTACTTTCCTCTCAATAAAACGTGTTATCAGCCGTCTTTATCATATAAGAGCGAACGCGCACACGCACAGCGAAACGTGAATGCCTGCAGAAGCAATAATAAGCTCGTAATTGTCCTATAACTCACACTGCCTGCTGGGCTACTTAAATATTTTTCAAACACGGAAGACATGAAATATGGCCTCCAATCAGAAGTTTGATGTATGATGAACCAGGAAAAGAGGGGGACGACTAAGGATAAAAACCAGTCCAAACATCTGGCTTGCAGACCTCCCTCGACGCAATGTAACCCAGTGTAATCACAGCTTGAGCCACTTTGCGGCATCTCCATCAAACCCCAGACTAGGAGCAAGCTTAAATGTCCCCAAACTTCTCCATATTGGTTCATTTTGTGACATTTATCTGCTAATTTGCATATTCCACATTAGTCATTGCAGAGGTTGTAGGTTGAGTAATCTCTCCCCCTTCCTCCGCACCTCTCTGTCTCTCCCTCAGATGACAGTAAAAGGAAGTAGGCTTTAAAAAAAGAGAGAAAAAAGGCTTTAATGACAGCCACCCTACGTTTTTACCCGAGCCTTATATGAATTTGCTCAAACGGGTTTCCTGGAGCAGTCATGCGACACCGAGCAGATTAGAGCTTCAATCCGGATAAAGGGGGCCTTTTATATACAAATCAACTTCAAATCACTTTTTAAGCCACTTAGATATACACACCAAGGCAGAATGCTAATGCACTTTTCATTGCTGCAGCTTAGGGAATGGAAGGAGATTAGATGAATTGGTGTCACTAAGCGAACCGTGTTCGAGGGGGGTTTTAACTTAATTTTATGAAAGTAGCACACAAGCACCTTTCGCTCCCAGCAGCAATGTTATGTTTAATTTTGGATAACCTGGATCGATATACGGATTGATTCGCGTCCACACTGAAGGCCCGGGCAACTTGCTACATAAGCTTACTCAACAGTGACCATAGAAAAGATTTTTAATAGATATGTTGTCTCCAATAAGGTGTTTTAGTCTGTCAGTTCTTTTGAATCCCTAAAAATAATTTGTCATTAGAGTTTTGTCAGCGGTCGTAATTGCACAACATTGTAAATAACAGTCTGTTACTCTAGCCATTTTTTCTTTCGTTGCTTTGAAATAAAGACTTTAGATTGACAATGTGAAGTTGTTTCAAGCACAACAATGAGGCGCAGCCGCTCTGATGGAGGTGGGAGGAAGGGGGAGCACAAGACTTAAAAACAGTATTGTTGGAGGGTCTGTTAGCGGAGCCGCCTGCCTGCTGCTGCCTCCCTGTCGTACAGTGGAACCAGCAGCTCTCCCCTCCCCCTTCATTATTTAAAATAACTCACCGCTTTATGAACAAAATCTTCCTTGAGTTTCCATATTTCATCTCATCGAGGATTTCTGTGTTCTCCCCCAAAATGTAGGACCAAATTACCTTATTC
This sequence comes from Copadichromis virginalis, assembly GCF_057382275.1. Lineage (NCBI taxonomy): Eukaryota > Metazoa > Chordata > Actinopteri > Cichliformes > Cichlidae > Copadichromis > Copadichromis virginalis. The sequence continues at coordinate 2,594,538 of NC_140637.1, read as the reverse complement.
CTCCCATCACACCAAAAGAGAGTAGGAACAAGTACATGCATATATAAATATGTATTTTTTTAATCCTTATAAATATGATCATTGGATCCAGTATTTCTAAATACCTGCTTAATTCGAAATCGCTGTCCCGCAATGCTTGTAAAGTGCTTGTGCGTAAAATGTTGGAGACGTCATTTTACGCTTGGGTGAATGATCCCGTTATCGAATAATTAAAGTATCAACTGGTGATCCAATTCTCATCCTGGCCAATATTTTGCAAACAGCCGCCTGTAGAGGCATCTACTCCCCTCCCCTCTTTCTTTCACCCCCCGCCTCCCCCCTCCTCCTCCACTTCATTCTCTCCTCCGACCTCCTCTGTTCTCCGTCTTCACTCCTCGGTCGTTTGGCGGTGCATCGATAATACTGCAGACATCGTCCTTTCGATTTTCTTATTCGACGCGGACCATCACTACCAGTGTTTTAATGTCACGTCGCGAAAGACGCACAACAAAATGGAGCTATCAAACAAACTCCGTTGGGACCAATTCCTGATTTTGGCAGCAGCACTTATGTCACCTGCAATCACGTAAGTGCACTTGAGAGCGCCAGGAGAGTTGCAGACTGTGGCTGCACGAGATTCGGCAGAGTTGCGGGAAGTTCTTTGCATAGGTTACTATTCAAATGAATAATTTAGCTATTTTAAAAAAAAAACAAAAACATTAAAAACGAATTATTAGTCATTGTATTTCGAAGTCTGGTTTCGTGTAAAGTTAAATTTAAAAAAAGTGCAATCAGTGTTAATTGAGTGGTTTAGCTTTAAACGAGTCAAAATAATTCCAAAGTGATTTCACTTTCAGTCTCGTTATTTCTTTATAAGATGCATTTGGCCATTAAATCTGTTTTTGATATTTCTCAGCTGGATAATCTGTTTAGAATTATATTTTCCCTCCTTTAACCAACTGACACTGGAGCAGAAACAGTGCAGCAAATACTTTTGGACGCATTTTATTGGTAGGTGTATTTCCCATAAAGAATGAATTATATCATATCTCTCTTAATTATTTATTGGGTTTGTATTTTTCTTAAGTGTACTGAACCCCCTCCCATTGCCTCATATTCCTCTGGGCTTGACTAATGAACTGTTGACCATCTCCGATGACCCCCCCCCCACACACACACACACACCATCTCACTTCCCCACTCTTTCTCCCACTCTCCCTGCAGGGTGCTGTGTAATGATATCCTCAGCCTGAAGGTGGCAGGAGATCCAGTGCTAACCCCTAACTCTGTGTGCCTCAGGCTGGCAGGCCTCAGTAAACGTCAGATGCGGATGTGTGTGAGGAACCCTGATGTGACAGCATCTGCTCTGCAGGGGATCCAAGTGGCCATCCATGAATGCCAGCACCAACTCCGGGACCAGCGCTGGAACTGCTCCTCGCTGGAGGGCTTTGGCAAGCTGCCGCTCCACAACTCCATCCTCAACAGGGGTGAGAGTCTGAGGCAGGCTAATGATAGTCAGTATGTGATCCTGGGGTTTATGGTAGAAAAGTGCAGGTATGAGAATACAGATTGTGCTGTACACAGGTAAATGACATTTTTAGAGCTGCAGTCTTTATGGTTTCAACCTCTCTGAGTGTGTTCTTCTTGCTCCTAGGTTTTCGGGAGAGTGCCTTCTCTCTGGCCTTGCTGGCAGCGGGCGTGGCTCACTCTGTGGCCTCGGCTTGCAGCATGGGCAAGTTGCGGGGGTGTGGCTGCGAGGCCAAGCGTCGCCAGGACGATGACAAGATCCGGCTGAAACTCACACAGCTGCAGCTGCAGACGCTTCAGAAGGGTGGGGCAGGCATCGACTTAACACGGTCATTACCCTCAGAGCTGAATGGTCATCGTGGCAGCCTGCCCACTAACCTGCGCTCAGCCCACCCCTCAGCCCTTCTCAAGCCCTTACCGGATGAGCTAAGCTCTATGCAAGACACCTGGGAGTGGGGGGGGTGCAGTCATGACATCCGTTTCGGGGATCGCTTTTCCAGGGACTGGCTCGACTCCCGGGGGTCTCCAAGAGATATCCACGCCCGCATGAGGATACATAACAACCGTGTGGGACGACAGGTGAATATTGTGCTTTTCAGCTGTTGTCCCTCCGACCTTCAGCACTCATTATCATTTTGGTTGTTGTTGGAGTTTGCTTACAGTGTTATTCTTTACACAGATAGTGACTGACAACATGACAAGGAAATGCAAATGTCACGGCACATCAGGGAGCTGTCAGTTTAAGACCTGCTGGCATGTGTCTCCAGAGTTCCGTCTTGTGGGCTCCATACTCAAAGAAAAGTTCCTGACAGCCATTTTTGTCAACTCTCAGAACAAGAATAATGGGGTTTTCAACCCTCGGACAGAAAACGGCGCCAGCGGAACCCAAGGGGGTCTCGGCGGAGGGCGTCGTCGAATCATGTCCAGAGAGCTGGTGTACTTTGAGAAGTCTCCTGACTTTTGTGAGCACGACGTGTCCATAGACTCTCCGGGAACACACGGACGAATCTGCAACAAAACTAGCTACAGCACAGACAGCTGCAGCTCGCTGTGCTGCGGCCGTGGACACAACATCCTCAAACAGACACGCAGCGAGCGCTGCAATTGCAGATTTCACTGGTGTTGTTACGTGCTGTGCGAGGAGTGTCGTCACACAGAGTGGGTCAACGTGTGCAAGTAGACGTCAGTCTGTTCCCCCCTCAGTTCGAGCGGCTTTTACTCATCCAGGACTCAAGATGGCGAGCCTGTCCCTTCGCCCACTCATGTTGTTCGAGCTTTTGTTTTTGCTCCTTGTGCAACTCTCCCAGAGATCCTGTTTACCCCCCACCCACCCTCTTTTTTTTAAGTCCATCATCTGGGATCTATTTTCTTTTTGTAGACGCTGTTATTCTCAAAATGCCAAGTCAGAGATTGAAGAGGTGACTCATGTCATTTGTCTTCCCATGGCCTGTTTAGACGCTGGCCTTTCAGCCATGAAAATGGCCCATACTTCATCGTTTGAGACCCACAAAGAAAAAGAAAGAAAGAAAACGCAACAGCAGAGGAGCTTCAGCGTCTACAAGCTGACTCATCTTATTGTACAGTAACAGTTTATTTGAATGTGTATGTCTATAATTGTAAATGTATTATTATTAATATTAATATTGTACTAGAGCCTGTCTTTTTTCAGTGAATGACAGATTGATGGTGGCCATGTGGTCAGCACGGTGAAGCAGTGTGCAGACAGAACAGTCTCATTTTCTTTCTCCATTTGTACCAAAATAATACTCGTGTGTGACTCTGAAAAGTACTAATTTGGGAACTTGTCTCACAATCTCTCTTTACTGATCAAAGAAGACAAATTTTTTTTGGAAGGGCGAATGAATTTGACACAGCGCTTTCTCACATGCAGGACTTTCAGATGCTCGTCCAAGCTTGTACACTTGTAAAACTCAAGATGGGAAACTGGAAGCAACAAATCTCTAGATTGTACGACTAATGATTCAGATTTATATATTTATATAATGGTAACAATAGTAATCACTTCATGAGTATGGTTGCTAGTGGTCATGTTTTTTATGACTCTGTATCATTATTGTGGCAGCAAAAATGCTGTCTCTTGGGTATGACTGTACTGTGATTTGTGTCACTTTCCTATGAAATTGTGACTGGGCTCTTGATATTTCGTGCTTGCTTTTGTCCATTTCATCAGTCTGAGCACTCCTTAGATTCTTCCCACATGTACTACATGTCAAAGTGAGAGATGGACCTACTTTAGTCCTGAAATGACGCTGAAGAGTGTGCGTCTGTTGCTGTGTAAATGGGGGGTAGGCTCTGTGCACTACAGATTTGGGAGGTGAGAGCCTTTTTTATGGCCACTTCATGCTGAGAGAAGGACTTTTTATGGCTGCAGGATATTGTTTCCTTAAAGTATGACTTTTATTACTGGAGAGAAGCATCAAGAGAGCAGAGAATGGGGGTGATTATACCAGTCTTTGCTGTGCGAGCATCTAAGGGGATCATCTGTCCAGAGTTCATAGCCAAGGAAGGGACTTGTTGAACCACGTGCTTTGGGGACGCTGTATCCCTGTTACCTGGGAGACAGACTACACAAATATAAACACATGCACATAAATGCTTGCATGGGTTGGTTTACGTACCAAGACATGTAGGAACGCTGGCACCCGACGCTCAATCAAAAACATGCATGTTGTTGCGCACAAATGAACTGTAGATTTAGCAAAATGCTCCTGTCGCCACTTGACTCGATTTATGATAGCAGCATTCCTCGATATCTTAGATAATCCAAACCGTCTCCATGCTTGGCCTGCTGGGAAAAGCTTTTTTTTGCCACATAGGATTTAATGCCAATTAAGTCCTGTTTGCATGGACTTTGGTAAATATCCCTGAACTCCGAAGGAATGACAGCGCCAGTGGCTGAATTGAGCACTTGATCTTTTTTGGTATTTAGAGAAGGAGCAAAAAAAAAAAAGAAGACAGCGAAGAGGTATGGAATGATAAGGGCTTGGATTTCTGGTTTGGATTTCTTCATTCCTTTATCATTTCACCCTGGAGCTGCTGCGAAAGGGAATTTCCTGTCACTGTTTCTAACCATGTGTGAGACAGAGGTTGGTGGACAGCCTGGGATTGCTTTCTCTCTCTCGCTCTGTTTCTCTTACTTACTTCGCCCCTTTCCCCATTCTCCCCTTCATCATTGCAGACAGAGACACATACATAGCAACACATTGACTGCCCCCACCCCCCCTGCAGTAATGACATCCAGACTGGGCTGAAATTAAAGAGAGGCAGGCAGAGAGAGAGGAAGTAAGGAGAGATAAAAGTTACCCACTTTGACTGACAGCATGATTATATGTATAAATAAGGCGATTTAGTGTGTTTAGTTGGATATGAAGATAGCGAGATAGATTTTGCTGCACATACGGCAGAGATGCACAAGCAAAGGACAAATCGAGTGTGGCGAACGGGGTGAATAAAGTGTACTCTGTATAAATATATGCCTCGAAACATCTGCTTCTCAACTCCCCTTTCATTTTTGATGTGGGACAGGCAGAGGAGAGCGGGAGAGAAAACACAAGGAGCCAGCTACCCAGAACATCAAAGCCCCTGCCTTCAACGTGCAGGCCCTCATTAGTTCAGCTAGCAGAACCAACGAGACTTGTGATTGTGTTTGCTGGGGTGCACGCTGGCAGACACTTCAGAGGAAAGGCTCCCTTAAGTCATAACTCCCCACCCTACCTCTCCTGCCACCACCCGGGCCCGCTTTAACCCCCCTGTAACCCTCTCCAAACTCCCCGCGCACACAAACTCCTGCATGCTTACCCCACCATCCACTCCACCCCGTAATCTGGTCTGCAGCTGCAAACATCTGCTCCCCTCTTTATTCCTCGCTGCCTCCACCGCTGAATTGATAAACACATCTATTACTGGACCACTGACTGGCACACAGCACGGAGGAGGAATGAGGCAAATGTTGGACTCACCTATGGCTGCAGGGCCGGTTTGAAGGAGTGCCGTTTGTTCACATTGGCTTCTTCTTTAGGCGACTTCTTTTCTTTTTTTTTTAATGTCCTTTAATTTCAAAGTGCAGTGCAGTTTGCAAGTGTACAATGCAAAAGTGCATGACAGAAAACAAGAAAGAGAGAAGGCATTGACCCCAGGTTTGGTTTTATTTAACTTCATTCAGAACCTTTTTTTATTTTAAAGAGATGGCTACAGAAAAGAAGAAAAACATCTTATAACTATGAGGGAAGTGAGTCTGCAGTGGTTTGGACTCACATGCATGAAGCAATCTCATTAGATAGCATAGGCGCCAAAAAGCCATAGAAATATTTGACATTTTTAATAAATAAAATAATGCTCAAAGGTAAACCAACTGCAACATCGATTCAGTCTATGCTTTTGTCCCCTCCTGTCACCTCATTATCTGTGAAACACTGCCAGGAAGTATCACTTGGCATCCTGTTACAGTCAGCCATTTACTTATTCATTAAGATGATTCCTGTTTTAATTATTCAAGCGTGCTTGCCTGCAGGCTCTCGTTTAAAACTGGTTTGGGCCCTCTGAAATGTCATATGTGAGATAGTGGGAATAACGCTATCAAACTATTTATTATTCTTTGATGTTCCTCAAGAAAACAAGATAAGCCTCAAATAAGCTGTAAGGTGATGGTGCATACAGTAACTTTTCAGAGCTGGAGACAGCAGCTCCTGGCTTTTAACAAGTCGCCGGGCGATGAGAGATTGGCAATCCAAGTACCGCGAGAACGCGCAGTGTCACAGCTGCAGCTCATCGCGAGACTATCATCCAGTCCTTCGCCTGAATCCAGCTGGTACCCTTCCTGCCGTTGACGGGTAAGTGTGAACGAGATGCAAATGGTGAAATTGCTGAAAGAGGTATACGAGCGCTAAAAAGGTGGTTTCATTTATCACCGCTTGAGTTGCCTTTTAAATGCTGCGAGGGGGGAAATGAACGACCCTTAATGTACGACATGAGGCCGACTGGCGCGCTTGTCGTGACTGTAAGAGGGGGGATTATAGCACACAAATTGACCCGGAGATTTTATCTATGTTTTCAATTAAATACCGACGATGTTAGCTCACAGGATAGCAAGCAGATTATGTTCGGAAAGTGAATGTTATCGAGCCGAAAGAAACGTGATTTGGGTTCAAAATTCATCGCCTGCTTCGACTGCAGCATCCGCCGTCTTCGCCTCGCATTATGACAGATGTGTGTGGATGTGCGGCCACTGCAGCTGCAACGGGCTACGCTAGCACCTGCTGTCCGTGCGTTTGATAGAAATGAATGGAAACCTAGCTAGTCAGAGGAAAAGCGGCCAGTCATTAAAACACACAAGAGGGATACTTCACTGCCCCACAGAAGACTGCTAGTTTAAAATAACCCTCTAAAAACCAATGCGACCCGTGTAGTGTATGTTAGCACAAGTTAACAGTCAAGGTTGGCCTGTAAAGGGCCCATTACCACTGAAGGGCCACCCTCCTCCCTCAGCTCTGTGAGCCTGACTGTGTGCAACCATAGACAGCCTTAGGTTATGTGTCATAATAACGTAATATGAAATGAGTGTTACCCTGGCATATCTTCAGTTGCCTAAAAAGAGCATAAAAAGGTGGTTACTCAGCACCACATGAAAGCTGAGCCACATAACAGAGATCCAGCGTGGCTGCCTCCTTTCCCAGTGAGCTGTCACTGTAAAGGAGCAGCTTTCGAGTCAGGTCAGCTGCCTGCCGGGGTGTGAAGTATATGTTTCCTGGCTTTCCTCTGAGGGGGCACGGCTGCGAGCAGTAAGGGAGGTGCCAATGCTGAGATGTGTTTTTGAACAGCTACTGTCACACCACATGTTTCTTTGTGTGTGTGTGTGTGCGTGTGTGTGTGCGCGTGTGTGTGTGTGGTTTCGACTCTCTAAACGTGGTTCACGGTTTGTTTTGTCTGCTTGTTGCTATGTATAGCAACAAAGCTGCCCGTGTAACAGTTTTGTTGCAGTTGTGCCCCCACCTCCTCTCCTCCCGAGGCATCATGGGAAACATCTTTGGGAACCTGTTGAAGAGCCTGATAGGCAAGAAGGAGATGAGGATTCTCATGGTGGGGCTGGACGCTGCAGGGAAAACCACCATCCTGTACAAGTTGAAGCTGGGGGAGATCGTCACTACCATCCCCACAATTGGTGTGTGACTGTCTGCCTCTAAATAAAAAAAACAAAACATGTGTCTTAGAGATTATGTGACCCATTGTCTATTTGCTTGTTGTCTCCTCCACCCCAGGTTTCAATGTAGAGACAGTGGAATACAAGAACATCAGCTTCACTGTGTGGGACGTGGGTGGCCAGGACAAGATCCGTCCTCTTTGGAGACACTACTTCCAGAACACCCAGGGTGAGATGCATCAAAAGCATCTTAGGTGAAAGACCAGCCAGCATGGTTAGAGTTTTGTTTGTTTTTTTAAAAAAAGGCCTCTCCAGTCCTGCTGCGGATCCTGGAGCGCACGCTCGCCCCCAGCACCTGAGGACAAAATCTGACTAATCCTTCAGATGATGTAATTTGCATACAGGCTCCAGATGTTTCAAATGATCATCATCTTAGTCATGTTCAAATCCCGGACAACCATTAAACATGCTTTGACAATATGCTTTCCTAACAATGTGATGTGACCTGATTGTTTTTGTTCGGTTTCAACTTATTCCTGCAGGTTTGATCTTTGTGGTGGACAGCAATGACCGCGAGCGGGTCAACGAAGCTCGAGAGGAGCTGATGCGGATGCTGGCTGAAGACGAGCTGAGGGATGCTGTTCTTCTAGTCTTTGCCAACAAACAGGTATCCGCCACATTACGTTCCCCCCTGCTTTTACGCCTCTTGCCTCACCAACTTCCTGACGGACACTTTGTCCTCTGTGATTTTGTTCAGGACCTGCCCAACGCCATGAACGCCGCAGAGATCACAGACAAGCTGGGCCTGCACTCCTTACGTCACCGCAACTGGTACATTCAAGCCACCTGTGCCACCAGTGGGGACGGCCTGTACGAGGGTCTGGACTGGCTGGCCAATCAGCTGAAGAACAAAAAGTGAAGGGCCGAGTCAGTGAAGTGGGGAAGAGCCTGGGTGCCAGCTCCAGGTTGTGGTTATAGGGGTTCCATTGTGTTTACATAGAGAAGAAAAATGCTGAAAAGCTCCCAGGGGGTGACTCTCAGTGGCTTTCTCCCCTCCCCCCATCTCCCCCCCACCATCCACCCTCGAAATACTTCTTTATTTTTTTTCCGTTCTTTGATTAATTTGATTTGTTTGAATCTGTGGTGAGCATTTTTAATCATTTACAAGCAAATTTTATCTAAGTTATTTACAATCTATAAACAAATAAATATGTACTGTATGATATTACTGTAAAGGTATATGAATTTGCTCTACTTTGCAGACCTCCACCAACATTTAATTAGCTCAGCAATTGTGATGGATCTCAAATCGTGACGGCAGAGCAGCCTTCCCTCAGAAACTACAGACCTGGTGTAAATTATAAAGAATGTCATAATATTATAGTGGGAGTACTATTACTATTATACTCGTACAGATAAATGTAATATAACTGTCCATACTGCAACCAAATTATGCTCTTCATAGATCAAAACTTTTAGCTATGATTTAGTTTTATTTATGTTGAATTAAACAAAACGTGTCTACTTTCTGGACAGTCGGAAACAATATATTTAATATCGATATTTATTGATTTTTTTGCTTCATATAGTTTCTTTTTCTTTATTCTAATGTGCATTTACTGCTAAAGGCAGCTAGTTAAAAACAGAAAAAGAAAAGAAACCCCAGTATCATTGTACATTACTGCTTCCCAATCTGCATGGAGATATCCCAGTACTGGCTTGTGGGCTTGTAACAGGCCGCTGCTGTAAATAAAGATTTGTTCTAGCTGAGTTGCCTGGCACAGACGGGGTTAAAACAGTTTGTCTGGCATCAGCGAGGTGTGATATCTAAAGTGATACAGATGACAAACAGGTACTCTGTACCAGCTCTGTGGCTCAGAAACAAAATGCTGCTATTGGCCTGCCCTGTGGAGAGTGATGCAACACAGCATGCGACTGGCAATATTAAGAGAGCTTACATAGTTTTGAATGTTTATTTTTGTTTTTTCGATCCGTTTGTGCAGCATCGCTTCTCATGCTGATTTATCCACCGTCAATCGGCATGACATCATGCGCGTCTCACTTTTTCATGTTGCACAAAATTACTCTAGACTCACTGTTATTGTATAGAAGGTGTTGTCTGTTTTTTAAATGGAGTGTTTCTTTATTTTGTTGAGTTATTTTTTCCTTAATTAGCTAATTAGATCAGACTGTTGCATTTTTTGTTTTGGGTTTATTTTGGGGAGTTTTTTTCACACACAAAAAAATAAAATAAGGAGAGAAGATGATAGTAATACTGCATCGTAAGGCATGTTAATACTGTACAAGATCTGTAATAAAAGCGAATTATAATAGCCTGTTTCCTCAGACTACATTTGTTAGTCTTAATCACTGCTGCTGGTTGGAACAATGCTGTACTAATAAATGTTATGGATTTAGTGTAAAGTTTACCGAACAACCTTCTAATATGCAAAAGCATGCTTTTCTATGTTGGCGCAACTGTATATATGTTGATGTAACCGGGAAAGTGGAACCGTGGTTTTCGAGGTGAAACCAAAAGCGCTGTTGATACACCTGTAGATAACGGGGTCAGCGTGTTGGCAGATAACTGACAGCAGCTTGTGTGTGCGTGTGTGACGTGCATTATATTCCGTTCGGTTTGGTGTGAAAATTGTTTTCGTGGCCTTATTTAGCCAGTGGTTTCATTTCTCTTTGATAACAGGTTTATATGTAAGAAATATCCAGCATTCAAGTATCTCACCTTTGATCTGTGACACCGATGCACTAGCAGTTCTGATGTGGCTAAACATCCCTCCCTCTTTCAGCGACTATTTTCTGATTTTAACTTTCAAATAAAGAAAAATATTAAATGAGGCTGCACGACATTCCAGCTGGCGATTTGCTCTGAGAAAAAAACCGAGTATAATATGAAGAGGAGGAAATTTAAGACAGAAAAACCCAAGCAGGTGCAAAAGTGTTGAATGATTGAATTATTCCTGACACTGCATCAATCAATAAAGATACCAGAGTATACATTTGCTTTGCCTTGCTCATTTTTTTCCTTGCTATTGTTTATTGTCGCGCATGTCGGTCATGATTCGAAAACCGTATCACGGTTACGAGCGTGCTGCTTTTATCTTCTCTTGTCTGTGGCTCAAACTCAATTTCAAGTTGACAGTTCGCCCCAGAATCAAATGTGCGAGTCCGTATTTATCAATCATTGTTCTTGGGTAAGTTGCCCAGTTTTGAAGATGTTTGTCTGCTTGAATAAAAGGAAGCTACAGAGTATACTTCTGGTGCTCAAAGCACCAAGACACTGCGTTTGATGTGGGTGGTGAGTGCAATGCGGTAGAACGAGGCAATTCTCACACAAACTCCTGTGTTTGATTTGGAGGTGATGTGTCCTTTTAAGAGCCCTGCTAGGTTTCTTGAAACAGTTTGATCCTCAATTTGTTGACAGAGACACTGCTTTTGTAGTTTTGCTTCTGTACAGTCATTTTTAACTCAAAGGACAAATTAAACATAATGTCTGAGGTCGATTCAAAGTTAGAATTTTTATTTTATAGTTTTTATTGTTATTTTTTAAAACACGAGGCTCTTAAGAGATGTCATTGCAAGTTAGGGAGACCACGTTAGGTTGAAAAAGCCAAATAAATAAAAGCGATAATAAAATAATTAGGAATGGCCGAAACAACATTCTTAAGAAGTATAAATGCAGTGATCAAGTCAGCAGCTCCCAACAGGCCTGAAAAACCAGAGAGGACAACTGGAGTACATGATGGCAGAATTATTTCTATGGTTAAGAAAAACAGCTTCACAGCATCTAACCAGATCAAGCCCACGCTATAGGAGCAGGCGTGTGTGCACGTCAGTCACATCTTGACTGTTGGATTTCAAATCTGTGGCGGTGTACAGAGGCAACGCTACAAAAACTCTTTGCACAACACATTATTGACCTAACCGTACTTCTCCTTCATTGATGAATCCATAATAAACAGTGAAATATTTTAAAACTCTAACTGTTGCCTCAACACATATATGTTCAATGGAAAGTCAATCGATTTCATGTGTGCTCCGGAGGTTTTAAGTTGCACATCTGGCCTCCAAACTGGTTGTGATGTCACAATATCCTCTTATGCCTACACATGTTGAACTTTGATTTAAGGTGAGCCTCATTTTCAGCAGATTAATGGGAAACAGCTTTGACGTCCCTGACGACGCATGTATCACCCTGAACAATGAAGGTCAAAACTCTAAATGTGAGTTAGACTCTTTTCTTTTTTTTACATGAAGTGGGAGCTGATCGAGAATAGTTTTAACTCAGTAAACTGTTTACCGTACCAGTCATCAGCTAAGACTAAAATCAGACTAACAGCACATATTACACAACTGTGGGATCTGGCTCTACACAGCCTTTCTTTTGTCCTTTATTAACTGCTATTATCAGGAGAAGTTTGGCACAATCAGGTAGTTTGCCTGTGGAATTGCTGCACTTCACAGAGAGTCATTTTGTCTGAGCCAATCAGAGGTCCATGTAGGGGAGAGTGCTGCTGTGTCTCCAAGGGTGTGACAGCAGTATGTGAGTCGGAGCTGCTCCCGGGGCCACCAGCCCCCTTGGCCCCCTGCAGGACCGCTACAATAGTGGCCCCAGGGCGGATGCCATAGCTGGGATTCCCACTCGTAACCGGGACACCTTCGCCCAGGGCACAGACACACTGGCAGCAGCCCCACAATCAATTCATCAATCTCTGAAGGGAGTGGCAACTGCAAAAGGCCACAGCAGGCACCCCTCACAGTTCCCCTTGGAAGGGACAGGGCCACCAGGGCTGACACAGAGACTGACACCATGGTGGCGTTGTGAAAGTGCCAAGCTCTGTAAATACTATAGGCAGCTATTTTTTCTTGACGGGGCAAACAGAGAAACTCTCATGTGAAAAATGAACACACACAAAAAAAAGTGCATCTGGTGACAATCTTACACTTTACACCGTTTTACTCGGCAACAGGAAAGTTTCACATTGCTGTTTATGAAACAAAACAACTGACTCAGTCTTCAAGATTTCTTCCAACAGTTTTTGGGCAATGGTGTTTTTTTCCCCCAAAGTTTTCCATTATTCAGTGACTGACTGGATTAAAGGCTCCTTATTTTATTAGAAGAAATTAGAGATTGGATCAAATGTCCAATAAACAGTGTGTAAAAATAGCCATCCATGTGCAAACGAGTCTATCCATCACAGGGCCCTGTAGCAGCTGTGAATTCGGATGCCCAAGTGTCAGACTCTGGCTCCTCCTGCTGGACAGAAAAAGAGGCTGGAGTGGGGCATTTGAGACTCCTGAGTCCAGGCAGATGAACAACAGAGACATTAATTACTGGACACATAAACCGAGCTGTGGTGTTATTTCTTGGCGTCTTTTACCATCAGGTTGTTGAGACGAACATTAAAATCCAAGTTCATCTCAATCTCACCATTCTTCCCATTTCCTGCACATGGATGCTTGCAAACAAACTGCGGATTGTTCGGCTCTCCCTCCCTGCCGCATTCAAAAATAAGATTAACAGTACATCTGTCAGAAGCGGTTAATGATTTCCATCCATTAGTGGCCCGTTTTCACCCGCAGCTCCGTGTTCAGGAATCTTGTCTGCTCCGAGGCCATTTTCTCAAATTAAGCATGTTCTTGTTTTGGGTTCAGAAGTCACTTGACTGTCTGACAATGTGGCCATTGTGGCAGGCTGCTCCACACGCATCAAAGAGGTGATTAACCAGTTGACAGGGCTGCGGGGACAATACTGCTCTTTACGGGGGAAACAGTGCGGCCACTCAGAGCGCTGGGCTCTTACTGGGTGGGGGACCGAAACGCTGCTTCCACTGCTGACAGCATGAAACAAAAATAACTGGTGTTCAAACTGCTGCACACGGCAAATATTCACATCCAAAATCAGCTATTTGCTGCACTGAACGACCTGTACTTGTCTGTCTCACTGGCTCGTATGTCATTCAGCTTTTTTGTTATTATAATGTTTTAGGTGGGGGTGTTTGTAACGTTTTAAGATTTCTGTCAGTGCTATTGAGTCTGTCGTTTCTCGAGGGCTTCATAAATTTAGCAGAATTCTTTGCTTTAGTGTAACAACCGAGGCTTCAGCTCGAAATGACGGACAAACCGCTGATTGGTCGGGATGTTGGCCAATCACACGTCCCCATCTGGGAGGGAAATTCCCTCATCACAATAAACTACAACTTGTTCACTGTTTTCAGTTTTGCAAGTAGTCTGAGGGATGTTTGCGCTCTTATTAGGTGGTTTGAAGGAGTTGCACTTGTCCTTCACTTTGACTTGATCTGATTTTCCCTTTAATAGACACTTTTTTTTACTTTTATACCCCCATTACTGTATATTCTTTAGTCGATTTTTTCCCCCTGAAATACATATTGGCTCTTCGGAGGACTACCTAAACCGCTTTGATATGCAGAGATCTCCGTGAACAGGCTGGACATCAGCATGGAGCAGTGGCGAGTCATTTTACTGGGAGTGATTTTGTCTTGGAGGCTTCGAACATCATCCCAAACGCATGAAGGTGAGGACGTGATTCTATATCTGAAATCCTTTCTTAGTTTGGATCTCGTGAAATTTAGACAATACCGAAATTACCAGACAAATTATAGCAATAGAATAGAATTAACTGTACTTAAAGATGTCTAGTATAAACTGATAAACCTCAGCCTCTCTTTGTTTGGTTCACAGCAGACCACTCTTTCTTAAAAGCTTTTTTATTGTTATGATCCAGGCCCTTGCAGTGCACTTTAAAAATCTGCAGAGAACAGCAAAGGTTCACTTTAAGAACTTCTATTTACCATTAACTGATTGTCACGCTGTCAGTAAATTCTTTCTGATAAAATTTAATGTGGTTTTCTGCAGTTACAACGACATTAATGTGCAATCTTTGCCAACATTCAGATCTCCCTTTGCGATAGCTGTCAGACAATCACACTGTTTTTCTTTCCTGTCAGGAGCTTTTGTTTACTTACTAATTTCCGATCACTGAGCCCTTTCATGAATGTGCTATGCTTCATATAAATACAAAATATTAACAAATAATTTAAGTACTAATGCCTGTTTTTGAGTTATCCCAAGTATGAGTTAAATATTATTGAGTCCTCCCAGATTAGCTGAATATTTCAGGGCCAGTGTTTGCTTAAAATTGCCATGTATGAATATAAGTGTGCATTAGGCAACAGTCCTTTGTCAGCATGTAACTTTCCATTGTTATTATGCAGCAGTCTTCAGGGTCCTATAGCTGTGTGTTATGTGTTCATAACGAAGACAAGAGATATGACTCGTGTTGAGCGAGTGCTGCAGGTGGCTAACATTTGCACATTAAAGGACCAGTTCCTCAGTTTTTTTGCTGGGCACTCAGAGATGGTGTGTATGTCACCTTCCGTTCACGATATTTCCCTTCCCTCTGCCAGAGAGTCCCGTTCACACACGGCCCATTGTCTTTTGGTATGATCTCAGCAATGCGCGGCTTGCAGACGCACATGCACACGCATACACAGAAGCACTGTCTGTCACTGCAGCACTCATCACTCACTGAGACACACTGTCCACATTTATAGCTTTACAACAACGAAGCACTTTATCTGAGGGAAAATTAAAAAAAGAAAAAGTCACTCTCTCTTCTGACCCCCCTGACCTCCTCTTCATCAGCCCCAGGCCTGGACTGCTCCATGTAAGCGGGTAACAGCCTGCCTGTTTCTCTCTGCTTCACATCAAAATCTGTAGCCAGCACAGGCATGAACACAGCACCAGGGAGAGTCACCAACCCTATAAATACCACAGACACAACACAGCCCACAGTACTCACTTTCCCAGTGTTATTTACGTTCATTTTCATCTTTATTCCCTATCTGTGTTAGAAGTGTGTCCAGGGACGCAGAATGGACTCAGTTCCACAGGCTCTCAGGAGAACCAGTACAATCTGATTAGAAACCGGTATTATGGCTGTGAGATTGTAATGGGAAACCTGGAGATCACACAGATTGAGAGTAACTGGGACTTCTCCTTCCTCAAGGTAAATGTCATGTTTCCTTACTCTCCAGTCGTTACATTTGGAAAAAGCGTTAAAAAGTGGAGAGCATATTGGAGAAGTAGCCTCTTATATTAATGGTCTTCTTCACTCTAGAGAATCCGTGAGGTGACTGGCTATGTCCTTATTGCTATGAACCACTTTCAAGAGATTCCTCTGGGCCAACTGCGCGTCATCAGAGGAAACAGCCTGTATGAAAGACGTTTTGCTCTATCGATCTTCCTCAACTACCCCAAGGACGGCTCCAACGGCCTACAGCAGCTGGGACTCGCAAACCTGACGGGTTAGACGAACAACAGAAAAACAGATATTAGAGAAAGAAAGCGTTCAATGTTTGTTCTGTAAAAGAAAATGCTTTCTGAAACCCAAGGCGTTTGTGACAGTGGGGAGTGGTGCATTACATAAAATGGAACAATTAAACTCAACATCTCAGGTCAAGCCTGGTCCTACTGGAAGTCCCTTCCATCACATACAGCTGTGGTCAGAAGTTTACATCCACTCAAGATAGGCATGAATGTCATGGGAACTGGTGCTGCATAAATAAAACTGAAATGAAATGACCTGAGAGATCATTCCTTTTACCTTGTTCCAAATTCTGCATCTTTTATTGGTTTTATTGTCTAATTCTTTCAAACTTTTTTAGTATTTTCTTGGAGGCTTAAAAAACCCCATGAAAAAAATTATCCTCATACTGTTTTTTAAAGTGTATATTTTGATTCGCCTCTGATCCTGATATATCTGCTGAACCGTTTTCTCTGTCTAGCTTGCGTTATGTTTCACTAATGTTTTCACAGAGATTCTGGAGGGAGGGGTGCAGATTATCAATAACAAATACCTGAGTTATGGTCCCTGGATCTTCTGGCAGGATATTGTCCGGGACAGCAGCGCTCCTATTGATATCAAATACAATGGAAAGAAAGGTCACTACTGGTCTGCTATACGTATTCCAATTCATCTCTAAGTCATCTCTTTTTATAAGAAGCACTTATCTTTCTATGTCTCTCTTTTTTAGGCCCATGCCATAAATCTTGCGGAGATTATTGCTGGGGACCAAACGAAAAGCAATGCCAGATCTGTGAGCGCCCACGTTTTGTTTTTCCTTTGCCTCCTCTTCACTTCACCTCATTATATCTCTTCAAAGCTACACAGAAATACCCGGAGACAGACACGCACACAAAGATCCAACACGCATACACATTTATGTGACTTCTGATGAACTCGTCTCTCCTGTGTGTTTTAGTGACTAAGACGGTGTGCGCTCCACAGTGTAACAGCCGCTGCTTTGGCACAAGCCCGAGGGACTGCTGTCACATAGAGTGTGCAGCAGGATGTAAAGGCCCCCAAGATGTGGACTGTTTTGTAAGTGAATTATCTTTTTGTCTTTGGAGAGGTTTGCTGATGAAACAAGAAAATGGCTTTATTTTTATTTTATTTTTTGTTAATTGCATGGAGGATTTAAGTCTAAATTCCTGTGTCTCATGCTGGGAATATTTCCTTACTTCCTGGGCCCAATTCTAAATCTTGAACAGGTTTTCCAGAGTTTAAGGGAAACTAATCCTTTGTTTCCTTTGTTCTTCTGTGGTATGGATGCTCAGTCTGCCTTTAATTGTTGCCATGTGATGTAGCTTGTAAATACAATAGTTCATGCAAGCACATTCTTGTACTGGAGTTTATATTCATGCTTGTGGCTCGCACAACCTTACTTTGATGAAATTAGGTTTAACATCAAGTTAAATTTGGAAGTAGTTGCACATAATATAACAGCATGCCATAAAAAAATTATCCACAGTATTCAAAAACAAAATTCTTGACCTCTTGGTGACATTAGAAGAAAAGTAATTTATAACCAAAATCTGTATGATTCAGCCTCTTCGGGCCATGAATGTCTTTTGAATTGTGATGTACTTCAGCAGCTTCACCTTTGGGCTTTTAGTATTTCATTTTGATTCTCTTCTTTCTGTGTGTGTGTTCCTGTAAAGGCATGTCGTCATTTCAATGACTCCGGAGCCTGTGTGCCGCAGTGTCCCCGGGCTCTGATCTATAACAAGCAGACGTTTCAAATGGAAACCAACCCTAATGCCAAATACCAATACGGATCCATCTGTGTGTCTCAGTGCCCCAGTGAGTGGCCTGCATGTGTTTACAAGTCTAAAAGTTTTCTTGTTACTTTTTCTCTTTCAGTTCTAAGGTTTTAAGCTTCAGGTTGTAATGATAAAAATCATCTGGTCCATGACAGGCTAACAACAACCTCACATTAACAACAACACATGACATATTACACTGTGCCAAAATGCACAAGCAGCATGTGAAAAATAAAGTGCACTCTTTCTGTTTCCAAAAGGATAAAGAGAAAAAAGATTAAGGAAGGATTAATTAATTCACTGCCATTAATTAGTCATTAGCAAGCATGACCACATTTATGAAAACTAGGCCACTTGTAAGGCCACTTCCAAACAAGTCAATCATTCTACGACGAGAAAGATTATTCACAAGTGGAAAACTTTCAGCTCCCCGGGAGTTTGGCGACCTTTTCATATACTACACACTGAGCCTGTTCATGAAGCTGCAGTCAGCACTGATATATAGTATCAGATCTAACATAATGCTAGTTAATGTTAAAGGGTAAGACAGAAAATGTAACAAAGCCAAAAACTAAACACAACATGGGACAGGTACAGCAACTCTAACCAGGAAACAGAGGTTTTCAGGTGTTGTGTTGGATCTGGTGTGTTCATGTGTGTCCCATATTGTCAGGGAGGAGTCCAGGGTGGATAGGAGACATAGAGAATAGAGCAAAGCTGGTAAAAGCTGGTGGTAGGCTTTAAGAATGTTAGAGTCATATCGTGAATCGTTTTATTTTATTTGCTCCTCTGCATGTGTATAATAAAACATATTCCCTGTGTTTTTCTTTTCTTCCTCCTCCTCACAGCTCATTTTGTGGTGGATGGTAGCTCCTGCGTGAGCGCCTGTCCGTCAGACAAGATGGAGGTGGAGAAAGAAGGCCAGAGGAAGTGTGAGCTCTGCAGCGGACTTTGCCCAAAAGGTTGAAATGAATACAAATGCGATTTTTCACTTCTTCCACCAAGATTATATCTCAGTAGTCAGATGTGATTGTTTCTGGTCATCCCTTTAGTGTGTGAAGGCACTGGTGCTGAAGACAGGCAGACTGTGGACTCGAGCAACATCAACAGCTTCATCAACTGCACCAAGATTCAGGGCAGCCTTCACTTCCTGGTCACGGGGATTATGGGGTAACTGTCAGTATGTATGAGTAAAGCGTCTCAGGGTATGGTGCCGTACACTTGGTATGTTTATAGTATTTTTCTGTCTTTTATCTTCACAGAGATGATTTTAGAAACATCCCACCACTGGATGCCAAAAAGCTGGAAGTGTTCCGCACAGTCAGGGAAATAACAGGTGTGCTTACGTGTTAACAGTTGACCGCTTTTTATATTAAATTTCACAATCAAGTATGCATGTTTCCTGCCTGGACCTGTAGTGCTATTCATCCATGTTTGGTGTGAGCTGCCTTTGGAAATACTGGTTGCAAAGATGTCTCCTTTCTCTCGATTATCAAAGCATAATCATGTTTGATTTGGGGTAAACTATCCATTTAAACTTCTGTGAGGTGACAGTCACAATTAACATTAAACTGCTTGCTTTTCTTGTCACATATGAGGCTGTCTTCTATCCCTTGATAACGCACACAAAGGTTGTATCCATCAAATGATATATGCTCTCCTTTGGGGGAAAACAAATATCCAAATTATCTGCGATGTGTTATGCACAGTGTCATTTTCTATCATCCTTAATATAATCACTGTGTTTTATTCTCAGACTTTTTAAACGTCCAGTCCTGGCCCAAAGAGCTGAATGACCTGTCTGTTTTTTCGAGCCTCACTACCATTCAAGGGAGGACGCTCTACAAGTAAGACTAGACTGCAGATTATACCGTGCACGTGTCAGTGAGAGGCCAGAGCAGGATGCTTTTATTACAACAGCTGATGGATTCAAATGTGTGATTTGGCGTTATGGGCTGGGTCATTTGACCGAGCATTTTGAGTTTCATGCCCTTTTGTATTATGATGTTCCTGTTTGTAAAATTTAAGCTTTAGTCAGTTCTGTTGATATTGAGTTCTAATTCAGAATCAGAATCAGAATACTTTATTAATCCCGAAGGGAATTAGGGATTAAATTAGGGACTAAATAGGGAATTAGAAATTCCCTATTTAGCTCTCCTCTGTCTAGGTTCTTCCCATGTCTGTGTCTTCCCCACTATGTTGGCTTTGGTGTCCTGTCTTCAGTGTGTGAGTCTGTCCAGTCCCCTGTGTTTAAGTCTCCCTCACCCTTTATATGTTTCATTGATGTCTTTGTCTCCCGTCATCTCCCCCATTTGTCATGTATACTCTCCTTGTGTCTCTCTCCTCTGTGTCCCTCTCTGTGTGTCTGTGTTAATGTGCATGTGTCCCTCACCTGTTTACGTGTCCTCCCCATGTTCTGCTTCATGTCTCCCCTGTCTGTCATGTGTATCCATGTATGTTTCTGCAGCCAGTGGTGTCTAGTTTCCTCTTTCTCGTGTCCACTATGGTTATGTTTTCCTCTCTCTCGCTGTCTGGTGTCAAGCTTGGGTGTTCCAGTTAACGTCTCCAAGTTTCCTGTTTTATTTTGAAACTCTTGTGTTCCATGTTCAGTGTGTTTAGTTTTGCTTCACCTGTGGCATCATGCTCATTTGTATCAGCTGTGTTTCCATTTCCCTCATCATCCTCGTGTGTATTTCTGTGCTCTGCTGTCATTCATTCTTTGTCAGGTTGCCTGTTATGTTGTGCCCCGGATAATCTTAGCTTTCTAAAACAGAGTTTGACTAAGAATTATAAAATTGACTTTTTATTAAGTATGACCCAAAATGAGGGACTAACTATGTTTGTGTGTAAGGGAAATATATTACTCTTAAACCATGCAGGCATTCGTCTTACTCAGACTAATATCTATCTATAGGACTGTCTGTTGAATTACTCATTTATTTATAAGGCTCCAGATCACAACACCAATTGCCTCAAGGCACTTTATATTGTAAGGTAAAGACTACAAACAAAGAAAGCCTCAGCTACCAGATGAACCCTGTGAGTAAGCACTTGGCAACAGTGGGAAGGAAAAACTCCTTTTTAAGGGGAAGAAACCTTCAACAGGTTCATTGTGAGACTGAATGCATTACCTAACTACTTGGAACTACAACATAATCTGTTACAGACAATCTGATGTTTTTCCATTTGAATCATCCTTTTCTCCCCTCTTCATCCTCCAACCCTCCAACGAAAGCCATTTTTCTCTGACGGTCATGCGCGTCCCCACTCTTACCTCACTGGGTCTGCGCTCTCTGAAAGAAATCAGTGACGGCAGCATGTACATCAGTCTGAACAGCAATCTCTGCTACCACCACACTGTAAACTGGACGAAGCTGTTCAGGGGCCGCCGAGTTCGAGGCAACAACCTCAGCAACAACAAGCCATTGGCAGAGTGTGGTGAGCTGATGGACTAACAGATAACCTTCACTATATTCTAAATGTTATATTTTGAGCATATTAAACTCAGAATTCACTATTGTGTTGTATGTTGTAAGCAAGTAATCAGTGCTGTTCTTACACAGTTTTGTGATGTAGTTGCAGAAGGCCACGTGTGTGATCCGCTATGTTCAGATGCAGGATGCTGGGGCCCAGGGCCTGAACAGTGTCTTTCCTGTAGGAACTACAGTCGAGACGGCACATGTGTGCACAGCTGTAATTTTTACAACGGGTCAGTGGTTGTGAGTTTACATTCTCGTGATTCATGTGTGTATGTTGAACGTATATGTAATATTTTGTTTGGCTTCTTGGATAATATTCCTGCAGGGCACCAAGGGAATTTGCAGGTCCTGATGGCGAGTGTACCGCCTGTCACCCAGAATGCAAGACTCAGAGTGGGAAAGTCACCTGCACTGGACTGGTAATCACTAGCTTTGATAATCCAGTGACACTGTAGCCCAGTAGTTTATATTTATGATTATTTACATAAAATAGATAAGCAGTAAATTTGTTAAAATCAAGATGAAACAAGAAAGGTACTTAGAGACTCTCTACTTCCACTCTACACATTACCAGTGTCAGGTTGGTTGGTTTATACCAAATTCAAATCCTACCATCCGAATGTCGTAGCAGAGATCAGCACTCATTAGACCAGGCAATCTTCTTTTGAATCTTCTATTGTCCAATTTTGATGACAATTGCAGCCTCGGTTTCTTGTTCTCAGCTGACAGGAGTGGCACCTGGTGCGGTCTTCTGCTGCTGTAGTGCATTCAGGAATGCTCTTCTGCATACTTCTAAACAAACATGTGATTATTGTATTTTTTTTCCTTTATTTTCGTATACATTGTATTCTTATAGGGCTTTGTGATACCTCGTATATTGGTGGCATCACTGTTGTGGTTCATTTCTGGTTCATTGTCACTCTAGCAGAGTTTATCTCACATAGTCTCTATTTATGATCCTCCTTTCTCTCTCTCATTGGTAGGGTTCAGATGACTGCGTGGCTTGTGCCAGTTTTCAAGATGGTCCTTTCTGCATGTCCTCTTGTCCCACTGGGATAAATGATGGACAGAAGGGACTCATTTTCAAATACCCCGACAGGAAGGGTCATTGTCAACCGTGTCACCACAACTGCACACAGGGGTGAGACTGGACTTAAAAAAGTCTATATGCCCACGTTTCCCCAAAGTGAAGTCTCCCAATTAGGTTGTTGAATCTCTGCATAATAAAGAAAACTTTGTCTTTCATTTTTCAGATGCATTGGCCCAGGATTAATGGACTGTTTAGAGACAGCCAGACTGCAAGTTAGTAGGTTAGTGTTTCCTCCTGCTGGTGAACATAAGTACACTGCAATTTGTATTGCAGTGTACTGCAAATCTAAATCACAAATCATTCCACTGTTATAACAAAAAAAATATTTGAACTCGAAAACTTTATTTCTAAAAGGGTAATTTTCAGTTTCCCCAAACGTAAGCTGGGTTATAAAATCTTTTCTTTTTAGCTGATGTGCTCACTCTGTTATTTCTCTCTCTGCAGTGGTCAGATCACAGGCATAGCCTTGGGTGTCCCAGCTGGCTTAATCTTCTGCCTGGTGTTATTTTTCCTGGGCATGCTTTACCACAGAGGACTTGCCATCCGTCGCAAGAGGGCTATGAGGAGGTACCTGGAGAGCGGAGAGGTGAGACTTTACAAAACACCCAACTATATCTTCTGGACTGATTTAACTGCATTTGCTATGATGATGAAAATCCCCTTGGAATAACTGGTCTGTTTGTAGCAGAGCTTTGAGCTGCTGGATCCTGGAGAGAAAGGCACCAAGGTTCATGCCCGCCTTCTGAGGCCCTCAGAGCTGAAAAAAGTCAAAGCCCTTGGCGTGGGTGTTTTTGGCACCGTGCACAAGGTACTAATTGGCCTGGATTTGTTAGACTTTCACTGATTATCCACAGATTTGTGTGCAGCTCTACATTTAATTTGTTTTTAAGGGCTTTTGGACTCCAGAAGGAGAGACGGTAAAAATACCCGTGGCCATTAAGACAATCCAGGATAGCTCAGGCCGACAGACTTTCACTGAGATTACTGATGTGAGTCTCCTCTGAAATAAGGTTTAACATCACACACAGAAGTTAATGTAAAGATTGAATGCCTGTCTTTTATCATATGCCAAAAGATGCCCAGTAATCACATTATCATTGCATTGTTTGTTGTGTAGCATATGCTCTCCATGGGCAGCTTGGACCACCCTTACATCGTTAGGCTGCTGGGCATCTGCCCAGGTGCCAGTCTGCAACTGGTGACCCAGCTCAGTTCACAAGGTTCGCTGCTGGAGCACATCAGGCAAAAGAAGAACAGCCTGGATCCCCAGCTCCTGCTCAACTGGTGTGTGCAGATTGCAAAGGTGAGGACAGTTTTTTTTAATTTGCTTTTCCATGCAAATATATTAATAATCTGTGACTACAAGGACTACACATCTGTTTCTCAGGGCATGTACTATCTGGAAGAGCACTGCATGGTCCACAGGAATCTGGCTGCACGCAACATCTTACTGAAAAATGACTATCAGGTCCAGATCTCCGACTACGGCGTAGCAGACCTCCTTTACCCTGATGACAAGAAATACGTCTACACAGACACAAAGGTTGTTGTGAGTCATTGAGCTTGCGATACACACTGAATTGTTAAACAGCTTTTATTGTCTCTTCCAGTAATGCAATCAAACACAAACCAATTTGAGTGTCTGCATTTTTTTCTGTTTATTCAGACGCCAATAAAATGGATGGCACTCGAAAGCATCTTGTTTCGAAGATATACTCATCAGAGTGACGTCTGGAGTTATGGTAAGAGGATGTCAGTGTGTGTGTGTGTGTGTGTGTGTCTGTTTGTGGTGTATGCACTAATAAATTAACCTTCCTCTTGAAACGTCACTGTCTGTGAATTTTGGCGTGGAGCATTTAAATTGTCCTCTTTTCCTGGACAGGGGTGACAGTGTGGGAGATGATGTCATTTGGGGCAGAGCCATATGCATCCGTGTCACCTCAGGAAGTGCCGGGTCTGCTGGAGAAGGGCGAACGTCTGTCACAGCCCCACATCTGCACTATAGACGTGTACATGGTCATGGTGAAATGTTAGTCAAAACATTAGCCTCTCTCTCTCTCTCACATACTCGCACACACATATATCTCAGGAAGTAGAGCAGACTATTTCAGTCTCCATGTCGAAGTATCCCAGCGCAAGATAGTGAACCCTGAATTACCCATGATGCAACTGAAGTGTAAGAGTGTGCAGGGATGTTAAACAAGGTGCTTAGATATAAAAAAAATAATAAGAGTGCTTGTATGAATGTGTGTGATTGGCTTGTAGTAAAAAGTGTTTTGAGTAATCAAGTTAAGTGATTAAAGTAGAAGAGAACTATATTTACCATTTATTCAGGTATTATTCACAAATACATTCTGATACATGATAAAAATTGGTGTTTTTCTTGTTATGTTTAGGCTGGATGATTGATGAAAACATAAGGCCCACCTTCAAAGAACTGGCCAGTGACTTCACTCGCATGGCGAGGGACCCACCGAGATACCTTGTCATCAAGGTGAGACTATGATGGCTACTCATTTTACAACTTTTAGTTCTGAAATATAGTCTTTAATCTTAGTGCCTGTTATTCCTGATTACCCTGCAGCTGGAAGGAGAAGAACCTGTCCCAGATGCAACCCATCGAAGGGAGTCAGAGCGAGGACTTCTGGATCCAGGTTTAGAAGACCAAGATGAGGAGGGACTGGAGGAAGGTTTGGCTACACCTCCTCTTCAGAACTCGCCGTCGTGGAGTGTTTCTCGTTCTCGGATTAATTCATGCAGGGTAAAGAAGGACATCCTGGATTTCTGCACTGTTGTTACAGGATAATTGCAGAATCAGCACACCAATTTTTTTTTTGCAGAGTGGCTCATATCAGCCTGGAAATATAGGATACCTGCCAATGACCACGAGCCCAGCAGACAGCTTCCGCCAGGTTTTTACAAAAACAAACTTTCACACGAATAAATGCAAAGACACATTCCTGATTTCTGATTTGCTCAAAGTTGATATGATTAGCTTCATTTCCAAAGAACTTCACTTTGAATGAGTATGTTACTGGTGTCACGGCCAGCAGGTCAACAAGATATACCTACCTACCTGCACTCCTACATACCTTCATACCTCTCTCCCTCCTCAGGAAGTAACAAACTATCCATCCCTCTTTGCTTTTCTGTCCCAGCTGTGGTTTCACAGGTCTCGTCTGAGCTCAGTCCGGACTCTGCCTGAGAGGTTAGAGGTCAGGGGGAGTGGCAGAGAGGCAGAGGTGCATGAAGAAGGCTTACGGACGGCGAGTCTTCACAGGGCCAGGATTGGCTCAGAGAGGAGTAATCGTCGTGTACCGATCAGCCAACAGAGAAAACTTTCAACAGCCTCCAGTCCACCCTCGTACAAGGTGTGGACGGCAGAGGAAGAGGAGGAGGTGGACAGCTATGGCTATGTCCTACCTGGCTCACCTAGTACACCAGAAAGAGGTAAATTATGAGCAGTAAAATAGGAACAGTGCCTTGTTGTTTTGTTACATTTTGGTTCAAATAGTTAAATCATGTATTTAACCAAAGCGTCTTTCCTAATCTTCTTCCTTCTTTGCACCCTATCACAGTTCAAATCTCCAGAATTTCTCATTCTGGCCAAAGAAACTCAAGGCCTCTTTTCATGGTGATAAATCCCACCCAGGAATATGAAATCATGAACACAGAGGAGAACACTCCTCCTCGTTTGGCCAGCAGCGTTTCAAGACAGGAAGACGACCCCACTGTGGGGATTTGCTGCAAAACCCCACCCTTACCCTCCCCAACATTCATGGCTCTGTTACCCATAGAGGACATAGCACACGAAGAAACTCTGCCACCAGACTCAGCTGTAAGGAGGAATCCACTTCATGAGGCTTGTGAAGGAACTGCAGAAGAGCGAATAAACTCTGCAGAGAAACAGCCGCTCACTAGTGACTTCACTAGTGATATCAGAGCTGTGGATGACCCAGGAGAGCCAGCCCAAGGGAATGGCAGGTATGAATACATGGACATCAGGCACTCTGACTCTACAGAACGAGATGAATCATCACAAGAGAGACGTGGGAGTCAAACATCTGCAAAGAGTGCAGCAGAAGAACAGGAAATACACCAAACAGTGGAGGTGTTGAAAAAGGAGCACAAAGAGGAAGAGGAAAAGGAGGAAACCCAGAACACAAACAACAAAGCCACTCTAAGCAGTACGGCCATGCCCAGGCCAGATGTGCTGAAAGGTGGAGGAGAAAAGGTGGAGGAGTATGAGGAGATGAACAGATTTGGGGTGGTGCCCAGCAGATGTAAGGAAACAGAATACCAGAACCTCCCAGTAAAGGGGAGGGTTATTTGTGAGGAGATGGGCAGTGGCAGGTGTACAGAGATTGGGGAATACATCAAGGTGTGCGCTGGTGTGGGGGAACCTGCAAGCAACACATCATTCGACAACCCAGACTACTGGCACAGCAGGCTGTTCCTCAAACCAGATGCTGTGCGCACCTAATAATGCGGCCAGGGACAGAGTCACAGAAACTGCTGCAGTTGCTGTCATAAATGTGGGCTGTTTCATATTCATGTTCACCTTTTTTTTTCAATTTTTTATGGGTTCTTTTCAGGAAGAAGAAGAATATTTAAAATATTTTTGATTCTTACTTCTTTATTCGGTGAATAATAATTCATGAAAACCAACTGTGAGATGGTACAAAGCCAACAAACTGGAGGGTGTCCTCAAACATGTATTAAGTGACCTTCGTATCACAGTGAATGCAGTAACATGAGATGATTCCCTACAGTACTCCTTATAGTAACATGAATTATTATATAAATTCAAGTGACTAGTTTGCAGCTATCCTACCATTTGTCATCTATATGTGAACAGAAGCATTTTTTTACATTATGTTGACATTTTTATAATAAAACAATAAAACGTTGTTTTTGTGGTTGTTTTATTTTTTTATTTATTTTATTGCTCAGTCATTCAATAAAATGACAGAGTTAAAGAGACTGTACTCTATAGATTTACCGGGGACACGTAAGAAAACGTAAAAGGCAAGAGACGGCACTGGTGACGCGCTCGCGCTACTTTTATTTCAGATGCAGATCAGAGATGACGGAAGTGAGAGTCAACGGTCACATTTTTCCGCTTTTGTTCAAGTAGCGAGAGAAACCGTGAAACTAATGGGCATATTTCATTTCCACCGTATTTTTCAGAGCCTGCTTTTCTTGAAATAAAAAATGTAAATCTTAACTTTATTCCTCAGATAAACTTTTTTCTTAATGTGTATTCGTGTGTGTAGATAGATAGATAGATAGATAGATAGATAGATAGATAGATAGATAGATAGATAGATAGATAGATAGATAGATAGATAGATAGATAGATAGATAGATAGATAGATAGATAGATAGATAGATAGATAGATAGAGACTAAAGGCAGCCAACATCCAAAGAAGAGCTTTGAATATCCTTCAAGAACCCTGAAAATTTTTTTCTGAAGACTATTTAAAGAAATTATATGAAGAGAGTTCAAGCTGTGTTGAAGAATAACAGTGGTCATACCAAATGTTTACTTTCAAGCGCTGAAAGTTCTGTATATTATTCTGTATATTAATAAGAATAGACATCTGACTATTTTACAGAATAGACAATATAAACATATTTAAAATTAAAGGAATTTGAAATGTACATTGTTCCTTGGTTTAGTGTCTGGAAGAGAGTCCTGTCTCAGTCAATTATAGAGGATGTGAGAGGGCGGGTGTGTGTGTTTAGGGCACGGATGGCTTGGGGATAGAAGCTCCTCTTGAGTCTCTCTGTCCTTGCCCGGATGATGCGGAACCTTCTACCAGATTGCAGAAGTTGGAACAGTTTGTTGCCAGGATGGGACGGGTCCTTCAGTATCTGCGCTGCTCTAGTCCGACATTTCCCACTTTCTTAGCAAAATGTGAAAAAAATATAAAGTATTGTGCATGTACCAATTAAACCTGTATATATCAGAGTAGTTATATCTCCCAATTTAAATCCCTCTTATGAGCTAATTATCATGTTATTACAATGTTATTAGGGTGCAGTAAAGTAAAAGTGAACAAATATTATGTTAAAAAAAACGAATAAAATATGAACAAAAAAAACCCAAAAAAGTTAAACGTAAAGCTAACGAACAAGCTAGTAAATTTGGCAAAACCGCCAACCATCGGCCAATGCACCGAGCTGGAAGTGAACTATCTTGACTGCAGAGTGTGTCTTTGGCAGCAGGCGGGATCTGCTGATCGTGCGCTGTCGGCCGGAGTCGGGCGGGCCGGTGTGCAGAGCAGCGTGGTCCGTCCTGAGCCTGACTGAGACCCGCGGGGGGAAAAGTTACTCTCGAGTTCGCGGACACACTGCCAACATGTCTGGAGATGATGAGACGCAGGAGCAAACCATCGCCGATGACTTGGTGGTTACCAAGTACAAGATGGGCGCCGAGATTGCAAACCGTAAGTAAATACATCGCTAACGAGGCGTTTTGATCTCTTACAAGTACCAGAGCCGTGCCTGATGTTAGCTAGCAGTGCCAGCTAGTCATATGCAGGCAGCAGCTATGCCATGTGCCGCAGCAGTGCATCGATAACAAGAAGATCACATTAGGAAGCGGGGGCTTTTTTTAAATAAACAAATAAAATACGGGTTTTATGATCATTTACGCCTAGATTTCTTTTCAAAGCTATCCGCACACGTTTAGCGCCATGTAGCTGTCACAGCAGCACACCGGTAAGCTAGGAAGCTATGTGGCTGGGCTAGCTGGCTATCAGGCGTTAGCTAGCTGTAACTGCTAACGTTAACAGATAACAATGGCAAGTACAAATGACACGCAAGGGTTCAAAATAAGGCAGCTCACATTTAAACGCATGTGTGCAGTGAATTCAGATCCGTACAAATTAAGTTTAATTTAACTTTGCTGGTGACCTGATTGACTAATACGATGTAATTAAAGGTAATAACTGGCGTAAGCAGAGACCGTTTAAACCGACTTTCTCTGTGGCACTATTAATTGTGCTTTAATTCTAGGCTGCCTGTCAGACATTAACATTTATCAACATACCTGATGTTGGAAAAAAAAGAAGAAAAAAGCATTTGTTCACGATCCTTTTTTTAATACAGAGACTGGGTGTTTTTCATCCCCAGCCCTTCTCTGTATGATGCACGAGATCACATGATATGCTGGTCCTTTACATCAGTGGCAGCATGTCCTTATTATGATTTATGTATGATAAGCTGATCTTGATTTAAGACACCTAATTCACTCTCGTCAATGCGCAGATTTGGGCAGACCCACAGCTGTCAGGCAGTCTGTCAAACGTTAATCTCACAGCAAATGTGAAATGGGTTTATCTGTGCCCTCTGATGACAAGAGGAGCACTGTCTCTCCTGCTAATTCTAAACGTTTGGTGGGCCTAAACAGCTGATTGACCCAGGATTAATCAGCAATTAAAGTTATGATGAAAAGAGTATTTCAGGCACTTGTCTGCCGTCTGTTATTTAAACACCATATTAACCAGTTTAATGGCTCTCTTATCTCTTGCCCTGCAGAAGCTCTGAAGGCTGTAGTAGAGGCAGCTAAAACTGGCGTCTCCGTGCTCAGCCTGTGCGAAAAGGGAGATGCCTTCATTGTGGCAGAAACTGGAAAGATCTTCAAGAGGGAAAAGGAAATGAAGAAAGGTATTTTTTTCTTTCTCTTGCTCTTTCTTTCTTTTGGGCTTTTCATTATTCGCCAATCTGACTCAGCACTCCCTCATTCACTCTCTTTCCTTCCCAGGTATCGCTTTTCCTACATGCGTTTCTGTTAACAACTGCGTGTGCCATTTCTCCCCTCTGAAGAGTGATCCTGAAGTCATACTGAAGGATGGCGATCTTGTCAAAATGTAAGCTTCTGATTTTATGCTCCCCATCCTACGGCAAGGTGGGAAAAAAGCACTGAAAACATAAACTAAGCCGAAATTTAACCACCTCCTGTTTGCGTGCAGTGATCTCGGTGTGCACGTCGACGGCTTCATCTCAAACGTGGCTCACAGCTTCATTGTCGGCGTGACCAAGGTATGAGGAATACACCCGCCCTGTAGCAATCAAATGCTTGATTTCCTCCAATAATCCCAATAGGTCTTTAGGTCTTTAACTTACCTCTCGTGTCTCTGCAGGACAACCCACTGACAGGACGTAAGGCGGACGTCATTAAGGCAGCTCACCTCTGTGCTGAAGCCGCTCTCCGCCTCGTCAAGCCAGGAAACCAGGTAAAGCTCTCCCACTGACCAGATCTGTGTGACCAGATAGCCGTTTAGACCTCTTCTCATAATCACCGCTGTTTGTTTTTCATCAGAACACGCAGGTCACGGAAGCCTGGAACAAGATTGCAAAGTCATTCAAGTGCTCCCCCATTGAGGGTGAGTGTTTGTGAACACTCTTTGGTTTCGGTTTCTAGATGTGATTTTGGGCCACTTGACTCATTTTAGTTTTTGAATGTCCGCAGGCATGCTCTCTCATCAGCTCAAACAGCACGTAATCGACGGGGAGAAAACAATCATCCAGAATCCATCGGACCAGCAAAAGTGAGTTCTGTCAGCTGGTGCGTATAGTGGTCGATGTGTAGTCTTTGACCAGTAGCTCACCTCGTTGTGTGGTATTTGCAGAAAGGACCACGAGAAGGCCGAGTTTGAGGTGCATGAAGTATACGCAGTGGATGTGCTCGTCAGCACCGGAGAGGGAAAGGTGAGAAGGATTGAAGTGTATGGTCAACTGTTTAGTTTGGGGGGGTTTTTTCCGCTCAGTATGAAGAATTTGTTAATTTATTTATTTAAATAAGGCAAAGGATGGAGGTCAAAGGACCACAGTTTACAAACGAGACCCCAACAAGGTGTACGGCTTGAAGATGAAGACGTCTCGGACATTCTTCAGCGAGATGGAGAGACGCTTCGATACCATGCCTTTCACTCTGAGGTAGCATCTTTTAACCCCAGTTTAGAGATTTCTTGTATTTCTGCCTTTTCATTTTATTATTACAGAAATTGGTTTGCACCTTCATCCACTTATTTTTCTTTCCATTGTCTTCAGAGCGTTTGAGGATGAAGCAAAGG
Organism: Copadichromis virginalis; assembly: GCF_057382275.1. Lineage (NCBI taxonomy): Eukaryota > Metazoa > Chordata > Actinopteri > Cichliformes > Cichlidae > Copadichromis > Copadichromis virginalis. Next base: position 2,563,082 of record NC_140637.1, on the reverse strand, counting down.
CCAGGTTGGGGGTGGTGGAGTGTGCCAAACATGAGCTGGTGCAGCCCTTCACTGTACTGCAAGAGAAAGAGGGTGAGCACCACTGTGTATTTAGGAGTGAGCGTGCACTATAAGTGGTCGGTCGACGTGTTCAGCGACGACACGTGAAAACATGCAGCTGTTATTTGTTTAGCCTGATTGGGTTCATGTCTTATTCTGACCCAGTATCATAATAATCCAGTCAGAATTCCTGGTATTTCAAAGGGGTGTGCAACTTTTTTCTTGCAAACTTAGCACTAGCAATACGTCTCTAATCCAACACGTAATAAAAACTTGCTGTTGCAGTTAAAGTAAATGATAACATTTTTAAAAAGAGACATAAATGGAGAGACAAAAAGTGGAAGGACTTGCTTTGGAGGTAGGCATAGACGAGCATGAGTGTTGACTGTGCAGCCCTTCTTGCAGCAGTCGGGCCCTCCACTTCACGGCCTTCACCGTTACATGTCTGAGTGCAGCGGGAGAAACTGAGGTCCAGGTGGCTGCATACTGGCTGGTCAGCTCCGAGTGATAGACTCTCTGCAGTATAGGGACAACAGGCCATAGTTTAACAGTCTTTTAGTGTGTTAGGTAAAGGAAGCCTTGTTATGACTTTTAAGTTTCTCTGCATAGATCTTGTTGACCGATTTTGCCCGTCTCCACAATAGTTCTCCCACCTCCATCTCATCCTGTCACTGTCATCCTTCTGTCCCGCCAACCCTCCTCCCTCACTACATCTATGAATATTCTCTGTGATCTTCGCTCCTGTTCGTCCCAACCATGTCAGCCTTGCCTCTCTCACTTTGCCTCCAAATTGCTCGACCTAAGCTGATCTAATCACATCTAATCCTGCCCGTCTCGATCACGTCCAATGAAAGTCTCAGCATCCACCTCCAGTTCAGCCTCCTGTCTTTTTGTTAGTGCCACCATCTCCAAACCGTATCGGTCTCACTATCATCTTGTAAGCCGTCCCTTTCACTCTTCTGTCGCACATCAAAAATGAAAAAAAAAACAACCTTCTTTGGCCACTAGATGTCTCTGTTGACAAACAATGATGGAAAAACAGGAACCGTGGAGGTGTCTACTACTACTTCTATAACTGTGAACCCTCTGTGTTCAGGCGAGTTCGTTGCCCAGTTTAAGTTCACCGTGCTGCTCATGGCCAACGGACCTCTGCGGATCACCAACAGCCTCTTTGAGCCAGAACTCTACAAGTCTGAGCACGAGGTGGAGGACCCAGAGCTGAAGGTAATACATGGTTTTAATACACAGTCCTCCTCCTGAGGACGATTAGACTAATGGGACTGCTGTGTCTCGTCTGTTAGCTGACTTCGCACTTGCAAAACCATTATGTGTTGATGTATTTAATGCTGTAGCTCATCGGGTTGTGAAAGTCATATTTGTCTACTCCTCCCTCTCCCACTAAAGGCTTTACTTCAAAGCTCAGCCAGCCGTAAGACTCAGAAGAAGAAGAAAAAGAAGGTGAGATCCAGGACGCTGTGATTCTGTATCTCACTTTAATGCTGTTGACAAGTTTCTGCTCTAACGTCGATCCTTTCTTTTAAAAAAAGGCTTCAAAGACAGTGGAGAATGCAACAGGACAGCCGATGGAGACCGAGGCCGCAGAATAAATCGATGCTCCAATAAATTGTGACAGACATGATCCAAAGAACAGACGTCACGAATCCTTCTGTCCCAGCTGTGTGAGGCACTTGTGGGCAAACTGCTGCAAATACCTCTGAGTCTAACTGATGTCAGTTTGGGATGATGCTGCTCCTTAAATCTGTCACTCCCACTAGAACACACTCTCTCATACAAAACACACACTTATATCTCTAGTAAATTTTACTGCCTTTGAGACATCCTTATTCTCTTAACAGTGGTCTGCTACCAGAGAGGATATTTTGGTCAAGGGCATATTCTCACTGGAAAATGCCACCATTTGACTGACCTTGAGCCTTCCATTCATTCTCCAACTGTAGTGAAAGATGTGGAAAATAAAAAGAGTTCGACCGAGCAGCCAAGGATGGCGACTGCACAGCACTGCGTCAGTGTAATTGTGTGACATTAAGATATGAGGTCTTTGAAGTGAAGCCACGCCTCTGTCATGAGTTTAACTTGTCGTGGGCATAAATGTGGACGTCTGTCCCGATTCATCACATCATCCCCCATCGTTCAGTTTAATTGCAGCATTTATACCGCTCTTGCTTGGTTTGTGCTCCACTGTACGCTCGTAAGCCTCTGCTATAAGTTACTCCTAACAGTTTCTAAAGTCAACATTTAGGACCTCCCACATCTAACCAGTAAAAACAAATTGATTTCTTTTCCTCGGTTGTGGATGGTCTTAACTCCTGCCAAGGGTTCACCACTGAGTCTGACAGTCTGTGTTTACATAAGAAGTCCATACCTGTTAAATATATGGATGCTTTTGTAAAACAAATCCCACTTTTAGAGACTATTTTTGGAAACATTAAAAAACCACCTGACATCATTTGTGTGCGTTCTGTTTTGGTGTATTCATGAATAAAAGATTGTTTTTACATTTTAAGAAGGTTAATGGACAACCGCTCTGAGTAGTTCTGCTCATTATTCCATCTTCTTTATCGAGGGTCTGATCCCAGAGGGTTGGGACGCGAGCCACTGGCCATGCTGGAGGATCGGGATTAAATTACGCCCACATGATTGAGAGATCTTGTGTTTGGTTCACAGTAGCTGCATGAAAAAGTTGAGGGAACAATTTAATCACATTTAATTTTGATGGATCAAATATACAAGCTGAATATCTTTACTGGTATATATTGTGTAATTTGTCGAGAGAATCTCCACGTCTTTGAGGGCTGGATTCAAAGTCACTCCTATAATGATGCTCAGGAGTGTGTGGCCCCATGTGCCTGTGTGCACTATGTTAACACCTAGATATGCTCCTCTTGAGACAGCAGATGGTGTCCTGGGCCTTATGTCCTAGACTTGGATCTGAATATGTGAACTTCCAGTGACTTCGTCATCCAAGAACTGTGGGGCTGGGTCTTACCCTATACCAGGAGGATTACTGCGACTGGAACAACAGAAGCCTGAGTTTGGTACAGATTAGCATGTGGACGTTTGTGCAACCTTCCAAGGATGCCTTTTCACACTATCACCCTCTGACCCTCTACCAAACTGGTCATGCTTGATGATGTCGCAGGCAGACTCTTTCATGCCTGTCACACATGCTCAAGTGTTTCATATGTGAAGTGAACGGGCAGTTCTGGTGACTCCATAGTGCTGGGGTCCGGGCACAGAACTCCTATGCCTCTTCATGGAGTATACACACACTACCCTCCAGTTATTTATTGCAATTCAAGTCGTTCAAGTCCACTGATAGCTTAAAATGGTACAAAGGTAAGTGGTGAACTGCCAGAGGTTAAAAAAGGTAATGTTACCCAAAATTGAAAATGTACAATTCAGAATTATACAAAAAGGCCTTTTTCAGGTAACACAAAATAGGATAACAATGTAAAGCTGTTCTGCAGCAATGGAGTTTGATAAAGCCTTGAAGGCTGGTGCTACAAATTCCTGCAGGGGTTCCACATTTTCTGGATTTCTTACAAACCCCCTCTGTCTGCATAAAACTCTGTGAAAAACACTGCGGTACCTCGTGATCAGTTGAACAGTATTGTACTGCAGAAATTAGTGTGTTGCTACAGAATTGGCAAGAAAAAGGCAATTAACAATGGAAGAGAGACAGACCATCATGACACTTACAAATGTAGGTCTTTCCTGCAGAGAAATTGCAAAGAAAGTCAACGTGTCAATGAGTACAGTTTCCTTTACCATCAAAAGTCACTCAGAAACTGGGGCAAACTGACAGAGGAAGAGGTCTGGCAAACCCAAAACCACAAATGAATCAGAGGACAAGTTTCTGAGAGTTAACAGCTTCCGTGATATGTTATCGAGCTGGTTTGGGATGAACTGAACACGTTTATGGCAGCTTCAGCTGTTATATCTGCCAAAGGTGGCTACTTTGATGAGTCAAAAGTTTAGATTACACTTTGGTTTATAAATTTATTCCATGATATCGTTTTTCAGTCCAGTTGCTTATTTGTGCTATACTTTCATTTCAGAGTGCAATGAGACATTAAACTCCATAATTTTCAATTAAAAAATGGAAAGATTGGGGTGTTCTAAAACTTTTGACCGGTGTAAGTAGCCCACTGGAGGTCATTTTGAAGAGATCTGGCAGTACACCTGTTCCTCCATGTACAAAGGAGCAGATACAGATCCATTTGATCGATCTGCAGGAGAAAGAACAAACCTTCCAGTGACTGCACATAAAAATCTGTAAATCCTCAAGAATGAGATCTCCATACTGGATCAACCAAGGCAAGGTTTTCCAATGATGCCTACCAGCGCAATAAAGCAGCAGGTTGTAGGAGGAAAATATGCTACTGTTGGGAAAGACGGAGGAGAAAAGGGGGAAGGTACGTTCAGTGGCAGAGAGTTTAAATGTAGGAATATCGTGGACGGGTGGAGAGGTGGGAGTGAGTCTATTATAAGTAAGATTTGATGCGATCTCTCGCACATGCGCGGTGTGTAAGTATTATTTAAAAATAAATGGTCCAATAATAAAATCATTTGAAGAGCGTTGCCATCTTGAAAACTCAATTTCCCACGTCTCGCTGGCGTCCATTGAGAATGACGTAGGAGGCCATATAAATCGGACGTCTCAACGTTATGACGTCCTTCGTGGAGACGATTCCTTAGCGATCGGTGAGTGGGAATAGTCGGTGTAAGAATCCAAGTTAATCGTCTTAATATGAAATCAATCGAAAGTATCCGTAACATTTTCTTTCTGTTTGCAGCGTCCCCTCGTCGATATGAGAGCTAAGGTTGGTGTTTGGTGTCTCTGTGTGGGATAAATACACTTCCCAGCGGGGCTACATTTGTTAGCTAGTCAGCAAGCTTGTGCAGTTTGACGGTTAGCATAGCCATCAGAATTTAAAGTCCTGCTTAAACAGATGTTGGCAGCTGCAGCCCATTATGAAATATTTTGGCCAATTTCTATGAATGTGTTATAGCTAATTGAACATTGTCTCTTTTCCGTAGTGGCGAAAGAAGCGCATGCGCAGGTAAGAGTTATCCCTTTTGCATTCACACCCGTTTATATATTTACTTTTTTATAGCACCTGAAGTGTGACTGAACTTCGTGACGTCTTCTGTACAGGCTGAAGCGCAAAAGGAGAAAGATGAGGCAGAGGTCCAAGTGAACCGTGCTCTCCGCCATGGCTGTGACGTCACATGCCGACAACAACGGGATGGGTGAGCACAGCTGGAGACCCAGGACCCTCCCAAGTCAAGTCTGAGACCTGGAGCATCCACTTCTACCAGAGGCAGCAGCTGCCGGCTCACGCTTGGAGCTGTGATTGAACATCTGCTGGACGACAGCTTTTCCTCTGGGACATTCTGAACTCTTTGTTCTTAACTCCTCAGCTTTTGTCATATGTTTTTGTTTATACTGTGATTAAAGGTTTTGGTTAAAAAAGAAGACTTGAATAATGTTCTTTCTTTATATTTAAGCAATCTTTTCAAAGGGGAACTAAGTCAGTAAACCTATAAACTGCACTGACTGATCAACCTGTAGTATTCAAGTACAGTATGGCAAGGCATCTTAATACCATATGACCTCCTTACTAATGTTTCATACTTTGGAGCATTGCTTGTGCATTTTAAGGTTTGGGACCGGCATTAAAAGTGGGAACGAAGTGTGCTAGGTTCACATCTACCCCCTTTTTATATAGACATTTTCCTTACTAGATTTTGCCAAATAGAAACCTTCAAACTGAGAACATTTAAAAAAAAAAAAAAAAAGAAGCTAAAATCCAGCCTGAACTTAACCATATGAGAATGGTGGGGGTTAAGATAATGTAGGTAAAAAGAGGTTATATATAGAAAGTGGTGGGATTTTTCTAGTGCTTGGGCAAATTTATCAAAAATTTAAATTTCTTTGTAAATATGTCTGTCATCACTCTTTAAAACCTGAGGATCCTGTATATATGTGTTTGTCTATGAATAACAAGACAACTGATCTAACAAAGATATTTGAATTTTATCTCCTCTAATTCTAATATTTTCACGAGTAAGAGAAATAAGTCACTTGCAGTTAGATATTAATATCCTCACTTAGTGGTTCTAAAGCTATGACATAAGAGAGGTGGCGCTCAGAATGCAGAATGGAAATGTATGGAAGATTTTGCAACAGCAAAGACAGGGACAGAAGTACAACTCTGGAAATTATTTTAAAACCTTATTGAAGCAAAATAGATTTTAAACAACTGAAAGGCTTTTTAAAAGATGTGACACGTGACTCTGTACATGCACTTTTTACCCAGTGGCCACTGAAATAAGTGCCTGGGGATGTTCAAGATGATGAGGGCCGTGCTTCTAGAATGACTTTCTTCTCAGTTTTGCAGTTCAGATCATGTGGCAGGTCCATATCTAGGGACCTGACTTGCTTACAGACAGGCCTGTAATGCAAAGCTACAGATAAATAAAATAGAAAGTAAATCATTTTAGATGCTGTCCAGAAACCATGATTTAAGTGGGTGGGTGTGTGAATGTTTTAACCTTTAGACAAAGCTGACTCAAAGGACAAGCTTGTGAAATATGTCTGTAATGTTTTTACCCTTGAAGCCGGTCCATCAATTCATTCTCTCCTTGGCTACAAGGTGAAGTATAATGAGGCCATTGCTGGAGAATGCAAATGACAATAATATGGAGTAAATGTAATTGGAGAAGCACTCACTGCTTACAGTCCTGATCACAAAATTGTAGGGAGGTAAAGCTCTTTCCCCCAATAAAGATGAGATTTGACAACCATATTGATGAGGTTTGTTCTGAGTTTTTCCAAGGGTAGCCCTGGTAGCTGTATAAGCACTCCCACTGTTGATGCACGCTCTGTCATTTTGTTTGTAACAGATCTGAAATATGACAGAAACCACTCAGCTCACAGTAGAGAAACAATGTCTGCCCCCAGCAGGAGGAAGGAAATGAACATGTTTAGTGAGGTTGTGAGAAGAGAACAGGCAGTTTTCATTCTTTTAACAACTAAATTAAGAAGATAAGACATGTATGTGCAGTATCCTCATTAAAGATTCCTGAAACCCTTCTTTACAAATCTACAAATTATTATTAAAGATAATGACCTTAAAACTAAATGGCATCTTCTGTATTAGGAAATTTCCTGTATAGGGGAAAATATTGATTACACAAGCTCGAATATTACTTGAACAACAACATGCAACATGCCTGTTCTCACGCTGGTAGGTAAATCAATGTTGATAAGTACTTGGCAAAGCCAAATAGACGATCAGATCACATGTGTGCTGGCTTTAACTTTGACACTTCTTGCATTTCTCTGCCCACATTATTTCCTCACAGATCACTCATCACCCTGTGACCACTATTTCTGCTTCTGCTGTAGAGCTAGAGAGCACTTTTTGGTTTTTGTCTTACGTTACCGAGACGCAAACATAACTTGTTTTCTTTAATGTGTTTGGACGACTTGAGGACATTTTGATGATTTTTACATTCAGCTGTGAACATAGGAAACACTGTTTGAAACAAATAACATTGACATTCACGTATACATTTCACTTAGCGGTACATTACACCGTATATAATAAGTAAATACACAGGCCTACAAACATGAAATAAACACTCCTAAATACACATGCAGAAAAGAATGTTGTATGTGTGCGCTGAACATTGCTCTATGATTACAGTATGCAATGCAAGCTGCTTTATCTTCAACACTGGAGTTGAGCAATAAAAAAAAGTCTGAAACTATTTTGAACTTTGACACTCTGAATTTGTGCTTTGTATTTAGGAAAATCAAAATCTTTGGAGGGGAGAAGCAAACAGGGTTTAAATATCAAGCTATAACATGCCAAAATCGAAATGTAAGCGATGATGGGTTTGTGGCGGTTATAAGAACAGAAATTGTGGCTCTAATAAAACTCTGCAAATTCTGAGAATAACAAGCTTCATAAAACATGAGCTCCACATTTCGTGGACTCTCACAGTGAAATTTTGTTGCTTTATAGGACTTGGCTGTTTATTGACAGCGTGTTCTTCCTGTCTATGTACACAAAGGATCATCAAACCCGTAAAATCCCTCCAAGCAAATACTGATAACTGGCTGTATCCAAGGCAACAAGGGGGCTATTTAAAACCTGGCCTGTTTTTCTAGCCATAAATGAAGCTATTAAGAAAAAAGGGAGTGGGAGTTGAAAAACACATGACATGAACATTTTATTATTAATTATTCTTATTCTTATTGTTTTGTTTTGTTTTTTTAAACAGGTGCGTAATGTTTACGCCAGAGTCAGATGGCGCAGATCCCTTAGGTGTCGCGACTGTGCCTCCTGGACCCAGTCTGGAAAAAACAAACAAAAAAATAAAAACAACAACAACAACACTTCCTGCAGCTGATACAGACCTGTCGATAAAGAAACCGAGCACATGTTTATCAGTTGTTGGTGCCTTCATGATCATCTGTTAAAGCTGCTGCTGCATACTGCAGTGGGGATGAGCGCTTGCGCGAGCAGGAGGATTTATTCCGGTCATGCAAAGAAAGATAACGGGGTGAGCAGCCTGTGCATTAGACATACCACTGTGCTCTGGTAGTAGTGTGTCGTTTGGATTAACTGCTACTCTGAATCAAAAGTGTCCCGTGGTGTCTTCCTACACGATAATCATTCGTTCGCTTTGCGTATCCGTAATACGCTCCGCCTGAGCAGTGCATGACGCTACAAGTAAATTCTAGGGTCTGGGTTTCTACTGGATGTGAAGGAGGGCTTGAAGCCAAGCCCGCCCTCTCGAGACTTAGTTCGTGCTTGCACTGCCTTCTCAAGAGCTTTACACGTAAATGCAAGACGGAATAACCCTCAGTGCCCTGCGGAACTGCGCGGTGCACGTCGAAGAAAAGTGACCATGAAGTGACAGTCCGACGCTTGCCGATTATCGCCGACCTGTCCATGGTTATCACGGTGAGTGTTCCCCAACCCTTGCCACTCAAGAAGAAGACGCAGAAGCCGAAAAGCTGAAGACCAGAACGAGGTAGTGAAGTCGGATCTTGCCATGCCAACCGCGGATGCAGAGCCGGGCATCGGCACGGAGCCTCTAGCCCCGGTCTCAGAGAACCAACCCCAGGGTGAACGCGCAGTGAGTGTGCTGTGGTCGTTTGGGAAATGCCTGGGTGCTCTGCTACCAGTGTACCTGGCCGGATATTACGGCCTCAGCGTCAGCATTGTTCTATTCGGTCTGGTGATCTACATGGGATGGAAACACGGGCGACAAGAGAAAGTGATGAGGCTCAAGTCTGCCATGTACCTCCTGGAGAACGAGAGGGAATTCACCACTCAAACGGTTTTCAGAGCCAAAAGAGATTTGCCTCCCTGGGTGAGTACTGACACCCCCCTCTGTTAGGGTCATTCTCTGCAGAGTGCATCACACGCCACATCTGCCACAAATGTCAGGCTGATGCTTCTGGCAATATTATTCATTTTTATAGTTCTTCGAGTGAAAACACGAAGTCAGGTCGACTTTTACTTCATGGCACTCTGACGAATAGAAGCGATAGTTAATAATGTTGATATGTGCAGGAGAATCCTTCTGATTAATTTCCCTATATTTAGATATTCCTCATGTGAACTGCCTGGGGAAGTAGTCTGAACTGCTGCCTTCTCACCGAGTGTGAACTAATATGTCACGATGTTTACTTTAGAGGAACTTGTGAAACAGCAACAGCAATCTGTGATCTAGTGAAAAAAAGCATTTCATCCAGTGGTATGAGAAATTATCCGTGGGCTTTCCTCTTCCCGTTTCGCTACTGTTGACCTTATCTGGCTCCTAAAAACCTGATGAGTCATAAACAACATTCACAGCAGAAGCAAAGACCACCATATCTGGAAAGAGAGCCGGAGGGTCTGTGCGTGTGCGTGTCCTTGTGATGTTAAATGTGCATCATGCGGTTTATGGTTTCCTGAAATATTTTTAGTGACAATATTAGTGCTACTTGTTGTTTTTCCTCTTTTTTTAGCTTTAACATATATGTACACACTCTTAGTAGAAATAAGATGATGTAACAAAGAAAAAGTGCATTGAAATTAAACTCTTTGCATCAATTTCTGTTCAAATAAAAAAGTAAACAAAAACAATAATATTTTATTTACACTGTTGTTCACAGGTCAACTTTCCAGATGTGGAAAAAGTTGAGTGGGTCAATAAGGTATGTTGTTTTTTATTTCCTGCATAACTTTGCATGTGTTGATTTCTATGAGAAATTCATTTTTTTTTAAATATCTGGTTCAACATGCAACTCTTTGCATGATTTCTTCATTTGATGTCTCAGCAAAGCAAAGGAAGCTGCAAAAAAACCAAACTGAAGATAAGGCATTCACGATTCACTTGATTAACTTGTATATTAGCTTCAGTGTCTCCAATTTAATATTAAGATAAAGAGCGCTTGTGTGGACTTTGAGGGACCCGGCTCCAGTTGCATGCTCTCCATCAGTGCAGATAATCTGCTGGTGTGATTAAGAGGCAGTGAGAGTGGCCGGGATCATATCGCAGCTTCTTTGTCTCTGTCAGTGCAGCAGCTTCACGTAGGCACAGAGAAAGCGTGGATGTGAATACTAATAATACAAAACACCCATTTGGAGGGAGAAAAATACAATGAACTCGATGACAGAAGCCCAGACTGTGGGATAGCAATTTGCTGGACTCATCTGTCACCCGGCCCACGTCTCTCGCCTGCAGGTTTCCTGACACATGACCTAGCAACTCACTTCCAGCTGTAAAGAAGCCGAGGCAGCCTCAAAATGTTCTCACCTTTTGTTGCATGTGTGAATTTTAAAAAGTAGTGCATGTGCATATGAAAAACAATGTACAGAGTTGCACTGTTATAAGCATGTCCACGAGTGTAACGTAAATAATGCACAGGTGAGCTGCAAAATGGTAGTAATGACTAGTGACAGTGTAGTCACAGTGTAGAGGTCAGAGGATTGGTAAACTGTAAAGGGTTTGGCACCACTGCTGCACTTCTCTCACTGTGATGCTGAAGATAACACCAGTGTGATGCTCTGTGGACTGATAAGACTGGTGAAAGTAAGGCATCACACAGACTCCCTGTAAATATATTAAATTAAATTTACTGCACTAATGTTTTACTCTACAGACCAATAATTTATTAATTATTTTCTTAAGACTTGGGTGGCTCTCAATCAGAAAGTCCTGGATGTAAATACCTGGAGTTTGCATGTTCTCCCCATGTCTGCACAGGTTCTCTCTCTCTCTAGTCAACCTCTTGTCCCATTACAGCTGAAATACACTTTTTTCTCATTTTGCTCCCATCAATTTTCTTTGAAATTATTTTACGAACAGACAAACCAAACCTATTACATAACCTCCCTGACAGAGTTAATAAAATTAGAATGCAACCCACATCCTCACTTGAACTTGTTACATTGATATGGATTGCATTCTAATCTGATTAACAAGGAGGTTGTGCAATTGGTGTGGTTTGTCTGTTAGCAGAGATGGGGCTCGATCTAGAATTGTGTTTTCATAATTGCAAGGATGGGCTCTATTGGACATTTTGCCTAATATCTACATAAATGCATATCAGACAGAAATGTGAAGAAATGAAAAATAGGAAACATTGTTTGATGTCTTGTTGGGAAAATATAAAATAATCTTAATCCAGATGTCCTTCAATGTATGCAATCCTCGGTGCGTGGTGTGAAGGGAGCTTTGTTTTTTCCTCAGTGTAGGTATGCAATCTCATGCTGCTCTTTTAGAGGTAGGTTTTCTTTTCCTTATTAATACATAAAAACCTTCCCAGTGGCCATGTGTTGTGCTCTGCAGATCCTGCAGCAGGCTTGGCCCTTTATTGGCCAGTATCTGGAGAAGTTACTTGTGGAAATCATTGCTCCTGCCATCCGTACTTCTAGCATTCATCTGCAGACTCTGAGCTTCACCAAGGTTAACATAGGCGACAAGGTATCTGAGCGGCCTGTCACACACACACCCCCACACAGCAATTTCAGTTTGTTACAGTTGACTTTATCTGCTAATGCTGTGTCATCAAGTCTCTGTCAGTCTTGTTTGCTTTGTTTAATAGCAGCTGCTGTGTTCACAGGCGCTGAAGGTGGCTGGCGTAAAGGCTCATACGGAAAATGATAAGAGACAAGTTATGTTGGATTTGTACTTAAGGTAATCCAACACATCTGTGATTAGTTTCATGTGTTATCCCTCTGTCTACCTGCCTAAATAGGTCGGTCAAGTCAAATGCTAAAATGTTCTTGAAGTGTTCTAAAGCTTCTTGCAAGGGCTTGGCCCTGTCTTGAACAACAGAACAGTGTTTACTTAATACAGAATAAGAAAACAGCTCCGTCATAACTCGCACAAGCTGTTTCCTTTGTTTAAACACTTATCTTTAGATCTGTCACTTCCCTTCTGTTACAGCTATGCCGGTGATGTTGAGATCAATGTTGAAATCAAAAAGTACTTTTGCAAAGCTGGAGTAAAAGGAGTCCAGGTACGAGAAGAATCACTGGGATACTCTCACATTGCTGCTGTAATTAAGTGGCCTGAAAACACATTTTCAGAATCTAATTTTCTCTTTGCAGCTTCACGGGATGCTGCGTGTGATCCTCGAGCCTCTGATTGGAAACATACCGCTGGTTGGAGCTGTCACAATGTTCTTCATTCGCAGGCCTGTGAGTGTTTTTTTTGTTTAATGGCTTTGCACTTTGCAGTAATGCAAGGCCTTTTACTTATTCATGTCTATTTGTCTGTATCATATGTGTAGAAACTGGACATCAACTGGACCGGACTTACCAACCTCTTGGATATCCCTGGATTGAAGTGAGTCTATATGATGGAGTTGATCTTTATGCTCACTCGAGTTGTGCAACCTGCCGAAAAAGTTGGAGTTGCACGTTATGGATCTTATTTACACGTTTCAGAGAGGTTATTGTTTATTTAGCTGCTGGTAGTACAGAGGCTTTTCTTGGAATTGAACTGAACTCCAAAACAAACAGATCAGAGCTGAAGAGCCCATCTGTTCACTGGCAGCTCTGTGTGGTCGCATCCTTAAAGGATAGTGTTGGTAACAGCTTCAGTTTTTATTCTTGTCAGCAAACTCTATGAAATTACAAGGAAAAAAAGAGTAAATTATCCAATTTTTCATCTGTTTCTATGCATATCCATTGCTATCCAAAAACTCTTAAAAAACAGTGTGTGTAGTTCTTGGGTAGGTTGACATGTTACTCCTCTAAAACAAACAGTGCATCTTATTATAAGTAATTCTAAGACGTTCCTGGTGCAGTATTGAAAAGAGCATTCAAAAGTACTTATTCATTAACAAACTACACAATACATCAATAAAGATTTTCAACTACTAGTGCCTTCATTTATATTTGGGGGATTTCAAGTCTTGTTCTGGGAATTCTTCAGCAACAATCAGACAAAAATGTGGACAATAACAACCTCATTATTTATGTTTCTAGAATTTAATCATAATGTACTGTGTATAGTTTTATATAGAAGGCATAGTCTCACCAGTGGGATAGATTGTCAGTTCATATTCAGTGTGCTTATGTGTATGCTGGCTTATTCTACTCTGTGTGGAATAAACAGCAAAGTGTACTTTTGCAGAAAAACCAAACAATAAAAGTAAACATAGAATTAAAGCATTATCAGAGGCGTAAATGTATTTCTGATACAGCATCAGTATTCCCTTTGGCAATGCTTTTAATCCTTCAGTCTACATAACTTTAAGAAATCTCCTCGTCTTTAACCAGTGGGTGTTTCTGTTTAGTTCTGTTGCTGGTTTTCATGCTTTCTTTTTATGCATGGACAGATGCACATAACCTGTGTGTGTGTCTGTATGTGCCTCCCTGTGCGTGCCCAACATCATCCTTGCATTCATTTGCAGTGCCATGTCGGACACTATGATAATGGATGCAATTGCCTCCCACCTGGTGCTCCCCAATCGTCTCACTATTCCCTTGGTGGCCGACCTGCACGTTGCGCAACTCCGCTCCCCTCTCCCAAGGGTAACTGTCTCAGTGACGAATGACCTTTCAAATTACGTAGACTGATGCAGATGTGTGTGTGTGATCGTCATATTAGCTGCAAACACATAGACTTAAGGCCGTACAGTAAATATGACGCATGCAATCGAATTTTGTGGCGATACCAGTCGACAAACCTTTTGATTTTATTTTTGTATCCCTGTTTTGTTTTTTGTTTTTTTGCATGTTTACGCACATGCTAGGGAGTTGTGCGTATTCACCTGCTGGAGGCTGAGGACCTGACCGCCAAGGACACGGTCATCAAGGGCTTAATCGATGGGAAGTCAGACCCATACGCTGTGCTGCGTGTTGGAACCCAGATTTTCACCTCTCATCACGTCGACAGCAACCTGAACCCGCAGTGGAGGGAGATGTATGAGGTGAGAGGGCTGCGAGTACGGAATAGATACCCTGTGTAAAGAAACAGGAGATATATGGCTTTGCCTTGACAGCTCCTCCAACCAATTTATGTGCCAAAAGCTATAGGTTCATATTGGTGTCCTTGCTTCGTAGGGATTGCAGTAAGTCCTTGATAGTAAGTATGTCCCTGGTGCTTCTAAGATAAACAGCTTTGTGGAGATTTTATCTAGTTCTGCAGGAAGCTGCTGTGTCACAGATAAGCAAGAATTGTGAAAACTGCTTGCTCAGAACATGTTTATCTTTTCAATTCAAGCCATGAACTAAATAGATATGAAATTATATACATATATTTGCCTACCACAGTAGTGAAGAGTTCTTGCCATTGTGTTGTTTGCATGCTCTTTTGTATGCCGTATGTGGTTTTATCTACGCCATTCTTGTACAAGATCAGAACTACCAGCTTAATATTGTGCACTTTCCCCATGTGCTGCATAAAGAGCTCTAACTAGGACATTGGACACTAGACCTTTGTAGGTGGCACTGGGACATTGGCTGCAGATCCTTTGGAATATGGGGTTTAAGGGTGGCGGCTGGATTTGTCCTGGAACAGCTTGATCGGAGTGGGATATGGGGAGTTTAGAGGCCCTAATTTTACTTGTTTTTTGACCATTTTTGAGCAGCTTTTGTGGTGTGGCAGTAATCATTATCCTGCTCGGGAATACCACCACTGCTGGAGACTACCATTGGCACTGGCTGGGGGGTGGGACCCGTTTAAGAGGGTAGCACATATTAAAGTAACCCAAGGTTTCCCAGTAGAACCTTGTGTTGTAATGAAATGATGGTCGCTGTTACGCACTTCGCTTGCTTGTGGTTTTAATGTTGTGGCTGATTGGTGTATATATTTGTGTATCTGTTGTGTGTGTTGTGTATTTGTCCATTTATGTGTGTGTGTGTATGTGTGTCAGGTGATTGTCCATGAAGTACCTGGTCAGGAGTTGGAAGTGGAAGTATTTGACAAAGACCCAGACCAGGATGACTTCCTGGGGAGGTAGCTTATTCATTTTCATTCATTTACTCTGTCTCTATGTGCTCCTCGTGCCATTTCCATAACTGCTTTTGCGATGTCGGGCCACGATTCTGCTGAAATTTGAACAGCTTGGTCTCATTTATTCTGGGATTGATCAATTTTCTTCTCTGTGTCTTTCTATCTGTTTCTCTTCCAGGGTCAAAATTGATCTTGATATTGTAAAGAAGGCCAGAGTTGTGGATGATGTGAGTAGCGACGCTTGGGAGGTTTCTGACTTAAAAGTTGCATTTTTTTTCTCTGTCTCAGTAAACAAATTGTGAAAATGGGATGAAACAGTGCAGCATAACGGTTAGCATGTGACACAGGAGACACCCATGTGCCTCCTCGTGATCTGCTCTTGTTACGCCACCTTCAGTTCTGCCATCCTGCTCAGGCTCAAGAATTCAGCCAGATAAAAAAAAAAGTTTGTGTAATGAGCCCTCTGTTTTTTTACACAGTGGTTCGATCTGAGGGACGTCACATCTGGCAGTGTTCACCTCCGGCTTGAGTGGCTCTCTCTGCTGTCTTCTGCTGACAGACTGAGTGAGGTGAGGCTAGAGCAGAGTCTAACGCTCTTGTTTCCTCAGTGCTGTGCAGTGTCAGTGATCATTGTTTTTTCCGTCTTCTTATATTCTTGCCATGTAATCTTTGGTTTTATTTCATAATATGAGAATAAACTGGAAATACAGACCGGAAAGGACGATCAGCCTGAGAACTCTCAGGTTAGATGGTTCATGTCGTAAACAGGACCAGCGGCCTCTGCTATCAAAAGATCCATTTTTGAGCAGTTTGACTGTAGCCACAAAACACAAACGTTAGCCATAGGCATGCATGTGTGTGTCTGTTTCTATGTGTGAGCCATGCAACAGACTGGTGACATGTCTAGGATGTACGCTGCCTCTCAACCAATGACATCTGGGATAAGCTGTTAGTGAGTGCAAAGAGTCATGGCAGAATCTACTGCATGCATGGAGAAGAGATGTGAACGATAACTGACCAATGGAAGAGCTTGTTCTTTAGTTCAATCCCAAACTGTGAACACACATTGTAAATGACTGCAGTATAAATGAATCACATTGCTCTGACTTATATCCCCAATGCTTATATTAAATGTAACTACTAGAAGGGTTCTCTGTTCTGTTGTATGTGGAAAGAGACTTCACATACATATATGTGAAGTCAGATCACTGGTGAAGAGATGGCTCTTAAACCTAATTTGAACTTGGTGAATATTTGTGCAGAGGGTTTGTGATGCCAGGACTTTACTTGCCACATTGTGTATAGCTTTCCCATGAAAGAAACAAACAACTTGTGTAATTTCACACTTGCTTAAGGAAATAACCAAAGTGATTGCACAAAACCGCACAAAAAAACAAGCTAAAAAAAATCTGTAATTTTCTGAAGAAGAATAATAGTGAAGTAGGTCAGTGGCAGGAAGACCTGAATTCTTATCTTAATCTAATTTTTTAAACGATTTTTTTATTATTCACTCTGTACGTGTCACCTAGCTATGCTGAATGCACCTTCTTGTTGTTTCTACTGTCAAATTCAAAATACTAATAATTGAATAATAGAATAATGTTTGAAAAAACAAATGGAGAATGGAAAGAACCACAATCATAGCTAAAAGTGTAAAAAAAACCTTGCTGATTTCCCTTTATTATCATTTTTTAAATCTGTCAAAGGAGCCACCAGAGACGAGCGCAGATGAGTCGTCTGCTGTCTTAAACTGCACGTTTACTACAACTACAAGAATCCAAGCATCCAGTTATTTATTGATTAACCATCATGGATCACAAAATGAAAAGTTTAACTTGTATTCATACTCACTACAACAAAATACTGTGACACATCAAACACCCATATAATAATAGGAAGGATGTTTTGAAAAATAACTACTGGTAGGACACTGGACTTGTACATAATTTTGCTCACATGTTTTTCTTTTATTCTTCTACCAGGTGATTGCGAAGAACCAGAATTTGACCAGTAAGGTGGCTGAACCTCCGTCTGCTGCCATCCTAGCCGTCTATCTCGATCAGGCTTATCAGCTGCCTGTAAGAGCATCACAGTTTGATTTATGTGGGATTCAGTTTTGTTCTGTTACCCAAACTGATCTGTTTCAAATGTCATAGATGAGAAAAGGTAATAAGGACCCAAGCCCGATGGTACAGATTTCTGTTCAGGATAAAACTAAAGAGAGCAAGGTAAGAGTGATGAGATGAAGAGTAACTAGTGATGAATACCTCCCTCCGGCCTCTGGACATTATTAATGATTTATTCTTGCATTTGCAGACTTGCTACGGTACAACCAGCCCAGTGTGGGAAGATGCTTTTACCTTCTTCATTAAGGATCCTCACAAACAAAATATCGACATTCAGGTGAGTCATCCTCAGAAGCAACTGAACTCACTCATTAAGCTAGCTGCTGAGAGTTTAGGTATAGCTATACACCTAATACCTAAAAACCTCCCTATAGCTTACCTTTCCATCTGTTTAAATTCAGACTTGATGTATTTTCTATAAACTGCCCTCTCCTCCTTACTTTGCCTTTCTTATAACCCTAACTCGACCTTTTTTGTTGTGTTTCAATCAGGTCAAAGATGACGACCGAGCTCTGTCCTTGGGCAGTCTAAAAATCCCTCTGGCCCGTCTTGTCGGGATGCCCGAGCTCACCATGGATCAGTGGTTCCAGTTGGAGAATTCGGGTTCAGCCAGCCGCATCTTCATCAAAATTGTGCTGAGGGTTGGTATTTCACATACACAAATACTTAAACACTTATTTTGTGCACAGACTTTAATGGGTAGTTTGCTTTAATAAATTAATACCTGAAGATGCCTTCAGCAGTGAGATACGAACTCCAATGTTCATATCAAATGTCCAAAGCAAATTCCCACCATAAGTCAGAATTTTGGGTTATTATCTAAAAATGTTGAAATTCTTATCTGTTTTTTATGAGAAAATAACTTGAAATTGAGAAAACAACATGAAATTGTGATATAATAAGCCAAATCTTTGACTTATGGAAGCAGAAAAACGTTTTTTCAGTGGCAGAAATTCTATATAAAGCTGTGAACCTCTTTTTTGATTATCACAGGGAATAAAACATCACTGTTTGGTTCTCACTGTTGCTCATATTTCTTGTTTCCTGCTAGGTTTTGTGGCTAAGTGATGATGCCAGTCCTACAACTCCTTCTCCTCGCCCCACAGACCCTGGGTCTACATCAAGTCAGGGGGGAACTACATCAAACCAGAACCCTTCAGGACCCGGTGGGTTGACTAAACCTCAGCCAACACGACCACAGCACACCACCCCCGATCCAGAGTTTGGAACTGAGGTAATAAAGTGAAAAAGCTGCAGACAGCACTTTAATACACATCCTCCAAAAACAGCCACACCACTGTCTGCCTGCAGGGAGTGTTGCGAATCCATCTGATGGAGGCCCAAAACCTGATTGCCAAAGACAACTTTATGGGTGGCATGATGAAGGGGAAGAGCGACCCCTACGTGAAGATTCGTGTCGGTGGTATAACCTTCCGCAGCCACACCATCAAAGAGAACCTCAACCCTGTCTGGAACGAACTCTATGAGGTGCTATCACTTTTAAAAGTTTCACTTAGATATTCTATCCATCTGATCAGATCATTCAATTTTAGATTACAAATACTTGATTTCTTTTTTCCTGTTTAGGTTATTTTGACCCAGCTTCCAGGTCAAGAAATCCAGTTTGAGTTGTTTGATAAGGACATTGATCAGGATGACTTCCTGGGAAGGTGAGTCCTTACATCACACAAAAAAACGTGAACATTTCTGACTAGTTTGTTTTTAAACCTGCTGACAAATGAAGGATAAAATTTTGTGCCTTTTTTTGCAGGTTCAAACTTAGCCTACGAGACATCATCAGCGCACGATACACCGATACGGTGTGTGCCATTATTAAAAAGACGTGACCAAATAATATAGCAAATATTTACATTTGTATTCTTATCATAACTTAAATTTTTTGTAACACTTTTGTTTCAGTGGTACACTCTAAATGATGTGAAGTCTGGTCGAGTTCACCTAATGCTGGAGTGGCTGCCGAGGGTCTCTGACCTCTCCAGACTGGAGCAGGTTCAGTATTTCTATTTTCCATTGTCTAATGACCTGGACGCGCCCAGCTAAATACACTTACAGTTAAATAAAATACACAAAAGATTTTGTGTCCTAAACTTAAAGCTAGTGCTGCAAAGGAAACATGAACTGCTAGTTTCCTATTTCAAGTGTCTTCCTGAAACGCTCTCTCTCTCCTGTCTTTGCCCCTCTTTTCTACAGATCCTGCAGTACCAGTCCCTGCAGTCTTTCCAAAACAAGGTGGTGCCGTCAGCCGCTCTGGTGTTCGTGTACGTGGAGCGTGCCCACGGCCTTCCGGTGAGACCATATCGATGAGTGTTTATGGTCATTTTTTTAATATTTTGCTTCCAATGAGCCAGACTTTCCAATGAGCAATAGTTCTAGAGACTTTCTGGAGGTCTTAAAAAGTCTTTCTTTGGACATTGGCTGTTTTTTTTTTTAGACTTTTTCAGCTTGCTGTGCCTGGTCATTTCAGAAGAATGCCTTTTTGTGTTTGTTTAGCCACAAACACTTGTCTATGTTTTACCTATTTCAAGGATGAAGCAGTATTTTAAATGGTAAACTGACTGGTGCTTTTATAGCTCTTTTCTACTCTGCCTGTGCACTCAAAGGGCCATATACAACTAGTCTCAGTGACACCCATTCACATGCTTTTTCAAAACCAAGTGCTTTCTCTCTAACAGTCACGCATATTCATAGAGGAAACTGGGGTTAGTATCTTGGCCAAGAATATTTGGCAAGCAGTTGGCACCAAATTACAAACTGGTAGGTGACCTGCTCTAACTCCTGAGCTACAGCCCCGCAGTTGTGTCTACACGTACTATAACAGATAACAATTTGCTTTAACAGAACCGATTTTAAATTGTATCTGTGGGAACTATTTGACTAGCAGCCCATTTATTTTACTCTAAGAAAAACGGTTATAAGATCGTTTTTTACATCAACAAGGTCATTCCCAAAGAGCTATTAGCTTCACATGGTGGCACGACATCTCCTTAAAAACATCTGAGGAAACTGGACAAGTGGAGGACAAAAGAGGAAGTGGCATGCTAAAATCATGCACAGTGTTGCTCAGCAGAGCGGTACAACAGTGAGTGTCTACAGTTGTCTTTAAACACAGTGGTGGAATTATGAATGCAGAAATGCACCAACAGAGAACAGAACAAAAGGCAGCCAACATCCAAAGAAGAGCTTTGAACGTCCTTTAAGAAGCCTGGAGAACCATTCCTGCAGTCTACTTAAAGACATGACAAGAAAGCCTAAGAGTGTTCAAGCTGTGTCACATCAAATATTGACTTTCAAGCTGGTTAGACAGAGTACAAACTGTTTCTGTCTTATATTTCCACGCTGATGCTGTTGCTTACAGTTCCTGTAGTGCCGTGTAATCATTCGTACGTTATTTCAGCTGAAGAAGAATGGAAAGGAGCCAAAAGTTGGAGCCGAGATTATCCTTAAAAATGTTTCATACAAAACCAAGGTAGGCTCTTAACTCACTAAAGATGTTCACTGAAAATAAAGGGAAAAAATGGTGTTTCACAAAAGTCACATTTATTGTTTGTTTTTTCTAAAGGTCTCTGAGCGATCCACGTCCCCTCGATGGGATGAAGGCTTTCACTTTTTGACTAGTGACCCCAGAAGTGAAATACTCACGGTCAAGGTGCGAGTCATTATCTATATTTATCTGAATCATGAGGATGCAAAGTAGATGCATTTGATTCACACCATTTGTCAAAACTAAAACATTTTACACCAATAAAAGAAGTAGAAGATGTGTGCGTTTATTTATGTCTTTGTTTCCTTGTAGCTTTCCCACAGCTGGGGCCAGGCTCTCGGCTCTTTGACACTTCCTCTGAAGGAGGTGCTGGCTGAGACAGACTTGGTTCTGGACCGCTGGCTCAATCTGGATGGAGCGCTGCCAGAGAGCCAGATACTGTTGATGGTCATACTGAAGGTACTGCAGACAGGCTGCTTATTTTCACTGTGCTGTAGTAGCTTTTCTTGGAGCAATGCTATACTAAGTGCTTACTGACTGTGTGCCATTATCTAAACTAGTCCATGATGTTTATTAAGTCATAATTATTGAGTCATGATTTTTATTCAGTGATTATTTTTAATATACCTTGCAGATCCTGGACACTCAGCTGGCAGTGTGTCGTGGGGCTGTAGGGGAGGGAGGTGTCGATGGCGTCATCCCTAAATGGGATCCTTCTCATCTGGACCTCAGACACAGACCTGGATTCTCCATGTGAGTCACACATAGGGGTATAGTAGTCCTGCTGTGTGGTGCATACCTGCACTGTAAGCGCAGTAATATACTTAAGTGACTGTCCAAATGACACCCAAATGTCAATAAACATCATTTCTCATCTGTGTCTTTAGGGTGAGTGACAACCCAAACTCAGCAGGACAGGTGAAGCTTACCATCGGTTACTCCATGGAGGAAAACCGGCTTTTCATCACTGTTCACTCCTGCAGGTTTCTATAAGCCATACGTTACCCATCCCATCATCATCATCATCATCATCATCATCATCATCATCACACTTTAAGCAGAAAAACCATCAAATGTTGTGGATGTGATCTCTTTATACTGACAGAGCATTGGTAGCGCGTTCCAAGGATGGCGCAGACCCGTATGTTTCCTTCATCCTGTTGCCTGACAAGAAGGCTACCACCAAGAGGAAAACTGCGACCAAGAAGAAAGACCTCAGCCCAGAATTTAATGAGAGGCAAGACAAACAAATAGGGCTGTGATTATAGCGACTGACCTCTCTCACATTAACCTTGCTTGTTTCTGTAGGTTTGACTTTGACTTATCAGTCGAGGAATCCTCTCAGAGAAGACTGGACCTGTCTGTGAAGAACAGTGTCTCTTTCATCAGCCGAGAGAGGGAGCTTATCGGCAAGGTATTTGTAATCGGTCACGTCTGAAATTCAGCTCGTCTTTGCCCAAGGTTGTGTAAAATACTTGGCTTTAATCTCAAGACTCTTCTTCTCTCTCTCTCGTTGCCTTCAGTTGCAGCTGGACCTGGACCAAATTGACCTCAAGACGGGTGTCACACAGTGGTAACTATTTAACCCTTTCATGCATCAATTATAAGAACCACAGTGAAGTGTTTTTATTCTTCTTTAAGCATGACAAAAAACAATCCATTGTCTTTTCTTTCTTTTTATTTTCAGGTACGACTTGGCAGCAGAGACCAACTAAAAGAATCAATGCCTGATCCTCAGGCATCTACTTTCAAACATAAGCATTGCTTCTGTGATCTGTGATTTGTGCGTGTGTATATTCAGCTTAAATGGAAATTTCCACCATCACTGAAGAAAAAAAAACGATGACATATCTGCTCCAGAAAAACACAGTCCATCAGTATTTATGAGCAAAACTTTACTTGTCGCTAAATATTCGTGAAGTGATAACTGTGCTGAATCCATTCTGTCTCAGGCAGATATTTAAGCTGAATAAATATTTGATAATAATGCAACTATGTTGCATGACAAACCAAGGTTATGTGTGTTTAAAGCATGCAAAAAGTCCTCTTGCATTTTAGCTTTAAAAGGGCTTATATATTTGTCCAATTTCCAAAGGTACGACAACATTTTATGGATTTTCAGCATCCAACAAAACGGGAAAACATTTGTTTGAATTTTATTTGTTACAGTCTCCAAACAGTTCCTGTTATGGCTTTGTTTATGTGGGTTTATATTACTGCCATAAGTATTTCAAAACTGTGCAGTTTGTCAGTGTTTATGAAATATGTTCCAGATGAAGTTTTATATGTTTTAACCAGAACTTTCTGAATGTTAATTTTTTTTAAACCAAAGTGTTACAAGCCTTCAAGCCCAAATTTCCACTGAGAACAGAGGTACGATGCTGTACAGTCTTAATCACTGTGCTTTTACCAAGAGAAAACTTTGTAGATGTTTTGTCCAGAGCTCCTTTGTGTTTTTATGTGTTTGTAGTCCTAAATGCAAATGGCTGATGGCTTACAGTCATGTTTATGCTTTATTTTTACACGCAAAACCCTTTTTGACCTCATGAGAAGCAGATTATTGTATACCTGTTCCGGGACAACTTCCATGTCCCATCATGTCTCACCTCACTGCAGACACTTAGACACTGATTTGTGGTAAAGGGTGGGAAAAAACAGAGTGTCAGAAGTAAAAAGGAAAACTGCTGTGCTTTGATAATTTCAACATATCATCATGCATCTGCTAAAGCTGTTGATTAAACTTTGCACTCCTGTGAATCCAACCAGCTTTGTCATCTATTTATTTCTCTGATCTTTCTTGTCATGGCCATTTCTTGCCAGCAGGTCGCGATAAAGTGCTGACAATCGGCTTTTCCGTCCAGCTGTATGCAGGCTCACTGCTTACAGATGTGAGGGGCGGGAGGGAGGGAGACAGATTGCAATGACTGACATGCAGTCAGACCAACAGGAGGCATGCCACCCCCAATGCGGGCAGGACTCTAGAAGAAAACCCTGAGCTCTGAGTGGAGGCAACAGCAAAGACCTTAATCAGGATCACACAACAATAATGAATGGAAACACGTCGGAGCCAAGAAAGTTGAGCAGCACCTAAAAGTAACTGTCGGTCGGGTTTTGAAAGTTATCTGTCATTGGGGAAAATTCGCTGTAAGTAATGGATTGGCCAGGCAAGACAGAGGCTACTTTCTGGAAGATGAAGCAGCTGCACTCTTACTTTTAAAAAAGAGACTAGAGTCAAACACTGTCAACTTAAACGCGTGATTAGGGGTAAATGGCATTTAGGGACTACTGCAGTGTCAGCTTTTTTCTTCTTCTTTTTTCTTCAATAATCTGTTTTTGGAGAGAAGTGGATTATTCGGATTAAATCGCGGATGAGACTCTCGGAATACTTTGGAGATTTCTTTCTTTTTGCTTCTTTTACTTGGATTATTCTTGTCGCCGTAAGAAGCTGAGGCAAGTTTCAAGTCGACGGCAGGATAAGGCATTAAAATGGGTAATATAGAGAGTGTGGACGGCCAGTCGGAGATGAAGCAGCACATCATGCCTCTGAAGGTGCCCATGCCTGACCCCACCGAGCTGGAGGAGAAATTTGCCATTGTTTTGGTAAGTTAACGGGCTAATAACCGCACTTTTGCCACGGTGCGGTCGAATAATCGAGTAGTAGCTGTCTGTGTTTTGCTTTTAAACTTGTTGAGCTTTTAAACTTGTCGGTAGTGGGTTTATTTTCCCTTAAAGCACTGGATCACAGTTATTAACAACCCATATAGTGGACTGTCTTGTTCTTTCTATATATGAAAAAAAGTTTATTTCTTGCTCTTTTTTGTTTATTTGTTATTTATTGTTTATTTGTTTATTTATTTGGACTATTATGGACCATTATGAGCTGCTGATGTATTAAATGAACCGTCCCGCCCCTCATTCTCTCCCCACTCCTGCGGTTCTTTTGTCTCTCCAAAAGTCAGACAACTCAGCGTTTGGCTGAAGTGGCACATACTGAGCGCGGCATGGCGAGAGTGGTGGAGGTGGTGGTGTTTGGTAGGGGGAGAGGTAAACGGGATTTCCCCCCCTCTCCTCTACAGGATGGAGGACATTTTCCTGCATATCCTTGACGGAGAACATCACAGCATTCTGCGTTTATTTAGTTTAGCCCCTCTCGCTGCAGGCGACTCATCTAAAAAACAACATTTTCTGAATTCCCCCAAAACTCCCACACCCGAAGTATCCTCCCCTTTCCTACCTCCCTACACCCTCCACATCAGGCCCGAGTTTAGGCGTTTAGACGCTTTGTAATAGCGAGCGCACCGTCGACACCCACCTCCCTGTCGATCAGCGGAGTCGAACAAGGATGACAGGGTGTCATTTATGCGTCAGAGGGGGCATTTCAGCGTTCAGCACATCACAAAGCGGGACTTTACGGCTACTTTCTCTTTCAAGCACGATCGCGTGTCTAGATTCCTTCATTATTCATGCGCTGAAGCGAAGAGGAGATGCTTTAATGAAAATTTGGGTTTTGTTTGGGGGTTTTTTCCACTTAGGTGGGCGGAATGTGATCAGCCAGCAGCTCGACTTTGACTATACAGTTTTAATTTGGGGATTCCACAAAAAGTCTCGTATTGTTCTGATGAAAAAATAAGAAAACATATGTTTCCATCCGTCCATCTTTTTTTTTAAATTCAATTTTCTTTTTATGTAAAGCCTCTTACTCTTAAAAGTTTTCCAAATTGTCAGAGAATCCCCCTTAATCTCTTTCACGGCATTTACTTAACGTTTTAATTCAGTTTAACAAACTCAAAGAGTAGTGGCAACAAGTTGTGGTTTTATCAGGGTTAATGTGCAAAACTTGGTCTGAAACTTTCGTTTCCTGCATGCATCTTGTGAGATTGCTGTTCAACCATGTCAGACTTAAACATTGTCGTGCTTGAGTGGTGACAGCCCTCTCATCTTAACAAGGAAGCCAGTAAACTTTGAGTTTAGATGGGACAGCCCGGGTGTGCTGGTCGCAAATCATGTCAACATGCAGTCCTTATAGTATGATATAATATTGAGGCCGTGATGAGGGTTCAAATGAAGATTTTACTTCAGTCCACTTTTGTCATAGTAACACAGTAAAAGTCTCGAGCCATCTCTAATTTTTGTATATTTTGCTTCCAAGTAACCTGACGTTGTTGCCATTTTTAAAGCTGTCTTGAACAATATTTCTCCAGGTTGGTTCATTGGTTGAATCTATAAAAAATGCCAAACATAACAGTCTCACAGGCATAAAACAGTATTTTTGCATCATTAAGGTGATCCCAAAAGAGCTAAAAGCTGAAAACATTCACCATAATGTGCAACGTGATCTTAGAAAAATTGAGAAAACAGGTGGAAAAGTTGCAGGCCTAAAAACTCTCTGAAACATGTGGAAGTCACGTGTTTGAGTCGTGACCTGAGAGATGCACCTGGGCTTTCAGCTCAGCCAAATTGCACAAGAAGTGGACTGAAAATCAGCTGCAACAGGTCTTTACAGCGGTGTCTACAGCCACTGTTAACACACTGGAGAGTTCTGTCATGGAATAAAAACAAAAAGCAGCCAACAACCAAAGAAGAGCTTTGAAACAACCAGGAAGACGCCTGGATAAATATTCATGAAGACAACTTACCAATATTGACTTTCAAACTCTTTAGAATTGCACAAAATCTTTTGCCTTATATACTGCATTCTCATTTATGTCCGTTTCCTATGTTCCTAGCCATTTATAAAGAAGTAAGGGGTGGCTCAAGACTTCTGCACAGCACTGTATCTGAGACAACATTTGACGGGAACTTTGGTACTGGAACGATCACCAGGACATGTTTCCTTCCTAACTGTTTTAGTCACAGTGTATTACTCACAGGACTTCTTTAAACTGCTTGTTTGAATACTTCTTCCACCTCCGCCTGGCTCCTTGCCTATCATACTGACACATAACAGCATTCAGCTGAAATCTGAGTAATCCAAGATCTAAAATTTAGACTTTTTTCTGTTTCTATTTATTTTCCTTGTCAAACAGTAGCATCCTAATTTCCCATGGGTGCTTATTTTGTGCTCCTCACTCCACATTTTCAACATTACCACACCCAGCTCTGACTTTCAGCTGTCTAAGGCCCTAATTACAGCATCAAGCACCGAAGATGTGAGTGGATCCTCGCAGCATCACTCAGACGGTCTCTTTCTTGGACCTTCCATGTTTCTGGAATGAAGCCATTATTTGCTTGCCAGAGCAATCAGCAGCCACGGAGCGAAGCTCTCGTATGAGGAGACTAACGCAGCAAGAAGCCATTCAGCCCCTGATTTTGAATGCTGTGCTATATCTCAGCTATTACGACAATTACACACTGTGCTATGCTACAAGCTCTACTACGACAGCCCACGGCATGTCCCTTTGATGCAGATAACTTCTTTATGAAGTGAGTGGCTGTTAAAAAAAAAAAAAAAAGTCAGAATAAAAAGAACTTCACTCGTCTTTCACATATAAAAACACTTTTTGGGTATTTTTTTTATCAACACATCCTGCCTAGGAAAAGTCTAGCTGTTTGAAAGTACTGCAGCACAAATCGGTCCCTGTTATTATGTTCTGCCGTGCAGAGCAGATGATTTCTATGCATGGAGCAGTAGACTCAACATTTCAGTTGTGTTTTCGAGTGGGAAAAGTTTTCAACCTCTCCAGCCTCCACCTCACTCTGGCCCATAATAGCTCCACATTTCCTTTACTTTGTGGGAAAGTGCAACGTTCTTCTATATATTCAAGTCCTTATCAGACAGTGCTTTTCTCTCGGCCCTGCTAGCTGTTTGTTGTGAGATAGCGCTACATCAAAGGCTCCTGATTTTGCAGTTAGAGCTCTTCTGGAAGGCAACCTCATGGCTTGGCTGTCTGGGGCTGGATCCCAAGGTGCACTTCCCATACTATCATACCGCATGTGCCAAGCATCTGAGACACTTCACATCACTCTTTCTAAGCTGAGCTGATTTCTTTCTTCAGCATTTGTTTGCAGAGACATAACTGGCTTCGCTTCAGCTTCAGCGCTCCATAAATGGATATTTTGAAATGGGTAATTTCTCCTCCTCTGGACCACTGTGTTTTCTATGCTTCATGATGGCATGCTGGTGCAAATGGTTGGGACTGCCCAACTCTCTCTCAGACAGAGCTCACAGACATCCCACTGGAATGACAGCAGCCCATAATGATGTCATGGGCTCAGCAGCCTTTGCGAGCGTAGTAATATGCGTGGGCTAATGACTTTAACAGAATTTCTCTACTGTAGATTGTTGAAGGCGGTGGAGGAGGGGCGAGACCCCTGGGTTGGCCTCGACTAGTTCATGCCGTCTGCTAATAAAATGCCTGGGTCAGGTTTAACCGGCTGCATGTGTTAAAAGCATCTTCTCATTCCATCTCCTCTCTTTTGTCCAGCATCTTCAGAAACAGTTTCAGCCCAGTTTTGTGCGGCTGGAAACAGCTGCCTGGTATTTTCTTCCTGTATTTTACAGGGGAAATTGCATTGTAGCCAGTGGTAGTTGTGGTTGGTTTGCCTTACAATGAGAACTGTGTTCCCTCCATGCTGCTACTGGTGCATAACGTTGCCATTAAGTTAAGCTTGCGATACAGATCTTTGTAGACCCCACAGACAGACAAGTGTAAATACATCAAAGCCATATTTGTAAAATTATATCTTGGTCATTGGTAGAATTCTTTTAATAGTTTTGGCTCCTTTTACCCCCTCTTTGTCCTTGGTAACTCTCACTTATCCTTGGTTTTGTGCAATTCCAGATGGATATGGAGCCTCTCATTCACTCACCCAGTCAGTGTTTCCTACCTTCCCGTTCCCCAAACTCACTCTCGGTGTGGCTTTGCCCTGCACAGTAACTTTCTCCATATGACTCTGTCTTTATAAAAATAATGTGAGATGAGTGAGTGGCATTTCAAAGCCTGGGATCTTTTAAGGTTCCAGGTTTGTGCACCAATCCACTGCTGGATTCCTGTGGCCTGGTCTAGGCTGAGGCCACAGGAGACCTCAAAAGGAGGAAAATTCCCTTTGAACTGGCGGCCTGCCACTGTTCTTGGTTATAATGGCTTTACCAACATCTTTAAACGCCGCACACATCTTTAAGAGCTGTTACAGGAGCAGTGCAGGATTATTTTCACTTCTTGATTGCGCTG
The DNA here is from genome assembly GCF_057382275.1 of Copadichromis virginalis. Classification (NCBI taxonomy): domain Eukaryota; kingdom Metazoa; phylum Chordata; class Actinopteri; order Cichliformes; family Cichlidae; genus Copadichromis; species Copadichromis virginalis. The sequence goes on along the minus strand of NC_140637.1, from coordinate 2,533,746 downwards.
GAAACCGCCCTAAACCATTCATCTTGCTCCGCTCAGCTCCCCGTGTCTATTAAATGCTGACATCAAGTTGCGTCATGCGTGGATGTGCTGTTGCAGTTTTTCTTTCGTCTTTTGATTGCTCATGAAAGAGGTTTTGAGATTAAGCAGCAGCAAATGTTGGGAAAACTAAAGAGAAGGTTAGATCTGTGTCATTTGTCAGATGTAGTGAAATGCTGACAATGTAACTCCAGTGCCATGTCTTACATCACTGTTTCTTGATGGGGAAGATCTAAGGGAAGCCGTAGTGTCTGCTGGATTCCACTTAAGAGGAACTAATAGATTCAAGCTGATTGATGTGTTTATCAGACATAAAACCTAAATCATTTTAATGTGTTTGATGATAATTTGAGTTTTTTTATTTGCCTGATATCCCAATTCCACATTGCTTCTTTTCTCAGAAGGAAAAGCTGCATTAATTATATACATCTGGCTCAGCCACCCACCACTCTGTCTCAGAAAGAAAGGGATTATGGGAATTGAGTACACACTAATAACTTAGTCCTAGTGCAGCCAAGCAGGTGGGGTGGGGGGATCAGCACAAGGCTATCCACCTGGCTCTCTGCACCCTGAGGCTACAGTTCTCCAGTCTGGTTCAGGACTTTACTGCTTCACTTATTCTCTCCTTGTAGTTATTTTGGAAAGCAAGGGTTAAGTTACAGCTGGGTGATATAATATGTACATATAGATCAGATCAGATTTTTTAAGAAAAAGTTGGCATTTTGGTCACTTGGCTCAATGCTTGCTTAGAGCTATATGTGAATACTGACCCCACAGATAAGGGTTGTTAGCATAAATACCATAAAAAGGATTAAGTCTAAGAGGCTATTTTGTTTTAAAGCATGTACAGTACTGTGAAAAAGGCTGTTAACTAGCTTACGTAATTAGAAAAAAAGGTCTGGCTCCCTGGAAACAAAATATACAGACACGAGGGGTGGCTCAAGACTTTTGCACAGTACAAGTCTCTATAAAGTCAAAAGGCTTTGAGGTTTTCTTATTAATGTGTTACACGAATAAAAATGAAGTGTTGTGGTGACAGAACCACGTTAGCTATTTGGTTACGTCAAGCTAACCCTCTGCTCGCTTCAGCTTCACATTTAGCTAACTTACTGATAGTTCAAATAAGTATTGCCCCAAAATACTATACTATTCTGTACAAGCAGTTTACTTATTAATTTTTTTATTTAAATGTTTTTTTTTTGGGGGGGGGGGGGGGGGGGGGGATTGCATGTGCCGCTAACGCAGCTGCACCAGGGCTGTAGGTTGAAGAAGTGGTTTCCTTTTCAGTACAGTGGGAACCCTGACCTTGCAGCTATACTTTTTTTTAAACAGATGCTAGGAAGTACAGCTTGATGCTGTCTCTGGTATAGACCTGCCTTAGTAACATGATGAATAATGTCTCGTGCTCAGCTTCAGTGTCATTTAGTAATCTTCCTTAATGTGCTCATTTCTTACGATCACAGTTCTGTTTTTATGTTACGTCTGAACTTAATGAAGTCATATTGAGAAACAATGGGAAACTTTCTTAATAGTTACGGTTATTGATGGGAGTCTTGATTTTGTATTGGTTTTGCTTCTGCTTTATTTTATTTGCACCACTTCTTCTTAAAACATAACCTTCCCTTTGAGGAAGCAATTCCTCCAAGTATTGGTCTGATTCAGAAAACTTTGAAATGTTTCTCCATAGCTCAGGCTCAGATTTGGGCTGGGCATTGTGTTTAAAGGCCACACTGGCATGAGTTATTGAAGCCTTCATGCACCTGCATTCCTGGCATTCACTGTGTATATACCCTGTTGGCTGGTGTGCTCACAGCTCTTGCATGAACTCACAGGGTGAACTAACAGGATATTTTCTCCACAGCAATAATCTCCTGCTTCCGATTAATGGCTAATTGCTGTATTTTTTTTTGTGTCTTCTTACATCACTCATATCTTTGTGGTCGCATTTCCTAGATACGGTAAATAAACTGTACAATATCGGTGCTGCTGCAGTCATTTTACATCACTGTTGTTTTGGAACACAACAACTTCCTGGAGACCTGTAAACAAGTTTGCGTTGCACATGAGGTCATATTTGAACCGTTTGGAACATCTGTCTTTAAGATGACCTTGAGCTCAGGACATTTTTGCTGTTATCTCAGGCTCTGACTGTGAATCAGCCTTCAAAGAAGTCTGTGATGATAAAGGCCTTTCATTTCAACCCAGCTATCACTGCTGTCGATCACCGCTGCACCACTGCTTAAATAATCAGGTTAACAAAGGGGTTCTGGGAGGTAGCTCCGGGTTTATGAACTGGAAATGGCATTTCTCCAATTTCCTGTTATTTTGTTGAGTGTTGTGAAAAGCAGATTGGAGGGAAAGTTATATCTCTCAGCAGACTGAGCCAGAGGTCAATGACGAAGAAGGGAGGGTTTGGAGAGTGTTCGGGCTAAAGATGGGAAGGCCGGTGACTAGAATGAGGACAGATAAGTGCGAAAGAGGCTGAAAATATTACACCACAGCTGCAAACTGTTGCCTTTAAGTCTTCATCTAATGGGGATTTAACACAATGCTTTTCAGCCAGTGAATCTGTCTGTTCTTATGTGCCTTATGTGTGTAGAAATAGAGAAATCAAGAATCAATCTGATAATAATTTAATTGTTTTTTGTCATTTATCAAATTGAAATGGCGTCTACTTCTATTTCCAGCCTAACACATAAATGAGAATCAGCTGCTTTTCTCGGTTTTGTGGCGTTATAGATGAATGGGTTTTGAGATTAGGCTTTAATCTTCTCGAACTAGTTATACATAAAGGGGAATTAAGAAGAGAAGGTTCTAACTGTATTGATTAAGTGTTGGAAAATCGAAAGCAGTTGCAGGTGATTTCCGTATTTGTGTCTTCACTTAAAATACACGCTCTAGGTTTTGCATAGTGAGAATGTGGTTTGCCTGTCGAGACCGTGTTTCCACATAAACGAGGTGCTTTGCCCTACCTGTTACATTAATGTCTTAATAAGAAGCTTGTGACTGTGCCTGCTCATATTTACTTTGTAAACACAAACCACCATCATGAGCGGCGAGCAGGGAGGGGCACTGACCCCAAGAACTTTTGCTGCCCTGCCTTCAAGAAAATGCATCTCCCCCTCTCCACTCTTTGTCCCTCCTCTTTTCAGTGTGTGTTTGGTAGAACTGGTAGCAGCTGGTTTGTTGGCCCCTCTGTCTTTCAGGATCTTTGTGCAGGACCTACGCATTGTTGCGCTTGCCCGGTTTGGGTTACCTTGCAAAAAGAGCGACAGGTGATCAGATATCTCGTAGACAAAGGGGGGCAGTGTTTTCTCACACTCTGCTCCTCTTCCTGTCAAATCAGTTAAGCTTTACCTGCATACGTAAATACATTGTTTGAGTGAATATGCAGTAGAAGACAAATGTTTGTTTTACATGTAGACCAAGACCGACCGATATATTGGATGAGTACCGGCCAATCAGAAATATCGGCATTTGTGATATGTCCTGCTGAAAGATGCTGAAACCAAAAGGTTACTTTTATTTAAAAAAAAAAAATTGTGCAGAATACAATGCAGAAAAAATACTTAATGTAAATTTAAGAGTGTTTCAGCAGCGCTAATCTGACTCCAGTTTATGTAGACGAGTAAGCTGACATTGATGCAGTCAAGCGGGATCTTCACATTAAGTCGCAAAGTAGTTTTTAAACAGATTGCTGGAAAGTAATTAAATGATTTCCCTTCATGATCTCTTTTCAATAGAACATATACATTTTTTTTAAACCCATTATATTGATCGTGGAATTGTTTTTACTTCCCCAAATATTGCTACTAGCTCCAAACATTACATACTGGTCAGGCTCCAATTACACAGCTACACAACAAATTTAAAAATACCCAGGGCAGTTTTTGATTTCCTGAAGAGTTGAGGAAGTGTCTGCAGCCCAGTGACGACAACAGCTGAGCCACTCATCCTGTCTCCTCTTATTGTGCTTCCCTACCAAGAAAAAGGGAGGACTTCAACAATAGCCCAGGCAGCGACATTCATTAATAAAAAGCTACAGGCTGTGTCACAAACAGCCAGTCTGGTTTATGCTTTTACCACATGTCTTATAAACAATTCTGGCTTGTAGAACTCTATTTCATGTGTATGACAAGTATAATATGTTAGGCAATTATCCATTTGGTTCTGTATGTTCGCGTTCACTTCGGATGTAGTCAGGTTTTTTTAAACCTCTGAAGGAGACATTTATCTTGAACTGTGTCCAGCATATTCTGGTACAGTAGGATTCCGAGTATCACTTTAAATCTAAGCTATGCATTTAATAAGCTTAAGGGAAACACTCTTGTGCCAGGTTCTTTATTCATTGTGCTTTCTTTGCCCCCTTGCTGGATGTAACAGTCAGTAGTTTGCCTGTTACCACCCTCCTCACACAGCACCTTTTAATAATGAGGACCAGGTCTTATCTTACCCTTATTGGCTGTTTCATTATCTTCCTTGTGTTACTGGATTATTGAAGGATGTCTCTTGTTCATATACAGCTGTGTTGCTTGGGAGCAAGAGTTTGCACAGAGAAAACTGAAGAATAAGACAACAAGAATGCACATATGAAGTAAAGTGCATGATTTAATGATCGATGGCTTCATGAACAGTAAGAGTAAGTAGCTGATTAGTTTTAGTAGAATCTGTTGAAGGTCATTGACTGGCCGTTGTGAAACAACTGTTATGCAGAGACATATTTTTAAAAAGTCCTTGCTTTGTCCTGCAATAGGGTCAGTGTGTCGTCGGCCCTGATTATGGTAGCAATTGAGTTAAGCCACAGATCCCGTTTTCCTGGACCCCACCCTGATGACCAGACAGACAGGTTGGGGGGAACGAGGGCCGTCTGGGCCTCCATGTTTGAACTACGACAGTGAGCTCCTTAGCCACCCACTCATTTTCCTGTGAGATGATGATAACTGTCTGCTCTGTGTAAACCTATCAAAGCAGATAAAAGACACAGACTCTGCATTTCCATCCCACCGACAGACCACAAAAGAAAGAATCACACTGAATGTATCTTCTTAGTAAGTCACTTATTTCAGTTAAAAAAGTATAAAGCGCCAAATCACAACAACAGTCATCTCAGGGTGTTTTACACCATAAGATAAAGACCCTACAGTACAGACAGAAAGGTAAAACTGTCTTTTAACAGGGAGAAACCTCCAGCAGAACCACAGTCAGGGAGGTGCAACCATCTGCCACGACTGGCTGGGGGGTGAAGGGAAAGAGAAGAGACAGAAGAGAAGCGAAAAGAAAAAAAAGAGCATAGGGAGACAGGACAAAACACAGACTAAGGGAAAGAGATGACAAAAATGTAATGACATGCTGCCATGATATATAAACATGTGGGGAGTGGAGAAGAAGTGTTCAGTCCATCACATCAAGTCTTGCAGCAGTCTGAACCTATAGCAGTGTAACTAAAGGATGGTTCAGGGCCACCTGGTCCAGCCTTAACTATAACCTTTATTAAAAATGAGGAAATTTTTGGGGCTAATCTCAAAACTAGAGAGGGTGTCTGTCTCCTGAATCCTGAAGAGCTGGTTCCACAGGACCGAGGCCTGATAGCTGAAGGCTTGGCCTCCCATTCTACTTTTAGAAACTCTAGGAACCACAAGTAAGCCTGAGAGCTGGCAGTCTTGCTCTCAAACTGCAGGGTTGCTAATTTAAATCCATATTATCAGACAACTCAAAAAAAAAAAAAAAGAGCAGTTTATCCTGCACCATGTTTTTAGCACCAGTGACTTACAGAGTAAACGTCTGTTGCGTACCTGGGAACAACTTATGAGCAGCATGTTGTCCTCTGCAAGAACAAACAAGTTGAGGAAATTCCACAAGCAGAGCTCTCCAATTAAAAATCTTTTAGTTTTGTGCACACTGGTGTGACGCGCTATCCCAACTGAAAGTGTGAGAGAAACTGAGAAAAGCTGTGGAGGAAACATCTTGTCCTGCTTTCAGACTGGTATCTCTGGGGACTTCTGGTGGGACTTGCAGGTCAATAACGTAACATCGGGCCGATTGTAAATCATTTGGATTAGGAAGCTGTCCAGCGTAGGGCAGGACGGAGTTGCCCTGGCGACTCTAATTTCTCAAAGGTCCATGGGCTCTTCAAAACATCCCCTCACTTGTGGGGGTCTGTGTGTGACTTGAGCGCTCTGCTTAGGACTTCCTGGACTCTTCTTAACCAGAAACATGACCCCATGAACTACTTTAACTGTTGACGCTTTAAAACCTCTGTCATCCTTTGTTAATGACGGAAATGCCTGTTTCAGAATTTATCCCCTCACGGCTGACCTCTGCTCTGCACCATCGAGTTTTCCGTCTTTATTTGTTCACTTTACAGTCATGTACACTAAAGAAAACCAAAAGAAATGTTTTAAAGACAGAACTTTTGCACATCTATGTTATGGTGTCTGCATTTCACTTTTTTTTTTTACCATTTAACTGATTTAACCTCAGTAAATTAACAGTTTAATGCACTGAGATCAAAATGGCTGTGTTTGCAATCTCCACCCTTTGCTCACATTTGGGACCTAACGATTTGTCAGATAGCAGTGACAATAGAACTAGTTCATCTGGTTGTGAAGTGTATCGGTGTTGTGTTCAGCTGGATTTTGCTTTACACAGCACCAGAGGGCATACACTGACCCTGCCCACCAGCCATTGTTAGCGGTTTTCTGTGAGAGGAAAAAAGTTGGCTCAAATGTCAAAGGATGGGAATGGCACAGCACCGAATCAAAACAAAGCTCCACACTGAATCCTTTGTCATGCCAGTCTCAGGTCAAACAAGAAAGGCCATGCTGGAGGAGAGAATATGTGGGCAACGAGCGCCAAAACATTTTTGGCATAGCTGTAGTATTTTCCCTTTAAAACATTCCAGTGATTTCGAAATTATAAAAGGCTCCTGCCCCCTCTCCTTTAGCTTCTTTTAGCTTCTTCTAAACACAGGAAGCGAGCGATAATATCACTGTGGGAGAAAGTGAAATGAAATTAGCTAAATTGGGTTACTTGGCTCAAATTACCCAAATCTGGTCAGAAAGGAAACTTTCCCTCCGCCTTTTGCCCCTCTGTCGCTCACACTGCTATTTATTTATAGTACCCGAGGCTTCAGGTGACAGTTGAACATCATTAAACAGCAGTACGTGATGTGTCCTCATTGCTCAGAATAGCTTTTCGGTGAGTTGAGGGATTCTGGTCATTAATTTGTCTTTAGCGAAATATATTTTCTTTTTTTTAACTATAATCAATTATGTTCCTATTTTTATTTTTTCATTACTAAAAGGAGTATCTGTGCATACATCTGGTCTGCATGTTTTCCAGTAAATCAGAATTAAATTAGTACAAAAAGGAGACCCTGCTCTTAGCCTGTCTCTACTTTCATGTGCACTGACTGAGAAACCAAAGGCGGCTTTGGGGCCGGGGTACAACCCGAAGCGTGCGACCATAGAAAAGTCGTGACTATTTCGCTTAACTCTTTACCTTACCTTCACAGAAGAGTGTACGATAAAGGAAATTAGGGCTGCTGCTTATGATTGTGTTCGTCAATTATTCATTTGATAGCTATCCTGTCAATCATATGTGTTTATTTGTCTAAGAAAATCACAAAAACGTTCCAAAATAAGAAGCTAATGTTTGTCATCTCTACGATTATCAAAATAAATTTCAATTCATCCTCTGACCAGCAAATATAAATATATACAAATACGTATTTCTCTTGCCCCATGATGACCAGCTGTAGATTATTATTCAAAAATATACAACGGTTTTTAATCAGTGAACAGTGATAGGAGGCAATTTGGAACAACCGTCTTATTAAAAATTAAAAATTATTGATCTGTTTTTTGGAAAAACCCAAAAAGTTCAGACAAACCATTTATTAAAGACACGTGGAAGATCTATGACCTTCCTAAAGATGGTCTTGTAGGTAAATCTTGTCCCAGGAGAGGCAAAGGAGGAGAGAGCAGCTTGGGGGTCAGACATGAGAGAAGTTTACTACTATAAACTACTACTACAAACAGGACACATTCCTCTTGTAATTCTGAACATCTGGTACCCATGTTACTTCTTTTTTCTCTCCAGCGTGGGTATTTTGGGTTAGTCAAAATAAGCCATATGTGAAATCTTCACACTGCTTTCCACTCTGGTGATAGCCTGTTATAGCTCTGCCCTGCATTTTCTTAGTTTACCTTGTTTATAGCTATTCTTGGGCATCCACTGCCAGCTCAAAGTTGTTTCGCTTATTTTTGAATGTGTGCTGCAATCTGTGATCACAAAGCTGTGAACGTGTATAGAAATTATTAGCTCTTTATGGTCCTGGCAGGACCATATTTGCCTCCATATTTGGCGCTTGCAAGGACAAAATGATTCATGACGCTGTGATGGAGTGAGCAATGATTTGGAAAAGTCATTTTAATATATTCTCGTGCGATATTTCCACCACTTCTGGTGACTGAGTTGCTACCATAGAAACAAGTATGTGTTGTTTTCCACACTGGAACATGCCAGCGTGAACATCACATCTGGCCTGGTGGGATGGGTTAAAAAGGCAAGCTGTTGCATTTTAGACAGCAGTCTGAGTTATAGCTGCAGGTTAAAAGTCAAGCTGACGGGCCATTTGTGGCTGAGCTTTGGGATACTGTTGACACTGTTGGAAATGAGGGGTCTGAGTGCAAAAACAATCGCACATTTCTTCAAAGAGAATCAGTGAGGCAGTCGGTTTCAGTGACTAGTTTGCTCCTTATTGTTGCACTTCCTCCTATCTAAGATTTCCATGTCAACCTCTGTTTATAAGCATTTGTGTCATTGGAGGAAGTAATTAGTCAAACACTAGTTTCATTCAGCTTGCGTTATTTTTTTAAAGCAGTCATGAGGACATGAGATCCTAAATTTGTGCTTAGTTTCTAAATACAGATTACATAATATGGGGTTTAAATTGAGCCCAGAAAAATGGCTGCATCAGGTCATCTCGTGTGGCATTCAAGTGTTGCTGGTTTACATAACAAGTCTGATGACAGGTCCGGTAATAGGCCGGTACCCTGATAGCAGCATGTTGTGTTATGAAGAAATGTGCTGCCTGAACAATACTGAGACCAAAGAGTGAGAAGGAGATGCACGTCGTCTCCTTCAACAGGATGCCAAATGTCAACACAGGAAGTGAGGTCACGGTATAAGTCTTGAAAACGTTGTCATCAGTTTGCTGATGGCGCCAGAGACTCATAAAGACACTATGAATGAAACGAATGCTTACATTATTTGTTTTTTTCTGTTTCCCAGAACTCTATGAACCTGCCTCCAGACAAAGCCCGGCTCCTCAGACAGTATGACAATGAGAAGAAGTGGGACCTGATCTGCGACCAGGTGAATTTGTGAACTTTGTATCATTAATTAGTAAACCTGCTGTAAGACTACACACACCTGTCCACATTTTGGTGTGGCTGACTGCAGCAACTTACATCACGCCGCTCTTTTGTGTATCTTCAGGAGAGGTTTCAGGTGAAGAATCCTCCTCACACCTACATCCAGAAGCTTCGCGGGTACTTAGATCCTGGAGTAACACGAAAGGTGGGACCGTACAAAAATCATAAAGTAGAACCCGGCTGATTGATGCGTGTCAAAGTCTACTTACAGGTTACACACACAACTTCTGTGACAGCTCTGATGCACCTTCTCCTTATCTCTGCTTGAGGCATTATCAGCTGTTACCAGCTTAAAGTATCAGAAGTTCATTGGTCAGGTTGCAGGGTGTTTGACTTCTCTGGTTCTCCTTTATTCATCCTCTATTTTACAGTTCAGCCTGAAGATGAGGGCAACACTAAACCTGCTGAGTAGGATTATTGTTGTTTTTGAGGAACTGAAAAGTTCTCATGAAAACTGCCTAGAAAGCACAGCTTCAATGTAACCTGTAATAACCAGCATTCGTTGTGTCTTACAGAAGTTTCGCAGGCGTGTGCAGGAATCTACAAAAGTCCTGAGGGAACTGGAGATTTCACTGAGGACAAATCACATTGGGTAATCATGTCTTAGCTTCTATTTTTCTGGTGAATTATGCAGGTCTATTCATCTAAAGCTCAAGGAAACCACATTATTGTTTTGCCCGGTAAAGAATATTCTATTGTGTGTCCCTGCTGCTGCTGCTGCTGCAGGGACCCAGAGCTTTTTCTGGTGCCCAGATTCCCCCCTCCTATTGTTCCAACTGCCAAGCTCTGCAGCTCCACTTCATAGAGCTGGTGCTCATAATGCCCAGATGGTAGCCATTGTATGGCCTTGTCCACTCCCCCATAGAAGGCAGCAGGAAGCTTTGTTGTATGCCAGAGGGACAGGAAGCCCGGCTGACCATTGCTGAACCCAGTGAAAAGCACAAGAACAAACACAAGGATACATGTATGTTTACAGAAGTCTCGCATAGTAAAGCAAACCACATTTTTGCATTGCAGACTCAAAAGCAGTACATTTTCCTCCTCATCCATCACACACGTGGATGCTATTTTATCGATTCGTAGCCTTCAGTGTTGCAGACATGATCTACGTAATCCGTAGTCATGGAGGTGCTGCAGTGACTTGCCACTTAATCCGTGAACCAAAGTAAAACATACCTTCATTTTTTATGGACTTCATTGAGCCACGTGAATAACTCTTATACAATTTGCCTTCATCAATAAAGGACTTTTTCTTTTTCAATGCAGTTTCCAGAAAGGCTCACAGGCAAAGGAAAAGGAGATCTATTTTCAGAAGACTTTTGTGGGTGGGATTAAGTGTAACAGATGCCGGTTTATTGTGTGTCTGAATCCTCAGCCCTGTCTGGTGTGTTATTCCTGAGATTGCCAAGAAAATCTGAAATAGCAACTGGTTGGAGAGAAGTACAGGGAGGAAAGAGTGAGGGTTCACAGCAACGAGGGAGGGGGGCAGGAAGCTGATGATCAAGCCCACCTCCTCGTCCCCCCTCCTCCCTCCTGGACCCGGTCTAGTTGCTTTGTTCGCTTTCCTCTGCTCCTCTGCTCACCTCTCTTCCTTTTCCCTCTTCCTCCTTCCCTCCGCTGTCAGGGTCCTGGTTGGTTTCCTGCCTAACTTGCCATTGGCTGACCAGCAATCTGTCATCACAGCCATCATTTCAAGACTATTTTAAGAACCTTTTACCTCATTCCATCTCCCCCTGGAGTTCCCTCAAAATGTGGGGAGGAGGTAAAGGGGTCTGTGGGGGAGGCAGACTAAATACTGTTGAGTGTCAGGGGTTCTTCCTGAGCCCAGCTCTCTTAGCCATATGCCCTCCACATTCTTTCTCTAGCTGCAATGGGAATTCCTTTGTTTGGAGAAAACTGGAGTGAGGAAAACTGAAGCCTTGCTCTGCTTTACTTTCCATGGAATTTTTTCCACTTTCTTTTAGAGCTATTGAAGAGCCGTCATCCCAAATAATTCTCATTTATTACAACTTTCGTCTCATTTTTTTGTAATTATGTTGCCTATAATAGTTACCGAAGTATCATTACCTGGATATATGGTAGATCTGTATAACTACAAATCAGATGAACAAGTAGCATGATGTGTCCGAAAATTCAGCTGGATGTGAATGAAGCGGAATATGAAAGCTTAAATGCCTCTAAAAACTTCCAGCATTACTTAAATAACAACTATGAAAAGTTCAGCCAAAGTTGAACCAGTGTATGAATAATTTGTTTAAACCTGCCTGCTAGTCTATCCATGATTTACAATTACATTTAAAGCTACAATAAAGAGATCCACTAAAGAATAAATAGCAATAAGAAAAAGAAAGACAATATAAAGAATCTTCCTTTCACTTATGTAATTTATTAATTTATTAGAACAGTTGCTTAAAAACTCATTGATATTCGTTGCGGTTGAGAGAAGTACTGGGGCTCTACATCTAGTTACATTATCACACAGCCTTTCCTTATATACATCTGTACACATCTGTTTTATCAGTTGCTATTGTGATTCCACGTCACACAGTACAGTGATAAATGTTCCCTCAGCATTTTAAAGTTCATTCTTCTGTCACGTGCTCTGCTAGCTGTCCTTATTTCAGTTATTATTTGTTCTTTTTATAAATTAAAAAAGAAAAGCAAAACAAAGCAAACCCAAAAGGACAAATAACTGGTATTACAATTGATCAGCAGAAAAGCCAAAACTAGACCTGAGTTGTTCTAAACCAGTTCTTTAAGTACAAAAGGATTTATGAGAAGGCTTCAGAATAAGAAGAATCCTAGTTTTCTTTATGTCTCTCTCTCTCTGTTAGTCGGTAACGGGCTGTCCGAAAGGATAAGGGTGTGCTCTGGATCTGGCGCCCCGCTAACCTTTCTCTGCTTTCATGCGTCACAGGTGGGTCAGGGAGTTCCTCAATGATGAAAACAGAGGTCTTGATGTCCTTGTTGAATACCTCTCCTTTGCTCAGTGTGCAGTCATGTAAGTACACACACACACACACACACACACACACACACACACACACACACACACACACACACACACCTCTTGACCAAACCTTTCCTTAGGAACTGGGTTGGGCTGTGAATCCAGCTGCTGAGTCTTTTAGAGCCTGTGATATTAGTACATTGCATTCATTGGATGTATTTCCTGTGTCTTGTTGCATACTTTGTAACGTGAATGCATTTCTGGACGGATGCTACCTGGTTGAGTGCTGAGCTATACTTTGGGACAGAATCTGTGTGCTGAGCTTTATCGTGCAGCTTGATGACAGTTCTTGTGATAATGCCTGGCTCTCTACTAAGCTGCCTTGCAAACCTAACCTCCCCCATGCCTCTCATCTACACCCCTGTGCCTCTGTGTTGGCTTCTCTGTTTGTCTATGGCCCAGGTTGGATTTTGAGGGGCTGGAAAATTGGGAGGATAGCTTCTTGGACAAGTCTAAATCTTGGAGCAGGTCCATAGAGGATCTGCACCATACGAACGCCCAACCCTTCTGCAACACTCTGGTGCGCTCTGCCCGCCAGTCTGTTCTTCGGTACGTATTGCTAAGCAAGCTTCCCGCTATTAGCTTCCTCTGTTACTGCCTTGCTCTGCTAACCTTGAATGCTATATTTGCATGCAAGCCCATTGTCTTAGTACTGGTTTGTTAAAAAGTCTCTGACCTTTAGTGCTATCTGTCTCTCTTTGTTAACCGTTCTCCTTCATCTGCCCAGATGTGCATCTGCACTGTCCACAGATGAGATCCAGCTGTGAGCAGCAACATATGTTGGACAGTTGTGATTCTCCTCTTCACCACTGTAGAGACATGACTTAAAGACAGATAGGGTGTAAAGTCTGATCGGAAAAACAGATATTATATAAGGGTGCACAAAAATAGTCCACAAGGACAGACTCTAGACTTATAAATATTATATAAATATATTGTCAGATAAATTACTACTGAACTGTTATTGGTAGAAGGTATAAAAAGTTTTTCCGCCCACATTTGTAACAAAGTATGGAAAAAAAAAACATATTCTTGATGTTTGGTTATCCCGATCATAAACCTTACCAGAACAGTTACCATGAAATGACTGTGCAATACAGTTACATAATAGCAGTCTGTGAACAGAATTCGGTCTGTTAACAGCAACAAGGAAACCAGGCATTTCCCATAATGCATCTGTAACCTCAAAAGCCATCTAAGTTTTTTTCTGTCAGACCTCATTCTCTGTAATTTTCTCTTTCTGTCTCTCGCTGCGACACACTTAAAACAAAAATCATAGAAAATAGTAGATACACTTCAGAGCTCTGTTTGACTAACAGAATAGAAGCCAGAACATGAATTTCATTGCTGAATTTGCTTTAATGTGCTGAATCTGTTGCAGCTACGGCTCAGTCGCGAATAGCAAAACCATCAAGAACTCCCGCCTCGTGAGTCAAAAGGATGATGTGCATGTGTGCATCATGTGCCTGAGAGCAATCATGAACTACCAGGTACCAGGAACCACCTACGACCCACAATCAGATATGTCTCATAAACTTGGAGCATGATATGCTTCCTGTGCAGTCAAGTGCTGAACCTTTATGCAGGTTTTCTGACCACATCCTCTCTGTCTCTCTGTCTCTCTCCATGCAGTACGGTTTCAATATGGTCATGTCTCATGCACATGCAGTCAATGAAATTGCTCTCAGCTTGAACAATAAGAACCCACGGTAAGAACTCAGGACCCCTCCTCCATAAAAGCAGGGCCGGGCCAAACAAAAGGGGAAACCCTGCAGCCAATTCATACGATATGCTTCTCCGTGGGCCTCTGCTTCTCTCTGAAGTCGAGGATCAGAGGTGTATACACGGGTCGTTAAGGGAATGTTTTCTAAAGGGAGATTTGTGGTAAACCACTGAGACTGATTACTTCATAATAAAGTCTATGAGGGTAAACACGTAAAAACCATGGAAACACCCACCAAAGCTTCAGACATTAATGCAGATTATGACTTTTGAGCCCTGTATGTTAATATCTACACCAATTTTGAGGATGCTTGAATTTTGTGATAGAACATATAAAACTGTACTTTTTAAAAAAATGTAGTTGTATTGATGAAAGTTTGGTGCATTTTCAGGACAAAAGCTTTGGTCCTTGAGCTGCTGGCTGCTGTTTGTCTTGTCCGAGGAGGTCATGAGATCATCCTTTCAGCATTTGACAACTTCAAAGAGGTGCCTATTGCAACTTTTTAATGAATTTTTAACAAGCTCTCAAGTTGTTATGTTCAGGATTAAGTTGTAACATATCGCTGGCCTAGCTATGTCTGAATATACTAATCAAAATTTAAGTAACATCAATATAATTGCCCTAATTTCCCACATCACTGGCGTGCATAAAGGCATAAAGGTCAAGTGTAGCGGGCCGAAAACTGAGAAGCTCTGAGAGATTTTATCTATCTGAGGTTGCAAGCAAAGCTCTATGGTGGCGTGTCTGAGATTATTGGACTCATTAAGACATCAGATGTTAAGTAACCTTGAACAATAATCAGAGGATCACTTCCCAGTGGGAGCCAGTGAACCAGAAAGATTTGCTTAGCCTTTTTGCTTTTTGCTCGTACAGTCACCTAAACTCCGGAACCAGACAAAATGCCTTACAGTCCAAAGCCTCAGCGAGACCCAAGAGCTAATCAACTCTCTAGTGGAAACAACATAGTACTGCTGTTTTTCCAAAATGATGCATTAACACAAAGTGACAGGTGTCTGAGATCTCACAGGGAGAAGGTCACGTTTGCTATTCATTCTATGTTTTTATTCATTTCATTTATTCAACCTTTATTTAACCAGGAATTCTCTTGAGATTAACATCTCTTTGTCAAGGTGGACCTGGCCAAGATCGATAGCAGTTGCTGTTCATTTGCAGAAGTCTTTATGAGAGCTCTGAACTCTCCCAAGAAAAAAAAGCATTCAGCTGTAATGTGCTCTGACTGTTATTCTATGACTGAGGTGCCAAATAAGAGAATGCTGTTCTATAAAGCTCAGAGAAAAATCATAGCAGCTGTACTGGTCGTCAAATTTTAGATCCACAGCTACAGTGTTTGTGTGCAAGGAAAAGGATTTTTATTTCATCAACTTAAGAAACAACGTAAGTCAAACACTGAGATTATGTTGTTTGCAAGTAGAAAAACAGAATAAAAGAAATAGTTGATTTACCCTGATTATGCTTTTGTTGATAGAGCTGTAACACATCAGTGAAAGCAGCAGTTTATCAGATATTTGTTATGTCCACAGCACAACATTATGAAGCCATTGGCTTCATTGATTTTGCTGCATACTTCATGAACACCTCAGCATTGTGGTTTGCTCCAAAGGCATGATTTTTTTTCTTAATTAATAAATAAATAATTTGTAAAGTGCCATGGACAAAAAAAAACATGTAGTATGGTTGATTTTAGGTGATAAATATAGGTAATATTTCCCTAAGGTACCACTTTGACATTCAATAAAAACGTCCTTTCTCGGGTCTCTTATTTTTTGTCTACATCGGACAAAGTTTTTGTTCTACTTTGTAAACCAGAGAAAAAAATCGTTATTTTGCTTCACCTGGTGTGTTTCAGGTTTGCAAAGAGAAGCATCGCTTCGAGAGACTGATGGATTACTTCCGCAGTGAAGAGGGAAACATTGACTTCATGGTAAGACAAGCGTTTAGTTACATACAGATGTGTCTTTTTTGTGTGAGAGTACATCCATCAGTACAAATAAAAATGTCTGGCTCAAATGCCAAAGGTATTTTTTATTATTATCTGTATAAAGGAAAACACACTTTTATACAAGGTGCAAATGCAAAATCCAGTGGACTATATGTCAGTTTTAAGATAAAATATCCTGATACAGATTATACGTATCAAGTATATAAAGAATATTAATGAGCTGGTGTCTGTTTGCATTTGTTCTCCAGGTTGCTTGCATGCAGTTCATCAACATTGTGGTCCACTCAGTTGAAGACATGAACTTCAGAGTGCATCTGCAGTATGAATTCACCAAACTGGGACTAGATGACTTCCTGGAGGTAAAGAAATAATGTTGTGCTTAAACTGGGCCAATCGCTCTCATTGTCCACGTGGAGACTATTCGCGGAGTGTCACTAATGTTGAATTTATTCTCTCTCGTGCCAGAAATCTAAACACACGGAGAGCGACAAGCTGTCGGTTCAGATCCAGGCTTACCTTGATAACGTATTTGATGTGGGTGGCCTGCTAGAAGATGCCGAAACCAAGAATGCAGCGCTGGAGAAGGTGGAGGAACTGGAGGAGCACCTGTCCCACGTAAGTGCACCACCCAGTCTGGACCACCAACACTGCTCTCTATACACATTTATGAGATTGTTGTGGTTCACCAGCTATGTACTTAAGTTGGCTGTTTCTACATGGCAATTAGAAATCTACTCGGTGTTTGCACTTCACAAGTGGTTCAGGATAATAATTGGGTGGGGAATGCTGGAAAATGGAGTGCGTGAAACAATCTTATTATTGTTCTCGTGTTGGCTCGGTCTTTCTGGGCTATTGCCTTTGCATCCCACGCTGCTTTGCAAAGACCTTCTTCACATGGAAAGGTCGTAGGCAGCCCCTGACATCATTCTTGGAATTTGAAAACAAACTCTGCTCTCAGAGGTCAGAAATGATGGGGGAGGAAGAGGGTGAAGATTCTCTCTGAATTCCTTAGCAAAGATGTGTAATGTAAAATCAAAACTGAGAGCTGTGTCATGTTATTGCTGCATCATGCTGCTCGCTGTATCTTATTTCTTAGTGATGATGCAGCGTATGGGGAGGAGGGATGGGGAAGTGGAGCTGGGAAAGATGCCCACTGTGTGGATCAATTCTTTCCTTCTCTCATCTCAGTGTTGCTCCATCTTCTCTTCTAGGTGACTGAGAAGCTTCTGGAGGTTGAGAATGAAACAATGATGAAAGTAGCCGATCTGGAGAAGCTGCTCATTCAGAAAGATAAGGAGCTGAACGTAATACGGGTAAGCCACAGTCCTATCGACGTGATATTTCTTGCTCTCCTCGCATCATAAAGGCTTCAGATTCCGTGCCTGTTAGCAGAGATCAGGTTCATATGCTTGTGGCTAAATTGCTGTATTAGCAAATTAGGTCACAAAGAGACAGGATGTTTGTTTAGCTTGTGGAGTCACTGTGCATTATGCTCTTTATCACCCCCTGGTGACTGCTCAGGAGACATACGAGTCAACCAGCACTCAGGTTAACACCCTGAGGAGGATGATCAAGGAGAAGGATGCTGCATTTCAGAGGCACTTCAACATTGAGAAGCGTCTGCTGGAGCTCGAACAGCAGGGCACCATCCGCTTGCACAAGAAACCTGATGGAGACATCGCCATCGAGCCGCTGGGCGTCGGCAGTGCCGGGATACCCTTGGGAAACATCGGAAAGCTGTCTTTGGGTTCAACGGCAGGGCTGACAGAACTAGGAGGACCCGACACAAGTTTACCACCAGCCAGCGAAGCACCTCCGCCTCCACCGCCTCCTCCCCCTCCCCCTCCCCTGCCATCTGCTTCAGGTGATGACAACACTGTGACTCGCAGTCTAGTGATTCATGTATATGTATGTGAAAGTTGACTTTCTCATCTGTGGACCCTCAGAGCAGATTTATTTTCAGTTCCCTATATTTGTTCATTCGTGCCAAACCAAGTGATGGGTCACAGCAGTGTTCTTCTAAGCCAGACAGGAAAGGGAAACATAAGGCTGGTTTCCTTTGTCTCCGGAAAGGCCGCACTGACTGTTGGAGCACTTTCCAGCCTTTTATCCAAACTAGACTTTATCAGGTTTCACTAACTTTAAAAATCAGTTTTCAGCGATTGTCAGGCCGAGGTGGCAGCTCACGTAGAACACGAAGCTGTTGCTAAACATGCAATAAAAATACTCTTCTGCATTAATTACAGGACACACTGCGCCAGTCCCACCACCACCACCTCCTCCCCTTGCTCCTCCTCTGCCAGAAGCTTCCCCCTCTGTCATCTTGAGCGTAGGTCTGTCAGGTGAGCGTGCACACAAAATTAAACTTGGTTGTCTTTGCCTTCGATTTTAATGTTCAAGGTTGACTAGATCAGAGGATTGTGGGTGGCAGGAGGTAGAGTGGATTACTAATCTGAAGGTCGGTAGGTTGATCCCTGGCTCCTCTAGTCTGTGCGCTGAAGTGTCCAGAACTCTAAGATGCATCCGTCGGAGTATAAGTGTGTGAACGATAGGCGAAAATCACTTAGCCATAGAAAAAGATGGTTGTATGAATGTGTGTGAGTGGCTGAATAAAGCTTCGTGTTGAAAAGTGGTATATAAGTACCGTTCATTCTGAATTCAACGAACACTTTCTTCACCACAGCTATCAGGATCAAGAAGCCTATAAAGACCAAGTTCCGCTTGCCTGTGTTTAACTGGACGGCCTTGAAGCCCAATCAGATCAATGGCACAGTCTTCAACGAGATCGATGATGAACGTGTGCTAGAGGTAAATCAAGAAGATAAAACCTCTTTCATGTTAAGATGTAGGTCTTGGTTAATATGTGTCAAATTTGAATTTATGGTAAATTAGTATTAATCTCAGTAAAACTTTTCCATAGTCAAAAGCTCAGGTTTCTCTAGTCTCTTCCAGTTGAGTTCAAACCTTAATAAGAGGAAAAAGTAAAGCAAAACTAAACTTAAATGATAAGAGCAGTGTGTCGCGAAATAACCAGCTTCATACCAACACCATAACACTTATGTGTTCAGGACTTTTAACATCAATTTAGAGCAAGTAAAAGTTGAGTTGTTATTCACATGCAGGAGCTGGAGCTGGAGAGGTTTGAGGAGCTATTTAAGACGAGAGCCCAGGGTCCAGTTGTGGATCTTTCCTGCACAAAGAGCAAAGTAGCCAATAAGGTGGCAAACAAAGTCACACTTCTGGACGCCAATCGCTCCAAGAACTTAGCCATCACACTGCGAAAGGCTAACAAGACAACAGAAGAGATCTGCAAAGCCATAGAGAAGTATGCACCTGTCTTTTACGTAAACTTTACATACTTACATAATTTTCTGTGGAACAAGTTACAGGTAACGTGTTATCTTCACTCAGGTTTGACCTCAAGGCCTTACCTGTCGACTTTGTGGAGTGCCTGATGCGTTTCCTGCCCACCGAGGCAGAAGTGAAGGTGATGCGTCAGTACGAGCGCGAGCGGCGTCCGCTGGATCAGTTAGCAGAGGAGGATCGCTTCATGTTGTTATTCAGCAAGATCGAGAGGCTGACGCAGAGAATGAACATTATCACCTTTGTTGGAAACTTTGCCGACAACGTGAGCATGCTCACGCCACAGCTCAACGCCATCATTGCTGCTTCTGGCTCAATCAAGTCGGCACCAAAGCTCAAGAGGATGCTTGAAGTGAGATGTGTTTGTTGACTTTCACAGCAGCAGCGTTTGTATTTTTTAATGCATATATTCACTCGGTGCTTTTGGTTTACTCGTAGATCATCTTAGCCCTAGGAAACTACATGAACAGCAGCAAACGAGGCTGCGTTTATGGTTTCAAATTACAAAGCCTTGATCTGGTGAGTAATCAGTAGTGAAGTTTACTGGAATTCCAGTCAGCACAAAAGTGTGCTGCAGAGTTTATTATTAAATTGCTTTTCCTAACAATGTTTTTTACACAGCTTCTGGACACTAAGTCTACAGACAGAAAGATGACATTGCTCCACTACATAGCTCTTATTGTGAAAGAGAAGTACCCTGAACTGACCAACTTCTACAATGAATTGCACTTTGTGGACAAAGCTGCAGCAGGTGAGCGTGCACCAAATATTAAACTCTGTCAGCAACCTCGTGGAGATGCAGTATTTTCACAGAAAGGTCAGGTGTTAACATCTGGATAAAACGCTACGTAATATACTTAAAATATGCTCTGATGTCTGCGTGCAAAGTGTCTCTGGAAAACGTCCTGCTGGATGTTCGAGAGCTGGGGAAAGGCATGGACCTCATCCGGAGAGAGTGCAGTCTCCACGACCACTCAGTCCTGAAAGGTTTTGTCCAGGCTAGTGACTCACAGCTGGACAAGCTACAGAAGGACGCCAAGATGGCAGAGGTATCCGACAGCGTCTTCACCTCCAAAACCTCAAATTATCCGCTGGAACAAATGAAAATGAAACCTTTTTCGTTCATTCATCTCACTGACATCTGATGCGCAGCCACTAACTCGACAGTGTTTACAAACATTCTCTTTCCCAATTCCAGGAAGCCTTTAACAGTGTGGTGAGCTACTTTGGAGAAAGTGCCAAGACGGCTCCACCCTCCGTGTTCTTCCCTGTGTTTGTGCGCTTCATCAAGGCGTACAAGGTGAGGACGCCAAGCAGAAGCTACATCTCTGTAGCTTTCCTCACTTCCTCAGCTGGTCATTTGGGAAGTTCCCTGGTTTGCTGTCAGCCTTGCTGAGAGCAGAGCGGGGCAGAGCTTTGGCTGCTTTTGTGGCACAGGACGTGGCGTATACTCCCAGGCCAAATAACAGGAAAGGCCAGCTGGGTCTGACTTTAGAAGCTGCAGCTGTGGTGTTTAGACTCGTCCCCCCCCCCTTTACCTCCGGACTGCCTCGCCCTGCCCCAACACACAGCACGCATCCTGAGATTGTTCTCCATCTAGATTTATGGGATCTGCTCAAGGAAATGTGCAACACAAGGATTTCATGTGTCTGTTTGAGTGTGCGCATGTGCTCTAAAGGAACTGTTTAACAAACACTTGTTGCCTCGAGTAATAGAATATAGTTTTCTACAGTTTTTAAGGCCTCTTATTGTCAGACATAGAAGCTTTAATTTAACTTAAGTGAGAGCCAAAATAAACAGAACAGCCAGGAGTTGCCGTAAAGCCACAATACTAAACAAACTAACGAGAAAGAGAAGGTTACAATTTCAAGCCCAAACTTCAAATTAACACGAGAAAAACTGGAAGAAAATGGGCTGAAAATGTTCTGTGTCCCGTAGAGCTTACTGTCAGTCAGTTAAAGACGTTAAAGAAGAAAGAGTATCTTTAAATAATTTGTTGCTAACTGTGAAATCACCTGCTTTTTCTTAGTGGCCTAGGAACAAGTTATCGCTGAGATTCTTTGTGTTCTTGGAGAGAAACTATTGTTTCTGTCATCCACAGCAAATCAGCTCAGATTATCTGGTTTAAAAAAAAACAAAACGAAACACATTGTCAGATTTTGTTCATTTTGATTCAAGTCAGGGAAGCTGTTGCCTTGTTTTTAATATTTCTGCCCAGCTTGGCTGATTTATAATTATCTAAAGTGTCATATTCACCATACTTATTGATCCCTTTGTTTATCTTTCTCCGTATGTCAAGCTGTTCATTTAAGCGCGTGCGTGGTCCTGGTCATGTTTAGTAAAGCGTGGCTTTCCTGTTTATGCCCAGCTTTTCAACTGTTTTTTCTTTGCTTCACATGGCCACACAAAAGCACGTTGTTGGATTTATTTCCACTGAAGTTTCTTGTCACAGATGTGTCATCTATTTCTCTTCTCAACAGGATGCAGTGGAAGAAAATGAACAGAGGAAAAAGCAAGAGGAAGCAATGAGAGAAAAGTTACTGGCTCAGGAGGCGAAGCAGCATGACCCTAAGGTGCAGCCCCGCTGGATGAACTCTATCACGTATTTACTCAGTGCTAAATAAAGCTTTTTCGTAGGCCAAGAATCACAGTGAAAACGAACAAATATCCTTTCCACTGGTTCAGGTTCAGGCCCAGAAGAAGAGGCACCAGCAGCAGGAGCTGATCGCAGAGCTGCGCAGGCGGCAAGCCAAAGACCACCGGCCTGTGTACGAGGGCAAGGATGGCACTATTGAAGACATTATCACAGGTGGGCCAGACAGGACTGTTAAAAGAACCCATGTGCGTGCCAGCAGCCCCGGTGTTCCCAGGCTGCGGATGACTGTGGTCATCGACTGCTCAGCTCCTTTGAAGTGCACCTTGTGCTACGTGCTTCAGACACCAGCACATCTGGAGCACAGCAAATAGCAAGCGTTGTTCCATGCCATGCTGTCTAGTCTGTTAGGGGAAATGCTGCTGGGTATCAAAGTGTGTGTTTTCAGAAAGGCCGGGTCTCAAGAAGTAAATTGAGGTACTAATAATTAGGATCCACGACAGCCTCAAGCAGCTGTTCCTGGAGGGATCATGTTTTTGGCTTTCTATACCTCCATACCTCTTTAATGTCCTCTAATCTGGCACAAAAAAGTCACTTGTACTATAATTTCAAAGATCGCCGTGACCTCATAACAAAATTTTTGCTCAAAACTAAAGTCTAACTATGACAAAATTGGAGGAAAAATGATAAAATGATGACATGTTGTATCCAAAAGATCAAAAGGTTAACTTAGCTGTGATTGAGCAACATTATAATGTTGGGCTAACATACGACATTCAAACAGTGGGCAAAAAAGTAAGACAGAAGTGGAGATTGGGAGGTAGGTAGGTGCCTGTCTTCACTGCTCGTACTATACCAGTCTGGACAGACATGGATATAAACTGCACACGAGCAGAATAGCAGAATATTCTGTTTGCAAAGAGCGGACAGTGATTGGGCAGTGTGCAATTTCGTTTCCTACATTAAATTTTTGGAGATGCCAAAGTTAAATCATCTTGCAACACACCTACGTATTTTAAGCCTTTATTGGGAGAAAACCCTGCATCTACAGCCTCAGCGTAGCACATAACCTAACTGATGTTTTTGTGATGATCATTAATAACTGTCTAAAGTGTAAATAATATGAATGTTGCTTCATTATACTTTAGTGTTAATAATAGGAATAATTGTGTGTCACTACTATCAGAGCTCTAACTGTGTTTTATCCAGTGGACGGCTTTCAGGACATGTCCTTAACCTTATTAAGAACGTTAGGCTTTCACAAGGTTTGCCCCTCCCCCTTAGGGCAGTGTTTCAGGTGTGACATGTTTTCTCTTCCTCCGCCTCCTCCCCCCAGTACTGAAGAGCGTGCCCTTCACGGCCCGCACTGCTAAACGCGGCTCACGTTTCTTCTGTGAAGCCAACCTCTGTGACGACGCCAACTGCTAGCCCTTCCCCTTTAATGCCAAGGTTGACCAGGTTTCTCTCATACGCATTTTGAACCCCCCACCCTCCCTCGCAACCCACTACCACTACCTCCATGTGCATGCAGCATGATTTCTGTCATCCCACCCCACCCTCAACTATGACTACTGATGACTAACTCGGGCCGTCACTGGTTGTTTGTGTTGAGAAGACTCCTATCAGGTGTCTGGTGATAGGAGTCAGCCAAACCTCTTTGCCTGGAGCTGAGAAAGTTGCATTGAGTGTCAATATGTTTGTGTGTAAAATATGTTGACACGCTTGCAGTACAGTCCTGACTGTGATCACGTGTAGGACATCATGCATGACACAGTAGGCTTTTGCGTTATTATGCCATATTTCTTTCAAATTATCCGATACCAACGGACTGAATCTAAAGAGGTTTGGCTAGCAGACTGTTTTATTTTATCAGCACTGCCTTGTTCCATGAGACTAACTTGTTTGGTGTTGGTTTTTCCGGCTAACATGTGACTCTTCTTTCCTCAACCACCACTGTTTATTCTGCCCCCCTCCAGCTGAAAAGAAGATTAATGACAGTATTTCCCACTCCTAGGAGAGGGTAAGAAAGGTAGCCTGGCTGAAAGCCGGCCTGCTTGGCCCTCCAGCTCCTGTGTGCTGCTACAGTGATGTCAGCTGCTTCAGCTAGTGCTTCAGTTGCAAGCAAAGAAACACACACACACACACACACACACACACACACACACACACACACACAAGTTTTAGAACACTATAAAATTTGCTAGCAAACAACACAAAGTTGAACTTGTAAAAAGAAGAAGTCAGCATAGTATTAAAAAGAAACAACTTACCTGCTTTTAAAACAGCCATTAAAATATGAACTCAGGTGTTTAAGTGTCTACAAAGCCCACCTCAGAAGCAACACCAGTGGCATTTTTCTTTTAGTATTAATGTCAAATTTATTCCTTAGAAATGAGTATCATCCTCACCCCTTCCTGTTACGTGTTGCATGTTGTCCATTGTTTATTTACCTCTCACCTGTCGGCAGCGTCCGCCATGTTTGTCTGTGCTAAATGTCATCTGCGGTGTGCTCAACAGCTATTTGGTCAACAGGCTCTAGAAGAAAACAGAATCAAACTTACGTGAACACAGTCTGTATCCACACTTTTGTTTCCTCTGTGACAGCCATCCTGTTTGGTAATCTGCAAACTCAAGAGCTTGTTGACCACTGTATCGTAACCAGAGTGGTTACTTTGTAACGTCCTCATTGTTTAGTGTTACTGATTTGCCAAAATCACCGTCTCAAAGCCTTGAATTTCTCCGTTTTGAAGCACAACTTCTAGCAGTTGAAATACAAGGCTATGGGAATGTGACATTCCTGCCACATTTGCTAATTTTGTAGCTCTTATGGACAATTTCAGCTTTAACCCAAAGTTTTAACTGCACAAGTGTTTCCAGATTTTCTGGATTTGAAAATTATAACAATAAACACTCAGTTGTCAGTTTATTAGGGAGCTCAAACTAATGCAGACTAACAACAGTCCTGCAATAAAGGCAACTTTTCATAGTTTCATCTTCATTGTAAAAAAGAGGAAATATGGTTTGTGGTGCTGTTTTCATGTACTGCATTATACAGTAAGGTGTTCCTATTTGCTTTTCTTTTTTTAGCTTAACCTCATTTACAGAAATGAGGGAACAACTGATATAAATTAGGTGTACCTAATAAAGTGAGAACTGAGTGTACATCCTCTGCTCTTCTTGCTTAAAAACACTCTTAAGAAATTGAGATGTAAACAGAAGCAAATGTCCAGATTGACCTCTTGGTCGTCTAACATGTGTGTCCCCCTGTCTCTCACCCCCCCTCTCCATGCCTACTCACAGATCTCCGAAACCAGCCTTTCCTGCGAGCGGACGCGTTGATCCGGAGCGGTTGGAAGAGACCCTAAACCACTTATTCGTCACTTATAGTCCCCTCCCTATTGTAACCCTTCCCTTTGTCCCAGTGGCGCATCTCAACCCTGAGGCTGCAGATCACAAAGACTGAAAAGCGAGGACAGGACAAAGCCCTTGTTTTAGCCCGGTAATTTATTTATTTATGGATGCCCTTTTACAACCACTTTAAATGAGCAGGCATGATTACAGAAGCACAACGCGCTACTACTCCTTCGTCACCGCGAGCAGAAGGCTTTCCCTGCTCTGTCGGCACTGACCTTTGGGAGGATGACCAGAGCACAGGTGAGGCCATCTGAGGACTGGAGGAGGAATTGTGCTTTCACTAACAAGTGCCTGCTAGCATGTGGATCTTAATGTGGACATTCCTAAAACCCATTAATATCCGAAGGTTACGCAGTCATAGCAGGATTTAAACTGGGAGGCAGCCAAGATAAATTGCCGACTCTTCTGCTGCTGCTGGGACGCCTGCCTTTAAGACACCTGCAAAAGCCTCCTGCAAATAACAGAGGAGGTGCGATGTTATAACAGACATTCGTGGACTGTTTCGCAGCGTTACGCCAAGTCTTCGAGACGCCTTCAATCAGACTTAATATTGTTTATTTTGATTGTATCTGGGAGCAAAGACCATCACTGTACTGGTTCTTCTTGTCAAGCTAGACAAACCAAATTAATCCAAAGTTTGATGTTCCGCTTAAGAAGTGCCTTTTTGTGTTATTTCTCGTCAGTCAGCCATAATTTGTTTATTTTACATCTTTCACTTGGTAAAGATTGTATTTTTTACCGCCTTGTAATATAACATTAGCCTTATAATCCTGACAACAATATGCAAGTTGAAGGCACAAAAAAAGCTTAAAGGTATGTTAGTTCCTTTTTACCTCTAGTACATCAGAACAGCTGACACGAGAGTCCCCAGAGTTTTGTGCCTTGACCAAGTGGTGGTTAAAAACAGAATATTACGTGCCTTGATAACACTTCCTGTCACACCGTGCGTGACAGTTAGGAGGTGACAGACGCATGAAGGAGACTCCAGGTGGACTACTGTTTCAAAGGCACACTTGCTGTTTGGTTAGCCTGCTCTAAATGTATTATTAACAGATGAAGGATGAAGTGCATTTAAAGCTCCTTTTTCTTATCCGTTTTAATACAGATTATTCCTCCTAACAGCTTTAGAGACTTGCATGACATTGGCACAAAGGGAGCAATACATCTTAACACTACTTAAATTTGGCTCAAGATTGTATAAAACACTATTCTTGTGTGTACTGAAATCAAAAGAAACATACTTTTTTTTTTAAGAAAAAGCTATTCTTGGGATTGTCTGTTGACTGAAAGACAACACTTCCTGTTTAATAAATATGATGATTTATGTAACAAGACCAAAGACTTTCATTACAATTCAGAAGCCTTTCCAGATTAAGCAACATCCAAACAAGTGCTTTCTACATGTTTGTGTTTTATTTCTTCATTCTTTAATGATAAGTGAGGCTATTTCCTAATGTACTGAAGTATGAAGTAGACTGCTTCTCCTCTCCATCTTTCCAAATGACAGACACGGCCATCGTACATTTCTACTATAAAAATCCATTTAATTCCTTATATCAAAAAGAAATCGAATTATAACAAAACAATCAGAACCACAAACGTGGGTTTTTGCCAGTTAAAGAAATTCTCCAAATGAAATATGATTGTTCCAACTTACATGGTGATTTAACAGAGCAGGATGTTAAAAGCAAATAAGCAAGAAAAAAAAACAGAATTTAAAGAAAAAATGTGATGAATACTGTTAACATTTGAGGACTAAAGCCAGAGTTTCCTCTTGGTTAAGTGTGTCTGTGTGTGTGTGAGCACCATGCAGTGATATGGTAGGTATGGCTGACAAGCTGAGGTGATTAAAAGCAATACGGTGAGCAGTGAGACATAGAGCCACACTTCCCAGACTAAAAATCCGGATGGTTAGCAGCAAAGCAAAGGAATGGAGAAAGGAATTCTTATCAGGAAGCCGATCAGTCTCCTTCCTGAGAATGCACTTAACAATGAGCATTAACCTAAATTACATGTCCATGTAATTACATACAGTGAAGGAAAGAAAAAAAAAATCCAACCTCCCACAGAAGTACGTACCATCAGACGGTCTCCCTGGCCTTTCCTGAAAGTATGTTTACAATCAAAAGACGAGGAACAAAAGTTGAAAGCAACCGTTCTCGGCTAATTACTGGTCGCAGGTTCTTTTTTTTTTTAGAGGATGACCGGAAATTCACAGAAGCTTGTCTCTACTCCAGAAGAGTTTCAGAACAAAGCCC
Source organism: Copadichromis virginalis (assembly GCF_057382275.1). Classification (NCBI taxonomy): domain Eukaryota; kingdom Metazoa; phylum Chordata; class Actinopteri; order Cichliformes; family Cichlidae; genus Copadichromis; species Copadichromis virginalis. The sequence goes on along the minus strand of NC_140637.1, from coordinate 2,505,952 downwards.
CAGCTCCTGTCCAGGGTGTCCTGCAGTAGGCTAATCCAAGGCCACGGATATCATCCCAGGCTTTTTCATCCTGGAATGTGGACTTAATTACAATCATCTTCATCCAGCGCACACTAACACACTGCCATGATTCATTCATCGGTGACACAAAGTATGTCAATTATACAATGACTTAAAAAAACAAAAGAAAAACATTAAAAAGTACAGACTGCTATTTGTTACTGATGTTTGTATTCCTGGGTATATTTTCAAGACACTTTGTTAATAGGTTCATATATATGGAAATATATATATTTATAATATATATATATATATGTAACTTTAGTCTGTGCAAGGAGGTAAAAGACAATCACTTGAATGTAGCTCTTTGCAACAACAGATCAGATGCCGAGTCTCTTGTGCATACACGTGCAGTTAAACATCACCTCGCCTTTCCCTCTAAGACCTCCAGTAGCAAACATACATATACACAAAATGTGAACCAGCATCCAGGAAGCATTCGTGGTGAGCACTGACGCATCTCCTCTCTTTCATGAACAACGAAGACTTGGCAACATTTTCTAGGATGGAACAAAAATGGTTTTTTTCTCTTTTCCCCTACACAATTTATACAAAAATAAAAAAATTAAAATTGTTCCACTGCCATTTGTATCTTTTACATTTGCACAGAGGTAGTGGCTGAATGCGTGAGAAAGCTGTGTGTGTGTGTGTGTGTGTGTGTGTGTGTGTGTGTGTGTGTGTGTGTGTGTGTGTGTGTGTGTGTGTGAGAGAGAGAGAAGTTGTGAGGAAGTGAGCAAAATGAAAAAGAACTGGATAAAATGTCTATAAAATGGTTTCTTTTCCGTCACCAGAGGATTTGTTTTCCTTTTTGTCAAAGAACAAAATATAATACTGCAATCACTTAAAAAAAGTAGTTCTTCATTTTATACATTTTATACAGTGTTCTCGTTTTTATGTTTTTTTGTTGCTTTTCTTTTCAGTTGGTAAAGGCATAAATTGAGAGAGCTCGCTGGCTCTAGGTTGGGCGAGGCAGGGCAATGTTGGCAGAGTTCAGTCCATGCCGAGGTCTATGCCAGGGGGTCGCTCATGTCCTCGTCAACCTGGGAGAGGAGCTCCTTCTTTTCATCAGTGCTCGCCAGAGAATTGCGGCTGTTGTGGGCACCCATGTACAGGGTGGCATACACTGGGTTCGTGAAGTTGGTGGGCTGCGGAGTGAAGAAAATTTCTCAGTGACTCAGGCAAAAGAAATGAAAAGATTTGGTATATTGTGAAAGAAGCAGTATTTTTCTTATTCAAATAGGCTCAGCTCGCATAAATAACAAGATGTTTCCCAGCTCAGTGCTGAAACCCTGGCAGACATTTGTGGTTTGTTATGTTTTCTGTGTTTGGTTATTTGTTTCTGAAAGTCTGGGCACTAATCATCTGCCCCCAACAAACCAGTAGGTGTATTTCCAGTGAAGAACTTGCAACTTCTTTTTAAGCACTCAGGACTTTATGGACAATTCCTCATTTGATGTTTTATGATTGTGGTGAAAAGTGTTTGAATATAGTGACCATGAGGGCTCCAGCATAAAAGCTTTATTCAGCTGCTCCCCTTATTCACAGTGGATTTCCGTTCCTGACACCCCCAAGGGATTTTTGTCTCCAGCTGGGATTAAACTGGAGATTTTTTCACTTCTTAGGTGAATGTAAAAGAAATGGTATTTATATAGTGCCTTGTGCTTTTATCTGCTGAATGCATTCACACACACAGAGGTAACTCAGGGTTCAGTATCTTGCCCAAGCATTGATCTGTATACAAACCACTCGAGCCACAACGTGTAAACCATGAGACTATGGAGCCACTCATCAGAACTAAAGTATATGATTCACATAATTCTAACAATATTCATTCCAAAATTCATTACAGATGCCAGAAGTAAATACCATAACGACACCCACTGGTTTCCTAAGTCTTGCTTTAAAGCTTTTGCATTTGGACTGTGGTGATCTCGATGGCAAAAAACTGGATATAAATGTAGAAAAGTGATTACAGATCAGTCAAGACAGAAAACTGTTTTTCACTAGACGTCCAAAGGACAGGAATATATTGAGAAACCCAGCTACTTTCATCCAGTGTTCTTTAGATCACAAAGAAGGGTCTATTTACTGTCTATAATGACTCCACAACCAAAACCAATTCATTAAAAAAAAAAAAAAAACTCACAAAAGGACTCATAAATGTGGAAATATCTGCATGGTTAGCCACTACCAGGCATTTTCAGATATTTTGTAATGAAACTGCTTTTTTAAGCTTTGTTACCTTGTCTGGGTCTAAAGCAAAGTCGGAGTCCAGAAGTTCCCCAGCATCATCATCAGGATCTCCTTCATAGATCTTATAGGCAGGGTTTCCAATCTCAACATTCATGGCCCCGTTGGTCATTCGGTGGTGCTGGAAGCCCTTGGCACTGCAGAGAAACAGATCAACAATTATCTTAGAAGCAGATTCAGACCCTTGTTTAAAAGAATTGATGTGCTAACCTCAGAAGAAAGCTAGAGTGACTAAAAGGTGTCTTATCATAAACCCATATCATAAATTCACTCAGCACTGGCTATGTACAATTGACAAGAACAAGACAACATATATCAAAGGTTTTCAAATGAGCTTTTGTGTCAAAAGGCCATTTGATCAAACCTATCGAATATACTGCAGCATGTCCATTGCGGAGAATGCTGGATTAGATTGCAAATATTCGGCTGTTTGCAAGCATATAAACATTTTTCAGAGATGCACAGTTATACATTTTACTCTGCAAGCACATTGCCTGAGCCTAATATTTACAAATGTAAACAGGGAAAGGCATGGAGGACAATGGGAGGACGTCAAAAGTTCAACTACTCGTGCATCACCAGAGCTATTCCAGAGTGAGTAGGCCCCCTGTGTTGTTGGGTGGGAAACCCCATGGAAGCCAAACAGAAGATGGCAAGCGAGGACAATGGAAAGATTTCGGCACTGAACGACAGAATGGACAAAAGGATAGACAAAAGCATAGCAAAGGCAGTCTGACTGTATTTTAGGGAAAGGAGAGGAGAGGAATTGGGGGTCAACAGGTGAATTATGTAACCCTATCAAGTTACCGCGAGCACTGAGAACAAGATTTGCCCGGGCATAGAGACCTGGGAGACAGGGAAATAGATGGTTATCAAAAGGTAAGAGAGAAAGAAAGACCAGAACGGTGAGGACCAGATGACAAATGGAGTTTGAATTTTTTAAAGATGAAAAAGCGTCCCGAACTAGTACTCACCCACGCATTCTCTGCTTGTACCACAAGATGGCACCAACCACCAGCAATGCCAGCAACAGCAGCAGCAGCACTGGGACGATGATTGACGCAGTACCTATGAGTGAACAAATAATGATAAGCAAATAGGACCAAAGTGCATGTTCTATGAACAAACTTTGATTTGGTCAGGGAGTGGCTGACTTACTACCACTAGAAGACTCTATAGGAGCTGTGATATCACATCTGTATCCCCTCCATCCAACAGCACACCTGGTTATAGAGGTACACAGTGGATATGTGGGTAAGTGTGCTAAGCGGACATTAAAACAATAAAATATTATATATATGCCTGTTAATGTCTACTGGGATCTTACGTGCACTGTGGCAGCAGTGTGCGATTGTCTACTGAACACTGTCCATGTGCGCAGTAGTTTGAACAGGTATAGCAGCTGGGTTGGATCTGACCATTTGGACAGCTTCAAACATACAGGAAAAAAATATTAAAGAAGATCCTAATGCAGCAGAATAACAATAATAATAATGATTCCCACGATTTCAGAATGATATATTCCATAACCACGTCCCACACGATACTCACCTGCAGGAAACCTCCCCTGAGGCTGACGTCAAACATTTGCCCGTTCCGCAGAACTGACATTTGTCCAGCTCACACTGGTGCCCGACGTACTTGGTGGGGCACAGACAAAGTTTGGTGCCGTTGGAGGTCTGTAAGCAGGTTCCACCATTCTCGCAGAAGCCTTAAGACAGCAAAGAAAGAGAAGAGTGGCAACGGACCGGTAACCCATAACAACGCATGTAAACGCATGGCAACGGACAGTTAACCCATAACAACACATGTAAACGCATGGCAACGGACAGTTAACGCATGGCAACGGACAGTTAACACATGGCAACGGTCAGGTAACCCATGGCAACAGACCGGTTACCATGGCAACGGACCGGTTACCATGGCAACGGACCGGTTACCCATGGCAACGGACCGGTTACCCATGGCAACGGACAGTTAACCCATAACAACGCATGTAAACGCATGGCAACGGACAGTTAACCCATAACAACGCATGTAAACGCATGGCAACGGACAGTTAACGCATGGCAACGGACAGTTAACCCATGGCAACGGTCATATAACCCATGGCAACGGACAGTTAACCCATAACAACGCATGTAAACGCATGGCAACGGACAGTTAACCCATAACAACGCATGTAAATGCATGGCAACGGACAGTTAACGCATGGCAACGGACAGTTAACCCATGGCAACGGTCATATAACCCATGGCAACGGACAGTTAACCCATAACAACGCATGTAAACGCATGGCAACGGACAGTTAACCAATAACAACACATGTAAACGCATGGCAACGGACAGTTAACGCATGGCAACGGACAGTTAACCCATGGCAACGGTCAGGTAACCCATGGCAACGGACCGGTTACCATGGCAACGGACCGGTTGCCATGGCAACGGACCGGTTACCATGGCAACGGACCGGTAACCCATGGCAACGGTCATATAACCCATGGCAACGGACAGTTAACCCATAACAACGCATGTAAACGCATGGCAACGGACAGTTAACCAATAACAACACATGTAAACGCATGGCAACGGACAGTTAACGCATGGCAACGGACAGTTAACCCATGGCAACGGTCAGGTAACCCATGGCAACGGACCGGTTGCCATGGCAACGGACCGGTTGCCATGGCAACGGACCGGTAACCCATGGCAACGGACAGTTAACCCATAACAACGCATGTAAACGCATGGCAACGGACAGTTAACCCATAACAACGCATGTAAACGCATGGCAACGGACAATTAACCCATAACAACGCATGTAAACGCATGGCAACGGACAGTTAACGCATGGCAACGGACAGTTAACCCATGGCAACGGTCATATAACCCATGGCAACGGACAGTTAACCCATAACAACGCATGTAAACACATGGCAACGGACAGTTAACCCATAACAATGCATGTAAACGCATGGCAACGGACAGTTAACGCATGGCAACGGACAGTTAACCCATGGCAACGGTCAGGTAACCCATGGCAACGGACCGGTTACCATGGCAACGGACCGGTTACCATAGCAACGGACCGGTAACCCATGGCAACGGACCGGTTGCCATGGCAACGGACCGGTTGCCATGGCAACGGACCGGTAACCCATGGCAACGGACAGTTAACCCATAACAACGCATGTAAACACATGGCAACGGACAGTTAACCCATAACAACGCATGTAAACGCATGGCAACGGACAATTAACCCATAACAACGCATGTAAACGCATGGCAACGGACAGTTAACGCATGGCAACGGACAGTTAACCCATGGCAACGGTCATATAACCCATGGCAACGGACAGTTAACCCATAACAACGCATGTAAACACATGGCAACGGACAGTTAACCCATAACAATGCATGTAAACGCATGGCAACGGACAGTTAACGCATGGCAACGGACAGTTAACCCATGGCAACGGTCAGGTAACCCATGGCAACGGACCGGTTACCATGGCAACGGACCGGTTACCATAGCAACGGACCGGTAACCCATGGCAACGGACCGGTTACCATGGCAACGGACCGGTAACCCATGGCAACGGACAGTTAACCCATAACAACGCATGTAAACGCATGGCAACGGACAGTTAACCCATAACAACGCATGTAAACGCATGGCAACGGACAATTAACCCATAACAACGCATGTAAACGCATGGCAACGGACAGTTAACGCATGGCAACGGACAGTTAACCCATGGCAACGGTCATATAACCCATGGCAACGGACAGTTAACCCATAACAACGCATGTAAACACATGGCAACGGACAGTTAACCCATAACAATGCATGTAAACGCATGGCAACGGACAGTTAACGCATGGCAACGGACAGTTAACCCATGGCAACGGTCAGGTAACCCATGGCAACGGACCGGTTACCATGGCAACGGACCGGTAACCCATGGCAACGGACCGGTTACCATGGCAACGGACCGGTTACCATGGCAACGGACCGGTAACCCATGGCAACGGACAGTTAACCCATAACAACGCATGTAAACGCATGGCAACGGACAGTTAACCCATAACAACGCATGTAAACGCATGGCAACGGACAGTTAACGCATGGCAACGGACAGTTAACGCATGGCAACGGACAGTTAACCCATGGCAACAGTCATATAACCCATGGCAACGGACAGTTAACCCATAACAACGCATGTAAACACATGGCAACGGACAGTTAACCCATAACAATGCATGTAAACGCATGGCAACGGACAGTTAACGCATGGCAACGGACAGTTAACCAATGGCAACGGTCAGGTAACCCATGGCAACGGACCGGTTACCATGGCAACGGACCGGTTACCATGGCAACGGACCGGTAACCCATGGCAACGGACCGGTAACCATGGCAACGGACCGGTAACCCATGGCAACGGACAGTTAACCCATAACAACGCATGTAAACGCATGGCAACGGACAGTTAACCCATAACAATGCATGTAAACGCATGGCAACGGACAGTTAACGCATGGCAACGGACAGTTAACCCATGGCAACGGTCAGGTAACCCATGGCAACGGACCGGTTACCATGGCAACGGACCGGTTACCATGGCAACGGACCGGTAACCCATGGCAACGGACCGGTTACCATGGCAACGGACCGGTAACCCATGGCAACGGACAGTTAACCCATAACAACGCATGTAAACGCATGGCAACGGACAGTTAACCCATAACAACGCATGTAAACGCATGGCAACGGACAGTTAACGCATGGCAACGGACAGTTAACCCATGGCAACAGTCATATAACCCATGGCAACGGACAGTTAACCCATAACAACGCATGTTAACGCATGGCAACGGACATTTAACCCATAACAACACATGTAAACGCATGGCAACGGACAGTTAACGCATGGCAACGGACAGTTAACCCATGGCAACGGTCAGGTAACCCATGGCAACGGACAGGTTGCCCATGGCAACGGACAGGTTGCCATGGCAACGGACCGGTTGCCATGGCAACGGACCGGTAACCCATGGCAACGGACCGGTAACCCATGGCAACGGACCGGTAACCCATGGCAACGGACCGGTTACCATGGCAACGGACCGGTAACCCATGGCAACGGACAGTTAACCCATAACAACGCATGTAAACGCATGGCAACGGACAGTTAACCCATAACAACGCATGTTAACCCATGGCAACGGACAGTTAACCCATGGCAACGGACAGTTAACCCATAACAACGCATGTAAACGCATGGCAACGGACAGTTAACGCATGGCAACGGACAGTTAACCCATGGCAACGGTCAGGTAACCCATGGCAACGGACCGGTTACCATGGCAACGGACCGGTTACCATGGCAACGGACCGGTAACCCATGGCAACGGACAGTTAACCCATAACAACGCATGTAAACGCATGGCAACGGACAGTTAACCCATAACAACGCATGTAAACGCATGGCAACGGACAGTTAACCCATGGCAACGGTCATATAACCCATGGCAACGGACAGTTAACCCATAACAACGCATGTAAACGCATGGCAACGGACAGTTAACCAATAACAACGCATGTTAACCCATGGCAACGGACAGTTAACCCATGGCAACGGACAGTTAACCCATGGCAACGGACCGGTAACCCATGGCAACGGACCGGTTACCCATGGCAACGGACAGTTAACCCATAACAACGCATGTAAACGCATGGCAACGGACAGATAACCCATGGCAACGGACAGTTAACCCATAACAACGCATGTAAACGCATGGCAACGGACAGTTAACGCATGGCAACGGACAGTTAACCCATGGCAACGGTCATATAACCCATGGCAACGGACAGTTAACCCATAACAACGCATGTAAACGCATGGCAACGGACAGTTAACCCATAACAACGCATGTAAACGCATGGCAACGGACAGTTAACCCATAACAACACATGTAAACGCATGGCAACGGACAGGTAACCCATGGCAACGGACCGGTTACCATGGCAACGGACCGGTAACCCATGGCATCCTCACCCCTTCCTGTTACGTGTTGCATGTTGTCCATTGTTTATTTACCTCTCACCAGTCGGCAGCGTCCGCCATGTTTGTCTGTGCTAAATGTCATCTGCGGTGTGCTCAACAGCTATTTGGTCAACAGGCTCTAGAAGAAAACAGAATCAAACTTACGTGAACACAGTCTGTATCCACACTTTTGTTTCCTCTGTGACAGCCATCCTGTTTGGTAATCTGCAAACTCAAGAGCTTGTTGACCACTGTATCGTAACCAGAGTGGTTACTTTGTAACGTCCTCATTGTTTAGTGTTACTGATTTGCCAAAATCACCGTGTCAAAGCCTTGAATTTCTCCGTTTTGAAGCACAACTTCTAGCAGTTGAAATACAAGGCTATGGGAATGTGGCATTCCTGCCACATTTGCTAATTTTGTAGCTCTTATGGACAATTTCAGCTTTAACCCAAAGTTTTAACTGCACAAGTGTTTCCAGATTTTCTGGATTTGAAAATTATAACAATAAACACTCAGTTGTCAGTTTATTAGGGAGCTCAAACTAATGCAGACTAACAACAGTCCTGCAATAAAGGCAACTTTTCATAGTTTCATCTTCATTGTAAAAAAGAGGAAATATGGTTTGTGGTGCTGTTTTCATGTACTGCATTATACAGTAAGGTGTTCCTATTTGCTTTTCTTTTTTTAGCTTAACCTCATTTACAGAAATGAGGGAACAACTGATATAAATTAGGTGTACCTAATAAAGTGAGAACTGAGTGTACATCCTCTGCTCTTCTTGCTTAAAAACACTCTTAAGAAATTGAGATGTAAACAGAAGCAAATGTCCAGATTGACCTCTTGGTCGTCTAACATGTGTGTCCCCCTGTCTCTCACCCCCCCTCTCCATGCCTACTCACAGATCTCCGAAACCAGCCTTTCCTGCGAGCGGACGCGTTGATCCGGAGCGGTTGGAAGAGACCCTAAACCACTTATTCGTCACTTATAGTCCCCTCCCTATTGTAAACCTTCCCTTTGTCCCAGTGGCGCATCTCAACCCTGAGGCTGCAGATCACAAAGACTGAAAAGCGAGGACAGGACAAAGCCCTTGTTTTAGCCCGGTAATTTATTTATTTATGGATGCCCTTTTACAACCACTTTAAATGAGCAGGCATGATTACAGAAGCACAACGCGCTACTACTCCTTCGTCACCGCGAGCAGAAGGCTTTCCCTGCTCTGTCGGCACTGACCTTTGGGAGGATGACCAGAGCACAGGTGAGGCCATCTGAGGACTGGAGGAGGAATTGTGCTTTCACTAACAAGTGCCTGCTAGCATGTGGATCTTAATGTGGACATTCCTAAAACCCATTAATATCCGAAGGTTACGCAGTCATAGCAGGATTTAAACTGGGAGGCAGCCAAGATAAATTGCCGACTCTTCTGCTGCTGCTGGGACGCCTGCCTTTAAGACACCTGCAAAAGCCTCCTGCAAATAACAGAGGAGGTGCGATGTTATAACAGACATTCGTGGACTGTTTCGCAGCGTTACGCCAAGTCTTCGAGACGCCTTCAATCAGACTTAATATTGTTTATTTTGATTGTATCTGGGAGCAAAGACCATCACTGTACTGGTTCTTCTTGTCAAGCTAGACAAACCAAATTAATCCAAAGTTTGATGTTCCGCTTAAGAAGTGCCTTTTTGTGTTATTTCTCGTCAGTCAGCCATAATTTGTTTATTTTACATCTTTCACTTGGTAAAGATTGTATTTTTTACCGCCTTGTAATATAACATTAGCCTTATAATCCTGACAACAATATGCAAGTTGAAGGCACAAAAAAAGCTTAAAGGTATGTTAGTTCCTTTTTACCTCTAGTACATCAGAACAGCTGACACGAGAGTCCCCAGAGTTTTGTGCCTTGACCAAGTGGTGGTTAAAAACAGAATATTACGTGCCTTGATAACACTTCCTGTCACACCGTGCGTGACAGTTAGGAGGTGACAGACGCATGAAGGAGACTCCAGGTGGACTACTGTTTCAAAGGCACACTTGCTGTTTGGTTAGCCTGCTCTAAATGTATTATTAACAGATGAAGGATGAAGTGCATTTAAAGCTCCTTTTTCTTATCCGTTTTAATACAGATTATTCCTCCTAACAGCTTTAGAGACTTGCATGACATTGGCACAAAGGGAGCAATACATCTTAACACTACTTAAATTTGGCTCAAGATTGTATAAAACACTATTCTTGTGTGTACTGAAATCAAAAGAAACATACTTTTTTTTTTAAGAAAAAGCTATTCTTGGGATTGTCTGTTGACTGAAAGACAACACTTCCTGTTTAATAAATATGATGATTTATGTAACAAGACCAAAGACTTTCATTACAATTCAGAAGCCTTTCCAGATTAAGCAACATCCAAACAAGTGCTTTCTACATGTTTGTGTTTTATTTCTTCATTCTTTAATGATAAGTGAGGCTATTTCCTAATGTACTGAAGTATGAAGTAGACTGCTTCTCCTCTCCATCTTTCCAAATGACAGACACGGCCATCGTACATTTCTACTATAAAAATCCATTTAATTCCTTATATCAAAAAGAAATCGAATTATAACAAAACAATCAGAACCACAAACGTGGGTTTTTGCCAGTTAAAGAAATTCTCCAAATGAAATATGATTGTTCCAACTTACATGGCGATTTAACAGAGCAGGATGTTAAAAGCAAATAAGCAAGAAAAAAAAACAGAATTTAAAGAAAAAATGTGATGAATACTGTTAACATTTGAGGACTAAAGCCAGAGTTTCCTCTTGGTTAAGTGTGTCTGTGTGTGTGTGAGCACCATGCAGTGATATGGTAGGTATGGCTGACAAGCTGAGGTGATTAAAAGCAATACGGTGAGCAGTGAGACATAGAGCCACACTTCCCAGACTAAAAATCCGGATGGTTAGCAGCAAAGCAAAGGAATGGAGAAAGGAATGCTTATCAGGAAGCCGATCAGTCTCCTTCCTGAGAATGCACTTAACAATGAGCATTAACCTAAATTACATGTCCATGTAATTACATACAGTGAAGGAAAGAAAAAAAAAATCCAACCTCCCACAGAAGTACGTACCATCAGACGGTCTCCCTGGCCTTTCCTGAAAGTATGTTTACAATCAAAAGACGAGGAACAAAAGTTGAAAGCAACCGTTCTCGGCTAATTACTGGTCGCAGGTTCTTTTTTTTTTTAGAGGATGACCGGAAATTCACAGAAGCTTGTCTCTACTCCAGAAGAGTTTCAGAACAAAGCCCCAGCTCCTGTCCAGGGTGTCCTGCAGTAGGCTAATCCAAGGCCACGGATATCATCCCAGGCTTTTTCATCCTGGAATGTGGACTTAATTACAATCATCTTCATCCAGCGCACACTAACACACTGCCATGATTCATTCATCGGTGACACAAAGTATGTCAATTATACAATGACTTAAAAAAAACAAAAGAAAAACATTAAAAAGTACAGACTGCTATTTGTTACTGATGTTTGTATTCCTGGGTATATTTTCAAGACACTTTGTTAATAGGTTCATATATATGGAAATATATATATTTATAATATATATATATATATGTAACTTTAGTCTGTGCAAGGAGGTAAAAGACAATCACTTGAATGTAGCTCTTTGCAACAACAGATCAGATGCCGAGTCTCTTGTGCATACACGTGCAGTTAAACATCACCTCGCCTTTCCCTCTAAGACCTCCAGTAGCAAACATACATATACACAAAATGTGAACCAGCATCCAGGAAGCATTCGTGGTGAGCACTGACGCATCTCCTCTCTTTCATGAACAACGAAGACTTGGCAACATTTTCTAGGATGGAACAAAAATGGTTTTTTTCTCTTTTCCCCTACACAATTTATACAAAAATAAAAAAATTAAAATTGTTCCACTGCCATTTGTATCTTTTACATTTGCACAGAGGTAGTGGCTGAATGCGTGAGAAAGCTGTGTGTGTGTGTGTGTGTGTGTGTGTGTGTGTGTGTGTGTGTGTGTGTGTGTGTGTGAGAGAGAGAGAAGTTGTGAGGAAGTGAGCAAAATGAAAAAGAACTGGATAAAATGTCTATAAAATGGTTTCTTTTCCGTCACCAGAGGATTTGTTTTCCTTTTTGTCAAAGAACAAAATATAATACTGCAATCACTTAAAAAAAGTAGTTCTTCATTTTATACATTTTATACAGTGTTCTCGTTTTTATGTTTTTTTGTTGCTTTTCTTTTCAGTTGGTAAAGGCATAAATTGAGAGAGCTCGCTGGCTCTAGGTTGGGCGAGGCAGGGCAATGTTGGCAGAGTTCAGTCCATGCCGAGGTCTATGCCAGGGGGTCGCTCATGTCCTCGTCAACCTGGGAGAGGAGCTCCTTCTTTTCATCAGTGCTCGCCAGAGAATTGCGGCTGTTGTGGGCACCCATGTACAGGGTGGCATACACTGGGTTCGTGAAGTTGGTGGGCTGCGGAGTGAAGAAAATTTCTCAGTGACTCAGGCAAAAGAAATGAAAAGATTTGGTATATTGTGAAAGAAGCAGTATTTTTCTTATTCAAATAGGCTCAGCTCGCATAAATAACAAGATGTTTCCCAGCTCAGTGCTGAAACCCTGGCAGACATTTGTGGTTTGTTATGTTTTCTGTGTTTGGTTATTTGTTTCTGAAAGTCTGGGCACTAATCATCTGCCCCCAACAAACCAGTAGGTGTATTTCCAGTGAAGAACTTGCAACTTCTTTTTAAGCACTCAGGACTTTATGGACAATTCCTCATTTGATGTTTTATGATTGTGGTGAAAAGTGTTTGAATATAGTGACCATGAGGGCTCCAGCATAAAAGCTTTATTCAGCTGCTCCCCTTATTCACAGTGGATTTCCGTTCCTGACACCCCCAAGGGATTTTTGTCTCCAGCTGGGATTAAACTGGAGATTTTTTCACTTCTTAGGTGAATGTAAAAGAAATGGTATTTATATAGTGCCTTGTGCTTTTATCTGCTGAATGCATTCACACACACAGAGGTAACTCAGGGTTCAGTATCTTGCCCAAGCATTGATCTGTATACAAACCACTCGAGCCACAACGTGTAAACCATGAGACTATGGAGCCACTCATCAGAACTAAAGTATATGATTCACATAATTCTAACAATATTCATTCCAAAATTCATTACAGATGCCAGAAGTAAATACCATAACGACACCCACTGGTTTCCTAAGTCTTGCTTTAAAGCTTTTGCATTTGGACTGTGGTGATCTCGATGGCAAAAAACTGGATATAAATGTAGAAAAGTGATTACAGATCAGTCAAGACAGAAAACTGTTTTTCACTAGACGTCCAAAGGACAGGAATATATTGAGAAACCCAGCTACTTTCATCCAGTGTTCTTTAGATCACAAAGAAGGGTCTATTTACTGTCTATAATGACTCCACAACCAAAACCAATTCATTAAAAAAAAAAAAAAAACTCACAAAAGGACTCATAAATGTGGAAATATCTGCATGGTTAGCCACTACCAGGCATTTTCAGATATTTTGTAATGAAACTGCTTTTTTAAGCTTTGTTACCTTGTCTGGGTCTAAAGCAAAGTCGGAGTCCAGAAGTTCCCCAGCATCATCATCAGGATCTCCTTCATAGATCTTATAGGCAGGGTTTCCAATCTCAACATTCATGGCCCCGTTGGTCATTCGGTGGTGCTGGAAGCCCTTGGCACTGCAGAGAAACAGATCAACAATTATCTTAGAAGCAGATTCAGACCCTTGTTTAAAAGAATTGATGTGCTAACCTCAGAAGAAAGCTAGAGTGACTAAAAGGTGTCTTATCATAAACCCATATCATAAATTCACTCAGCACTGGCTATGTACAATTGACAAGAACAAGACAACATATATCAAAGGTTTTCAAATGAGCTTTTGTGTCAAAAGGCCATTTGATCAAACCTATCGAATATACTGCAGCATGTCCATTGCGGAGAATGCTGGATTAGATTGCAAATATTCGGCTGTTTGCAAGCATATAAACATTTTTCAGAGATGCACAGTTATACATTTTACTCTGCAAGCACATTGCCTGAGCCTAATATTTACAAATGTAAACAGGGAAAGGCATGGAGGACAATGGGAGGACGTCAAAAGTTCAACTACTCGTGCATCACCAGAGCTATTCCAGAGTGAGTAGGCCCCCTGTGTTGTTGGGTGGGAAACCCCATGGAAGCCAAACAGAAGATGGCAAGCGAGGACAATGGAAAGATTTCGGCACTGAACGACAGAATGGACAAAAGGATAGACAAAAGCATAGCAAAGGCAGTCTGACTGTATTTTAGGGAAAGGAGAGGAGAGGAATTGGGGGTCAACAGGTGAATTATGTAACCCTATCAAGTTACCGCGAGCACTGAGAACAAGATTTGCCCGGGCATAGAGACCTGGGAGACAGGGAAATAGATGGTTATCAAAAGGTAAGAGAGAAAGAAAGACCAGAACGGTGAGGACCAGATGACAAATGGAGTTTGAATTTTTTAAAGATGAAAAAGCGTCCCGAACTAGTACTCACCCACGCATTCTCTGCTTGTACCACAAGATGGCACCAACCACCAGCAATGCCAGCAACAGCAGCAGCAGCACTGGGACGATGATTGACGCAGTACCTATGAGTGAACAAATAATGATAAGCAAATAGGACCAAAGTGCATGTTCTATGAACAAACTTTGATTTGGTCAGGGAGTGGCTGACTTACTACCACTAGAAGACTCTATAGGAGCTGTGATATCACATCTGTATCCCCTCCATCCAACAGCACACCTGGTTATAGAGGTACACAGTGGATATGTGGGTAAGTGTGCTAAGCGGACATTAAAACAATAAAATATTATATATATGCCTGTTAATGTCTACTGGGATCTTACGTGCACTGTGGCAGCAGTGTGCGATTGTCTACTGAACACTGTCCATGTGTGCAGTAGTTTGAACAGGTATAGCAGCTGGGTTGGATCTGACCATTTGGACAGCTTCAAACATACAGGAAAAAAATATTAAAGAAGATCCTAATGCAGCAGAATAACAATAATAATAATGATTCCCACGATTTCAGAATGATATATTCCATGCTGTGCACTGTTAGGAAGCACAAAATCCACAGATTGCTGGGTGACCTTGGGTGAAGAATATTCTGGCAGTTCAAAATAAAAGCCAGCAAATATTTACAAATCCAAGTCTAATCGATGTAGCACAGTAACCACGTCCCACACGATACTCACCTGCAGGAAACCTCCCCTGAGGCTGACGTCAAACATTTGCCCGTTCCGCAGAACTGACATTTGTCCAGCTCACACTGGTGCCCAACGTACTTGGTGGGGCACAGACAAAGTTTGGTGCCGTTGGAGGTCTGTAAGCAGGTTCCACCATTCTCGCAGAAGCCTTCACATTTACCTTAAGACAGCAAAGAAAGAGAAGAGGGTCACATACTGTTGATGCAAAATACCCTGCTTAGCAATCTATTAAAGAAACAGAAACATCCTCAGGTGCTTTTACTTACTGTACTGACACTGGTCTCCCAGGTACTCTGGCAGGCAACTGCAGGTTGGCTGGTTGCCTCTACTGACCAAGCACGTGCCTCCATTCAGGCAGTTGTCCTGACAAGTGTGGCGATTGCAGTTTGGCCCTGTGAAGCCTTTAGGACATCTGCAAGTTGGCAACCCTAGAATACACAATTAAAATATATAAAGATATAAATGTTGAATAAAACTGAAATTTTAAAGTATTACATTTCATTTAACATTTGACAAAAACACAACCAAAACTGCTGACTCAGTTCCTTCTCAGGTTTCTTAAACTAGAAATTCCACTGGTTTGCACACATGACAGAACCAGTGAAGTGCCAGTGAGACAAAGGTTTGGAAATATGTGGAATTCATGCCTTCTGCTGCAGCCTGTAATTGCTATCACTAATGAGTACTGAAGACAGACATCAAAAGAGTGGATTTTTTTTAATGATTTAAACAATTCTTGGAATAGGGGCGGGAAAAAAAGCTTCTTTCCTGTGATCAAAAGCCTTGGCACGTCAAATTCAACCTGATTAGCACAGTAACGTTTGCTAATCAGCAGTAAACTCAGGGTACAGCTCAGGCTGATGATCGTCAGCCAAAGCACTGGATCAACTGAATTTTTTTTTTTTTTAGCCTGAAGAAGGATAATGTCAAAGGATTGTGTTATTAAGGTCTAGAAGAAACTTTATGGCAAGCAATTCAATAGTTTGGCCAAATTCACTGTGGCACAAGAAGAAGAAAAAACAGCTCTTCCAAAGGAGAGTTTCTCCTCTGGGTATGAGAAATGTAAATGTTGATGTTATTTCATGCAAAACCTGTTGAGATACTTTGTCCTGAATAACACAAATCAGACAGACCAACATTACCATCTCCGGAGTCATCATTGGCTTAGACTGTGGCGTCTTTACCACACAGTATAAAAATGCCTTGAGGCGACCATTGTTGTGCTTTGGTGCCGTATGATAAACCTTGAATTGAATCTCTCACCGGCATGAGAAGCAGTGCAGGTGCCTCCGTTCTTACAGTAGTCCCTGCATTGGTTGATTTCACATCTCTCGCCTATGTAGCTGGGCTGGCAGCGACACTTTGCCACCTGACGGTCGTTGAAGAAGCAGCTCCCACCGTTCTGACACTGGATATCGCACGGAACTGAGGGCGGGGCTGTCAAAGGACACGGCACTTTGAATTTAGTGTGTACATGTTAACCTTGCTAGAAGGGAAGCCACTTGTTTATGTAGTGTACATACAGAACGGTGACTGGGTGGGGTTTGGTCTCTCCGCACATGTGCCGTTGTCTGCAACGTAGTTGTTAGGGCAGGTGCACACCGGCCCACTGGGGCTGAGGAGACACAGCCACTCACACTTCTTTCTGTCACACGGGTTAGTCACTGGTGCAGAGAGAAACATGACCAGTGAGAAAATCCATAAAGCGTGCATCAAAACAAGGTGTGTGGTGTCCATTTTAAATTAAGACTGAAGCAGACTATGTGTGAAGAAAAATCCTTGGACAAATCAACCAGCAATATGTTTGATACTCACTCTCTGGCTGCTTGTAACGGTGATACAGGACTATGTCTGTAGCATGGTTGATGCCTGTGGTGAGATTCTCCATAGGGCCTTTACCAAACTTGTTGACCCGGAAGACAAAGTTGTTAATATATGTGACCCCATAAATGTAGTCCTCAAAGATATCTATGCTGAATGGATGGAGCAAATCTAGAGGGGAAAAAAGTGCAAAATACATATGGGCGGGCAAGTGTTAATGTCACATTAGCAAACTTGCATGTAGTCTGGAAAGTTGCAGAATAAACTCAACTGTTTTTGATGCCAGAGACAGCAACGATAGGGTCAGAGCCATCCAGACGAACACTGCCGATGACTGATAGTTTAGCATCTGCCCAGTAAAGACGCTCATTGAAGTAGTCCACAGCTAAGCCTGCAGAGGCACAATTAGAGAGCCTTAATGAGAATGTTACACTGTGTGGATGAATAATTATGCGTATCTGGATTCAAATAAATTCAGACTCGGAGCAGTACTTACCTGTCGGCCACTGGATGTTCTCCTGGACGAGTGTTTGTCTTAGAGTGCCGTCCATGGCGGCCGTCTCAATTTTAGGGTGGTTGCCCCAGTCTGCCCAGTACATGGTACTAATAAAAAATCCAGAGTCAGAACACATATGTGCAAAATATAAGACAACAGAAAAAGAAATCCTTAAAAGAATGATCCATTTACCCTCTCTGTGGATTCACTACAATGGCATAAGGCTCGTCTATCATGCCGTAGATGAGGGTCTTGGAATGCTGGCCTGACAACTGAGCCACTTCAATTACATCTCGGCCTGAGTCAGTCCAGTACAGGTTACCAGCCACCCAGTCCACAGCAATACCACGGGGCATCTTCAGGTCTTTGATCTGGATAAAAGCACAAAGTTGAGGTGTTTGAATGATGGCGTGTATATTGGTGCTCTAGAGATTTTGCATTATTTGACCAGCATTACCTGCAGGTTGTTGATGCTAGAAGATGACGATGAGGATGATCCTGGAAGCTCGTAGGAGGAGATGCGCCCCGTGTGCCAGTTGGTCCAGAAGATGCGGTTGGTCTTGACGTGCAGGTCCATCGCATCAATGCGCACACTGGCATCACCCTGGAAGGTCTGCTCATAGCGCCAGTTGGGCATGCCGGGGTCAAGGCTTCGGATTTCATTGTCGTCAGCGATGTATAGAATCTGCCGACTGCTGTTCATGTCTGGAAGGAAAGAGAGAAACCGTTGCAGTGACGCTCACCTTGAAGTGAACAATTATTACAAGACTTGATAAAATACTTAATAAAATAAGCAGCGCATTTACTGTCAGCCTTGCAGGTGTCATTTATCCTGGTGAAGTACTTGTGGCAGCTGCATTTGTAGGAGCCTTTGGTGTTATTGCAGATGTGGGAACAGACTCCAAACTGCAGACACTCGTTCTTATCTTAAAAATATGAGAAAAGAAAAAGAAAGTCACATGAAATGTAAAAATATTGCCCAGCCCTTACCCTCTACATTGAGGGTTAAGAGCTGTCATGATGCACTTTCTGCGTGTACCTCCACAGGTGTGGTGTCCTATCTTTTGGAAGCCTGGTTTGCAGGAGCAGAAGGAGTCTGTGCCATTGGTGACACAGTGGGCCTCATCTCCATCACCACACTGAGTTGTGTTACTCCGACAGTCGTTTAGCTTTGTGTCTATAGGACAAAAAACACAAGTGAAAGATAAGCCTGTGGATTTAAAGGGTAAAACTTTCAGACCTTAGGTCCATGGTCAGTTATGCAGAAGTGAGTGAAGATCTACCCGTTTTGCAGTTGATCTCATCAGAGCCATAGTCTTCGCAATCATTAAAGAAGTTACAGCGCAGACTGGAGCTGATGCATCTGCCATTGGAGCACAAGAACTCGTCTTTCTCACACGTGGGAACAGATGGAGGAGCCTCTGTTGACAAAAACGCAGACATAAGTCAGCATCTCCTCAGTCAAAGATGAGGAAGTAGGAGATTTTATAACCAGAACAACTTCCTAACTTACGGCAGTTCAGTTCATCGCTGTTGTCTCCACAATTATTAACGCCGTCACACCTCCTTGACACTTGCAGACACACACGGTCATTTTGGCAGCGGAACGCTCTTGTCGGCGGACACTGGAACTTCCCTAAGAGTTGGACGGAAAGAGAAGGGAAGAGGAAAGAAAAATAGGTGAGAAGAAAAAAATGCAATAGGAATTCAACATGATTTTGATCAGCAAGACGGCAAAACTCACTGCATTCTTCGGGTTTCTCATCAGAGTTGTCCCCACAGTCATCCTCTCCATCACACTTCCAGGCGAGGGGCTTGCACAGAGTGTTGTTACACTGGAACTCATCCAGAGGGCAGTGACGGCCAGCTGCAGGAAGAAACTGATTTTTACTACCGGTATGTGCTCGTGTAAAACCTGATACAAGCTCATTTGTTGCGAGTCAGCTTTAAGGCATCTGGGATCTACTTTTCTCTTAAAAATGACACACCCACAGAAATATGCTTACCAGCACTGCCACAGTTTTCCTCATCGCTGCCGTCCATGCAGTCAGGATCAGCATCACACCGCCAGCGGATCGGAATACAGTGTCCATTCTTACACGAGAACTGGTCCTGGTCACACTTCAGATCACAGCCATGCTAAAGAAACATCATAGTCCATCATAAACACAGACATAACAGGAAGTGCAAAAAGGATTTTTTTCTTTTCCAAACAATTTCAACAGATCCAACCTCATCAGATCCGTCCGCACAGTCATGGTCTCCATCGCACTTCCACCTCCCAGCAATGCAACGGCCGTTGGTGCAGGCAAACTCGCTTTCTGAACACTGTCGAGGCACTACAGAAGAACACAAGGCTTGTGTCACTGACAACATGAGCACAGTTGCGGTGAGCTATGGCCATTTTACCCTTCAGCACAAGACAAAGAGTGTAACAATTACATGAGGATGACTATAGACACTAATGTGAGAGAGTGAAAGGAGCTGTTTTATTACAATTTATTGTCAATATAACTGGTTTTATAACTGTTGGCTTTCTGTGGTTATATTTGCTGTGATAGCCAATTAGCACTGACGATGAAATCTGTACAGAGCTCAGCTTGCAGACTCTCACAGGTCAGAGGGACAGTGAATGAAAACACTATTTAATAACAGATACAGAGAGGTGCTCAAAATGGGAGTGGTTCTCTTATGGAGATGAAGTAACTTACCTCTGGCTCATGCCAACAGGACAGTATGAAATGAAACAAATAATCAGATGAGAAATGGGCAATGAATTAGCACCAAACAAACGCTGTAGCAGTTAAGAGTTAAAAAGGTGCAAAGTGACTGTTACCAGTGAAAAAGACACGGGCATGAGTGTAAATGACAGTGGACAAGGTAAAATGACATATGGAGGGACTGTTTCCAAGCTCAAAGTGATACTTACTGCAGTTGTCTTCATCAGAGTTGTCCCCGCAGTCATTGTCATAGTCACACTGCCAGCGGCCCGGCACACAGCGGTTGTTCTTACATCTGAACTGGTATGGCTCACACGTCCTCTCAGCTGTCCAAGACACAAAATTATTATTGCCAATGAAATCAAAAAAAGAGAAAAAAATAGAGAGAGAATTTTTACTTAAAAAAGAAAACACAATATTTACCACACTCCTCTTTCGGTTCATCTGATGCATCGCCGCAGTCATCCTCGCCGTCACACTTCCAGCGAGCGGGAATGCAGCGGCCAGAGTCTTTGCATCGGAACTCGTCCACACCACAGGTCATCTGGGCTGCAAAGGGAAACATATGGGGGGCAGTTACACTTAAAGCTAATTAGGATGACTCAGAATAAACAACATGCAGAGTAAAGTGCGAGTCCTACTGCAATTGGCGGGCTCATCTGATCCGTCCACACAATCGTTGTCACGGTCGCACACCCAGACACGAGGTATGCAGCGTTTGGTGATGGCACACTGGAACTGAGTGGGCGCACATGTGACTTCAGCTGTGGGGTGGAGATGGGGGGGGAATAACAGGTTTGCAGTAAGTGTGGAGTAAAAGAGAGAGAAGAAGGGGGGAAAAAAACCCTGAAAACGTAGGTATACTCACGGCAGTCCTTCTCATCCTCGCCTTCTCCACAGTTGACCTGGCCGTTACAGCGGAAGATGCCTGGAATGCAGCGGCTGGGGTGGGAACATTTGAACTGGCTGGGCAGGCAAACATGAATGTCTGCGGTGAGATAAGAAAGAGATTAAAAATGAATGAGCAAATAACATTAAGGTAATTTTTTCCAGTTTATTTGCTGTTAAATTCTGAAGGTTGGTTCCTCATGTAGCTTTCTTTATTTTTCACTGACTTCACATGTGCCTCGTGTGTATAAAGTGTGAGTCTTTGTCAAATCATCACATGATCTCAACTCTCTCATGTTCCAGACTTTCTCTTGTTCTCTCCTTTTGTCAATGTTGATTTTAGACTCCTGCTGCTCCACGTTATCTATTTATCAAAATTTCTTGTTTTTCCTGTCAGTCCCTGTTCTGTCTTATACTGGGTCCTCTTGTGAAAATTTCAAATAAAACAGTGACAATTTTTGTACATAAATGAACATATATTACAAAAAAACAGGCACATACCACAGTTGGCCTCGTCTGAATTATCCTGGCAGTCGTTGTCTCCATCACAGATGTATGCAGGGTTGGTGCAGATGCCTGTGCCACACTGAAACTGCCCTGGTCTGCAATTGAATTCGGCTGTCGTGGAAGAAGTAGAAGTCACGCGGTGTTTCAAGATCATACCGACAAACATTTCACTGTTAAATTGTGGGCTAAGGTGAGATCAAAAGGTATAGCATGCATAAAGCATGCTAGATGACTGCCATACTCCATCACGTCCTAATTATCTTCTTCAAAGACTTACGGCAGTTTTCTGGCTCATCTGAACGATCTCCACAGTCATCTTCTGTGTCACATTTCCACCAGAAAGGAATGCATTTGTCATTCTTGCACACAAACTGCAACAGGAAGAGAAGTGAATCAAAGTGATGATAGGGCATTACATCAGGGCTTCACTGGCTCATTTGTCGTTGACAAAAGCGTAAGCTAGGTATTGTATCACCGGGCAGCCAGCCAACTGTCAATAAGCAATGACCAGGCATGAGTAGTTTATCAAATAGGCCACAGCGGGGAACTGAGATATGAAAAGCCAGTTATCAATGGGCCATTTTTCCATTAATGATGTTTACATCATTACCTGGCTGGCTGTGCAGTTGGACATGCAAGTGCGCTGATCGTTTGCCAGATAGAAGTTGGTGGGACAGGCACACTTATAACCCCCACCAGGAGAAAGGAGGCAGAGATTACTGCAGCCACCGTTGTTTATCTGGCACGGGTGGTTGAGCACTGGAAAAGATAAAAAGAGGGAAAATGTTTTCACCACATGGTTCACTTATTTTTCCACCCCCAACCCTTAGGTTTTAGATCTGAATTAATGTAGGGAATATATTTGAATATACTGAAAATAAGTTATTACACCACAGACAGAAACTAAATCAATACTGAAATGTTACTTAACAGCAGTAAACAGTTTGCGCACTAAGACTGTAAACTTGTTCAAAAGACCACATTTACTCCTCCTACCCGGAGGTTGGCGGTAAGGATGGTAAATGTGGATGTCCATGGGTCGGTGCAGGGTGCTGATCAGGGTCGTCTTGTTGGTACCCAGAGTCTTATGAGCTCTGTTGATGGACTTTGTTTCCCAGTCGGTCCAGTAGATGTATTCTTCAAACAGTGTCATGGCAAATATGTGAGGGATGTCTTGGCTGAGAACTGTGAGGATACACAAGAATAAACAAATCGCACTCTATATTTGAAGACAAATCACTCTGGATGTTTCCTACTGCAGCCTTCAGTAGGCTGATTGGAGGAAATGCCTTAAAACAACATATAATACAGTCACCAAAAAAAATACGTGAATGTTTTTTGTATCTCAAATATACATGTGAATATGTCAACATATTCAGAATGTGAAGCTCTTGCTGTTCCTGTGTTGCTGTTTTGCAAAGAGAAACCTTTGATAAAATCCTGCACTGTTAATGGCAAACTGAGGCAGGGTGGGGCGCGGACATGCACCATATCTCTGTGTTATATAATAGGTTCTACACCTCATTAGGTGTTACACTATTAACCACTTTTCCTGCTCTTGTATAATACGTTTTATTCTCACTCTCAGTGTTTGTGTGTTATGGAAGCACACCATAGCAATGCATCACATGCTGACAAATTTGCAAATGCTGTGTGTGTGGCACAAGTTCAAAATACCTCGACGGCGAGAGACCGTAACTTCAGCGCTGACTTTAAAGAATAATGCACCTTAAACGACTGACGTTGTGATGTAATAGCGGTTTTTATAGCATCAAGTTGAGCTGAGGTATTGGTGAGATTAACATTAATTGCCCTTTGATCCATTCTTATCTCAATTCAAACAGGCCAAGTCTTGTTGCACAAAGACACACAGAGGCACACTGGTGTTTTATGGCATATGTGTATCCAGGGATGGGTGAATAATAATTTATAGGATGCATTAAATCTAGAGCGCTGAGCTGAAAGAAGTCAGTGACATTTTATGATGACTTCTTAATGCCAAATAGCTTCAATTCATCTTGATAGATCAAAAATGTTCATGAAGCACAACACTCTGCTGGAAGTCTATTCTGTAAGTTGTAAACTATCCCATAATTTAATGCATATGCCTAAACAAAGAAAAAAGGATTCTATCCCTATGCTATCTATAAGTTTTAAGCACAACTTATAAAATGTGGGAAGTATTAATGCAGATGACCAATGCACTCCAGAATTCCTGCATGCTAAGCCGTTTAACAATTCCAGCTATTGTAGTACATGTACTAAACAACTGAGCCCTATGCAGATATCGCACACGCTCAGAGGCCTCTCCTACCAGAACAATCTGTCCTATTCACAGTTTGTGTCTTCTGGACTTGAGTTGCAGGACTCCAGAATAGCAGACAGCCATGTAACCTGCCTGCTCATGCCTGGTGTCTCTCAAGTGTGTGTGTGTGTGTGTGTGTGTGTGTGTGTGTGTGTGTGTGTGTGTGTGTGTGTGTGTGTACGGAAGAAAGTCACTCAGATTTCAACTCCATGTGAACCTGCAAAATTTCCTCACAGGAAAACCTAACCCCTCTTTAATCACCACTATGGTCTTGTCATAAACGGTTTATCCTGTTAAATGAGTTATGATCTATAAACCACGTAAAGCTCCTCAGCTCCCTGACACATTTATTTAAAAGATTAAATCAGTTCATGGACAGAAACTGTGACACTTAATAGCACACTGCTGCCTTTTACTGAGAGGTTTTACATAATTAGTCTTTGACAAAAAAAAGGCACTAAAGATGAGAGTATTTTGACTCTCACATGCTGTACTTTCCAAAAGTCTTGAAACAACCCGTATTTCTTTGAGGGAAAACTGGAAATAAATGCTGTGATTTATTGAAACATGCAAACACGTCTGGAAACAAAAATTGAGTTTGTATATTTACTTTCAAGACAACTCTGAAAAATTACAAGAAGCAGAATACAAAGAAATGACGAGTGGGTTCAGAGCCGGTGTTTCTTCAGACAGATACAACAATCAAAAACAAACAATTGAAATCTCAGAACTTTAGAAGATATGGCACCACCAGTCAAACAGTTTAAAAAAGTGAATGTGTTTACTGGTCTGTTTACCTGTGTGTCTGTTCTTGCCATCCAGGCTGGCAAACTCAATGTAGTCCTCCCTGGCATCAGCCCAGTATATACGGTCATTGATGAAGTCCAGGGTTAATCCATTGGGCCAGGTGATCTTATCCTCTATGATGACACTTCTGTTAGTGCCATCCATCCCAATTCTCCCAACGTGAGGGCTGTCACCCCAGTCAGACCAGTAAAGATAACTAAGATTGGAGAAAGACAATCTTGAAATTACAGTTGTACATTCAAATCTAAATCAGCTTAAGATGAGAAATAATTAGGAAATTATACATTTAAGTTATATAAACAGTGAGTGTAGCTGGTGCTGATCTGCAGTGTAACTTCTCACCCATAGCGTACATCCAAAGCCACTGCACGAGGTTCCCTCAGGCCACTGTTGACCAGCACCGTTCGGTAAGCCCCATTAAGTTTTGACACCTCAATGGTGTCTCGGCCTTTGTCGCACCAGTACAGGTTTCCACCGACCCAGTCTACCGCCAAGCCATCGGGATTACTCAGAGAGGTTCGGTGCAAAACCTGCCAGGTTTATCAATCAATACGTAAGATGATGATGATGTAGTTCCCAATCAGGGACTCACGGGTTCGCTGCATCAATAATCCAGCATTCCACAATAAATATTGCTCGACTATTAAATCAAAACGAAAGGATTTCAGATGTTCTCACTCACCTCCATGTTGCTGCCGTTCATATGCATGCGTCGAATCATGCTGCCCTGAGTGGTCACATCCGTCCAGTAGATCATCTGCTCTGCATAGTGGAAGTCCAGTGCTACTGCATTATTAAGACCCTGAGGGGGGGAAAAGGAAGGAGCAATATTAAAAATGAAAAACACAGAAGAAAAACACTGAATGTTTCTTTAAACTGTCATCTGTGTGTCTTACCTGCTTTATAAGAGTGTAGTTGGTACCATCCAGGTTCAGTTTTCTCAGGTAGTACCGATTGGCAAAGATCAAGTAGGGCTCTTCATCTACACGCATACATCACATAGAAAACGTACTTTACTGCTTTAGGCGTGCATTTGCTGTGAAGACGCACTGAAACTCACGTATGTGTGCCTTACCCGATGTGGACTTGCAAACAGTGGGGTCATTGGGGCTGAGCTCAAAGCCGTCGACGCAGAGACAGTGGAAGCTGCCGTGTGTGTTGATACAACGTTGGGAACAGGGGTAGGTGGTTGTGCACTCATCTATATCCACACATGTCTTCCCATCACGCTTCAGCTGGAAACCAGGATGACACCTGCACTGAAGGTGCCAAAAGCACAGGAGATGTGTCAAAATCTCACAGCCTACGGATCTGGCCGCTTCTCACATTTAGCCTGGACCGGTTACAAAGGCGTGCCAGCGTGTCTCAATCAGCTCTCAATCGGCCACAGACATGTGCGCTTTACCTTCACCAAAAGCTTTATTTCTGCTCACTTTCTGAAAAAGAAATCCAGCTGCTGCTGTCAAAAGTGCTGCGTAAATAGCTGCAAATCTCATTTGCAAAGTCGTCTTCCAACAGAGTACGGGGGTAAAGGATAAGCTGACATTAATATGTGTTTAAAATAAATATGGCATGAACATCATCGCAGCATAAGGAATGGTTAGAACACGTATTCATTACTAGTCGGAATCGTTGTAACTGTCACTTCCAATAAACACATCTATGTTTCGAAAGAACACACACACAAATTCTGCTCTGCCATCCAGAATACACAGAGGAAGCCACATTTGTGAAAAGTCTCTGATGGCAAAGTTTCAATATATACAATTAAGTTTTGTGCAATCATAATTAGTCAGTTTGCAATACTTCTGAAATCCCAGACCAGGATTCTTGAGGTGAACAAAATCTTATCATTTTCAAATTAAGCCCTGACCACAACCTCGCCACCACAGACACAGGAGTTCACGCAGAGTTCAACCTGTTCCAGGACTGGCCTCCTACTTTCAAGGACGAGGCAAAACATGTTTTTTCGTCTTGCATAACTGCGTGCCTGAAGTGAGTGGATCCCAACCTTTTAAAATCAGCTCCTCGTTGACTCATCGTTACTGGCATACACATTGTTTTTCCTGTGTTGACTCCATGAATTTTAGTAAAACTTTTTGGCCCAATGAAGCCTGTGCAATAATTTCATTAGTCATGATATTTGTTTTTGACAACAAACAATGAATTAGTTACCTTGAAGCCGATCTTGAGGTCATCACAGAGCTGTGTGCAGCCGCTCAGCTTGCTGTTGAGACACTCGTTGATGAAGCAGTTGAGTTCATCGGAGCCATCACCACAGTCGTCGTTGCGGTCGCACAGCAGTGTCTCATTCAAGCATTTTTTATTATGGCACATGAAAGCTGAGTCATTGCACGTCCTCTCTGAAATCATAGACAAATAGCAGGTTATATCAGAGTGTGAAGCGGGATGTGGCTACGTCTTTATGAGCAAGAAATTTAACATATGATTCACACCTTATTATGCTGGCAGAGAAATAAAAGATGTAGTGAAAGAGAGGAAATGAATACCAGAGTCTGTGCAGCGAGGGTTCTTGGGAGCTTCGTCGGAACGATCCTGACAGTCAAACTCTCCGTCGCACTCCCACTTCTTCTGGTTAAGGCAGCGGCCATTGGCGCAGCGGAACTCATCGGGACCGCACGGCGGATATTCTACATCAAAACGCATTTGTTATTAATCTCAATTTTAGTTGGTGGTTTAGCAAAAAACAACATTCATTTTCAAGCAAAAGGCTAAATAAGCTTCCAGGATTGAAAGCTCACCACATTCGAGGGATTCGTCCGACTTATCGACACAATCAAAGTCATGATCGCACACAAAGTGCTTGGGGATGCACTGCCTGTTCTGGCACATGAACTCGTTTTCAGGATCACACGTGTTGTTGGTGTACACTGGAAGCAGATGGAAACATTTGTTTTTAATGCATGGGGAACTGTATCGCTTCTCTGCACTTTTTCTTCAATCTGCTAACTGTGTCACTCACTGCAGCCAGCCTTCACACTCTCATCAGCTCCATCAGGACAGTCGTTGTCTCCATCACACTTCCAGCGCTGCGGCACACACATATGGGAGCCTGGACACTGGAAAGCCTCAGGACTGCAGGTTTTGGATTCTGTAACGACATCATGTAGAAGTCATACATGGATAGGACGTCAGGAATTGTCATGGAGTTTAAGGTCTCCTTTGAATGTGAGAAGAGAAGTAGCGAGAAAAATGTCACATACTGCAATTCTGGTCCTCATCAGAACCATCGCCGCAGTCGTCGGAGCCGTCACACACCCAGTGGCTGGAAATGCAGCGATGGTTCCCGCATTCAAACTGGGTGGATGTACAAAACTTGTCTGCAAGAGAGGGTGGGGAGCATTTTACAGTCATTATTACATTTAAGCTGTGTTTTTCCATCTGCAGTGGGAAGCCCAAAGAAAAACAGTCTGGCTTTCTTTTCGTTTTCTTTTTGCTATGATTTGTGTGTTTTCAAGATAAAGATAGGGGTATTAGAGGACAACTTCGCAGAAGACTGACCACAGTGTGTCTCATCAGCCCCGTTCTCACAGTCATTCTCTTTATCGCAGGTCCAACTCATAGGAATGCACCGACCGCTGGGGCAAGCAAAGAAGTTGACTGGACATTTAAGCTTCCTCTTATCTGCAACACAACAGAGAAAAAAAGAAAACATAATCAAGAACCTCTGGTAGGTTCAGAAAAGCTGAATGTCTTTTGGTAGTGAAAGATAACACTTACCTGGACAGTTTCTTTCATCAGAAAAGTCACCACAGTCATTGTTGCCGTCACACACCCACGAGGGCAGATAACACAGAGTGGTTTTCTCACAGCTTTGGAAAGAGGCTCCTTTAACTCCAAGCCGGAAAAAACGGGAGCAATCAGTGGGTTCTGAGAAAAAACAGGAACAAGTTTCAGGAGCTGCCCTTTAAATTCTGCAAAATAAATCTTAGACCGTTTCACACGAATTGCACTGAAGTACATAGTCAAGTCTATATTAATATACTGATTAAGAAGTGCACTTGTGAAAAAGAAGAAGAAATATTGTTGAAAATCGTGGCAGTTACATACGGCAGTTCATTTCATCGCTTGCATCCTCGCAGTTGACCACCTGGTCACAGCGGCTGTAGTTGGAGATGCAGCTTCCATCTTTGCACTGGAACTCTCCTGCTTTGCAAAGTGTCACTGCAAGCACATACAGCAGTTTCACAAATGACAAGTGGAGAGAAAATACATCCTCAAAACCACACACAAACTCTCCGTTAAGCACATTTTATGATTTCCTTAAACATGCAGGCAGAACAGAGGTGTCATGAAAAATGTCGACACTATGAGAATGTTTAGACTGTTATCCTTTGTGCAGCTGCTACTTTGGAAACAAACCACTTACTGTTGCAGGGCAGTTCATCTGAATGATCACCACAGTCATCTGTGCCATCACACCAGAAGTGGTGACCAATGCAGCGGCCGTTCATGCAGCGCCTGTAGCCTTTCTTACATAGTCGATTGGCTGTGAAGGAGGACCAGCTGACTTAGCTCAGGCACAGAGGGTTTTTTTTTTTTAAACATCTCTTGCAGCTACTTATTCATTAACTGAAATTCACCACCTAACTGCTCTGTAAAAACTCACCACAATAGGACTGCTTCTCATCAGACTTGTCCTTGCAGTGGGCCATGCCGTCACAGGTCAGACTGTAGTTGATGCAATCACCATTCCCGCACTCAAAGCCATCGACACTTCCGCATGATACGTTCAGGGCTGGTGAGGGAGAAACGTTTGAATTCAGAAACATTTATCCATTCTGATGAAGACGGCAACGTTATGAAGTTTAATTCTTCCTCTTTCTTACGAGAACAGGTGTTGTCTTCGAGGAGTTGCCGGTCTCCACGGCAGCTGCAGTTGACCCGGCCGTCGGACGTAGGCAGGCACAGGTCCTGGCAACCTCCGTTGTTTGTTCGGCAAGGAGAAAATTCACCTGAGGAATTTTTTTAGAAGCTCTTTAAACTGCATGTCGAATGACTGACAAGCATGCTGATATTACATTTCTTGCAGTTATGAACATTTGCATGAACTCTCTAGCTTGGCAATATTTAAAAGCCTGTGGAAGTTGGGTTTTTATTATATACATGGCAGCAGCTCTGTATACCTCCACTTACAGCTAAGTGTTAGCAGCCTGGCAACGTGTGCACATGCAGGTATAATGCAGACAGTAAACATGATACCTGCCACAGTGTCATACACTAAACAAACTACAGCCGAATTTCATTCATTTTGCAGTTATATAAACATAAATCAAATTACTGGGCAAATTAAAATGTTGACCTGATGGCAATGGGGCCAAATTGCAGCAGTGGTGATACTCACAGCTGTTGGTGTCATTAGCTACAGCAACGATGCCCATTGGTTGCTGAGGGATGTCAGCACGCAGCACTTTCATGTCTCCTCCAGTGTACTTGTCAGCTCTGAGGACAGCCCTCCTCACCCAGTCAGTCCAGAAGATGTAATCTCCGTACACAGCGAGACCGAACGGATGGACGGGCTCGTTTTTCAGCAGCACCTGAGGCATAAAAAACAGCAGGTGTAATTCCATAAACACGAGGCGCAAGTCCATGTTTTAGGGAAAGTTCAAAAAACAACAAACAAAAAGGAAAGCGCTGCCTTACGTAACGGTTGCTTCCATCATATTCACAGCGCTCGATCTTGTCCAGCGTGGCGTCAGAGAAGTAGAGTTTCTCGGCGCGGTGATCTATGGCCAGGCCGTTGGGAGTTTTAATGTCGCTGCCGATGATCACGATCACGTTGGCTCCGTTCAAAGAGGCCCTCATAATGCTCGGAGCCTGCTCATTCCAGTTTGTCCAGAACATGAGACTACGGTGGGAACAAACAGAAAACAAGAATTAAGAGCAGTGGGAGCTCCCAAAACGTCTTGGTAAAAGAAAAAGAAAGTTACACTTGACTGAGCCAAAAATAAATCCACTGCTTAAGAGAAAAAGAATAATTGTATTGGAACTGGGCCCTGATTTAGTGCAGAGCAGCAAATTTCAATATTAATGACTCACTCTTGACACTCGTCCAACACAAAGGCTCGAGGGTGGTCTTCTCCAGACATGGTGACTACGGTGTTGCGGTTGTAGGCCACAGAACGGCTCTGGTCCACAGTGTGGCGAGTGATGGTGGACGTTGTATAACTGGTCCAGTAGAGTGTATCCCAGCCGCGATGGTATGCCAGGCCCTCAACTGACCCAACATCTGTGATAGGAAATATAATATCTGATTTTTCAGATTTGAGTTCTTTCCTGGTGTCGGGCCAACACTTTGAGAAGTAAAAGGCTTAACAAATGCTTTAGATTACACTAAAAAAATATCACCTCTTAGAGGCATTAGTGGGAGTTTTACAGAGAATTCAACACATCATAAATCACTGTCAGGGTGTTACCACGGAGCACCTATGAGACTAAAGAGGAAGTGGAGCTTTTAAGGTTTCCCCATCCACATGCATCATCTAATAAACTGTGAAACATGGACGAAGATTGAGATAGAGGGGAAGCAGCGGCCACTGAAACAGGGAACAGTAAAATGGAAGTGATGCCATACAGAACCGAGTGTGCGTCACAGCTGTTGTTCTTGGACAGAGTTTAAAGAGTCTGTCTCATCGTGTCATTTTATGGCGACCCGCCTGCACATACAAACACAGCTTCATGTGGATACTCTCATTCAAGCTCTGAACTCTTGTTCTGGGAAGAAAATTGCAACTGGGACAGGTTGAGTCACTTTAGGGATAAAGGCCAGGGTAAAGACAAAGCAGCTTCCCCCTGCATCGATTTTTCCTCTTTTCCCCCCCCCTCTCGGTACCCACGCGACACACATCATCATGGAAAAGAATACCGTGCTGCAGCCTTGCAGGCTCCACGGTGTGCATTCATCTCTGCTTAGTTACATTAGCAACCACATTTATGACCACTTACAGCCGACAATAAAAAAAAAGGATACTCTACATAACTGTTTGCTCTCAGCTGAAAGCCTTTAATTGCCTTTTAATAGACAAATGTCGAAGTGCCATAATCAGCAGTAATGCAGGACAATTTTGAGGCTGAACACATTGTTAACAGACTTAAATAAATCCAAAAGAGCAGCTTGGGGCCAAATACAGTCACACAAACAAGTAAGAGTGATGAGTAAAGCTGATTCAAGCCAGGATTACGTAATAAGGATCACCAGGGCCCACCCTCCCACTGGGTAATTCAGCTCAGCCCCCTGACTGTGCAAACAACAGAGAAAACCTGACAGGA
Organism: Copadichromis virginalis; assembly: GCF_057382275.1. Lineage (NCBI taxonomy): Eukaryota > Metazoa > Chordata > Actinopteri > Cichliformes > Cichlidae > Copadichromis > Copadichromis virginalis. The sequence goes on along the minus strand of NC_140637.1, from coordinate 2,473,493 downwards.
AGATGATTACCTCTCAGAACAGAGTCTTTCAAACACTCACGAGGGAGAACAAGAGCAGGGCGAGTGGCGCCTGAGAATTACTAAGCGTTAGTTACCCTCATTTTCATCACGCCTCATCTTTTTTTTTTCCTTAACGGATTTAGCACCGCATTAGATGCAGAGCAACTCTTCTTCCGGCGGAGTCTACAGGTTGAAGAGCTTTCACATGGACAATGAGTCTCCGGTTGATGGGAATACTTAAGTCAAGTGCATTGACTGCCTTTAGAGAGGAATGCCAACTAGCAGCTACTGGGATGGATTCGTCCACTGTTGCTTGGTTTCAAGAATCAATACAGCCACAGAGTAACTACATTATAAAGGACGAGCTGATGCAGCTAAGGAAATGCAACTCTGCAAAGACCGCCCTTTAAGGTCATCCTTTCATGTTTTCTGGAAAAGAAAAGCTTGATAACAACAGTGCATTTTTCTGATCCATTTTCCCAGAAATGGGGAATACCATATCCAACCATCGTTAAGTGATTTACATTTCTTCAAGTGGCTCGGAAACCATAAGAGTCACAGTGTGAAAAAGACTCTGCAAGTGCCAGATATAGTCAAGTCTGTTTCTTCTCCCCTTTTCCTGTGAGTCAGTGAGAAAGCCAGCTGACCAGTGTGATCTTATCTGCTTAACTAATACTATCATCATGAAACCACTAACTGCCTCGGCGGAGTCTTTTTTTCCTCTGGAAACTGGATCCAACAGCTGTAACACCCAGAGACTACATGAACAAGCTGTTCTGCTGCTTAACATTAACAAGATATTAAATTAATTGCTTAGCAGACTTACGGCGGGGATTGCATGGAGAGTTTGGGGCAGCAGATGAACAGAAGCAATCTGGGCAAAATGACTGGAACAGATGAGGTTTTGATTAAATGTTTAGTCCCCATCTTGGATGGGCTGATTCTGTTGACTGGGCTCATAGGGCAAACTCTGGTCATCATCATTCTTACTAGGAGGAGGAGGAAACAGAACCAGCCCCCACACAGCACAGACATCCTACTTCTGGTTCTGAGCGCTGCTGACCTGCTGCTGTTACTCTGCCTGCCCTTCCACACCTCCGCTATCACCCTGGGCTTCTGGCCTTTCGGCGGCTTCCTGTGCAAAGCTATCAGTTTCCTGGGCGTGACCTGCTCGGTTGCCTCCGTATTTACCATGGCAGCTTTGGCTGTGACTCGCTACCTTACAGTGGTACACCCCACCTGGGCCTTCCGCTTGCGAATGCACAGGCGCATTAAACTGACAGTAGCTCTGCTCTGGGTGCCTGCCTCAGCTCTGGCAGCACCGCAGTTTGCATTTCGCACAGTCACCGTGTCCAGTGTTGTGCAGTGCTTCGCCTTCCTGTCTGACTTCAGCCAGCTGGTCTACAGCATCGCCCTTTTCCTGTTTGGCTTCGCTCTGCCACTAGGCATCATTATAATGATGTATGCAAAGATTTATTGTTTTCTTCGATATGCACGCCAGGTGGGGAATGCCTCTCAGCTAGAACGCTACCAGAGACAAGTCACTCACACTTCAGCCCTATTGGTTGCCGTCTTCACCATCCTGTGGCTGCCCTCCTATGTCCTCATGTTTTCCTTAATTGGAGGACATTTAAAAGACTCATCTGGCAACAAAGTATTTGCCATCGTGGCCAGGCTGCTGGCAACCTCAGTGGGTGTGGTAAACCCTGTACTCTACAGCTTTGTGTCTCAGAAGTTTAGGCGAGACTTACTAGAGCTTGGAAGAAGGCAATGGGCACGGTGCAGAAACTGTGTGAGTGGCTGCCCTTATGCAATGAGCAGAGACATGGTACGGCCTTTTGAGGAGGACAGTACCTCAGGGAGAGGCCAAAACTGACTTTACAGAAGGAGATCTGGAATTAAGACTAGTTAATACCTCCAAACAGGCTGAAATATTACATAAGAAACTCTCAGTGACATTAAATATAATAAAATTAATTCCAGATGTAAGAGATTTACTGCAGATTGCCAAAGTGATCACTTTCTTGATGTTTTTCCACATTCGTTTTTCATCCAGCAATGACTGACTTTATTCCATTAGCACATGTGGAAACAGGACTAGTCTTGGTTTCATTAACAGTGCGTTTTAGTTAATAACTTGGACAACAGACGTCTCTAAAACATGACAGAATGGGATTATGTAATCATGTCAAAAGTTAATAAAATACACTCCTCTAACCTGAGCTGGAGCTTATTTGGAGCTCAATAAGTTCTACATTCAGTACACGATGTAAGACGTCTTTCTTAAAACTGCTTCAAACCCTTGTTCTCAATGCAAAATGAGTAAAAACACAAACCCTGTGCACCTTCCTTGTTCTCCTGCTGTACTTAACAAAATAATTCATTTTTTGAATCTTGTTAGATGTGAACAGCTCTGGTTCAGGGCTTTTAAATATGATACTTCACTCTTGAATTATTTAAAGAGAGCGGGATTTAAAAGGCTCTTCAGTGGTGAAACAAGCAAAAACCAGGGCGTGGGTGTTGGTGTGCGCAAGCAGTAGCAGCTCTGAAGTGATGTCAGTCTCTACTGGTTGAGTTACAGCTGCGTGTTCATTACACCAGATCCTCCCGGATGCTTGTATTGTGTCTGCTGACACCGTAGAGGGGACAACATTCAATTATTAATGGAGAGGATTTAAAAAAATATGGCAGCAAAGAGCAACGCAGCAGAAATATTTGTCAACAGAGGTGGGGAAGTCTTAAAAGCAGCAAAACGTAAGGTTTTCCCGACGCTTTGACAGAAACGCGAAATGCATCTGATGACCCCGCACTTACTTTCCACCACGATCTTGCGGTCTGTGCCGTCGTCATTGATCTGCTGGATGTTGCCAAAGTGAATGTCGCTGAAGAAGACGCGGTTGGCTCCCCTCCCTCCCCCGCCATGGTAGTCAAAGCTGAGAGCGATGACATTCTTCATGTGATCGGGATCCTCGAACGGCTTAATGGGCGCGTTGAGGTTTGTCTCGTCGGACAGGTGGATGCTTTTCAGGATGGTGCGCTCGGAGTACAGCAGGTAGCCGTCGTAGTCACGGCAACTTTGGTTGTCCTCTGCCAGCATGCCATGAGCACAGGCGCAGGTGCGCTCCCCATTCCCACGGAAAAGACACAGCTGTTCACAGCCGCCGTTGTTGTTTTTGCAGACGTTCGAGCCTGTGGAGAGAGTCACACAGTTTATTAGCATTGCTGTTACACGAACACTGAACACGGTTAAATGCTAAAGGTGGCGATTCATTTTGTCATTGTTAGGCAGCTGCCATCTTATTAGGACATTTTCAACAGTAAAAGCAACTTTTTTAAGCTTATGATAATATGTGTTTGTTTTTACCTGTCTGTCTGGCTCTATTGAAGACTTTAATATCTTTGAGCTGTACACCGATGCCTGTCCTGAGCTGCACAGCATCTGTGGCGTTGTCTTTGCTGCCTCTCTTAATGGAGCCATTAGCATGGGTCCTAAAAAAACAGAACAAGAATAAAACAGTCAGTAAATGAACACTTACAATATGAAGTATTGTTCAAAACAACATAAAGACTGACCTGTCACTCCAGTAGATGTACTCCTCAAATACAGATACAGCAAACATGTCCATGTTGTTGTTGCCCAGAACCAGCTCCCTGTTTTTTCCAGTCTCCAGGTTGATGCGCTCGATCTTGTCTGTCCTGGCATCGCACCAATAAAGCAGACCCTCCTGAGCACAGGAAGTAAAAAAACAACAACTGTGATTATTCAGGACAGACCAAAATCCTAAGATTTCAGTTCAATTGAACCTGTATTTGGGAAACCAGTTAGCTGATAACCAGTTTGTAATGTAAGCTTTTAGTGAATATCAAGTGAATTTAGGTGAGTCCGATTTAAAAATAAATTCTCATTATTCTTAAAATATTATTACCATTTACATTAAGAAATGTTTAAATTATAATTTTAAATATCTAACAGCTTTTAGGCTTTTAATAAAACTCCCAGACTGGATAAGACGCTCCAAAGAATAAAAAAGGTTTAAAGATCCTTTTTTAACTTTATTTAAAAAATGAATCCAAGAGAAAGTCCTTTCAAAATCTAAAGAATGTTTTGGATAGATATGGATTAGAAATGATCAAATGAGAATGTTGTCTCACTGTATTTTAATTTTTACCACTTTAATATTCAAAATAAACAAAGACCTTTTTGGCATAAGAAAGAGCATCCATTTAAAGATCAGCTGATCAACAGTCCAGTCTCTGGAAGTATCTATCACAGTATAAATTAGCACACTAGATGTTGGAAACACCCTCTATTAATAAAGCCAAGTGTGTGAAAGATTTTAAGTGCGGTCAGTTGTTGTTCACACCTCATAATCAATGGAGATTCCATTTGGCCAGCTTATGCTCGCATTGACCATGACCAGCCTCTGGGAGCCATCCAGTCGTGAGCGTTCAATACGAGGATACTGACCCCACTCAGTCCAGAACAAATACCTGCAGCCAAAGAAGCAGGGGAGTATTTGAAACTTTAGTCAGAGGAAGAAGTATGCTTAGGAATACACGCCAAGTAACTTAAAGCAGCATTATTACAGAAAGCAAAATGAATCTTCTGGCGAGGAGCCTTACCCTTTCACTGGGTGGACAGCTATGGCTCTGGGTTTGTCCAAGCCCTGGGAAATGACAACATAGCGGAAGGAGCCGTTCAGCCTGGCCACCTCGATCACATCAAAGCCCTGGTCAGTCCAGTAGATATTTCCTGTAAAAGAACACGTCCATCAATCAGTCTGCATCTTTTATCTCTACTCAAGCAGTTTAATTTTGATTGTCATTTTGCATGACCACACCTGCTATCCAGTCAACAGTGATGCCCTCCACCCTGCCAATACCGTTGGTTACCACATCTTCCCTCCACGTCTGATCCCTCTTGGCTCTGCTGATGGTACTCAGACCCATGTCCACCCAGTAGATTGTGTCATTCTCTGAAGACCACACAAAAACGGGTTTAAAAATATCACTCAAGCTGGGTTATCTATTCGACGTCCCTTAGAGTCACTCACCAGCATGGAAGTCGATGCCAACAGCCAGAGAGGTTCCAGAAACCGGCACCAAGGCATCCGATTTGTCTGCTGGGTCGAGAGGAATTCCTCTGATTCCCTCGTGAACAGAGTAAAGCAGGAAAGAGCCCATGCCTGCTCAGAGAGATTAGGTTATTGATTTCTCGCCTCACGATGCACTTCTCCCAGTTTTCCTACTCTAGTTACTGTAGCTGTGTCTTACCTTCACAGGACTGTTGGCCCGTCTTGAGGCTGTATCCGGCAGTGCACATGCAGGCCCTGGTTGTCGGAGAGGTGGGCAAACACAGCTGTGAGCAGTCACCATTGTTGTTACTGCACAGGTTGACACCGGCTAAAGAAAAGATCAGAGGAACAAAGACAAACATTTTCTTTACTAGTATTTGCATTAAATGCAGGAGACTTTACATCCACTTCAGAACATGTAACTCTTTTTCTGTTACCTTTCTGCACATCCTCATCATAGATCCTCATGTGCATCATTGGGGAGGTGTTGTTTCGCAAAACTTTCCAGTTTCCTCCATCCTTCTTGTCACATGTTCCTATCTGGTCAGTTCCCTGATCGGCCCACCACAGCTTGTCTCCTACATAATTGATGTAACCAGAATATAAGCCAACAGAAAAATGATAAATATACAGAGGACAAGGATGATAAACTTAAAGTATTACACTTTTCTTCTTACCCATAATAGCCAGCGCAGTCGCTTTGGTCAATTTGCCTTTAACACCTTCAAGGATCTCGAGTTTAGAGCCATCCAGCTGACAGCGGTTAATGGTGCTGTTTCCTGAGCTGATCCAGTACAGCTGCTCCTTTTCATAGTCAATAGAGAGGCCTGAAAGCAAATAAAAATCATGCTGTTATTTATGTATAGTACATGTGCTACACTAACATGTTTGTTCTGGGCTTTTCCTCTGTAGAGAATCTGTATTATTTACTGATAGGGGTACATCTGCTCACCTACTGGTCCTTTCTGGTTGGTGAAAAGTGTGGTGCGGTTGCTGCCATCCATGTTAGCCATGCTTATACTGTCACCGTCAGTCCAGTAAAGCTTCCTGTGATGGGAGTGTGAATATTATGAAATATGGAGAGAGGCAAGAAGAGTACAGTACTAAACAAGGATAAAGTAGATCAAAGATTAAGACTAAACTTGAAGGGAATAAAAAAAAATAACCTAGAAGTAAACAACAAAAGAAAAACCTTTCAATCTTTAAGTGAGTAATATTAGGAGAAATAACTGACATATTAAACTGAATGCAGACATATTAAGTGCCGGGAACACTCACCCAAGCAGAGGGTGGACCACTAGACAGTGGGGCTTGTCCAGTCCCTGGATGACGGCATTCTTGAAAGATCCATCCAGTCTGGCCACATTGATCTGCTTCTTATTGGCATCGTAGCTGGTCCAGAAGAGGTTCCTGGACACCCAGTCTACTGCCAGGCCATGGGCATTAGGAAGGTCTGCCAAATTTCAGAAGCAAAATGAAGCTTTGCAGATTTTTAGAATATGCAGCGTGCTAACAAAAACTGTTTTTATTTATCTTCCCAAACCCTCTTATTATACTTTACAGCGAATATTAAATTATGAGCCTTATTTTTAAAAAAAAACAAAGAAAAGCAAAGAAGTAAATAAATCACGGACTGACGGATATTCCTGAGACTGTTCTTACCAGCAGAGACCACAGTCTCCACCCCTGTGCCATTGATGAAAGCTCTCTTGATGGTCTGTGTTCGCACATCTGACCAGTAAATCCGATGCTCCACAGCATCATAATCCACCACTGTCGCGTTGTCTACATCCGGCACGGTGAAGGAGATTATGTAGTTATAGTAGGGGTTGTCAATGTCAACACCTCGGATCTCGATCTGACGAGCGTAAAGAAGGAACTTGCGAGACTCTGGAAAAGAGAAACAAACACTGGATGAGATGAGATCTACTAAAGCACGTTATTCTAGCAGGAATGCAAAACTAGAAAGAGAGGAATAAAATGCATATTTCAGGCTGGTTTTTTTTCACATGTAAAATTAGACATGTCAGTTTTTCCAACTCCAATGTTGGAAATGAAGACGTCAGGAAAGATTTAGAATGACTTGAAGTTGAAATTTCATATTAGGCATAAACACCCCTTTTTCAGCTACATACATTCTAAATAAGGAATTAGGCAGGGTTAGGTTTTTACTTCTTATACTTAAGAGAGATAAAATATCACCTGCTAAACTGAAAATCTGCATAATCAGCATAAACAACAAATGATTTTAAGCACTGAATTAGAAAGTTTGGTCCAAACTTATTTTATTTGGTTCAGAGTGGAATATAAGTGCTTAATTAAAGTTCTCGTTTTAATGTGCATCCAATTATTTTTACATCTAAATGGCTCATGTTTGGATCATTTTTGGAGAAATGCAAAAATATGAGGTGATGAAAAAGAGAGCGTCTGCACACATGTACAAAAATTCCCCACAGCTACCCTTCGAAACCATCATGAAACCCACTCGTGCAATCAAACTGCAACGAATGAAGACTTCCCTTCATCTTCAGTGACAGGATTTTATATGAAATTACATGGAACTGAAAGCTAAGAAGGGAATATGGAGCAAGCGGAGGCGACGTAATCAGATCTTCTATCAGAAAAGATATCCTGTTCAGCAACACGGCTCACCGTAGCAGTCAAAACAATTGCATGAAAAGATTCCAGCAAACACAAAGCCCCTCTCTCCCTCCTTGATGAAATGGATTATATGTGACAGCGCTGTCTGTATATCCTCCATCACAGCAGATTTGAAAAGGTAAGGGGAAAAAGAATGTGGGTGATGTGCGCTTTTCTGCTGTGAAACAACGGGTCTGTCCTTACCTTTGCAGGTGTACTTGTCGGGCTGCAGCTTCATGAGGTGAGGACAGGCGCAGGAGAAGGTCTGGTTAAAGTTGATGAGACACAAGTGGGAGCAAAGGGGTTCACCGTCAGCGGGGGCACATGGGTTGGGGGCTGAAAGGAAGGAAAGGAAAAACATTAATTTGGATGTTTCAAGAAAGCAAGAGAGACAAAAATGCAGATGAGATGTGTTTTGTGAGAAACACAGGAAGAGGAGGCTCACAGTGAGCTTTGAAGATTTCAGTGAATATAATACTAATAACTCTGCATTGTGGTGTTAGACCGAGACATGCTGGAGCCTGCTTGTGTCAGAGGAATTAAATTAACCTTTTACTCTTTATTTATTGGCCTTTAAGGTAATTAAGTGGGGGGGGGGGGGGGGGGGGAAGATTTGTGCCTTAAGGAGTCCACAGACTGCGTGACTATAACAAACGTATAAATTCATTACAATGTGCATCATTCAACTTGTGCAGGACATGAAGTTAGATGCATGGAGACTGTACAGTGTAAGAGTGAGATCGTGGGTTGCACAGCTGCAGCTCCTCCACTATTTGCTTCTGAGCTACTTCCTCTTGACAGGATTGTGATAACAGCTGGAGAACTCATTGTACAAACAAGGCTTCTTCTGCTACAACTCAGCTACACATTCTTCTGCATTGGAATTCCAAATATTTTGTTTTCCATTTTTATTTTAGTTTAGGTTTTAGTTTAGCTTTTTTCCCCCACAATAGCACCATAGATATGGTCAGATTGCCATTTCATGCTGCAGTCATTTCATTCACATAGGCAGCAGCAACAGTCATGGTGTGAGACGGTCATCCTAAATTCTGGGCTCAGGCTATCATTCAACATAAAACAATTGCAAATTTCAAACTGTGACCAGTGTATGAAGCAATATCATCACAGTTATTTTACACTGGCTATTATTTATCAAGGACAGCCGAAACAGACATAGTTTAAGACAATAGAAATACCCCCAACCCTCCAAGGGCCAAGAGCAGAGTATAAATGTGTGTGTGAAAGGGTAAAGGTGGCCTGCAGTGTAAAGTACTTTCCCATTTCCTTTGTCTTCCAGGTCTGTCAACCCAGCTTGCTGCTTCGTCACTGTCATAGTTATTGGTTGCAACTGTCAATCAACAGTTTTGTCAGATCCCTCTTTCCCTGTCACCAATTACAGACCCAGTGCCTCTCTACTGCCCACATACCCTTGGGATCCCCTAACCACTGGCTACTAAACAAGGTGACAGTGCGACATGGCAAAACGCTCAAAAATAAATCCGACGACCCTTTTGCAATCTTGTCAATCATGCGTGTCTGTGAGATCAGATCAACATATGACATTTAAGTTGCAGGGGGAGGATTTTATTTCCTACCCGGCCCGTGGGAAATGCCAAACAGTGAGGTGACTTTTTGATCAACAAGGCAAAAGCGGGAGGTGTCCAAAACGCTCACAGTGTGAGGAGACAAGAAGTCTCGCAGGTCTAAAAGGTCAGCTGTCTTGGGGGAACAGGAGCCATGAATAACATGGTGAGCAATGAACTGTGAGCTCGCCACCCTTCTCCTTAGAGTTACAGCCCAAAAACATTCAGCCATGCTGACAAGCAGGGGTAAATGTGTGACACGGTCGCTCTGCCTATGCAAGCATGTGTTTCTCTGTGAATGTCTATGCCTCTTTATCTGGTATGCTACATACCCTGGGGTTGCCTGGATGGGTGATAGACCTGCAAGTCAAAGGGCTGCGTGTTGGTGCGCTGCACCACAGTAACGTTGTGTCCTGTCCATTTATTGGCTTTGGCCAGAGTGTTAGTCCTCCAGTCAGTCCAGTAGACCTCGCCTCCGTACATAGTGACAGCAAAGGGGTGGGACAAATACTCATGACCCCGCAACACTTCAATCAGCCCCGAGCCATCGTACATTGCTGAGTAGATAGCATCCGACCTTGAGAAACAACAGAGAGATGTATAGTATGTAAGAGCAGAGACATATCAGGTTAAGTATGTTCATGTTATTTATTTGCTCTTTAAATGTAGTTTGTTGTAAGCAAAGAACAAAACACTGGTGTAGCAGCCAGAGATGAAGAAAACTGAGCGAGTGGGTGATGGAATAAGTGGGTAGATGCGGTGCAACCTGAGCCGTATATTTAGAATCTAGTGGCAGATGCTACCTGGCATCAATCCAGACAATGCGTCTTTCCATGTAGTCCACAGTGAGTCCGTTGGGCCACCCACCACTGCCGGTCTCCCTGTGGATGGTGCGTCTGCCTTCACCGCTCATGGATGCTGCCTCAATTCTGGGCAGACTTGCATCCCAGTCAGTCCAAAACAGGATACTGGTGACAGAAAATGATCAATGTGAGGAGGGATTTTACAGATGTGTACAGCATCATCGCATGAGAACTGGTTAATGAAAGAAACAGTAGGATGAATATATCCATCAGATATATATCCAAGTTTGGAATCCATCCATATATGGTTCTTACCCATCTCGAGGATCTAGGGCGATGGCCCGGGGATGCTCCACTTCGCCGGCTAGCAGGGTCGTTCTCATGGTCCCATCCAGTTTGGCCACCTCAATCTGGTCCAGATTGCTCTCCACCCAGTAAATGTTTCCTGCTATCCAGTCCACAGCTAGGCCTTCTGGAGTAGCCAGCCCATACTGGATCACCACCTCAAAACTGGTCAGGGCTGACCGGAGCAGAGAAAATCCGTACGGAAAATTTGAAGATTTTTATTTTAAAGCTACACATCAAACATGACAATTTTATAGCATGTGAAATTTTAATGCTAGCAAAGTTTTAAGAATGGGGGGGAGCATGGTTTGTGTTACTTTGACTAAAAGAGAGAGAATCTCAAGATGGCACATTTATCACAAACACCCCTGAAGACAAATCAAACCCCACATCTAAGAAAACACACAAGACCTCAAACATTTGGCTTTAGTGCAAACTAAGTGCAAAACCACAACTTGTGATCAATCTTTGGCTCCGGGTTAAAGCACACATGTCTTAAAATGCCTTCCAGTAGTAATTAGAGCGAGACGGGTATGTCTTTGCAGTGTGCTTGAAAGAACAGTGGAGTGATATCTGCCTTTATGTGTCTTTGTGTGGGCCAGGGTTCCTTTATTAAGGCGCTGGCACTACCCAGTTTATGCCCACTACTTTGGAGCTGCTGAAATGACCTACTTAACAAGCAGCAGGAGGTGATCTATGAGCTGGTCACAATGTTCCTGCTCAGGAGCCTTGTTTTAATGTTAAACTTGGAGGGCTGGGAACTGGAACAGCAGTGTGTTGTGCCTCCTACGCTACATCAGTGTTTTGGCTGCAGTCAGGCACAGCAAGTACTGAGACAAATAGGAAGAGACAAAGCCTTCCGTGTGCCCCCTTAGTGCTGTGCTGAGAACACAATTTGATTGGCGAGCAGACCTGGGTTTTTGGAGCACGAAAGGCTGACCATGACCTGCGGGATTTATTCAGGGTCACAGACCACCACTGCTGACCACAGCCTCTTTGAAAAAACAATTGGCTCTGAGAAATTAGAGCGTATTTGTTCAGCGGAAGTTCATTTCCACGAAATGCTCGGTCAAAATCACGATTTGCTTATGTAATCACCACCTTGCAAGATTTTTGTTTTACTTTAACAAAAAGATTATAAGATACAAAATCAGAGCAAAAAAAAAAAAAAAGAACACAACAAGCTAACTCACCTCCATTTTCAGACAGTTTCCCACGATAGATCTTGTCCTCCACAACATCAGTCCAGTACAGGGTGCTCTGGTTGAGGTGGAAGTCTAAAGCAATGGTGTTTCTAAGGCCTGGTACAAGCACACTGAACTCTCCTTTATGAAGGTCAATCCTTCTGATCTCATGGCGATTGGAGAAGATGATGAAAGGCTTGAAGGGATCTGAAGGAGAAAAGAAATCTCACTCAGCAAAGCGTACGGAAAAACCAAATCCCAAATTCACGAAAACCCCACGTTGGTCATGGATCAAATCCTGTCACATCTCACACATTTGCTCCATATAACATTTCTAGTTATAAATATGTCAAAATGCTGGCTGCTCAGCCTTCTGAAGAAACATTATTAGTGGAGTAAATCCTCTAATAGTTTAAAGCAAAGTGAGACAAAAATCTCTACAAGACAAAAGTCCCTGTTTCTTGGGGGGTGGCGTGGGGGGGCTTACCGGTGCTTTTGCAGCTCTCCATGTCAGACTCCAGCTCCCAGCCCTCATAGCAGGAGCACTTGACACTAGATTTCTCCTGTTCACACTTCTGGCTACACTTGAGATGTTTGGCGCAAAAGCTCTGGATGTGGCAGGTCTTGTTGTCAGCTCCCAGCTCCATGCCCAGCGGACAAGAACACATGAAGCCTTCCCCAGGAATAATGCTGCAGTTGTGACTACAACCCCCATTGCCCAGCGAACACAAGTCTGCAGGCAAGAAATAAAATGAAAGGGTTGGCGTTTATCCAGAAAGGTGTTTTGAATGTTAAATTGTAAGTTAAATCACAACATAACATTGAACAGATGTTGTGCTTTCTGAGTTCAAAGTTTTTCCAGAATATTCTCACCACAAAGTTTCTCATCGGAACCATCCGGACAATCGTCTGTGCCGTCACACAGCTTCTCGGGAGGCAGACAGATGGAGTCGTTGGTAGCGCACACGTGGTGAGACAACTTGCACACCAATGCCTCGCAGTTGTCCTCATCCGAGTTGTCCTCACAGTCACTGTCACCGTCACACACCCAGGCTTTGCTGATGCAGCGAGCTGAAAAACACCACAAAATACTCATTTTTAAGCTTGTGTCATTTAGTTAGCGCACCGTTCAAAAATACATTTTGGCCAATGCTGCTTCGGCACTGAGTGGACAGAATGATGATCTTCTTTTAAACTTGTACATTTTGTTTGAGCACACTAAACGTCACATCTGGAAGCTGTATTTGTGACATCGCAGCTGCTTTGACAGCGAATCGTGGTCTAACTTGCAACTTGTCTACAAAGTAAAGAGTAAGTCTTTTAGATATTTAGGACAAATCTTATATGTAGCAGTTTTGAAATAAATAAAAAAAACAGTTAATAAATTAAGTTTATAATAAATTTTAAGAATCTCTATTTAACTCACATTTCTTGTAGGAAAATCCAAAAATCATTTATGAGTGAAAGCACTGCTATTTTACATCACTGCGTACGTCTGGAGGCAATCTCTATTATATTCCTCTATTAAATACAGTTTACAGTTAAATACAGTCACATCATTATATTGACACAAGCACAAAAAACAGTGATTTCCAAGTTCCAGTTTTTATGTAATCCTGATGACAAAATGGAAACCAGTGGCAACAGTCGAACATTATCCATGACAGTCAGTAAATCTTCCACTTTCTCTTCCTCCTGCGATAAAGCATTTCATTGCTTTCTTGCACAACAAATAATCACATCTTTTATTCATACTGTCCAAAAAGTTCACCCTTAACTAGCATCTGGCAAATTCCTCACCAGAGTCCCTGCAGCTGAACTTGACCGCAGGGTCACAAGTCTGAGTGAAGCCCTCGCAGTTGCTCTCATCGCTCAGGTCCATACAGTCTGTGTCGCCATCGCAACGCCAGCGCTTGGGAATGCACAGGCCGTCCATGCGACACTGGAACTCGTCTCCGTGGCAGCCACCTGGAGGTCGGGTTGCTAGAGAGACAAAATGTCATAGTTAGCCAGCAAAAGTGATGATGTGTGCAGAGAAGCAATCAAACACGAACAAAACAGAAATCACAGCTCACAGCTACAAAGACCACACAAACAGATGCCCAAAAAACAAAAGCAAAAAAACTGGGATGAGAAAGAAAAGGCCGTTACAGTCATTAGTTATTGTGCAGGTATCCTGGGATGCTGGGTGACAACCTGACTCTGAGCCAACCCAAATAACAATAATACACATGGCTCACTGACTGTAGCGGAGAGATTAAATGCATCGCTGCAGAAACGGCACAGTGACATCTCCTTATGACAGCGTTCGGCACAGCTAAATAAAACTGGACTCCTCGCGGCACAGGACCACAATATATAATAGGGGAAAGTGATGAAACCGTTTTATTTTATTTCACTTAATAACTTCCAGATGGCAGCCAAGAGAACTCGCAAACACACGCAGCCGGGCACACACAACAGAGCACAGATTGCTCATTAGACCAGCAGGTCACGCTGGGCCCGGATTTTGCATGCTGGGACTTAACAGCATTTCGGCATGGATCAAACGGTACATACAACATCGGACACTCACAGTTCACAGGAGCTTCTAGGCAGAGCAAGGCTAAAGGTAATTGTGCAACACTGAGATGTGATGTCGTTCATATGAAAAAGCAGCACACCCCGAGGAAACACTCCAAACATGTAAGTTCATATCGCTACAGCACAGTCAAAACATCTGTGCTAGTTGCACGACACCGTGAAAGAGTTATGAGATTTGTTGTCTAACCACAAAACATAGCAACAGAAATGGATCAGAGGAAGCTGGAGAGCATGTAGGGGCATGTGGAGTACAGGAAGTGGGATAGGGAGAAGCTAAACATGTTGTGACGTTGTGACAACCCCTTTATGAGTGCAAATAGCAACCTGTAAATATAATGATAGCATCTTTGATAAATGACAACGAGAACCTGACTCAGCTACAAGACACGAGAGCAGACGCTACCATAACAAAAACAAGTTAGAGCAGGACTATTTCAGTTTGAGCTAAATTACCTTGGTTGGTACAGTTGGCATGAGTCTCGTCACTGTAGTCTCCACAGTCATTGTCGCCGTCGCAGGTCCAGTATTCTGGGATGCAGCGGCCGCTGTTACATTTGAACTGGACGCTGGAACAAGAGTGGCTGCAGCCTGCTTCGTCGCTGCTGTCTCCACAGTCATTGTCTGTACATCAGCGCACACACGCAAGATTTTTAGATTGGATTCTACAGTACAGCGTGACAAGTGGGGAAGGGAGGGATGATACTCACCGTTGTCACAGCGCCAATTTATATTGATGCAGCGGCCATTGGCGCAGGTGAACTGGGTGAGAGGGAAACAGGTTGGATACGCTGCGGAAAGGGAGCAAAAGAGGAGTGTATTTAAAAAATATTTATAGAGAAAAATGTGATATTCAAGGAAGAGCAACAAAATGAAAGAGCAATAAAGACTCACCACAGGAATCAGGTTCATCTGAGCGATCTCCACAGTCATCATCAAGGTCGCATGTCCAGGAGATGGGGATGCAGCGCCCACTGGCACAGGGGTATTGGTTGGGTGGACATGTGCGAGCTGAAAGGGGAAATTATACATTTGTTCTCTGCTTATTTTTTAGGGTCTGCGCTGTTACAGAATCAAACCATGCGAAATTGCCTCAAAAAGTACTTCCAGTCGCTTTCAATCTATCTGACACACTCAGAGAGCTTTAACTAATGGTGCTAAAGATTTATACATCTTCCTGAACTCTTTGTAGATTGTTGCTGGCATCTGCTGCATGACTAAATGAAAACTAACAGATCACTTTGGATCGCTTTACTCTTACATGCTTCCTCCAATTAAAACAGTTTTAAAGCGGAGTCATCCTCTGATGACTGCATCATTTCTTTTCCGATATGAGCACAGCTGTATGGTCTGGAATTTACTCTCTTTCTCCCTCTCTGTATGCTCTCCGAACTAGATGCAACTCAGCTTGTATATACCAGAGCAGGTGGTGTTCGATTCATCCTCATCGTTTCCACAGTCATTGTCACCATCACACAGCCATCGCAGGGGGATGCAACGATTGTTTTGGCACTTAAATCGCTCGGCTGAGCAGGTGTGCTGGTCTGGGGGAAGAAACAGAAAAGAACAAAATCTTAGAAAACGGTTCAAAGTCTGTCAAAGTAGCAAATGAAGAACATTCTAGTCGAATGTGACCCTTTGCTTTTCGGTATTGACTCATGATGTCAGAGTTAGCAGCCACGTAAACGCCGCATGGAAAGAGACAGATGTTGGAAACTTTAGTTTGCCCTCTGTCGGGTTGCGTTAGCTAAGACCCTTAAACACCCTTTTGTTTATCTTTGTGTTGCTGTGTAACCATGACAATGATGCGGCACACTTACAGCAGAGCTCAGGGGCTTCATCGCTGTTGTCCAGACAATCATTGTCTCCGTCACACTTCCAGCGCTCTTGGATGCAGCGGTTGTTCTTGCAAGCAAACTCCCCAGGCTGGCACTGGGGCGGGGGAACGTAGGCGGGGTTGGCTAGAGAGGAGATCAGGGGTAGGAGCAGAAACAGATGAGCCATTGAGACAAGAAGCGAGCATGTGAACAAAAGCTTTTTAGTGACCAAGTTAGCTTTTGTTAGTCAGCTCTTAAAGTTATAAAAATATTGACGGAGCTTAGTTAGAATTTCTGCACACATTTGGAAACACTAACATTTAAAATATCTTGCAAATTGAAAGCAAAGTGTGGATTTTGTTTTAAACTCATCTCTTGTACTGCCAAGCAATATCATCTTCTACTGGTAAGACAGCTAAGTACCTCTGCAAGTAACGTTATTGCCATCAAGGATCTGATCATCAGCACAGGCGCAGGATCTGCCATTAGGAATGGCGAGGCACAGACTGCTGCAGCCGCCATTGTTGACTCGACACGCGTTGGTTCCTACACGAAGTCAAAGTGGGAAGAGACGCAAAACAGTGTCACGTCATCTTATGTTTAATGGGAAAAGGGAAAAAATAAGTAGAAGGATACGTACCTTGCTGCTGGTGTGCATCGTACACTCTGATCTCAAATATGGGCGGCCTCTCATTGCGGAGTAGAGTGACTGTTTTAGTGACTTGGTCCAGTTTGTAGATGCTGCCACCGCGGTACTCGTTCCAAAACAGAAATTGTTTGTAGTGGCATAAGCCAAAGGCATGGTTAAGCTCCTGCCCCTCATACACCACCTGTTAAATCGAGAATGCATCTCAAATTCTAGTAGGATAAAATTGTAATCAGACAACAAATACGACATAGTCCCAGAGTTTCACCAACCTTTCGCTCAGTGGTGTTTAGGTAAACCATCTCAATGCGGTCGTAGTAAGCATCCACCCAGTACAGGATTCCCTGGGGAATGTCCAGACTCAACCCATTGGGCCACAGGACAGTTTTGCTAGTGAGGAACACTTGGTGATGCGAACCATCCATCCAAGCTTTCTTGATCTTGCCTCTGTTGCTCTCTGTGGGATCCTCCTCCCAGTCAGTCCAGTACATCCATCTGGGAGACAAGGTGAGGTATTACCACATTCGAAAGGTGAGACATTTCTGGATCTGAACTGCAGAACCTGTTAAATATAGCTTTACGCTGTGATGCTCTTTGATGCAACATCCCACAACAAAGCAAATGAGGGAGTATCTAAAAGAAAAGAATCTCTTGAAAACCTGCCAGCTCCTACACATAAATGTGACCAGCGAGTCAAAAACCTACCGTGTAAGCAGCCCACACAACTGCAAGGCACTCAAAACATACTTCATCTCAACTGAATGCTGATGGAAAGAAGATTCATTAAGTTAACAGCCCCCCCCCTCAAGTCTCACCCGTGCTGGGGGTCCACAACAATGGCTCTAGGGTGGCTCATCTTGCCCTCAATGAGAATCTTGCGGGTCCGTGAAGCCTTCTCCAGCCTGGCAACACTGATAGTCTTCTTTGGTCCATCGTCTGTCCAGTAAAGATTATTTCCCATCCAGTCTACTGCTATTCCCTCTACCGTGTGGATACCTGAGATAAGCAAAAGTAGTCCGTGTGAAAAAGCTACTGGCTGTCCAATCCAAAAGAATAAATAGAACTGAATCTGAAATAAGCTGACTTCATTATTTTTTTTTTTTTATCCACAAATTCTTTTTAGTAGCCTGAATTTTCAGTCTTTACCATCCTTCAGTATGACGTCTCTATCTGTGCCATCTATCTTCTGCCGCCCGATGATGTAGCTTGTGGCATCAGCAAAGTATATGAATTCATTGGTGGCGTGGAAATCCAATGCTCGGGGGTTCATTAGGTTCTCGATCGGAATCATGTACTCATCGGGCACTTTAGCGTTCATGTCCATGCCCCTGATGACTCCAGGACGACCCTTGCCATACACCAAGAACAACTCGTGGTCCGGCTCTGCAGAGAAGCATCATAAATGAACAATTATTCTGTCAGAGATTTTCAAACCACTATTACTTCATTCCCATCTCCCATCATCAAGTCAAAAGGTTTTCATCTTTGTCAAATCAATTTCTTCACTCACTCTTGCAGGATTTGCCATCGCTGCCGAGGCTGAAGCCCGAGCGGCAGCGGCAGGTTCGGGTCTTGTGGCTGTTGCTCAGCAGACATATGTCAGAGCAGCCCCCAGCTTTTCCGAACTGATCCAAAGCACACGCGTGACTACGCACTGAGCGAGGAAACAAGCGCACAACAGTTATGTAACGATTTGCTTTGAAAACACATTTGCCTGGCAGTAACTGTTATTTGTGGACGTTTATAAAAGTCTCACTGCGCACCTTGAGGTTGACGTCTCTGATGGTACACGTGCAGCGCAGCTCCCCGATCTAACCGGGTCACCACCTGGAAGTCGGAGCTGTTGAAGCGGTTTACTCGAATCACGGTCGTTTTGGAGTTGAGGTTGCCTTCGTTCGAGTTTGTTGCATAGAGATAGTTCTCAAATACAGTCAGCCCATACAGATGCTCGATCTGAAATAAGATAAAGGAGAAAAACATTGAGGGGAAAAAAGAGATGTTGCATGTCAGACATAATATCTCTGCATTCTTAGCAAAAGGGTTTGCTCAAGCTGGCTGACTAATAGTTTGGGCAATATTGTTTGTGCACATTTTATCTTCAACACTGTCCTGCAAATCCAGCTTAATTCAACTTGTCTATTGAGCAATTGATCGGTTTAAATTTAAGAATGTGAATAATCTCTGTAAGACAGAGAAAACTAGAGAAACACAGACAGACAGACAGATAAAGAGCGAGTGTCTGAGTAAACTTGGCACGGAGCAGCACAAAGGCTTCACTCATCTGCTGTAAAGGAGAGAGGGGTCTTACTTTTATAAGGGTCTATTCTGTGCAGCTCTCCTCTGCTGTCAGAAAGATGTATGGGCTGAGATCACATTACCTCCCTCCACCTCTCACACAAACACACACCACCACCACAGTCCTGATTTCATTAAGATCATTACTTCCCTATAAGTTTGAGCCAAGCTCCACTAGGGCCAGACTAATATGTTTAGCGAGGCACTAGCCAGGAAAATCACACACTCTTTAAGTAATATCAATCAAGGCAATAAAAAGGACCTATCCCCAGGAGAGGCATGCACTCTTTGCGGGAAACGGGAAAAGAGCTTTTTCTCCAAACATACGATTAAATCAGAGATATGGAAAACAGATGTTTTGTGAGTACCAAGCTGGGTTGATAAGATGCATGCCTTTATTCTTGAGTGCGTTTGCGTGTGATTAGGTGTATTTCTTATGGTTACACTGATCCTCAAATCCTCACCATCAGACCCTGGATGATGGTGTGCCGATTCTTGCCCTCATAGTCCACCACTTCGATGTAATCCAGGTAAGCGTCAGCCCAGTACACCAACCTGTTCACCAGGTCCAAAGTGATACCGTGGGGGAAGACAATCTTACTGTCGACCAGCTTAGTGCGGTTTTGCCCGTCCATGTCACAACGCTCCACCCTCGGTGTAGACCCATAGTCTGTGAAGAACACTTTTCTGTAGCAGGGGGAAGAGGATAGATTTCAATTACAGAAGGTTTCACAGAAAAGGAAATGGACTAGATAAATTTAGTTGACCACAACTAGGACAACTGTATTAGACATCGGAATTAAATAAAATTATTTAAAGACAATCGCAAAAAAGAGAAATGATCCTTTTAAAAGGAACTACCAGATAACAGATTGTCAGTATCAGGAACTTGAAACAACCAACATGGAAGTATTTATGTCGGAAAGAAGGATCCCGTCTAGGTCCGTGTCTTGAGAAAGTGCTCTGATTTTCGCCTGGCTGCTTGGTCAGCATGTCGCCTGATCATAAGACAGCATTTTCCTGTTGAGCAGTGCTAAAACAGGATGAGGGCAATCTTAAGTCAAGGAGCCTGGAGGCAAATACAGACCCCATCACTGGGTCCAGGGCGATGCCTTTAGGGTTGTACAGCTCTTGGTCCAGCAGGGTCACACAAGTTTTGCCGTTCTTGTTGCAGACAAACACCCGGTCGTCCACGTCATCCACAAAGTAGAAGTTGCCAGTCAGCCAGTCTATAGCCATCTGCTCCACATCTGATGGACGCAGAGGAGAGAAAGGGAGAGAAGAGGATGAAACAACAGGATAAAGAAAGAAAGAAAAAACAGGGTTGTGGGAGTACAGTCATATAACTCTTAGTCATAAACCACAATGAATCCAAATACTCTTTTTTAATTTTATGATATCAGGAACCGTTCCAAGAATACTTATACTTACTGCTATCTTGATACAAAAAAAATAGCAGCAATGAATTAATGTTATTTATTGTGTAATCTTGCAGGTTGTCCATTACAAACATTCCACTTGTGTTTGATTAAAGCATGTAGAGTGCGGGGAAGGAAAGGAAAAGAAAAAGGTGTTGTGTTAAGAGTTAGAGGTGAAGTCCAGCACTTTCTAAACTTTGTAAACTCTTATCAGTGAGTAAGACAGAATTCCCTCGCAGACCTCATGTCTGAAGACATGCTCTTGAGTAAGATTATTAAGTATTAAGCTGACACTGACCCATTAATTGCATGTGTGCAGTGCAGAAGGGTCTACATGATTGCTAATATGAGTCAAACTGACCCGAAACTCTTGCGACACCTTCATGAAGGATGTCAACATTTTGTATCCACTTTAAGTCAGTTTAAGGAAGAAACTTTGCAGATGGATGCACTGATGGGAAGAGATGGTTGTTTTAACAGATTCCACTGCATATTCTTTAAAAGCAAACCAGATCACTGCACACACACACACACGCACTATCAAAGTGACCACACACACACACACGCTCTTGTTTACATATGCCTCCATTAACCATTTCAAGTGTGTTAACCTGAGGTGCCTTTCCAAACCTCTGCTAAAATTTCCAACTCTTCATTATATGCATTTAGATTATAATATAAACTCTGATAAGAATTTTTTTTTAAAAAGGATGTAAACAGATCAAATCTAATGGCTCTCTTACACTAGACCGAAAGTAGGGTGGCAATATCCTCGCTAGGTAGAGTTAAATAAATAAATAGGTGGCTACCCGCTGATGGCACTGAATTTTTTCCACAATCACCACAGCTACTTGCAATCAGACTGCAGGTACTGTGGTGATCAACTGGTTGTCCATTTGGGGCATTGCTGGTCATCGCGTGCAACGTGCAACACTCTTGAGCAACACATTCAACCACTCACAATCATACAGTGGTCACCTGGTTCCCTCCCTCTCAGACAGATTGGCAGGTTTATAAAGAACTGTTGTCCAATTTGTAAATGCAGACAGTTTGTCAGTATGTTGCAATCAGTTTGACTCAATCAGTAGTTTTTGCCAATCTATCACAGTTAATTGTTTGTAATTGCCAACGTGTCCCCATTTAATCATCTTAGACACCAAAAACTGTTTTTGGATGGAGACCACATCATGACCAAAACAAAGGGACCAAAATCAGAAAGCGCCAACTTTAATTTGGGCTGCATGCGTTAACACATCTGAAAGTGAGCCAGTAACCTCTCCCCAAGCTTTGAGCATTTAGAGAAATAACTGCACTGGAACGCTGCAGCAATGCTTCGATCAAAGCGGCAAAGAACTTCAAAATGCAAGGACTACATGAGATTTGAAGTTTGCTTGATGAAATGCCATAAATAACACATTTTTATGCGATTGAGGAGAAGATTGATAACTCTGACCATCTCACATCAAAACTGACTATACATTAACTAAACTAAAAAACAACATGGCCAAAACTATATAGGCAAGTAGCAAATGTTCAGCAGTCCTGGGTGTTTCAAAAACACCAGGATCAGAATTCTGACAAAAGAAAAAGTTTCTCATGAAGTTAAAAGGGATAGTGATATTCCCATTGGTATCTCTCCTAAAACCCAACTCCTCTACAAAAATCCAGCTGGAAGCACGCCTGCACAAGGCATTGATTAGATTCATATACAGAGTACAGAGACAGTTGTGCAACCCAGTGACTGCTGCGTTGTGTAACAACCTACGGAGCCCCTTACTCCAGAGAGCCAGGCAGTCTGTTGACGTCTCCACTGATGCAGCTTCTGGTAAGTGGAAAGTTTGCTGGGAAACTGAATGAACCCACCTCTTTCTTCTCATCTAACCACTCTACCCTCCAACCCCCTTTTTCTCTTCCTGCCTGTTACACCTACAGCTTAAAGCACTTGGAGGAAAGGTTTAAAAAAAAAAAAATAGGAAGCATACAAGGCCACAGCCTTAGCAGTTCTTCAAACTAGACAAATGTCTTCTTATATTTACATGTCAGTACAAAGCAGGAAAGATGTTGATTTTTCAGCTTCCATAATCCTCTTTGTGCCAAGAAGATCCTATTAATCTGCACAAAAACGTCACTGACCCCTAAAGAGCAGAGTTTTGGGAGTACTGCGATTATGCTTGTCTACAGGGATGTGACATTTGACCTCTATTTAAGAGGCAGTTATACTATGGCAAATCTCCCCCTGGAACAAGTAAAAAGGAGATGTAATTACCTAGATAAGAAGATCTGATGAAAGACAAAAACCTTACATGAAACCTTCTGAAAAAGATGCCCAAAAAGGACAACATCAGAAAGACAGACATGGTGAGATGTGCTGGTCCCTGCTGTGGAGCTCCGCTTAGAGGGTGGAGAGGATGGGACGGGTCAGCTCTGCTCTCCTTTTATCTTCACAGTAGGAGAATTAAACATGCAGACAGAGCTGGCCACATCTGGAACCTTTGTACACTTATCTGCGCTTCTCTTTCAGGCTCCCAAAAGCTATAAATCAACCAGTTCATGTGAACCCTGCATCAACCCTACACCTATCCCTAAGTCTGCCCAGCGTGCTATTACTAGAGCACCTGATCCCTGCTTCTATTAAACAGAACAGACATAAGCAGTTTATACACATGAATGTCCAGTGAATCAGGTCCAGACATTGTCTGCAGCTTCCTTTTCACACATGGATAATGTCCTGCGGACAGCAGGACATTATCCATGTCAGAGAGATGCTTACTACCTGAAATACTATGTTTGGTTTAGGCGACGGTTGCTGCCAGGTTTCACAGGATATGACACAAAGCAGCACGCTCACGTCCTTACTGTCTATTCTCTGGACAATCACCTCCTTTATTAAGCCTAATGTACATTACACAGACGCCGCACTAAGGGACCTGGAATGATAAAATTTGTTTAAAGCCTGGTCCGACACATTCGCCTATTTTAATTGTCACAAAAAATTCCTCTGGGTAGCATCTGGAAAAGTTCAGGGCAGAAGCGAATATGTTAAAACCTCTGTAGCGAACAGGTTTGGACCAGTTTTATGAGCAGATTTTGAGTTGAAGGAGGTTGTACGGGTGCACTCTTATCTCAAAATGCTTTCTTTTTTAAGCGTCGCAGTAAAAAGGATACAGAGGAAAACAATATATAATGAAAAAATCCAACAAAAGAATGGATGAAAGTGTCAAATCTCACTTCATGAAACATAATGTTACTAAGTAATGGCTGAACGACTCAAAGGTATTTGGGTTTGTGTGCGTGCGCATGCTGAAGTGACCTGACTGGACATGACTTGAGACGGCTCGAGGAATGTAAGTGAGTGTTCAGGCTGACATAAACCAACAGAGGAATGTGAATACCATTGATATGACCACTCACATATACATATTGCTTCAAGGTGTATCATATAACTACCTTCGGTTTCGCATTCTCAATTTCATCCTTCCCTTTAAATTTCATTTGGTGTTTCTCCCGATTCCACACCTCACAATAATTTATCCCTTAGACCACTTAAAAGAGCACACTATCAGGGAACGTGGACTCGGGTTTGCATACCAGAAATAGAAAAATCGGTGATTAAATTAAATTAAATTAAACCTATATATTGCCAAATCATAACCGCAGTCACCTCAATGCATTTTATATTGTAAGGTAAAGACCCTAACAGAGAGAAAACCCCAAATCAGATGATCCCACATGAGCAAGCAGTTGGCGAGAGTGGGAAGGAAAAACTCCCTTTTAACAGGAAGAAACCCGGACAACCAGGATCAGGAATAAGGAGCCATCTGCCACGACCAGTTGTGAGTTTTGACTCTTTTATTAAAATGATAATAATATTCCGTGTGACTGTGGACATTTTCTATATCAAATCAGATCACGGATTCCTAATTTAGGCGAGAGCTGCAGTGAGTATGCCACAGGTATCTTCAGTATGACATCTGATATCTGACACTCGCCAAATACATTTATCAGCAGTGCTTCTTCAGGTTGATAGAAATGTTTTTCCCCGAAATATAACTGCGCTGTGCTTTCAAGAAGACGGGGTTCAAAAGAGCACTGGACCAAAAAGCAACAGCAAAAAGCCAACACAATAAGGGAGAGACGGGATATGAGGGACTCATGACTGAATCAATAGACTGGAAAAACCCCAGAGTTTCTAAAGCTTCTAGCCTCTGCCCCGGCTGTCAACAGTGACGACTATTACACAAGCTTCATTTGAAGTGGATATGAGCCAAGGCACTTTCAATCATGACACAGGTTTTGTGTCCCACACTTCAGGGTCTACACACCCCAGATACTCCACTTGTTTTCTTCCTGTCTGCTGTTCTTCGCCTGGGGCCAGGTTCTCAAGGGAAAACTTCTCACATGCATGTATGTGTTTACGAGCATGCAAACCATGCCCTTGCTTTTTGTGTTTTGTCTGCAAATTCTGCCCCCATTCTTAGAGAGTAACGGCTCTGTCAGCCAGGTGAATAAAAACAGACCTTGGCAGGCTTGCAATCACAGATAATTCATTTCAGCATTATATGAGTAAGTCTCTCAATAGGAAGTAATCATATACTGTGCACATCCATTTGTGTGCATCTGGTTGTTACTCGGAGCCTGTGAGTTCAGACAATGCACAATGACAATGCTACCTTCACAAAACAGATGTGCTGCCTATCCACCACATCTCAGAGGACAAAATGTACAGTCCTGGGAAAGACTTAGAAAAAGGCAGAGAGCACTTTTGTCTGGCAAACCCTAGTGCCAAATACCATCACATAAGAGACCAGTGTCTGATCATACTAGCATGGGTCAAACAAAAGCAGCGGAAAAATACTTTTCCAGGCTTCTGAAAAGCTCCGCACAGTCAGTGCATGAATCAAACTTCCCAGCAGGTTGCTTTTACCTGTCAAGAAGTATGCAAATGAATAACTAAAGGCATGCTGGAAGCCTTGTATGTATTATATAACTGTAAGTCTGCTACACACACATTGCTTCTATGGGATAGTTTAGTGGTGTGTCAGGGTGCCCCTGTTCTTTAGAGGAAAAAAAATCTTTTGAAAAATAAAGTTGGCCTCAGCATTTCTTCTTGGCACTTTCAAGTTGGTTTGAGCTGCTTTTGGGAGACAAGCTTACAGTAGAGTTTGAGCTAGCAAACCCACAGCTGACCACTTTTAAAGAAAACAGGAAAATATAAACTATGTCAACAACTGTCTGTAAACTTCTACTCACGGTGCAAGCTGAGAGAGATGTTGATGGTGCGGTTGTTACTGACAGACTTCAGGTCTTGGATGCTGGCACACTTAAGCTGGGTGGCAGCGGGGGTATCACCCACATCTATCCAGCAAACAGTCTCCTCCGCATAGATGAAGTCCATAGCCATGGTCTGTTTGGTGGCGATGGAAGGAACCCGGGTCGCGGAGCCACTCAGGGAGGTGCATCGGATGTTGTTAAGGTTGGCGATCAACAGAACAGGCAGACGATCCACAGGCTCTGGGTGAGGTTAACAAATTTTTAAGTAGAGGAGAGAAAATATTAGGAAGGAATATGATCTCCTGCATAATGTTTTGGCCATCCATTTCCTGGTTCAGCGTGAACTATAATCATTGGGCTCTGTCGATTCCTGTCCACCCCCTCACCATTTTTGGCTTTGCAGGAGCGGTTGTCTGGCTGCAGGAGATAGCCCTCCACACAGCTGCAGGTGTAGCTGCCTTCAGTGTTTGTGCATGTCTGACTGCATGTTCCATACACACCACACTCATTGAAATCTACACAAAGAAACACAAAAGCGCATTAACACACACAGTAAATGATGAAACTTTAAGATAGTGTTCTCTTCTCTTCCAAAGGCTGGTTGAATCACCTCTACATGCTGTCCCCTGCAGTCAGCAACCAGATGGTTACTTTCTGTTTGTCTTAGGCCAAACTAAAATGAATTTGCCAAATCACCACCCACCTTTACATTTCTTTCCATCTGCAGCAACCTCGTAACCATCTCCACAGTAGCAACGAGGCCCATCATGAGTCACTGCACAGCCAATCTCGCACCCATGGGAGGCACAGTCTGGTGCGTTTGCTAAACCAGGGAAAACAGAGCAACATAGAGCGTGTTAAATACTGCTGAAACATGAATACTATTAAGGATAGCAGGGATGATCCCAGGGCAATCTTTACAGAGGCATGCTATCGTGTCCAATCCTATCCTGTCTTACAGGACTGCAAGACTGCGAGTGCATGTGAATGTGTGTATGAGACAAAAGGACTGTGGTTAAGCGTGTGTATTCATCTGTGCATGTGACAGACGCGGTGATTCGAATGTGCACACATTAGAGAGCTTCTTCTTTTCCAGCCTCAGAGGAAACTCACGGTCACATCCTTTTGGCATGAAATGAAAGAGGGGAATCCGCACATCCTCATGGCCTCTGTAGGTTGTGCATGAGCATGCAGAGGTGTGTGTCGGGCCAAGAGCATAAATAGGGTTGTGTGGCTGTGATAGATTCTTGTCACATGACACTGCTCATGAGTCTAAATACATTAAAACAGTATGTACTGTTTGTCATGGTGCTTTAAGGTGACTTTTTCCTCATTCAGTGAGGATTTCCAAAGCTCCCTCAGCAGAGACACGCATATAAATCGTTTCATATTCCAAAGTAAAGTACACAGATGAATCAGTGTTCACCATACAACTATTTGCATTAAAACAAACATTTTTGTAAAGGAACTTTCAACCACTTTAAGTCATTACTTATTTTGCTGCTCAATTACCAGATTAACAAGTCAATTCTTTTTTAAAATTGGTTTTAGGACTGATTATTAGCTAGATAAGACTTCATCTTCTAACCTCATATCAATATGAACAGCAGGACCGAGGAGAGAGAGCATAGAAAAAACAAAACTTAAGGTCAAAGCAAATTTCCCCCAAAAATAGAAAAGATAAGTAAAAAAGGAGGCTTCTAGC
This sequence comes from Copadichromis virginalis, assembly GCF_057382275.1. Classification (NCBI taxonomy): domain Eukaryota; kingdom Metazoa; phylum Chordata; class Actinopteri; order Cichliformes; family Cichlidae; genus Copadichromis; species Copadichromis virginalis. The sequence continues at coordinate 2,446,131 of NC_140637.1, read as the reverse complement.
AGCACAAAGACATTTAGCCCAACCTCCAACAAAAACAATATAATCGTTCATACACTATGTGTACTGCAGCTAGTCGTGGCACGGCTGTGAAGAGTGGAGACTGGACCTATTGAAGGACCCTTATTATATAAAGCCTGTGGCACTTTAGGCAATAATGACTCTTTTGTTGTGGCTCCGTTGAAAGGAAGAGTCTCCAGCAAACATTGTGGCCCATATCGAATCCACTCAGCAACGCTCACGCTGTGAGAGACCACAGGCAAGCAGAGAGCTAAAATACCCAGCATGTTTATCACAGCCCAGGTTCATGGATTCCATTTAGCAAAGGCTGGGTGAAACAAAGTGACATTATACTTAAATATTATATATTATATTAAGGAATATTCTAATATTAAGGACTATTCTGTTATATACCATAAACGCTATTCATAAAAATCCAACAAATGAAAAATTATTAAGTGGAATCTGTAACGATCCGTTATAATAACGGTCCTATGAATTAAAAAGGATGATTTGGTTTTCATACATTTGACAGAGTTTGGTCAAAGTAGGTTCTGGATTTAAATGGAGAGCGAATTCATGTTAAAATTAAGGCTAATGTATCGCTGAACAAATGTAATATTTTACCTTAGTCACAGTTAAAAAAAAAAAAAAAAAAGATTCTGGGATGTGAACATGAAAAACGTACTTGATCCAACCTCAGAGGAGAACAGATGAATGGAGAAAGAACTGAAGAAACAATTAAAAAAGAAAAGAAAAACAAGAAAGTGAAGGGAGAGGAGAGGCTGGAGGTGTAAACTGCACATACAGGACTCGAGGATGAGGTTAGAACGTTCCAGCTCTAAGCAAACAAACAACAGCTGTATGTCAGACGTTTGACCAGAGCTAATGAACGAAGCAAACAAATCACACAGTGACACACTGGAGACCTTCAGTCTTAAACCAGCACGCCAGAGTCATTGATCCTGTTACTGCAAGGATGGCAACCCTCAATTTCACTATAGACCTCTATGTGGAAGAAGGGAGACATCTGATGTGAGGACTAGCAGGCTAAAGAGTTTTTAAACAACAAATTTAGTTTGAATGTCTTAAAATTCATGTAAACACTCAAGGCATCAGTGAAAATAGGATTCATGTATAGTAACGACAGAAAAGGTTGCTACTTGAACTCTGAGGTTTCAGTAAAATCCCACCAATATGTGTATTCTGACTATTTGTGCTAAATTAGGGCCTGCCTTCAATTAACACACACACACACACACACACACACACACACACACACACACACACACACACACACACACACACACACACACACACACACACACACACACACACACACACACACACACACACACGAGTAAATGGTGTGATTAGCACGACACAATAGCATGAATATGATGAATAATAATAGGAGAGAGGGTGGAGATGGAAAGAAGGGAAGAACTGTCCTTGGACTCATTTCCTCAGCCCGTGAGGAAATTTATGAAAGTTGGCATTTTCCTCTAAAACCCAATCATGATGCTGACAGGCTGGCTACAGCAGTGACACAGGCTGAATGAGACAAACACATTTTGGTGTTGAGTTCATACAGTTAAAAAACAAATGAGTGACTTAATGAATGTCAGCAAAAGACAATTTATCATAATCTATCCACCAAGTGGCTTGAAAATGAATCAGCTTTATTTTATAAAAAAAAGCCTTTATTTCTATACATGATATCATAACTGTATAAAGAGGCGATTTCAGCGTGTGACATTTTAAAGAAAGGCGTTTCACAGGACATTCTTTGCGCTCTCACTGTCTGCAGACAGGTTTACACATGCTTTTGCCTTCTACATGCCACAGACGGAAGCCTCACATTATCCTACATTGTGTCATTAAATGATGGCATTTGTCACGTTCACATTTTTTGGCCCCATGTTTTGTAAAAAAAAAAAAGAAAAAGAAAAAAAAGTTCTGGCAATCTGAAGATTTCTTTTTAAAAATGGTCTATATGTGCACCTTACATGTTTTAGCAGTTCACATTAAATATGATGTTATTGTATCTCGAGTTAAGACGCTTCATTCCCTTAAACTACTTTGTGACTGTGAGCATTACAATTGTGGATTCTATCACACACTTTATATTGCAGTAGCTGATGGCAAAAGCTAACATTACTATAAAGCTATATGTCAGTGAGCATACAATGTATCTCCTGCCAGTTGTTTGCAGGCTTGATAATCAAATAGGGCAAAGTAACCATTTGCAAACACACATAGTGCAGCTTGAGTAATGAGCAAACAGTAGCTAGCTTATTCCCAAACAGTGGCAGTATGCTGCCCACATGTCTAAATTTAAACTTGCACAAATACTCAAACACAAATGTACAACGACTCACAAAGTACACCTGCTGTAGCACATTCCCGTGCATGGCAGCAGCACAACTTGCTAAATAAATTCAATACATGCAATTTCTTTTATCTTCAGCCAATGATCATTTATGATTAGATTACAGCACTGTAGAGCCTTCACTTTTAACTGCAGCCCATAAACCAATTTAGGTCAAGACCCACTCATGAATGAAGCTTATAATGTAGTATTTCCACAGGCAGCTTCAAGTCCGATTGAAGTCCGATGACCGATTGTCATTGCACAGTTACACAATGGAACGTGAAGGACAATTAAAGCTCTGCATAAACAACAGCGATAGCTCACTACAATAATCAGGGTTCCAGTGGGGTGCCTTGAAAGAGGGGGGAGGGGGGGGGGGAGACTCAATAACACTGCCATGACCCCATTTTTTCTTGCCTTGTCAATCATTCACATCTAAGAGGCAGGTCTAAAGTTGCGTCTTGAAAGAGAGGCTTCCTCACCCTCAAAGAAAAGAGAAACGCAGGCCTGCAAATCAACCACCTATACGACAGAAGGACTTCATAACTGCCAACAGTCTATTTGATTAAACAGGTTTCATTTACTTGGTTTGAACTCTCGCAAAGCCACATGGTAACTTTTCAAATGCTCTTGTCCTGAGCAAGGCACAGGGACCCATGGCCATAAAAATATTATACATCGCATTTATCTGCAATATTAACAATAAACTAGAACTACTATCTTGAGGTTGTATGCTTCAGTTCGCTAGTGAAGCTTCAGTTTACATCCATGGCTTTGCAGACTCATTGTATACATTCATGTCACAATGACACAGTGTTCATATTTTTGCTTCTGTAGGCCACCACAGCAGATTCAAAATGAAGCAAACTGTACAATGACTGAAGTGTAGTCTTCAAGAGGTTTGACAAAATAATGTCATAATTAACTTTTGGAAGTTGCAGTTATTTTCTGACCACTCAAAAATATGGATGGCCTCCTTTGCATTAAATACCTGCACATTAAGAGGTCCAATGAACAGCTAGAAACACTTGGAACCAACTCCAGATCTTTTAATAATAATAATAATGGATTGGATTTATATAGCGCTTTTCAAGGCACCCAAAGCGCTTTACAATACCACTATTCATTCACTCTCACATTCACACACTGGTGGAGGCAGCTACAGGTGTAGCCACAGCTGCCCTGGGGCAGACTGACAGAGGCCAGGCTGCCATATCGCGCCATCGGCCCCTCTGGCCAGCCCATAAACTTTTATGTTTTTAATATATGAAATAGCGAGGACACTGGATACAACTGGCCATGAACATACTTATTAGTCAATGCTCCGGTTCCTTTTGAGCTTGGATAAGTAAGTCCAACATTTTCTGAACAATATTCTGTTAAACATCCTGAATTAAAGTTGAGATGTCTTGACTGCTTTACTTCAAAGGGCATTTTTCAAATTGTGTGTCCTTGTCCAAAATCTATAAACCTGTGTGCCCATGTAGTGAAGACTCCGGCCACAGACTTTATCAGACGATATGATCACAATTACTTTATTATCTTATTAGACATTTATGCAGTTTAATAATATCAATTTAACAACTACCCTCCTTTTTGACAACCTACTTTTGTTCCTAGATTTAATATGGGATGACCAGTATATAAAGCTGGATGATATCATCTTTTTCTAATTTGCTCCAACTAGTATAATCACGCAAGATCAAACTTAAAGGTGACCAACATTAGAGTATATTCATGCATTTGTGTAATAATTTCACTGATAATTATAAATGTTTGCATACAGTCAGGTGTCAAATTAACTGTCTGATTCACATCCCATCAAAGCACTAATGTTGATTCCCTTTTATCACTCCAGTACATAAAGCGAGCTACTTAACCCCAAGGCTTTCCGCACACTGTGAAAAAACAGAAAACCTATTTTAGAAAGCTTGAAATACCGTGCAGCATTCCCCTTTCTAACCGCTTGTCAACAACTTTGACAGAATTACTCAGAAACGCTGAATGACAAAGTGTGCTTTCAAATATCAGTGGCCAGGTATACTTGCACAACCTGGCAGTTTGTACGAGCAAACACTACGAAGCTTGTGAAAGCCTTTTCCCTGAAATGAGGCGGTCTCACAAATGCCAAAAGTTCTGGACACACAGCTCATGTGTTTGGTTGCATGAGTAAGAATGTGACTTTGTAAGTGTATATTTGTGTGCACATGTGAGGGCATGCATGTATGCATTACAGGCACACACACATGCCGGTGTGTTTAAGTACTTGTGTGCGTAGAGCGCTGCCTTACTGAAAACAGCTGGACCTGTGTCCTCAGGGCAGTGCACGTTGTAACGGGATGACATCATCACCGCGTTGCATAAAAGGCTTGTGTAGCAGTGATGACCGCTGTGTGGGTTACTAACACTTTCACCCACACTGTGGTTCAACACATCTCGTTTTCTTCTGGTCTCAACTAATCACACAAACTTTTTTTTGTAATGACTCAACTCAGTGTGGAGGATTAATATTGATACAGCGTGGTTCACGATTACTCTTTGAGCACATGGAAGGAAGCAAACCGAAAATAGAGATAGAACCTTGCATCAAATGCCTAAAGCTGTAAACTGATACAAAGATAAAGCCAATAAATGATAAAGAGATCAGATCTCTGTGTTGCTGATAGTGGAACAGACATCAGACGCTTTGGTTAATATGTTTTTTTTAAAATGGCAAAAGATTAGCCAATGTTTGAGAGCTCAGCAGACTCACCCTTGATCCAGGTCTCTGATACTCTGAAATTTTACTGTTGATGGTAAATATCTGATTTAGATTTAGTAATTTCATATTCCAGGAAAAGAGCAGCACAATGGAAAAGGAGAGGCACAAAATTACGAACGCAGATGTCCCAGCGTTGAGTCAGAGCTCTGTCAAGGCCAATACTCTTCTGCACTTCTGCAAAGAGAGTACTTGAACTAAGAGTTTACATCAAATATCAGCTCATAATAATGCATATTAGAACTCTGCCCCACTCTCTCCAAACAGCTGCTGTGCCTTGCACACCCCCCTGTGGGGCCCCTTTGGGAGCTTTTCTACTGCAATGTCATTGCAAATGGTGTATAGATAGTTTAAAGAGGAGTGGTTAAAGTTTGTCTGCCTGTATTATTGCAGGGTCTTTACCTTACAATATAAAGCACCTTGTGATTTGGCGCTATATCAATAAAACTGAATTGAATTGGCATGTCTGTTGACAGGCTGCCTGTATAACCGAATAGTGAATATAAACTGCTGCGATCCACATCCTTGATCCAGATCCTTTATTATCGCTCTGATTCACTAACAAGTTTCTTAGTCTCCAAATAATTCAGCTGACACACAAACAACCTCCCCCCCACCCCAACCAAAAAAAACCCCAAAACAAAACAAACAAACACTGTTGTTTATAATGGAGCACTGTAACAAAAAAATAATTTCCCCCAGGGATCAATAAAGTATTCTGATTCTATCCTTCTTGGCAGATGTGACAAAGACAAACTTCAGACAGTTACAGGATATCTGAGCACTACCTTGCAGAATACTGAGTCAGCTCTCAAAAGGCAGCCAGTGTTTGCTCTTTTGTTAGCTGCAACAAAGAAATACACTATGGACTCAATATGTTCCATCACTCATTCTTCTGTTGTCTCTAATTAATAGGGGAGGATGTGATGGGATTTTTCTCAGCTGCATCTGGTCTGAATGCTTATTATTCCTGCTAGGATTGGGGGAAACAGCCTCATAGCAGAGCTGATTGATAAATTAATGACTTTTTTTTCCCTTGAAAGAGAAATTCCATAGTAATTGCACAAGCTAGGACAGGCCAACTCATTAAATGGCCCAACAGAGGGGATGACTCGATAAAAATGATGGTTTGGGATGGAAAGACAAGAACATTTTGTCTATAACAGAAACTGTCTGGTTAATTTTGACCCACAACAAAGGGCAAAAGTGTCAGTATGACAGAGGAGAAGGGGTGTGTGTGTCACTTTGTTTCCTACCTCTGCAGTGAGGCCCCTCATCCCAGCCGTCAGTGCAATCAACGACTCCATTACAAAATCTGCTTGCATGGAGACAAACTTCCACATCCAGGCATGGATATTTATTGACAGGACACTGGTTCACTTTGTTGTGTGTGCCTGGAAAACATGCAAAAGATTTTTTAAGTAAAAGCAGATGTATAAGGCAATATTTTAAGGCAGTAAAACTCAAAGATGAAGCAGAATAATGCATGCATCTAACCTCCCCCCCCCCCAAAAAAACCCCCCAACAACAACAAAAACAAAAACACATTGTAAATTCACAACTGAGCTTAATGAGGCTTCATAAAACTATTAAACACATTTTACATACTTAAAAGTGAATTCCTGGCATCAAAAGAATTAAATTTCTTTATGACTCATTAAAGAACTCTTCTAATGTTGCTTAATTTTATAACATTTATTGAGGAGGCTGTCATGTGCAAAGAGAAACTGTACAGAGATTTTCCTCGGTTGTCCATTAGTTTTGCATACTACTCTGGTGAGGTCCTGGCTTATTATTTCCTAGTATTATATGGACAAAACCCTTATAGTTAAATCCGCGACCTTTAAGATCATCACAGGTGAAAGATTCCCCAAAGGGAATTGTGTCTAGGGATGGGGATTGATGAGGTTTTATTGATACCAATTCCATTATTGAATTTGCTAATCGATCCAATTCCCTTATTGATTCTTGACCCAGTTTCATATGAGAAAACAAGTATGCCTGCAGATTTCCAGTGCAGTACAACTACTTTATCATTTATTTATTTATTATTTAATCCCAAACAGACTATCGCTTAATGCTAGATGAAGAAATGAAAGAATGTCATTTATTGAAAGCTTTATTTGAAGTCAACTAAAATCATGTTAAGCATCTGTACAGACGAGCTGCTCGGCTGGTAGCACTTGTGGTGCTCATCCATATCGCATCAAATGCATGACACTTGAGCAAGTGAATCCTGTGTTGCAGGAGATGTTTCAGCATGTTTCTGGCGTTCCCACCTCAATAATGATGTTAAAGACATTACAAATAAGTCGTTATCATGTTTCTGCATGAAGCAATGCTTTGGATCGCTTCATCCTCTCTGCTGTGACCCCCTTTTTCTGATAACACTAGACATGCATGTAGCAATACTGTTGATTTGCAATCAGTGTGCATTGCCAGCACCTGCGGACACTGATAAAGGAATTGATAAGCTCCAACACCGGTTTTCAGTTCCAATCCCTATTTGTGTCTCCTGTTGGGACACAACCAGCAATATTTTTGCTTGTCAGGCAAATGTGTAAACCACTGCACAATAGAGCCATCATAAAACAACAACATATATTAAAACTATTCTGGGCTTTATATACTAATAATAGAGTTTTAAAATAGTATCACCAGTGTGCCAGAGAGGCAGAATTCAGAAAAGGGGTGCAGCAGTCGCTGGCTACATAGAAGGGCTAAAATTAAAGAGATAAGGCTAACATTAATAAACATTTGCAGATAAAAATGTTTTATCTTTTACTCTAAATGGCTCACATTACTTACTATGGTTGACTGAGTTCCAGTTGGTTTAGGTCACTTCTATTATCAGAGAATTAAACATTTAGCTTTATAAAAAGGGCCTAAAGTTATTTTGCTGCCTGTATTTACAGGCCATAATGACTTTGTTTTGCTTTTAGATTTGCTGCTGTAGGCAACAAGTTGCACGATTGGTGCACAGTGTGTGTTTTGTTTTTCTAAGGTGCAAATTTGACACTAAAGGCTTCCTGCATGTGTTACAGCACAAGTGATACACAGCACATGCAAACATGCGGTTACCTTTAATGCGCTCACATATTAAAAGAGAGTTTGCAGCATAAGATCACTTGGTAGACACTGAAGGAAATTTTTAAAAGAAAACACTGATAAATACTGAATCTTAAGGAGTGCAGAGGACAGGGGCCATAATGTCCTCTGGCCTAGAAAATGCTGAGTTAAAAAAAAAAGACCAAAACATACAGTAGAGGCAGCGTCTCTTCCCTCGATCTCTCCCACTCTTCTTCTCTCTCTAGCTTTCCTCTCGGCCCACACTGCAGAGTAAACAGTTTGCCTTGGCTGTTTTTCTTCTTCTTCTTCCTCCTCCTCCACCTCTCCCTCTTTCTTTCTTTCTAACATCTGCTGACCCATTTTAGAAAAACACTTGAAGCAGAACAAATAAAGTTCACCTCCTTCACAGGAAACGATCTGCAGAGTTCTGCAGAATACATGTTGTGCTGGGATACGTTTTCAGAGGACGCTATCTGAATATGCACATAGCCCGAGCAGCAAACCTGCTTCAGATGTTCGCATACACAAATTCTCAGTTTTCTGAATATTAACCAGCTGATGCAGCCAAACTGCAGTTTATCTGACACTAGTTGCAGCTTTCCTGATTGTAAACCCAGCAAAGCAAATGCAGGGGAATGAAAACATAGTTTTTAAAAACTTGCTGTGTTATATCTTTGTATAATGCATATCGTTTGAGTCTTAAAAGAAAGTTACACGTCTCTTAATGCCCAAGACAAGCCATAACATACATGTGGGAGAAAGAATATTTGCCTGCATGGTGGCATTCCCTGATGAAAACCACTAGCATTCCTTCTGAGGCTCCCTGATCCATCCAAGAGAGATTAGTAACCACACACTGAACATCACATTTAACTCTGTTAAAACAAGTGCCTTAAAGTGACACGAGCTTCCATAACGATCCCACATCAGCAGCCTGCGTGGAAAATGTGCCACATTCAAACTTAGAATTAGCTTCTCATACATCTGGCTTAGGGAGGAGAGTAGCTCTCCCGTATGGGGGATGCTAGCATATTAGCAGCCCTCCTACAGCCTTGGCCTCTAAGCCAGCCTGATTTACATGCAACACACTGCCAATGTGGGGATTTTTACATAAACGACAGTACCAGGAATAATCTGCCATGTACACTGGAAAAGAAACCCTGCCAAGGATTTAGCATTTGTCGTCAGTTCTCGGGGGAGTATAAAAGACGAGTCGGAGTGCAAGACATCTGAATTATACCAACAGCAGAAACATGCATCTTTGCAACTGTGTGTCGAGGGAGCTTTTTTCTTGAAATGTGATCTGCTGACGACTGAGCAGACAGGTAAACTCACACACTCGCTAATCAAAGTAAACCAGGAATCGGATTTCTGTGCTCTACGGCCACCGAGAGACTAAAAAGATTGATCTCTGCTTTCCATCACACCCACAACAGGCTCTTCTTCTACACACATCTCTACTTCTGCTGACAGGGCAGCAAGCAGCAGAACTTTTTGGAAAACACACTAACAACTGCTAACAATCAAAAAGACTGACTACTTTGTGTTTCACAACACAGTAATACATTGGCAGGAGCTGAATAACGACCAGCAGCAGAAAGCTAAATAGAAAAGACAATATGGAGGATTAAATAACTTGTGGGGGACAATAGACATGAACCCTGTACCGGCTGCTCCAGTTTGGGAAATTGTTGGCAGTGTATTTTACTGGAAGCAGCCTTTTTCTATTACTTTGCAAAGCTGAAGGGGAAATAAGACGTTTTAATACAGCTCTGCAGCTTTTGGTGAGCATTTTTTGCTTAGACCAGGTAAACCAGGTAGCAGGTAAAACATCTCATCAGTGGGCTGCTTTAACATTATCTGGATAGGTTTTCTGCAGCTGCTGAATCCTTGAACTAAGACAACAGCAGGTGGCGTTTCTTAGCGGTTTGCTTTTGCCAGTTTGTAACAGCTGAATTTCTTTTTCTTGTATCAAATAATCTATTGTACTTAAACTGTACAATGACAAAATATAAATTATATGAACAAAAGGGGTATTTGGATCGATCCCATTCTGGTTTGAAGTACTTCAAAGTATTACACGGCCTACACGGTGCTTTCAGTGACTAATTCTATCTACTGTTCAGTTTGAATGGTTTCTAATCTCAAATCTGGTTTCCCAGGCATGACTAATTGTTAGTGACCTTTCGAAGCCGATTACGCTGACTGGTTCTCACAGATGGTTTTGACTCTGCATTGTCTTTAAAAATAATACAATTTTCAAACAAATCCTATGACAATAATAACGATGAGAATGAAATGCAATTTGTAACAGATTAAAAAATAAGTGCTCCATGACAGGAGAAAACCAAACATAGGAGACGTCTTCACTGCTCGAGCCCAGAACTGAAATGATGTCAAACAAGATGAACTTTCATTTGCACCCAGCTTTTACAGACTTATGTGGTGTCACTGATGCAAAGGTGTAAACAAGTCAGAAGTGCCGTTTCTGTGTTATAAGATCACTAAATCCATGTTGTTAGTATGTAAAGAGTTGGGCTCATTTCTTCTTTATGGTTTATTACTCTTACAATAACCAGTGTTAAAGTCTGTAGTGGTTGGGTATTTCCTCAATTTTCACACATGCAATACGTCTCTGAAGTGTTTCCAGCAGCGAGAATGCCGCTGACGCACTGAGTCGGAGTAACGTAACTTGTCGTAACAATGTCCTTGTTAATTTGGGTTGAACCCAGGACTGTATAGGCGTTGGCTGAATAGCAGTGGTGTACACAGCTGACAGCCTTTCCAACAGTCCTCACCTGATTCATCATTTCAAGCGTTCACATATAAGAAGGCGAGGAGTTTCATGAAAAGCTTCCCGGCAGCGATTGTGAAAACAAAACAGGAACACAGAGAAACTTCTACGTTGAGCCCCAGGTCTTAGTTAATTTATTCATTGACTGCCAGGAGGTCGCACATAACAAAACAACTTTACCGTATCTCCGGCCTTACCTTGCATTTGATCCTGCAGTTTATATTCCACTTTATTCACATTCTCACAGCATCATTTATTTACTGCTCTCCACAGCAGCTATTTTCACGGTTATGCACATCACTGTGTCTTATGGTTGCCAACTTTCCATCAGTTTCAATCACAACACAGCTCAGAGCAAGGGACTGTTGATTGTTCTGTTTGCTTGTTGGTGAGGTCAAGCCCGACTTTTTTCTTTAAAAAAAAAAAAAAAAAAAAGAATATTAACCGACAATTTATTTGTCTGGATTAAGTCCCTCATGCTTTTGTTATCCCACATAACCAACCCCCCCGCCAAAAAAACCCCATCTTTGCTGTCAACGTACAGAAAGAAATACCTCACTTAATTCTATGAGACCAGTTCTGCAGCTGTCATTTACATTTTATTAATTTTACTGACATTTTTACTCTTTAGCATTATTAAGCCACCTCACTCTGAGATTGCAGAGATTCTTTACTGAGGCAGAAAAAGGGAAAATTACAACTCCCACACCTATTAGCGAGCAGAATGAGGATCATTACATCGCTGCACTAAACATCAGGATCATTTAACAGTGATATAAGCATAACCTCACAGCGGCCTCCGGGATCTTTATTGTTAACTGTTCTCCGTGACTTACTTCTTTCATTCTCGACGTATCACATGTGAAAAAAATTATCTGAGATTCATCGTAAAACAAACTGAGTTGCAATGCCAAACTCGTTTAACTGTCACGGCATTTCTATTGCAGTGTGCAGTCTTTGCCAAGAGCACAGTGCACACTTTAGATAATGCATCACCTTCAAAAATAAGCACAGCTATCCCTTGTATGTCGTGGGTTCCACTAAGGTTTTACTGATGGACACCAGTGAAAGACGGTCTTTCCTAATGTGCGCTTCCCTCCTACACCTCAGGCTTCAGATCCAACCATCCCCCATCCTCAGTAGTTATGCAATTACCTTAAATTTAGATCCCCTGTCGATCTTTTGTTCTGCTCATAAAAGCCCGCGTTTCTTCCTGCTCTCTGGGTTCCATAGCAGCCCCTGACTGACTCCCATACAGTCTGCTGTCAGCTCGAATTAAAATGTCACGCAGGGTGACAGGCAGGCCTACCCACTGATGGACTCTCCCCACTCTGGAGTCACACACTTTGCAGCGGCATACAAAATGAGCACATGACTATGGCAAACCCTACTGAGGAGAAATCCACTGGGAGCAGACGTGTGTGCTAGTTTTTACCCAATTGTAATGAAACAGTACAATAAATACAATGGCACAACTGAACTGTATTGTAGGTTTTGTGTATCTAATACCTCTGTCTTTCTCTGCATGGTACAATCAAGATACTGACAAGGATCGTGTGCAAATGACCCAAAATTCATGTTTGAGTATCATGCACACAGACATGACTACAAAAGGGTTCAGCAACGGTAAACTCATTAAATAGCAAAACATATTTGGAAAAAAACAGCACTTCTCTTCCAAAAGTTCCAATGAGCGTTAAAATGGATACACACTTTGCTTCAGTTTCACTATTTTGTTGGGAAAAGTACATTTATCCATTTCAAGCTAAACACAGACCAAGCACAGGATTTGCCTGCAGACAGAAGAAAATCATGTCAAACTAGTAGTTTGGAAAATGGTTGAAGTTTAGATTTTGTTATTCCTGCTATGGACACTTTAGCCCTATGAATATCCTAAATAAAATAATAATAATCAAACAACTAATCCACAGATTTAAAAACTATTTTAGCAGCCCTCCAAGCTTGTGTGGATTATTTCTCCAGGCTGAATTCTTCGAGTGAAGCAGCACATCGCATCTATTCACCTCCTTGTTTACCCAAATGTGCTGGCATAATTGATAGGTTGTTTCACTCAAACCATTACTGTATAAAAGCTGTTGCAAAAAAATATTTACAAAAAAGTCATCTCCGCAAGCAAAAGAGACTGCATAGGAACCATAACGAGTAGGGAACAGAGATGAATCTACTTAAGCCACCGGACAGGGAGGAAGACGGACAGACACGGGACAAAGAGAAAGATGTTGGGAAGGAGACAGGGTGTGTCGGAGACAGCAGAGAAAGGGAAGTGGTGTCTGCGTGGTGTGTGAAAGCCCTGCGATCGTGGTCTTTTGATAGGCTGGTGAAGCTGAGGAGGGCTCAGGGCTATAGACCAGAGGGATTTACAGGGCTTTTCTCCTTCCTCTGTGGAAGCAGTGTGTCAGCCACTGCCACTACAGACCCTCTTGCCCCTGCCTAGTGCCCCCTGTGACTACAGCTACATGACTGATTATAGGCCATGAAAGGATCCCCCCCAACCCCCCAAACATTACTGTAAAAGGCTGTTTCAACAGAAAGAGGATCAGAGCCTTAAAAAGACATTTCCATTTTCCTCCTCAGCCTAAACGCTAATCTGCTCATTTTCTCCTATACAAAGGCTTTTTCTGTAGGAATAGCTCCTTCTTCCCATGACTCCATGCCTGCATCCCATCCCACCATGACAGCGGCCGCCAAGACATGGTTGTCCTGGAGAGGCTGCTGATGCATGACAGGCAAGGGACCAGGCTGGCCAGCGTCCAGAGGGGGCGCAAGGGCAAGAGATGGACAGATAACCTTGTTGTGTGGCCTGCAGCCGCCTCAGGCAGCTGCGTGGAGATGATAGCTCAATCTCCCCATCAGACCTCCTCATTAGCTCGGCCCCAGGCCACAGCATGCACTGACATGGAGCACAGTGTTTGGGCTAGGAGGCAAGCTATATGCTGTGAGGTACTATGCGCTGTACAGCACTGTGCCACTACACCATTGCATCAAAGTCTCTGAAGGAGTTTCCAATATGTTCATTACAGCAAACTGTAATGGTGCAAACACCCAAGATGAAATAATATGATAATAAGCTGAAATAAACATTTCATAGAAAGCAGTGTGTGTTTTGTGGTCCAGATTTGGTCATAGTTTCATTAAATATCTTTAGCCTCTTTGGACAAGAGCCCCTCCGTTTCATTATGAAAGTGCATTCCAATGCATATCCCCTCAAAATTACTTTCCGCCATCAACAAGGAAAACAAATCAACGTGTGTGTCTGACTGCATCTACACAACATACTCGCCACATCAATAAGCCAATGGGGACAGTTATCATGCCAAACTGATAGTGTGAGTACAGGGAGTATCTTAATATTTACAAGAGCTAACTACTTTCAATTAAAAGGTCATTTTCTCCCCCCTGAATGGGACTTGATGATACCCTATGAGGAAAGAAAAGCTGTGTATTTGCATGACTGAGATGCAATTCAACCGCCTCTTTATAGTCATCCTGTGAACATTTTCATGTTAAATCAGAAGACTTAAAAAAACCAAACTACCAAATTAGAGGCAGACAATCGTTGAATCTGATGTTAAAAGGGATTCCTGCATGGAAAATGCTTCTCGTGATTGAGAAAGTGCTCACATGCTAGACTTCTTCAAACATCTGTTCCCACTCTCTGGCTCAACCACACTGAATGTGGGTCATGCAAGAATCATAATTGCATACAGACTTGACATACAGAGAGGAGGAGTCTTTTTCCCTTCTTTTTAGAGCAAGTGCTTGTGACAAGGAAGCAAAGTAACTACACAGCACTTTTGATTTTACCAGCAGCATCCTCTATAAGCCCTAACCAGGACTGCTTGAAATGAAAGCTATAATTGTCATGTATAAAAAAAGATTAGTCAGTCAGTTATTGCTGTAAAATCTCAAGACCTCGGTGAAATGCTTTCCCCATCCCTCTAAAACTAAAAAAGAAAAGTGCCAAAAAAAGCTGCTGTTGCTGTTGAACGGAACCAGCAGGAATACTAATGAATGTCAGTGACAGTGCGAGTAACGATGTCTCAAAGGATTTACTTTTGTTTGTGGTACTAACTAGTTATATAAACCTTTGTATTCTAAGAAATACCGCTCGTGTGGAAGTGTTTGCACAAGCATAAAGGTAAATTGGATGGTTAATAAGCACAGCGTGATAGCAAGCTTTTATCCACATCTCTTTATCCCACACTGCATCAGTTCTATGCACTTAAAGGCCTGCATTGATATAACAGCCCAAACACCCGTCCCTGACCACTTTATATCTGCCAGATAGGGCCAATTCTGCAACGTTTTACAACTACCTATAGTAACATTTAAAAAGCAGCAGTCCTAAACAGAACACCATCGTCGAGACACACAGAGTACAAACTCCTGCCCCGAGGCCACATGTCAGGGACTTCCTGAGACCTAAGCCTGTATGTAATTGAGGTGAAATGGCCTGTCTGGACTGAACTGAAGCCACGCAGTGAGGGGGAACCAGTGCAGTCCTTGGGAGTGGCTAACAGGGTCACACTGACAGCCAGGAGTCTGTACAGGCAACCTCATGATGGATGTTTGAGAGGGAGGTGTACACTGGCCCATACACCGAAAGCCTGCGTAATTCCATGTGCAACCCCCTCCCACCCCGCCTCCAAAAACCACATGTTCATACATGGACCGCCTCACCACTCAGCTTCAATGCCCCTGCGATAAATAAGCCTTCAGACTAATAACGCTAACACACAATACTGACACCCCCACCTGGATCAAGCTAGCACCCCAGTCACAGCTAGCGCCTCATGCAGTGTTACTACCCTGCTACTGTGGGTGAAGCTCGTCTTTAGCTTCTCAACATAATTACAGCCTAGATGAGTGGCTTGGAAATGACAGGCAATTAGGCCTCCAGACAGTATGATACTGAGGAGCACCCTTACTTCCAGAAAGGATACTTGAGGTGTAGATGAAAGATCCAGACAAATACACACATTTACGACTTCCCCTCTCACACACTCTGATAACAAGTGAATTCATGATCACTGTAAGCAAAGCAGGTGTAATTTTCAGCAGAAACGACACATGCATCAGTCCAATTAGCTGGACCGGTGTCAAGAAACAAGCAAAAGGATGAGTAGAATAAACCAAGCAGATTCTTACTTGAACTTTTGAAAAGCTTCATATGTGGCTGCGTGCACTGCCTGCAGTGTCACTGTTTGATTTACAGGATGGACAGACTGTGGGGCAATCCCTTAGCGGGATAGAAGCACAGCCAAGGAGCAGATGATTAGAAAGCAAAGAAAAAGGGGAAGATTGGGAGGAAATGATTTTTTTTCTAAGCCGATATCCCTGTAAGTGTTCTCTGTAGACCAAGTGTGCAGATGGTAATTAACTTAAACGGTAGATAATGTCGTAATTATAGTAGCGTGCACCACTCTATTTCGCGTCAACATTAACACACAAAATTAGACTGTGGTTTGGAGGCATGTCGAAACGCAAGTCTAGAGAGAGGGGAACTTCTCGTAATTCTCTGCCATCAACATAAGTTTGAAAGTAAAAGTTAGACTGCTTTTGTAAACGTTGAAGCTGATAAAATAAAGCAGTGGATAAACACAGGATACAGTGAACTTTTCGACATAAAAACAGTGCACCTAAACAAAGCCTCTGCAGTTAATCCAGATTTTAGCCCTTTCACATGGATCATTGCCTTCCTTTTTATCTACCATTTCCATAACAGCTCAGTTGTGAGCAGCCTTGTTTACAGCCAGCTGCACAGATCATCCTATGATGCTTTCCAGTAGGGGAGTAACCAGACCGATGACCTGCAAACTGTTTCGCCCTGTGAATGGAAAAGCCAGGATAAAGGGAAAAAGACTTTTCCATTCCTCTGAGTCAGAGGAGGATTTTAAATAACCTTTAGAGCCATACTCTTTCAGAGTCTCTGACTCCATCTCTGCTGGCTCAGGCCCATTTGCTCTGTAGCTTTATCTGCAGCCCTCCATTCTAAACACTACTCAAATTTAATGGATGGCTCAACTAAAAGACTTTGGATAAAATCACAGTCTGGCCGCCTTTCTTTGTGATACTTAAAAGGCGCCCGGCCTTTAATTTACTTATTAGACTGCAAACACAGAGCGGCACAGCGAGAACGTGCATTTACTGCAGTAACATGTTTATTAAGGATGCTTTAAAAAAAACAAATACGAGTAAAGAAGCGCCTTAACTAAAAGATAAAACGAGAGGCAGCGTAGAGCCCATGGGAAGCGGGTAATTGAGCAGAACATATCTTGATGTTCTGGTGAAACCCTGCTCTCCATCTCTCCCTGCAGAAGATGAATCACACCATTGTTTGTGTCACCAAAATTACATAAGAGCTTTGCAGACCTCACTCAGTTCAATTGCATGGTAGAAAAGGGCAGAAATTGAATAACTGCATCTTGCTAGAATGAATTAGGTGGACCACACACGTTTTGTTTTTCCAAAACGCCTTTAAAAAGAAAAAAGTAAAGTCCTTAGCTAAACTAATAAAGAAAGCGTTTGGCTGTTAGCAGTAAATTATCACGGTAAAATGTGCATGACTCTTTAAATATGGGGTCGTGACAGATGAAGTAGATGAGAGAATCCTTTCTTTTTAGTTTGAATGAGACACAGATCATCTCTTCTTTCTTTCTACTTTATAGGAAAGGAAAATGAGACTTTCTCCATTTCAGCACTTTTACATATAGGAGATCACAGCATCCTATGAGTAGTGGTGCGTTACTGCTGGGCTATATTACATCCACAGTAACTAGGACCGTTAACGCTGTGAGTCACTGCCTTGCCTTTGCATGCCAGTATACGGTGAGAATCCTATGAGAGATGTAAGGTGTGGCACAATAATATTATCATTAGCGTCTCCATATAAACAGCAGGAAGGCTTTTACCAGAGAGTTTATGGATGGAGAAGCTGTTAGATGTGAGTGGTTGGGACAAGAGTCTTTGGGACAGATCCCGCAAGAGTCCAGACAAGAGCAGACACATCCCTGAAGATTCAGACTAAACAAGGCCACATTAGAAGAGCCATAATTCAGCCAAGCAGCATTCTTTGCAGAAAGAGACAAACCTGCCTCCTTATTCAGTCCTAAATTTAACTGTCTGAACATTGCACTGCTTTGTCTTCAAAGCCATTTAAGGCTAGTCATTTTGATGTCTTACATCATATGCAGAAAATACACCGTGATGCATGGGCTATAAAAAAGGTCACTTTTTTCTCCAAAAGGCTCCTCATTTTGATTACAGTGCACCGGCCAAAGCAGGAAAGTACCAGTAATATGGCTGCAGGGTAAGGTTGGGTGATACGTAAGAATTTTCCAACCAACAATTGTCAGTCCAATAAACTGATGATATTTACGCATGCACAGGCTTTTTGATGGGCGTAGCAATGTAATCATGCACGGACTGATTTGCGTGCTTAGAACACAAAAGAAGTCCAAACACGGACAACCTAATTGGCTTGGTGGAAAATGCATGAAAAACGTTTCCCATTGATGTCACACATGGCACGGAAATGTTGGCTGGAAGAGACATTTTGATTTTTAACTTATTTGTTGTTTGGTTGAGTGTGTAAGACAGACGAATACTGGAACAGCCTGTAAACACGGTTATACTGGAAAAAATAAGCAAGTTTCTATTTGTTTCCTTCCCCACCGTTGTGTTTTTTTTTATATTTAAATAAAATGTTTTTGGTTTTTTTCTGAAAACAGGCGACTGTCGTCCTTTCTTTCTGTTATGAGTTTGAGTAAATGAATCGCTGCTGCACTCTCAGGAGGGTGCATTTGCTCGCAGCTGTGGAGAGCGCCGTTAAAACAGCGCTATTATTTATTTCTGTTGACTGCTTCTGTTAGCTTCAACCAACATTATAAGCAAACTTACTCATGGGCAAATAAATAAATCGCCCTTGTAAAAACGATCGATAGCCTCAGCCCATCGTCGATAGTCAATATATTTGTCCAATCGCCCAACCTTACTGCAGGTGACACACAGGTTTTGGTAGCCGTTCGTGTAGAATATTTACAGATATCTGGAGATTCATCTGAGCCATCTGGACAGTCCTTCTCCCCATCACAGCGCCAGCCTTTGGAGATACAGGTCACCTGGTCCTTACATACAAACTGTTTAGAGCTGCAAGTCTTGGGCTGCTCGTCTGCTTTGGAGCTGGGAGCTGAAAAAGAAAAGCAGGAAAGAAAGGTGATGGTCATAGAATCATAAAATTTAGAGAAAAAAATCACATTAAAAATGAATGAAATTCTAATACTGGTAGAATAGAATAGAATAGAATAGAATAGACCTTTAATTGTCCCACAAGGGGACATTTGGTTGTAACAGCAGCCAAAAAGACACATATACAAACAAACACTACACAGGACACAGAACAGAAACATACACAATTTTTCTTACATATTTGCATTAAGGACAATGGTTACTATATACAGAGAGTACTGTACAGTTAGTAAATTAAATAAAAATAACTACAGGTAAGAGGCAAACCAGGTTGTAGTCCGAATCGGTTGATTAAATTATTGCAGTTACAGCGCAGATGTAAACATCTATGTTTGTTGGGAGCAGTTCTGATTGTACAGTCTGACAGCTGCAGGGAGGAAGGACCTGCGGAAACGCTCCTTCATGCATCTAGGATGCAGCAGCCTGTCACTGAAGGAGCTCAGACTAACTTTATTTTTATAATGGATAAAAGCAGAAAAAAAACACACTCTCCTCCATACAGACTCTAATTTCCAAATTCAAACCGCATAGATCCTAACTCAGCCGGGCAAAGCAACATGAAAAAGTTACAACTGTGCTTTTTGTGTTCAAAGTTTAAAAAGAAAAGAAAAGAAAAGGCATTCAGAAAAAAAGCTCCACAACCAACAACGTTTCTGTGTTTGTTTGCTGTTTCTCCCTTTTCTTCCGCAATAGAGGAAACAGCATGCTACTATTTTTAAATTACTATTGAAGCTGTGTTTTGTTTTGTTTTAAATTCTCACTATACAGGCTCTTTCATGTGTCGTGGCTCAAGCACAACTGGGCCACGACACATGGGTCCCCTGGGTCGCTGCCTGACCCATGGGAAACTGCAGAACACGGTAGTCCTGGGCAGCAAGTCAGCAGAGATTGCTGAGGCGTACCACACAGGCTAGCCACACCACAGCAATGCTCCTGACACATCAGCAGTCTGACAGTGCTGACATGTTTGAATTTACAAAAACCCATGTCACACAGAGCTCTACCTACAGCAAGAGGCTTGAAAACATATTTTAGTGGCATCAAGCCTCAGGAACAATTTTGATATTATATTTGGTCCTCGCTCTTCCCCAACTTAAAAGAGAAAAATAATAACTTTGCTCGGAGTGCGGGAAAGGGTTTTTTTTTTATTTTGTACTAAACAAAAACATTTAGGTTAAATATATCACACACTATCAGTGGGATTCTCTTCACCTGGCAGTGAACAGTACAGCATAGGTAACCTAACCAAAGACAGACAGAAGGGGGTGGGGGCACCTAAGGCTTCCTAATTTCAGACACCCCTGCTACTAGTAACAGCACAAGTCCCCACCAGGGTTTAGTTTTTGTAATTTAGCTCATTTAAGCTTATAGTACTAAACTCAGTTTTCATCATTATTCTTAAATATATTAGTTAACCTTGAGAAAGCTGAAATTGTGCAAACATTTCCTCTCAGCATACAGAAGAGTGAAAATGGGCAGCTAGAAAAGCACAAAGCAATTGCTTTCTTTTATGCGAGTGGTCAAAAAAAAAAGAGAGAGACTACAATGGTTGTTGTTACTGTACTGTTGTGCAGCAATGCTCTGGGAAGGACAGCACCAACAGTCTCATTGTGATTCTCTGCAGTGACTGAGCCCTCGCTCACCCTGGATGACTTGCCTCCCTATGTACTTAGCAGGCAGGGAGGTGTTTGGGGTGAGTGGTGGAGGGGTGTACCGCAAGCGGGCCAGGATGTGACTGAAATCACAAGAGAGCGCGGAGCTAGTGTATCATTGCAATCACGTCTCTTTTGACTGTCAGACTAAAGGCTTTGGAACTGGACTTTTCTTTCTCTCCATCGGACAATGTATGTTTAAGTAAAGCAATAAGACTTCTGAGTGTCATGTTTTTGTACTACAATAAGAATCTAAAGGGCTGCAGGGATCAAACTGCAGCACTCCCATTATACAGCAACACCTTGATACTCAAGGAGATAAAGAGAGAGTGCTAGATTTTAAAATGCAGAGCTACAGCCTTGAGTTTTTTTCTCTTCTCTCTTCTTAAACAAAGGCTGGAGGAAAGCTTAAAAACAGTTTCAAGTGGTGCAGAAGAAGAAGACTTAAATGTAGCTTTAAGACATCATACTCCAGAATCTGTTAAATGTCACAAGGCTCCGATAGGAGGCTAAATCTGAGATACTGTAAGAGTGAGAAAGGGAAGCAGTATAAGAATGGACAGAGACCATGAGAGATGGAAGCTAGCCATGGCCTGAGGCCAGCCTGTTACTTTTGCTTTCTTTCAGCCTACTGATGCCCTGATGCATTCTGGATGGCGAAAAACACACATTAGCCTGTGCTCATATGTCTTGATTTACTCTATCTAGAGAGCCAACACCCCAAAAATAGCGTCACTGGTTGAGCTGAGCTGAAATGAATTGAAGTATTGAAACCTCCTCTAAGTTTAGATGCTGTGTGAAGCAGCTAAGCTGATCCAGTTATTGCCTGTGAGTTGACATGAAACTGGAAATAAAATTCTGTGGGATCTAATTTTATCATCCCTTTACACACCAGCATGAAATGACCGCAGAGGGGAGAACCTCCGAGTCTAATTGGAGGTTGTGGCTGAGGAGGGGTTGGAGAAGGAGAGGAAGACTGGCAACCCTCCCCTTCAGCAGTGCTTTTTCAAAGCCCACTGAAATATCTCAAACAGAGATGTGAATTGTTAATTCAGGCTTCAAAGTCATTGTTTTTTTCCACAGCTAATGCCAGTTTTGGGGATGGGTGGGTAGGTGAGGGTCCAAATTAAACTGGGCTGTTAAAGTACTAGTACTCACATGAAAAAAAGTCATGTGTACACCTTTTATTTAGGCTCCTGAATCAATGAATATACTCTACTTTCATGAGCTTGTACAAGGCTGGTGTTCAACAGAGTTCCCTCCTGATAATGCCATTCCAACTAAAGCTTTTCCTGGCAGAGCTTAACAGCAACTTCATAAAACCTCTGTGACTAAATACTAGAAAATTCAACAGCATCGAATATATTGCAACCACAAAACAAGAGGAATATCACATTTTAGAAAGAAACAACAACAACAACTCCTTCTGTTTTTCACAACTTTAAAAAAGATCAGGTATGACAACCACATCCTTCCACGCTAAAGATAATTTGAGAGAAAAAAACATCCTGTGGGTATCTGCTGAAGCAAAAACTCGTCTAATTAGAGAGAAACATGAGAAACATAACCTTCAGAGCCTAACGTGAAATCCTCAAGAGTTTAGAACTTCATACCATTGCTCAGTTTTTGCAACTTTGGAAACTCTACAGGAAAACAAGCTTCTGCAGACAAATTACATTGTGTGCAAAAATATTTATCGGCTGTTATTTAAAGCATTTTTAAAAAAAGAAGAAGAAAAAACCTTCCACATAAACAAGGTCTATTATTTAATTATAGTTCAGTTCTGTTGCACTGACGATGTATTTTACTGAAGAAATCTTTGTAGAAAGAAAGATATTAAAAGCTTTCCATGTGAACATAAGGCTAGAAGTGAAGGCCAATATGCTACCAAAGTGTCTTTAATATGCATCCAATAGAAACAGGATTAGTTTTTTTTTTCTTTAAAAAAACAAACAAACAATAATTTAAACCTCTTAGGCGGTGAAGGAGAACTGTACGGACACTAAATGAAGATCTTGGTTGAAATATTAGAAATTAGAGACCAATTCTACCTTGATATTTGTGATGTTGTGTGCTATGCAATTTTACTTACCAATAAAAAACAAACAAACAACAACATTCAAGAGTTTTCTTCTGGTTAATAGTCAATGAAAACTAACTGTGCAACTGAGCAAATACCACAAATTTCATTTTTCTTCATTGATATAATTTAACTGCACCTTCCTTCCTTGGTGCTGTGAGGAAAGACCAAAGGACTAAGCATGACTGTCTGACACAAAATCCTCCACACTGTTGTCACTAAAGGTTTTTGAACAAATGCTGTGTTGACACCCACAAAATGCTCTAAATCACTGAGCTACTTCCTCCTATGTGGATGCTCAGGCTCCATTTGGCTGACTGGGTTTGACTTCTAGCACACCATCACTTGTATGAGGCCACACTGTACTTCCTTATGCTGAGCAGCTAAAGCTCTGCACTGTCTAAACAGGACACACTGACTTGCCCCCAAGCACTGTACATAGGAAAAAGCATTAGATACGAGCGAATGAGCAAATACCTGAATGTATACAGAGCCTGGCTCTTCTAGAAACATCCCTCCCGAGTGCCTTACAAGAATATAGTATTTTCACTCCTTTTTTGTTTTGCTTTTTATAAAGATGAAATATACGTGTTGCTTTGTTTTTATCCAATCCAAAAACTTTAAGGTTGAGAGAAAGTTCGCTGGGTGGAACAGGATGTAGTGGTGAGTAAATGGTGCTGTGGCACCAATTCAGCTGCCAAGTGATGGAGGCCTCCAGACACTATCACCAGCTGGGGCACCACACTGACCCAATTTCGTCCCTCCCAATCTGTCTGACTCAATATGGCCATCCGTGCTGTACAGATCAACTCCAGATCCATGTAGCACATTCCAGCACCTTCTAATTGGTTTCATATGTATAGCTTTGCCTCAAAAAGACAATCAGTTACAGATGAACAGCTAGACTTTAAAGGAGCCTTACAGTTTTCATTTTGAATTCCAGAGAAAAACTGGTTGTTTCTCTTTGCTAGCCTGTTAGCAAAGGGTTAAAAAAGTTCAGTTTGACTGCTGTGTACCAGAAGCTCGGCATAGT
Source organism: Copadichromis virginalis (assembly GCF_057382275.1). Classification (NCBI taxonomy): domain Eukaryota; kingdom Metazoa; phylum Chordata; class Actinopteri; order Cichliformes; family Cichlidae; genus Copadichromis; species Copadichromis virginalis. Next base: position 2,422,106 of record NC_140637.1, on the reverse strand, counting down.
TAAAACAGTATATCACCGCTATACGGACTGTCCTATATAGGCACAAAAAACAAACAGCTTGATATATTAAAAGGCACTTTTGTTTCACAAGCATGCATCTAAAACTGAGCACATCCCAGAGTTCAACCCGATCAATGCCCTTGTGGAATATTTTGAGGCTGAGCAATAGAGCATGGATTTTATTGTGAAAAAATAAATGGGCCTCTGGGTCTCAGTTGGGCTACTAGGTGTGATGACAGTGACATGAGAAAGTGGGAATGAAACCAGGGCTGTTCCTCATCACCCATCACTTCGGCCCTTCCCGCTCCTTCTATGTGGCGCACAAACCTTTCAGAGCAGCTTAGAGAGAAAAAAAACACACAACAACAAAAACCTCCAAAACACACACAACCCAACTACAGGCTGTAATTAGAGCCTTGAGGTCACATTTAAAGCGAGTTTTCTGTGCTTCGTTTAGCAGAAAGTCAAAGCAAGAATCCCTGCATGAAAATCAAGTAGCCAATGTTTTTTGTATTCCATTAATTATTCAGATGGAAGAGAGCATTTTCTTCTAACCAAAATCAGTGCACTTTCAGTGAGAAGAGGGTGGAAAATAAAGTACAGCCTCATATGTATAGAACAGAACAACACAACGGTGATAAACACAATCTGACCTAAGGCCCTTCACAGGCCACTGAAGCAGCAACAACTTGGCTTTGTGCTGAAGCACTTAAACTAGCTCACAGTGAATTTGTATCCACTGGCTATTCAAAATCTAAACCACACCAGGCATTTCACTGAGGCTAAACATGCACGAACAGCAGAAGCCTGAGTCAGAGTTAGCCTCTCTCTAGCGCCTAAGAGGCTTGTTGTTGTGCCACTGCACAACAAAAGTCTACAGCTTTGACCTCACATGTAACCCGATGAGGCTCTGCAGGTTTTCAAAAGCCTGCGCAGTAAAATGCAATGCAGTAGAAGACATGCATTGACTTAATTTGATTGATGGATATAAAAGAAAATGTAAGTAGGCTCAGAGTCTGCCGAACGAAAGCTCTTCTAAACCCTGTAGTCTCTGCAGAACACGGCTCCGTGAAGCCACAGAGGAAAAGTCAACCCAGATTCAGCAGTTATGAAAACAGAATCTGCGAGCTAGAAATTAATGCTGGACCACATAAATCGAGGCATTCGCTGCAAGTCAGATGCTTGCAAATCCTGAAAGGTAGGAATAAGGAACCAATTCACTATGGCCACAAACAGGAGGGCTGACATGAGTTGGAAGATGATTGTTTCTTTGATTTAATGTGACTGGATTGCTATGAATCCCTCATTAGACTAAAGGAGGCAGGAGGGGGGATGTTACTGGCTCAATAAATGCCTGGAATGAGTCACAAACAATACACAAATGAGTTGTCATCCACTTCACATCTCAACAGATGACCTCTTTGTTAGTGGTGAAATCATCAATCCGGGCTGTGAAATCCCAACTTTTTTTGTGTGTTTTCACAAAATGTTCTCAAGATGTTAAAACACAGCTGGTACCTCAGCACCAGCATCGATTAGTTAAAGCTAATGAACAGTTGTCTCTTGTAAATAAAAGTTTCAATTATAAATTTCCTTCAGAATAACAGGAGGACACAGCTTTTTAATTTTTTTAACTTGTCATAAAAAGCTATGGATCGCTGCAAAAACAGTTAAAGTCAAATACTACACTTAGCGTTCAGTCGTCGAAGTATTCTCTGAATAAACTGCAACAGGTTAAAAGAGTTACACAAGAGTTCAGCAAGACCACCGCTAATTATTTTTTCCTACAACATCATGAGAAGTGCTTGTACTTTTGCCCTTCCTGATGCAATCCTAAAGGGATTTGTGACACTTTTTGGCATTGAACCGGGAACTCTTGTAAGATCAATGTGTAATGGCAGGGATAGCTCAGTAGGTAAAGTGGTCGCCCCATGATCGGAAGGTCGGCGGTTCGAATCCACTTAACGGCTACCCTGAGGTACCCCTGAGCAAGGTACCGTCCCTACACACTGCTCCCCGGGCGCCTGCTTAGTGGGCTGCCCACTGCTTCACTGAGTGAATGGGTCAAATGCAGAGAAAAACAAGTAATTTCCCCATGGGGATCAATAAAGTATCCATTATTATTATTATTATTATTATTATTATTATTATTATTAAAACACCATACTATGGAACTAGCAGTAGATGTGCCTTTGCCATCTCAACACCGTCCAGTGGAAAAAACCACTGAGACTAAAGTAAACAAGTTTAATAAATTGCAGCAAGCCATGAAATTGGGACGCTATCTTCATGTATAAAGATCCGCTCCTCTTCCCAGGTGTGAAAGCAGCCGAGTGTCTCTGCGATCGATCGGATCTCTAGTCAAGCGCAAAGACAGTAACGCTGCCAACGTCTTAGCGTGCATGCCAACAATACTGACACACAAATCGGAAGTCTCTAAAAAAAACAAAAAAACAAAAGCTGACAAGCTAGGTGTTCAGCTTGTAGGATCAGTAGTCTCACAGCTGTGCCAGATGTAAAACAAAGTTTTAATCTTTTGCAGTTTTGTTCATGTTCTGCAGCTTTAAAAAATATGACATTTCTAAGAGTTATCATAGTAACACTGGACGGGAACCGAAAGCAAATTAAAACACGTTGCCTGAGTCAATTGTCGCAAAAAACCCCAAAACAAAACAAAGCAAAAAAACCAGTATATCTTACAGATCTTAATTACCACAAACCCACACTTCCTATTTGGCTAAAAAAGCCAATCCGGTTCTTTTTGTGGTTTTAGAAGCCGAACAGAATAAACAGTGATGTAACTTGTAGAAAACACCAATTACAGCACATCCCTGCTATTCAAAGTCAACAAACACTGTGGTCTGACTCCTTCGATATGTGGCCAATAACAGTGAAGACAGTTGTGTTAATCTCATTTTACCTTCCAGTCACAGTTGACTGTGATGCAGCGCAGGAAGTGGGAGGATAAAAGTGGATCTTCACACCGACAACAATCAGGAACACCGCTTTCAGCTATCATCATTTCGCAAATATTTGTTGCTCAAACCAGAAGAACAAGAATGCAAAACCTCCTGCACATAAGCTTTACATTAAATTTCACATAGAAATCAAAGAATGTATACAGTCTGGACATCTGGCTTTATTTTACTCCTACTTTTTACTTTTCTTTTTTTTTTTTTATTCTCTTTGACAAGACTCTGAATGGCAGGAAATCTTTCTGGGGGATATCTACAGCAGATGGGTTTGCAGTCAACAGTCATTCTCAGGTGTACAAAGTTACAAAACCCACTCCCCAGTGACCTCCACTCAAAGGAGCTGAAGAGAGCAATCCAAGTTCTATTATCTGTTGAATTTGTACGAAGGACGCCAAATTTTTCCAGCAGATGTTTCCAGTGACAGCTCAGAGGAAAAGGTCTCGTTACGAGGGTCAGGCAAACTCACTCTAGACTCCTCAGGAATTCAACCCCTTCTGCCTCTGACCCACATTTAAACATTTCTCAATATCTTTGGCCTCACAGGAGTGTTGCTGTAAGGATACTCTATAATTGGTTCAAAATATCTAAGGTTTTATTTAACATTGTATCATTTAGCATGATGAAATCTGTTATTTTGAAACATAAAAACCCTTTAAAAAAGGAATCAGATAATGAAGTAATATCCTGTTTAATTCTAAACTACATTTACTGTAATGTCAATTACAGCTGACATGATTAGCCAATTCTCTCCCAATTAATCAGTTAGGTTTGCCACATATATTCCTGATTCATCACTTAGACTATTAAAAGGTCAGAAGATTGTTAAAAATTCTTAACACGATTTGGCAACTTTAGCTGGCTTATTTTAGATTTTTTAAAAACCACACTGATAAACAGCCCAAGAAAACCATCGATTAAAAACCTGGAGCTTCAATTTTCTTCTTCTTCTCACATCTCAACTTTCTTTTACACAAAACACAAAGCGTATGACGTTCCATCTTCTCAAATGTTAGAATTTGCTGCTTTTTTTTGCTTGTTTGCTCTGACTGAAACAGCAATGGGGTTTAGGCCTGAGACATGGACTAAACAAGCCATTTGAATGGGACATTCTGGGCTCTATAAATTGTGTAAGAGACTTCTTCTTCTTCTTCTTTTTTTAAATGCCAGATCACTAATGAAAATATCCATTTGTTACAGCCATAGCGATCACACAGTTGGAGCACCCATCAATTCAAATTCAGCCTGTATCTCCTCACACTCTCCAACAAACTCGTGGATTCATTAGAAGATCAGTAACAAAGGGATCTGTCCAGATGATTAATTGTTCATGTTTCCCCACTCACTATAAGAAAAAGGATTGAAAACTTTGCCTTAGGGCTCCCCCCCTCCCCTTGGCCCAACACAGTTCCTCAGCTAAATCAACTGCTAATAATGACATAAGACATAGCTCCATGGTTTCCATCCCTGATTCCCTGTGATGTAACTTTTGTGCTAACTTCAGACTATCACATTTTTCATTGTTATGTGACTCTTGGTGAAGTTTTTTTCTTTTTCCCTTTTTTTTTGCTACACCCTCCCAGCTCTTCAGCAACAACACCCCTCCTCCTTAGTCACATTTAAGTTGGATTAATGGTCTCCTCCCTGTGTCCAGATGTTACATAGTGATGGAGGAGGGGGAAGAGGAGCTTGCCCCCTCCTGTAACCTCAGCTATGCCTTTCCCTCTGGACAGCCTCCCTCAAAAAAATCTGATGAAACTTATATAAGAACTCCAAACAATGAGCGGACCTCTGTAGCATTAACAGATGTTAATGCCTTACTTCACTCTCGGGCACTCAAGTAAGCTTACGCTAGAGAAATAAACAGGCCAGAGGCGGATGATGGCACCACCTGTGAATGAGTTTTATATTATATGAGTGTAGTTTCAATATATAATATGAAAAGAAAGAAGAAATCTGAAAATACTTAAGAAAAAAGGGAAAGCTGTCAGCTCAACAGGTCTGCAATGCATTCTCACAAGAGCATTGGCGCATTTGATAGCTCATTATTGCCATCAGGGAAAAATGTGGGGAGTAGTAGGGGAGCTGAGACTTAACAGGATAAATGCACGTTTTGTTCGTTTCACTATCACTCAGGACCTGGCTGTCACAAACACTGTGATTTCCAGGCATCTCCAAACGCTACACGTCGGGGCAAGCCGCGCCATTAAGCAAGCAGACACAACTGTTGTTTGCGTTTGTGGCAAGTACCTGAAAACAAACATGTAAACTGACCTAAACGATGCCTCCGCACAGGTTTGATACTGAAGTCGTGCTGTACCGATTTCGTGAATTGAAGAAAAAACCCAGCCGACTTGGTTTGAATGGAAAACCGTAAGATGTAATATATATCTTTTATTTCTCTTTTTTATTAAATGCAAGGTGGATTTGGGCATTCTGACACAGCCAGTGAGAAATCCCGTCTTCAGTGAGAAAATAGGTCGCTCGTGCCAGTGTTGTGATAGCCTTTTACCTGCTTCATATTCTAGCATGACTAACCTGACTGTCTCCTATCCTTACAGGGAGGCCCATTCTGTCTGCTCAGACAGGGGCTCTGCTTTAAAAAACGCAGCCAGATTTTAGGCCAAAAACAACCACAGCACCGCTTTATCCGTGCGCTACTTTCTCTCGTTTAAAGGCTTCCCAAAAACGATCGATCTCCCCCTCCTCCGAGGAGCCACACTGTGTTATTATCACGGCAACCTATTCATGGTGTTCGCTCCAACTCTGGTGAACGCAGGCCTGTGCGCAGATGCTTTGCAGACGGGAGGAAAAAAAGTGCTCATGCTTTTCTCGAGTATCACAATGCAAGATTAACACAACAGGCTTTCTTACCTACGGTCGCACCGTTAGGAGATGCGATCTCCAAGCAGAGTATAAATCCCAAGTAAAACAACCTCATCGCCATCTCCTGATGAACTGCCCGATGGCACTGCTGGTTAGAAAGGAATAGATGAAAAAGTTGGCCGGATTTCTAAAACCAAGCAGCCACCTCATCCGAACCCTCTCAGTGGTCCGGGTGAGATTGTCCGGCACGCTGGCCGCTTCGAGACGGGCTTCTGCAATAAAGGGAGACTTGCTACAGCCCGATGAGGCTATAGGCAATGCTGCAGCACAGTCATGTATATTTCTAATTGATTATCGGAATTCAAACATGATGCACAGTGTACCCTCTGTCTCCCTGTGCTTGCTGGGGTCTCTGTTTCACCACACCATGCCACCAGAATCGTCCGCTGGTATAGAATAAGCTCGGCAGCCGCCGACTCCGTTCAGCTCATTCCGTGCTAAACTTAAAAAAAAGAAAAGAAAAAAAAAAGAAAAATTAAATGGTAAAAATCTTTTTTCCCGACTAAGCGCCAACGTCTCCTTGTGCTTGTGGCAGCATGAGTGGATGGTCAGCCTCTCAAGCCCCAGCACTGTGGATGAGTCCGTGACGTAACGACTGACTCCTCTAAAAAAAAAAAAGGATAACTAAGAGGGAAACGACCCATCTGCGCATGCCCCAACACGACTCTTTTTTTCTTTTTTTTCCCCCTCCTGTTTCATGGGCTTTTTCATCAACCGTGGAGGTGGGATAGAGAGGTGGAGCTGCAGCTGTCCTACTGATAAAGCCATGTTGGCTCAATTTTCTTTCTCCAAAAAGTTAGAGTAACGCAGTAAGTTCTGTTTTGGTTTTTTAGAAAAACAGCAAGCTGTTTTAAAACGTGCTGAACGCAACGTCTGGGTTAAAGTATACCCCCCTCCCCAAATAACTTAAAGGTAATTAACTTTAAACAGGTAGAAGAAATAATTAAGAGTGAAATAAAACCTTGCCTTTAAATGTAAACGCGGTTTTCTCGTCATTATCCCAGTATCACATTTTTATTTAGGTTACACGTCAAAGGCGTGAAGTCTGAGTGCAATAAATCGTGTAGCCTGAGGGGGTGGGGGAGACGTCAACCTCTGGTTTCGTTACTAAATCATGCCCCCTGGTGGCACGTAAAAATGACAACTCGATGCGATTGTTATGAAATACGTGTGGGGGGGGTTCAGTATTTATATGTGTATGTGATATGTTTTACCAAAGTTAACAATTAAATTGCATTTAAAAACTTATATGTAGATATATATATCACCATTTTACTCAAAGAGCAATGAGACTAAACGCATTTCCAAAAACATACAGACTGTTTTTTTTTTGTTGTTTTTGTTCTTTGGGTTGTTTGTCTGTTTTTAAACAGAGCTTTTTTTTTCTTTTTAATTATTTCAATTTGTGAAAAGACCGGATAGGTTCATTAACCATCCAAACCTACAGGGGGCACTAGAAACTTAGATTTCGAGAGAGGCATGCAGACTAACTCAGTTCACTAACAAAGCAAAATAGAGTCCAGCAGTTTATTGCAATGGTTGGTAAATTTTACCTGATAGAACATCTGAGAAATGTCCGATTAAAGAACCGCTTGTTTAAAAAGAGAATAAAATGCCTCTGAATGCGAAAAATGCTCATAAATGACTCTTTCTCTAAGTGTATGGTGGGTAATGCAGTGGATGTCTCCCACTCAGTCAGTCATGGGTACTAAAAACAACAGCTGTGCATTTCGCTGCCCAAACTGACGGTCATTTTGCTGCCACCAGTGTTAAGAATAGGAATTTCTTTTCAGGGGTGTTCAGCTTACAGATGTTTACCCAAAGCCCGAATCACACGAGAGAATGTCAAGTATGCAGAGAATCTGTGAAAAACATGCTTGAAAATTCTGGATGTCTGTTTAAAGCAAGCATATTTAATTTGAGTTCAAGCATGAAACTTGAATATAAATAAAAAGAAGGTTTGCAAGGAAATGCTGTGGTGGTAACTTAACTGTTTTGCAGCCACGCATTGCATGCATTTCAGTAATGCTCCCTTGAAGCTTTTCTGGAAAACATATTTACTGCCAGCAAATTTGTCTGCTTTTTTTTTTTTTTTAAACTTGCTGTACATCCTGTCTGTCAGTGCACTCAATTACCGCAAACCCTTGTGTCACCTCCACCTTTTGTGAAAGGAGGTTTGTGCATTGTCATTTAAAAAAAGACAGACGCCAGCATGTTGTGTGGGAGACAGGTTGAAAGAGTGCCAGCATAAACACTCCCAGACCACATGTTCTCCCAGGGCAGAAGGGCTGGCTTCTCTCCAGGCACATCTGCACACAATCCCTCAGCTCTCAGCGAGTGAGCCAAGGAGACAGAGCGGGGCAAAGGAGGGAAAGGAGAAGGGAGAGAGAAAAGCATTCCCAGACAGGGAGAACCTATCTGTTATGTGAAAAGTACCATGGTGTCAGTGATGAAAGTGATGACATCTGACTTAAAGAAACAAACAAAACAAAAAAGACAAAGAGAGCGAGAGAAATGATGAAATTTAAAATACAGACAGACAAAAATTTACTCAGTTTGAAAAAGAAGTAAAGTTTTGTGACTGAGGACTCACCACCATCATTGCAAATCTGTACATCTGTATCACACCGTTAGTTTACATGCCAAGGTCTGCTTGGCTGCAGTCATTACTTGTATCCTTGAGAGAAGATGGATTGCTGCATAGACAAAGCTGCTGACTCTCACTTAGCCACAGTCTACGTTTTTTTAATGTATGCATGCCTTATGGCTGCAGATGCATGTGATTTTCCACACATTTTTACCCCGATGTACATATTTTTTTTAAACACACACGCATCCCACTTCCTATTAAGCTTTCCTCAAGGTTTTTCTTGTTTTCTGCCCTTTGGTTTACTGGCAGAATGTGGCGCTGTGCTTTTCTTCTTCTTCGTCTTCTTTTTTTGTTGTTGCTAAAAGGTAATTACTGAGCAAGCAATGCTGACAACACCTGAGGAATGCAAAGCATGCAGCACTGGGCTGTGTTCTAACCACCCACCAACCTCTCCCCACTCACCACACCTCGCTTCTCCCCATCTGTGACCCTCCCCCATTGCAGCCAACTAGCAACTACTTTCACAGGGATCGTAGATGCAGATGTTATACGCAGCACTGACGTGATTCTACCAGGAAATATGAATCAACAATAGGTTACTGCAGATTAAACTTCTTCATTAAAAAAATCAATGAAATTATGATTTTTTTTCTCTTAGTGTGGAGGAAAATCCTATCCAAAAAAACCCTTCCTCTTTCCCAACAGGCCCTTTTATTCCCGTTACTGGTGAATTTGCAGTGTGTGTTGGCTAGCTCGGGCACACTGCTGACTGAGTCACTCCCCAAACTGTCCTTGAGCTCTGTGGAACTCACAGCCCATCTGGCTGAGTACTTGCACAGATACACACACATCAAAACATTGCATAGATTTAAGCAGGGGAAGTAAATGACTATGGGTGACCCAGTTGTGGTCTGAAACTGGTCCAGTCGAAAAAGAATCAATATCTGGCTGGAGAGAATGATGCCATACATAGAATAATGTTATTTTGTCAACCAATGCATCAAGTTTTGACATTGCACGCGTGCACATACTTGGGAGACAGCGATAGAGGGTGGAGAGAGACACAGAGATTATGAATTCAGCTGAGCCTCTCCCGTCTGTCTGACTAGACCATCATGATGAAATCTGGATGAAATCCCTTGTGCATGTAGATCAACCTAAGTTTACGGGCTCGGTCTGAATTTTACAGTCAGAGATGTAATATTCACATACGACAGTTAGGTAAGAAACAATATAGCTGATGTTGCGTATGTTTTCTGCAAACATGAGGATTAATCAGAATACACAAGAAAAGGCTCGGGGGTAAAAAGATTTATATGGCAAGCAGCTCGTGTTAATAAAAACAGTTATCGTGCATTGTGAAAATATATTAATAGAAGGGTGGGAGCGCATTTTCATTTTACTTAGAAAATCTTGACATCATTTTCTATTTATTTTTAATACATAAGTATGGAAACAATTAGTAGTTCCAGTTGTCCAACAAGTTTTTAATGACAATAACCTATCATTAGATCATTCCCGTTAAACACACACACACACACACACACACACACACACACACACACACACACACACACACACACACACACACACACACACACTATTTAATGACTACATTTCCCCTTTTGACACAAAAGTTGGCATAGCAACATTTTCTAATCTCAATAATCAATATTAGCCCTCCTCTCCTCTGTTGAGGGATCCCTCTGTGACTACAGTTGCATATAAATTTTGCAAATAATTTAGACATCATCTTGCCTATTTCACCTATTTTTAAAAAATTTTTTAAATAAGATTTGATTTAATGAAAAAATGATTTAAGAATTGTAACCAATTGCAACCAATAGTAACCAGTTTGAACATGGTTAAAAGACTGTAAAAATCTACATATAGACAGAATGATGCAATGATGTGAAAATCATTTAACCACCATATTTAATAATAATTTAAAAAAAAGTATTAAGACAAAATATTACAATACTGCTGATATTTATTATTTCAAGAACAACATCAACACTTTAGATGTCAGCCTCATGTTTAAAAAAAATTAAGATTGGCAACTATTATATGCCAGGATCCTATACTGGCATATAATAGTGAGTATGGATTATAATGTACATAGTATGAGTATCTTACACATCAGTGAAGGTACCATGAATACCAAACATTAAACTGAGGTTTTGGAGCAAGTTGTTTTTCTCAGGGAAAGCCTTGCTTATTTCAGCAAGACAATGCTTAACCGTGCTTCTGTTCCAACAGCATGTCTCCACTGTGCAATAACCTGGTGTTTTATAGTAACCTGCTTACAGTTCAGACCTGTCACCCACTGAAAAGATCTGACACAGTAAGAAGTGACATTTCTGATGGACTCCCCTGAACTGTTTAGCAATTTATTTCAAGCAGAAAAGGAAAACGATTACACAGAAGTAAACATCATCAGCTGTACCATCTTGTTTTTCTACTATTGTCAGTTAAACAAAGTGTGTAAAGGTTTTGCAAATTCCTGCATCCTGTTTGGATTTATATTTTACACAGGATCCCAACTTTCTTGAATATGCAGCAGTGGTTCATAGAGCTGGTAGGTAATAGTTAGCCTTAAAGAGCTGCTGGCTGTTTGTTTACTGCACCTGTACATCTTGGTGTGGTGTTGAAGTTAGGGGGTAAAATTTCAAAAGAAAAACAGAAAAAGGGCCAGATAATAAGGCAAGGATGGGACAAGTGATTGTGTAAGACAACATATTTGATGTGTGGGCTTCATTTTCCTCAGATGACAAGGGTCAGCGTCTGTTAGTGAATTTGGCCTGGTGCTCTGAAAGGTTTGGAAATGCACTTGGCAAAAGTATAGAGAAAAGAAGGGATGGCTGAAAACGTTATTAGAGAGTCAATCTAGCTTTAATTATATAATTAAGGAGAATACTAATTAATGCTTCTCTTTCCATCTACATTGGCCTTAGGCAAAAACATTATCTCAACACGTCCCAGTTTTTTTCCCTTTTCTTTTTAAATCTCAGTAAGCTGCTGTATTTCAATGTCTACTTCCAACTCAGGAAATAGTAGCAGTGATCTGGTCCTCCTCATTTCATATGCACTAGAGGTACTTGACCCAGGGCTTGTGTATGGCTTGAGCAAAGAAAAAGCCAATAAAAAGTGTCTACTGTTAGGGAGATCACCTTATCTAAATCACCATTCCCATTCTTCAAAGTGCACTTTAAGCGCAGGCAGCTCTGCATTTCTTCTTCCTAATCATACTGGGTTGGAGGGATGACTTAAATGAGCACAACACTGGAAGTTAAAGCAAAAAAAAAAAAAAAAAAAGTCTGCTAGGTAGGTTATTTATCTCCCTGCCTAAAAGGTGTTATTATTTGGCGAGAAGGCACAACTGGAAGATGAAGTCAGTATAAATAAGCAAATAGCCCAGTGCTTTGAGCGGAGTACATGAGAGTGCTGGGAAACGCGGCTCCAATCACTACCGCTGTTCCTGGCTCAATTTCCCTGGCTGACGTCAGCTGACTGCCTTGGCTCTCTCCACTCTCCGCTCCTCCGGACACAGCGCCGAGTAAAAATGCTGCTCTCTGTGTCGCCAAGGACAGGAATCAACCCTTACAACAGCTACAACGGCAAAAACACCAAGAAGGTAAATAACGACACCACCGGCCACTTCTATCGCGTCTTTCTCAAAGTAAGTCATTTTCCCCTCTCGATGCGGTGTTGTTCGAGCTCTGGCTCTCCAGTTAAAAGCTGCTCGGCTGTTTAAGCTGCAGTGTCCTTGAAAGTGGATCACAGGCGACGTTTAAACTCGCATACTTGCCATTGCGGTGTTCGTTTCCGGCTTTTTGCTTGTTCTTCTTTAAACTGTTACACATTAAAACGGGGCCCGTTACGTTGTTGTTCGTGAAATAGTAGCAGGCTACAGTTTGCTTTCGTTTGTTCTGATACGGCGTCTGCTCGCTTCCTATACCGAGCCTGCACACAGTACAGCTTATAAATGTGTTGTGGAGGCACGCTAGGCTCAGGATAAGCTAATAAAGACGAAGCATATTTGACTTTAATATGGATTCGCCGGGTTTTAATGTCATATATTCGGCTAAGTTCTCTTCTCATTGAATTAACCACAAGTTAGCAAAGTTTTTTTTTCCCTCTTTCACGCGCACCAGCATGCCCCACCCCTTCTGTCTTACAAATGATTACTGATGGCACTATAAGGAAAGTTACTGAGCCCACGAAAGAAGTCTAGTGTAATCGATTTTTCTCTTTTTTTTTCCAGTAAAATGACAAATAGTTTTTAAGATAAATGTTGATTATTTTGCATACTGAGATGAGTAATTGATGAGGTGACGTGCAACCACTTTTCTGTGCAGGCTGTATGGATTTTTCTTAATTAAAATTCTGGAACTCGCACATGTGTAAAGATTATATATAACGTTTGCAGTCACGGGGAAATGTTACTTAAGTCAACGATTTGAAGTTTTCGTTGTTTGTTTTTGCTCGTGATAGTGGCAGCATTTTTTAAAAACTAATATTTAACCCCAATTTTTGGATTTATAATGTTGGTATTATAGGTATTTTGCATCACTATATATGTATATTATCTACATAGGCATATATAAAAATATGCCAACACGCTATAAAACGGCATTACGTGTGAAACAGCTGAAACGCTTCCCGTCTTTCCCTTCTTTTTCCTCGTCATTCTCTCTCCTGCCTCAAGAAGACTGGAAAGAATTCAGATTGCTCAGATTAATGATCTGGAATTCCTGGAATCCTGGATTCAGACATTGTGCTCACTTCTAGAGGTGCTTTGCAAACTGAAACCCTTTTTTTGCTGAAAGAAGACATGCACACACAGTTTTTTTTCACCCCTACACACACACCTTCACAAAGAAAGGGACTTGTAAATCCAGTGTCAAGTGGCAGCCCCTGGTCTGTGTCATTTACTACAAGAAACAGGGCGGAGAAAAGAGAGGGATTAAGAGACACCCCACCCACCCCCTCTTCCTCTGCTTTTGATTAACTCCCTGATCTTTTTTTTTTTTTTTTTTTACTTTCTCTCTTTTAGCCTTACAGGCTGTCTAAGTGTTAAGATGAACCCAGGTTTTAGTCAGGAAGAGAAGAGCAAATAGGTCTCACCTTCGAGCCGCAGGACATCAGGGGTTTCCTTATGTGGTTCTTTCCACCTTGCTGTTTTTCTCAGTCTTTTTTTTTTTTTTTCGCTTGAAGCAACAGAAATTTAATATAAAAAGATTGCATCTGTAATACTAAAATCGTTTCCACTGCCCCTAAGGTTTCTTTAACCTAGGAGGTAGGATGGATCTATCTTTCTGTGATACAATATATCATCAATTTATAAAAGATGCTGTTGTTGCGTAGTGCAAACATGATCGACTTTGTGATGCTAGTAGTTTGTGCATAGATCGAAGGCTACTGTATGGTAATAGAAATAAGCAAATATGCATTTAATGTTAAGCAAAATGAATTTTTGCTTGTACAGTTTAATTCATCTGGGATTTTTATAGGCTACTGTGTTCTTATCTTGTGATTAATATGAACTTAAATCAAACAAAAGAACTAAATGTGGTGTCTGACCGATGTTGCATTTTGTTTTAACATGCTCTGTATCAACAGATTTAGCATTAAAGCGTCTTACAGTGAGACTCATACAGTTAAAAGCATGCGTTCTGCCTCATTTAGCACTCATTGTTCTTGCTTGGGTGAAAAAGTCCTTGAGTCACCTGCTCTCCCTACAGGAATCACCTGTGCTCCCTCCAACTGTAATCACCTCATCGGTCTTTAGCTGCTCTCTGCAACATGGTGTAGTCCCCCCCCCCCCCCCTTTTTTTTTTTTGTAGTTATGCTGCTTGCACAGCTGTGGTGACAACACACAGCGCTGATTTATCTTTCTTAGGCTGTAAAGAGATAATCGTATAGTAACCGGGAAGTGGGGACTGCATAGGGAAGCAACGGAGCATCAGTTGTTCATAGGCAGATAGCATTGATTAGTTAATATATAGTGAAAATAATTAAATAACATCCTCATGCATTTTTCATTCAATGTGCGTGTGTATGAATATATATATATATATATATATATATATATATATATCTCATTACCTCATGATCAACATTTCAAGGACGTGAATTGCACCGAACGGTGGCGTCTCTGGGAATGTAGTTCAGTTTAAAGAACTTTAATCTTGAACCCATGGTCCTCGTTACTCCTTGTATTGATGTGCTGCAGAGGAATGTAAAGAATGCTGACACTGTTATGGATATAAGGAGCAGTGTAAACAGATACTGTATGTCAGCGGTTGTGGATTGACAAATAACATGCTTGCAGCTGGGAAATCAGTGGTATGCAAGGAAGTCAGGTTTTGTGCAATGATTAACTGAGAAGAAATGTAGCCTGTAAAATGAGATTTTTAATTCCTAATCATTTAAATTAAAGGTATTTGTCACAGGCTACCCTTTGCATGCATATTTTCATGTGTTTGCACCATTACATTGGAAATTACCTTACATGGGTGGCAAAACACCTGGAGCGGGACTGGGGCAGATGGGGAGTAGGTGTGGAGCTGACTCACTGCCATCCTCTTTTCAGATGGAGCCTAGCAGAGCGCTCTTAATGAGACACTACCTTCTGACTGGAGAGCACATGAGAGGGATTAGCACTTTCCGCTAACAAGCTCAGATCCCAATTAGTAAGGCTTCGCTTGCCAGAATCGGGCCCGGGCTCGGTCTCCCGTCGGATCCTGTCTCCCCAAGCCTTTGCAGGTGCATCCCTCCTGACAGCCTGTGCAGGCCGCTTATCATGAAGGCGAGGGAAAGCACCAGAAAAGACTGTGATTGTGGAAAAACAAACAGTGTACTGATGCTAAAGAAGAGAGGGAGATTAGAGAAGCAGGATAAGATGAATGGGGTCTGTGGTTTTCTCAGCTCGAATAAAAAGATAGCTTTCAAGTTCGGAAGGATGACTCCATATCGGTTTGGAAATCATAAGGCAGCTGAGTAGTGGGGAAGCATAAAAGTTTGCACATAAATCACTATATAAAGCAAGGTTTGTACTAGGAGAAACTCCATATCCTTTCATTTATTTTATATGCCTGTAGCCTGTTGTTAGCTTGACTAAAGATTTGGTTTTGATATTCATCTAGTTTGTTCAGAGGTTTCTATAAATATAGTTTAAATAAAGGCTCCACGGACAGGAAACATCTTTAAGTCTCTAATGCTGTAAAAATTCAAACTCTATATAATCAAGTCCATGTACAATGCTGTACCATTAGCCACTTACATAATGTGTCTCTGATCCTTAATAGTGTGTCATTACAGTGTAAACAAAACACAACAGAGGCCCTCCAGCCTTTCTTTCACAGCTTGGAAACCCTTTGGTTTGAATTCATGTTACATTAAAAAAATTGCTGAAATACAGAAATGGCACCAAACTAAATTTTGATATCTCCATCTTGCTTCCTGTTCCTTGTTTCCTGCTTTAAACAGCAATATTTCTGTGTTGGCTGGCATGTGACCAGTCCTAAATGTAGTGCACCCCTATTAGTCCTGTCACTGTGGTTTGTTGAAGCAGCCATTGATTGTCTGTTTTTCTGCTCTTCTTGCCCATGTGTGTAAGACTGTTTCAGTATTTCTGGGCTGGTACAGTTTACTCAAAGCTGAATTTTGAACTCCTACAAATGTAGGGATCTAACAGTTATGAAACTGAGATCTGCATACCGCAGTGTTGTCTTCCTGTATGGTAATGTTGAGCGTGGTGGTTAGCTAAGCATGTTTGTCTGGTGAAAGCTGTACGGATTCAAGATCGTTCAGGTAATGGCTAAATTCGAAGTGCATCGGAATGACAGAGTTTATGTTTGTCATCATGGGTGTGCATTAAAAATATTTTTCACTTACATCTTCAATAGATGTGCATTCATTCATTTTTTTTTTTTTAAACCACTGTTAAAGGTTTGGAGAGATATTAGTTGGTTGTTGAACGTTACCCTTGGTATTTAAGAAGGAAGGGAAGAAGACATGGGTCATAATTAGGCTGATTCCAGCTGTCTTTCTTCCTTTCTGTTAATAAGCCGATGGCCTGAGGGTGACCTTGTGAGGTCCAACAAGCCATTGGTGCAGGAAGATCAATCCCTTTATTGTAAAGATGCCGCATATAGCTAAAGTCTTACTTTGAGTTGGATACAAGGCCTAATCGATCCAATACATCCATCACATTCCTTCTTATTGCAGGATTGGGATCTCTGCTGCTGTCGGATGACAGAACTTTCTGATTTTTAAACATGCCTGCTGTTAGGCAAGGGTTAATACACATGGCTTGTGTGTTGTTGCTTGGTAATGGATTAAAACTATATTTTGTGACTCACCCACCGCTACAAGCCACCCCATTGTTCTCTGTGGTTTGACCTTCTGACCTCAGTTAATCAAACTGTTCCTCCTCCTCCAGCAGTAAGAGGGGACGCAACACCAAGGCCAAGCGTAGCTGGCGTTTGGATACATTTTACTTCACTTCCCTACTAATTTAATTTGGTTGGCACAAGATGGGATCAGCTGGAGTAGCACTGTATACAGCTGTCATTCTTTGTTTGCTATCTGGCCACCGACAACACTCTGGGCATTCAAAAAAGTCATGTGTCAGTTAAATGAGTCCGCTGTGGTCTTAGAAGTTGCTTGTATAATGTTTGTTTGTTTGAAACCACTTTGCTGCTGATGGGAAGCTTAAGTATGTTTTCAGAAATGTATGCAATCACCCATTTCTGCTTAATAGAAAGCTTTAGTTTTAGCAGGTTTTTGTCAATATCCACCTAAAAGGAATGCTTTATAAAACTTCCTGAAAGAGTCTGTAATAGTATCATTCTGAGTGAACAAAGTTTGCTTCATCAAAACAGCAAAAAAATAAATAAAAAAAAATAGGGTGTCTTTTTAAGCTTTTCAGCTTTGCTTCTGTATATAGTTTCATTTTTAAACCAAGTTCTGTAGTTTTGGAGAGGTCTCTGTAGGTCCTCAAGGATTTTGATGATGGATGTTGTGCATGTAAACTCACTTTTTTAGCTGTCATTGTTCTCCAATGCACCTGTCTAGCAGCAGTCTTCTGCTAAATGAAAGGTGCTTCTGTAAAAAGTACGCAGGAAAGCAATTAAAGAATTAATGTACACAAAGTTAAGCCATTCAGTCTGATTGGCTAACTGTGGACTTTTCCACTGTTCGCTGGAGAAAGTCCTCTTTTCCATCTGTTTTTAGCAATCTTCCCAACACGAGTTGTGTGCCATCTGTGAATCCTGCGCTCTTGCGTTGATGGTTTGTAGAGATGCCTGTAGAGTTGGATCTGCACAAAGACATACTCATGCCAACCTGTCCATTCTGTTGTTCTATGGCAGCCACAGCACAGTGTGCTGAGAGGAGGCACTGGCTAGCTTTTAGAACTCGTGAACTAGCTTTAGATGCTTGTTTTGATGGAGGTTAAAAAGTCAGTTCACCAAAACGTACATGAAAATATGCAATGTACAAATAAAAACAGGCATTTTAAGATGTCTCCATATTAATTTTGCATATCCTAGTAAATGTGGCTGATTGACTGAATCTTTGTATATGAATGCAATCTGACTTTTATTATTTAGTATTTCTGTTTTTTGCAAATACTACAATGGTACATACTATTTCTTCTCATATTTTGCTTCATATAAATAGTATAAATTGTGTAATCGTAATACTTGTTATATCTTATATTTCTGTTTTTCCCTCACAGTGACCTGTTATAATATTTATCTGACTGGCCTGACCTGTCCAGCCAGATTAAGCATTAAATTGATGCTGATATCTTGTCTGTGTCTCTCTAGCCTCAACTGGTTGGTTTTTTTATTTCCAGTTAATGACTGCATCCATGCGTACATCCAATTTCATGTACCTAAAAAGAGCCCTCTGTTTCCTCCACAGCAGACATATGTGTCCCCGTCCAATCATCAGATGGCTCCCCCAAGCCCCAACAGCAACACCACCACAATTAGCAATGGCAGCAGTAACAGCAGCAGCGGGGGAGAGCAGCTGAGCAAAACCAACCTTTATATCCGTGGCCTCCACCCAGGAACCACAGACCAGGATCTGGTCAAACTCTGTCAGCCGTAAGTCACCTAAAACACATTTACTTCAGCGTGCACTTACACCCAATAAATTTCTCTGGCTGTCTGAGGAAGCATGAACCCGGCTAGAGCAGACTAGATTATAATGGGTGATGGCTGGTCGGCTGCAAGGATGAAAGGCTTGCATCTCTACTTTTGGCAAATAAAGAAGATGTATAGTTTCTATACAACTTAAGTGCACAGGAACACTAAACCATACCATATTTGGTATTTATGTAATGTACAAGAGGGCCACATTTATCCATGCATTTTTTTTTAACACATCATGTAGTGGCTTTTTGGAAAAACTAACAATCACTGGGGCTGCAAACTAAGACCTTTCAGCCTGACATAGCTGAGCACAGACTTTCCAACAACTAGGTACAGAATGTTTAGTCTCACTCTCTCATGCTAATTCATTCTGTCTCTTCGTGCTCATTCATACACTTTTAATCTATGATTATTTTTTCTCTTATGTTTTAGTCATGATACAGTATGACAGTGAGCCCTGTCATCCAGATACAGCGTCACTTCTGCACTATAAATATCATGCCATGTTGCTCATCAGTGTGGCTGTGAGTCTTCGAGAACTTTGTTGTGGACAGCATGTAGTCAGACATCAAACAGCAGCAGCATCCAATCCATCTGATATGTTTGTTAGGCCTTCAGTGGAAGACATCAAAACATGCAGGGCTGAGATGAATGATCTGCTCTTAGTTAATTGAATTATGGAGCCTGGTGATGAGAACCAGAAGAGCAGAGGAGCGTAGTGGGAGAAAAGGAGGGAAAAGAGGGCTAGAGAGATTGAACGAGGGAGGGTGAGGCCTGCTATTTTACAGCTGTCTGGAAGCTATGGCTCACATGAGGCAGCCCAACCCTACAGGAAACGGCAAGCCCAGGGGAAAGGGAAAGACAAACAAGGGCAATGGTAGTGGGGGGGTCAGAGGGGGAGGAGTGAGTGGAGTTCAGGGTTTGTGTGTCAGGTGGTGTTCTGTGGGGGTAGTTCTCATATTTCTGCTTTTACGGAGCAGATAAAAATCACTGCATGAAATGTGCCTTTTAGCAGAGCACATTAAGGCTGATGTAATTTTCAGTTAAACTAGAATGAAAGAGGATATTGTGTCCAATAATAGTTAAAGGGGTAACGGCTTGTAGATGAGGATGTAAAGCAGCAGGAAGACTACTCATGTAGGGACTCTGACTTACTTTGCTCTAGTTGGAACCGTAAATCTGCGTATACTTTGAGGACGCAGCACTTCCAGAGCTCCCCTCCCCCACACTGAGAGTTGTTGCATGCAAGCTCTGTGATGTACTGTGTACCAAGTGAGGGATGAGAGACGGGGATGGGATTGGGGGTTGGCTCTCCATTGGCCACCGGGCCCAGCATTTGTGTCTCCGGGTGCCTTGCTGCCGCTCTGGTTATGCAGCAAGTGTGCAGCATGAAGAGCTCATAACTTAAATGCTAGTTGTTGTGAGAATAAGCAGGCTGATGGCACTGCCATAGTGTATATGCAAATGTAGGAACACAATGCTGGCATATCCATCCAGTCAAGTGAGTGGCATTTTGTCACTTGGAGTCAGAAATGCATTGTGAAATTGCGGTTTTGCATATGAGGGCAAATGGCCCTCCAGCTTATACACACTGGATGGGATTGCAGAAAATAGACCAAATGAATGACTGTAACATGAAATATCTCTGTTATAGTAGATAAAATATCAAAAATGTGTGATTGTCAACACAGCCCAACATGCTCTCGTGCATGTTATAAGGACAAGGAAAACCCAAAGAACAAGCCCACATCAGCATTCAGGTTGGGATTTGCTTGCAAGGTAGAAAAGTGTTTGGGTTTTTTCCCCCTTACAGTCCTCAGAGTTTGGCACAATCAAACAGAATAATCAGATGAAGTTCTGTAATGTGAATTTATATGACTGTTTGATCTTCTTGTCCTACATCCTACACAGATGACCTTAAGCCATTTAAAAAAAGTGGGGGAAATGCTTCCAGGCTTGTGTTTTTATTTTTTTGTTTGTTTTAAATGTGTTTTATAAAAAAAAAGAATATGTTAGACTGTCACATTACAGCTAACAGGTCATCAGCTAATCCTTACTTACAAAAGTCAAATTATTTATGAAATTGATTTCTCAGAGTGAGGCAGTGGTGCTGTGCCACTAGATGCAAGTTGAATTATATTTCAGGGGGCACTAAGACCCAGTGGAGGGTTAAAGGCTGTCTAGAGAGAAGCTGGTTAGTAGAATGAGAGTGTGGCTGGGAGCCAGTATTGGACAGGACAGCCAAGGAGAGGCATATCAGATTACACTGCATGCACATGCCTGGAGAGATGGGGATTGATAGACCCTGCTGCACAGAACCATTCGCCCAAGTCGAACACTATCCTATGTATTTGCAGTGTCTACGGCTAGGTGGGGCGTGGGGTGTGGGTAGTTAATGTAGAATTTTCATATTTACGGTGAATTATGATGCAATCTCTGAAAAAATTGATGGGGGGATTCATATCTACCAGTTTGCCACAGCATGTTGGATTTCCCTGGAGATATGATCCCTATTGACATTTGTGTGTGAGCTAGAATGAATAAGATATGGTAAATCTATAGTCCTCCTAAAATGCAGAAGCCCACGGGACAGTATCATTTTTTTCTAACTGAATTTGCCCTGCCTTGGATTTGTTATCAGATGAGGTCATTGTGTAACTTTATTGAAATCTTTAGATGATTTACAATTTAGTCATCAAGAGTATTACATCTATACACAGTGGAAGGACTACCTCTGAGTGCAAACCTCACTGTTTTTCAGGTATGGGAAAATTGTGTCCACGAAGGCCATCTTGGACAAGACTACCAACAAATGCAAAGGTGAGGGTTTGTTGTTGTTGTTGTTGTTGTTTTAATTAAATGAAAAAACACAGCTGTTCCATGCTCATCCATAATATTTGTTGAAATGTGGCCTTTTAGTTCACTAACGCCTCTTCTAGTCAGCTGATCATTGTGTAGCATATCAAGTGGTAAAATTACACCACAAATATGAAACTAGTTTCTCATCATGGTTTTTGCTGAAATGTGTGGGAGGAGAAATACCTCATTTTATTTAGGTGGGATACTTTCTTGATAGAATGTGGGGGAGGCAGCACAACTGGTCCCTATTTGGTCTCCATAGGTTCACTGTCAGATCTGACTGTATCACACATTTGCATCCTGCCTTGCGTCACAGTTTTGCTTCTGTTGTTTTTTTTAAAACATGGTCCAGGCTTGCTTGCATGTGTGAAAATGCTCATAGTTACACATCGCTGCACAGAAAATGAATAAAAAACATAACCAATACGAACATGTTAGAGGGAATGGAGTTTCTGTAAAAATCCAGCAGAGAAGGAGAGGACTACTCTGAGCCCACAGCACCGTCAACCTTGGACTGGGCGAATGGGCTTGCGTGTAAATAAGAGACCGTGATCAGATGATCCGAGATGCCAAAGTTCAGAAATCTATAAAGGAGCAAGATCATGTGGGGTCTGGTGTCTGATAGTTTATAGAAATCACTCCTTTACTTCATGGGAAGCCAAAAAAAAAAATGTTGGTGCGATGTGAAATCTATGGCTGGTATCGGTAATGTGCAAGGTTACAGCATACTGCTGATAAAGTCAATAAAGCTGTTTGACAAGTGCATGAAGCCGTCAGCTTCACACTGTACCTACTGAGTAGGTGTGTGTTTATTTTTTTTTTAATATGGGCAGCGTCCTCCATCTGTCCCCCAGAGGGACGCACATTCCAGTCCTAGCCAGCTGTCTCTTCAGATTCATACACTGTTACCACGAGTACCTCATGAGTTCAAACTGTGCACCTCTCCTGCAGTATGCACATCTCACTGTCATATATTTTGTTCCCTGCAGGCTATGGCTTTGTCGACTTTGATAGCCCAGCCTCTGCTCAGAAGGCAGTGACGGCACTGAAGGCTGGCGGAGTGCAGGCTCAGATGGCCAAGGTGAGAACTCAGCTTGAGGTATCAAAATTCGGTGGGTTAATTTATAACTGCTTGGTGTAAGTTTAATTTAGCCTGAAAGAGCACTTTATCAGTGTCTCAGCAAAAATGTTGAATAATGATTTGATTCATTAATTTCACATTAAATGTTGACTCATTAATCATAGAGGGAAAAGGTTGCTCCTTGGATTTTTCTACCTCTTAAGAAATAACAGATCTCTCTTGCTGTTTCTAGCGCCCCATTCTTTAAAAAAATAAATAAATAAAATCAAAAATCTATCACGAGATATTCCTTTATGCTTAAATCCGCTTTTTTCATACATAAAATCGCTGGCTTCATCAGTCTGCATTATGTTGTTCAGAAACGGTCATTCTTATGTTAATTTTCCCTGCAGCTTCATCCAGACTGGTAATGCTGGAGCATATGTCATGTGCTTGACATTTGACTGTATATCAAGTGACTTAGTTAGTGTCAGATTTTTGTTACTAGTTTATGTAACAGAGAGAATGAAAGGGTTGCAGGGATTTTTAAACCAGAGAATCATCCAAACACCAATTACTAAACGGGGAGA
This sequence comes from Copadichromis virginalis, assembly GCF_057382275.1. Classification (NCBI taxonomy): domain Eukaryota; kingdom Metazoa; phylum Chordata; class Actinopteri; order Cichliformes; family Cichlidae; genus Copadichromis; species Copadichromis virginalis. Next base: position 2,398,983 of record NC_140637.1, on the reverse strand, counting down.
GAGAAAAAATCATCTGCCCTGTTTTGGTGAGGATGTTCTTACCTCAGGCTTTTTGAGTTCAGCATGTTGCACAGCTTCAATGCAACATTGCTCATATGATTAAAAGGCGGCATTTGGAAACTTAAACATAAATCACCTACATGTTTAAATAACATCAGCAATGTTACAACTTCTGCAGAAAAGTAACCAGGGTGCTGTTCAGAGGTGAAGCCAGCACCCTGCAGCGCTGTCACAATAATAGTGCACTATAAGACTATTTCTGTGCACAAAGAGTCCACGGATGCTTACATGTATGTATGTGTTTATAGTGGTGATGGTGTTTGGAGAGCACGTCCCAGAGCCTGCTCTTTGAGCTCCCTGCACAAAGGACCTGTCTGTTCTCCCTAGTGGCATCTGACTCAGTGTCTGAGCAGTTCCCCAGTCAGCAGGGCACAGTGCCCAGCCACCCGCCCTGTCACACGCACGCCCACAGACACACAGAGCCCACTTGACAATCGCACACGCACTTCAGCAGCCTTGCCTCAACCGGATTATGACACGCTCTCACGGACTCGCACACCACCGGCGCCCTGGGAAAGCTGATCTCTCGTTAAGCTGGATCACTGACATTCATACGGCTTCTTGCTCGCAAAATAACTTGATTTCAGTCACCCTTTCAGCCCGGCTTTACAACAAGACTTGTGTGTTTGCGTCAGAATTCTCTCTGACTCACTGTGACTCATTCACAGATGAAATCCACAACTGGGGCTTCTCTGCTGCTCGCTCTCATGGGTTCAAGCCTCATTGCTAGTGTACACTGCGGGGAGGGAGGAAGGTGAAGGAGAAATCAGCTTCATCGCAGGTCGCAGCGATTACACATGCATTATTCATGGAATGGAAATTAACTCGCGCTGCATTTACAGGTTTTTAATCACATCTGCACTCTGAGATAATGAATATGCATAATGGTTAGAGGGCGATACAGATACCGTCGGTCACATTAAATTTGTTTTAAGCAGGGCACAAAGGAAATTGGAAGGGGAGGAGCCTACAAAACAGTTCAAGTTGCTTAGAGTGAAACTTTCTTTCAGCATGTTTTCTAATCATTTTAAATTCAGATTTGGAAGCGCTGCATATTTTCTCTGGTTTATAAAAGCCGACAGAGCCAGCATCTGTGCCTGCATTCAAGGTCAGGATTACCACATGAATATAGCTGCCTGAATGCAAGCAGTGCATTAGTAACATGATCGAGGAAACGGAACGACCACGTTTTTGGTAGCACAATTCGTGAGATGTTCTCCAGATTGTTCCCGAAGGTCTTTGTCCAAAATGTCACTGCTCTCTCTCTCTCCACCAAGCGAGAGAAAGGGAGAGCACGTAATCGCTTTAGATCATCCAGGGATGGCAAGCCATATGAAATGTAATTATGCTTTGATATCGCAGTGGCTGAATCGCCTGCTTTCATCCTCTTAAGGTCCTGGCTCTGAACAATGACCCCCTTTTTTAACCCTTTGGAAATAAAATATAAGTGATGGAAAATAAGAGAAGAGTGTAATGAAGATCTGTGCAGATTACATTTGTAATAGTGAGCTATAGAAATAGAACTGAAAATTTCACTTGACTTAAAATGAGTTGAGCTGAAATCCAGCCAGAACTTTGTTCACCGTCTCTTTTCTCTCCAGACCTCACGGTCCACGTCTCACGGGTCCAAAATGAAATCTGACTTCAGCTTCAGACCTTCTACCTTTTCTTGCTGCTTCTTTTTTTTTTTTTTTTTTCATGTCCTCTGCCTTACATCCTCCAAATATCAGTCATCTCACACACTTCCTGTTCAAAGGTTATGTAAATTTCCCAAATGTTTGCTGGCGGCTGTATTTTCTTGGAACGCTTCTATGGTCATGCCTCAGCTGTTGTTCTGTCACAAGGAAACCAAGAGCCCCAAATCATTCACCTCCCTCTGGCCTCTCTGTGGTTAGCAACAGGAACAAGACCCCACCAACCTGTACATCTCTAACTTGCCGCCGTCAATGGACGAGCAGGAGCTGGAGAACATGCTGAAGCCCTTCAGTCAGGCCATTTCCACACGCATCCTCCGTGACGCCAATGGAACCAGTCGAGGAGTGGGCTTTGCCAGGTACACGCTGTTGTAGGACAGCTGGCTGAAGTTGACTAGTTGTGCTGTAACCTTGTGTGTATTTAAGAAAATCTCAAGTCCAATGGGAGTACTAAAGTTCAAAGCAACTTTTTTTTAGTATAATGTTGGGTGAGTGGGCCCTCTGGTGGTCATTGTAGGTAGAAACCTTTCAAGCAGAAACTGTCATTCAAAGAAGTGATGGATTGGCTCTCTAGTTTTATTAAGCACAAAATATGTCCCTTAGGATGGAGTCGACAGAAAAATGTGAGGCCATCATCCAGCATTTCAATGGGAAATATATCAAGACTCCACCTGGAGTTCAAGGTGAGTTTTCTGGAGTTTTTTTTTTGTTGTTTTTAAATTTGAGGCTGAGTAGACTGTCTTTATTTATTCAGCATCAAGACAACAGTCTTATTAAAACGGTTTTAGAAAACTGAGTGTTATCTCCTGTTTGGAAAACCTCTGGTTCAGCACCGTCAGAACCCTTGCTGTGTAAATTTGCTGATGGAGGCCAGAAGAAGCGCCAGAGCCAGGGGAAATATCTGCAGAACGGTCGGCCCTGGACAAGAGATGGAGAGACTGTGAGCTTTGTTTTTTTTTAGTTTATTTTTTTATGCCTGTAAGGGGGGGGGGATCCAAACACCTCATGTTTCTCCCTCATAATGACATTGCTCTTTTGTTTTCTTCCTCCAGGGAGGAATGACCCTCACCTATGACCCAACCACAGCCTTACAGAATGGGTCAGTATGCTGGCTCATGCTAATCTCTTGTATAGCCCCAAGGAGTGGTGGTCTAAGCTGTGGTCACTAAGAAATCTGTGCCTCTTTCTGCAGGTTTTACTCCTCTCCCTATAGCATTACCCCCAATCGGATGATTGGACCAACCTCCCTTTCCCCATATATGCATCCACCTGTGTCCACCTATCAGGTACTGGGGTTGTTGTGTTTTCAATTTTATAGCTTTTTGGTTTGAAATTTTTTTTTTAATATTTCAGCCATATTTTCTTCTTTATTTTCTGCAACTATTTTGTAATGTTTCTGCACGTGTGTTTTTATATTAACTGACACGTCTTCGATTTTCTTGCAGGTACACAACCCGTCCTGGCTACATCACCAGTCATACATAATGCCACCCACAGTGAGTATCCGGCAGTTTATTTGTTTTTATTTCTCTCAAGACCCTTTTAATTTAGCTTTGATTCTTGATGTTCCCCCCATAGGGAGCTGTCCTGACACCTGGGATGGACCACACCATGTCCATCCAGCCAGCATCAATGATGGGGCCTCTAACACAGCAGCTCAGTCACCTCTCTATGGGCAGCAGTGGTACAGTAAGTACAGTGCACAGTATCTGGCTATGAGAAAGGCCAGGGTAAGAATTGTGTGGTTTGTGCCTTTTGAGTTTCAGCTTCTTTTTTGTATTTGAATTCTTCTCCGGGTGCAGATTCACACAGCTAATGAACTTATTTCCATTCTCTTCCAGTATATGCCTGCAAACACATCTATGCAGGGGACCTACATACCCCAGTACACCCAAGTGCCTGCCACCAACATCTCAGTTGAGGTACTGCCCTCCACCTCTCGCCTCCCTTTGGAAACATTTACCCCTCAAACTTTTACATAACTGCAGATTAATTAAATATTTGGTGCTTCTTTCTCAGGAAAGTGCCGTCCAACAACCTGTTGCCATAGAGACACCAACAGAGCATGCAACCTACTCTTACCAGCATAACAAGTAAAGAGGTGGGTTTTGACTGATTCCCCCAAGTGACTGTGTGTGCGTGCGTGCGTTCTAATTGGCTGATCTTGTCACCCTGCGTTAGATCTTCATCTGGGGCCCGACTGACTCTTGAGGGGTCCCAAGAGCTGAGATTCCCTGTGTGAAGAACTAGACACTCCAGGAACACAAACTGTTCCACACAAAGGACAAAAACAAAGATATTTTCTATGAACTCAGATTTTAAAACAAACTCTTTTACTTCAGACAAGCAAAGCTGGAGGACAGCAGACGGTGGGGAAATGGAAGAATGGAACAATGAGCATCTATTTTGATAACGGTCAAGAAAAGTTCAAAAAGCTGTTAAATGTGTCGTGTATGACCATTGATCATATTCTTTTTTTCTCTCTTCAAAACACTACTCCGGGGAGCAAGGATGAAACCAGGAAAAGAACATTTCAACACCATGTTTTAGGTCATGTTCTGCTTTTGTAAGATATGCAGTTTTTGTTTTTTTACATTTTTCTCCTTTTTGACTGATGCTTTCAGACTTGAACCTGCCTTTTTGTAAATAGTTCTTTGGTTATTTTTTTGTGTGTTTCTAGCCTCGTCCAATTGATTGATTGGTGCAAATATTCGGAAGCAGAAAAACTGAAGTCCTTTTTAGAAAAAGCTGATGTTGTAAGACTGATATGGTGCTGACATCGATTAGCTTCTTTCTCTCACAAAGGCAGCAAGTTTGTCAGGTATGAAACCTTACCTGAAGCAGTCTCACTTAAGTTTTTTGGCACTTAAATTTATTTAAAAGAAAAAAAAAGTTTAGTTCCAACAATCTCAACAAAGCTGCAGACAATCAGAAGATTACACAGAAGAGAACATTTTAAGCTGATGTTCGTTGCCGAAATATTTCAGAGCGGACTACTTTAAAAGAGATGAATAGATTTAAAGCATTCCAGTTGTTGTTGTTACCCGAGAGTTTTAAATATTGATTCACTTTGAGCTGCTTCACGTGATGAAATCCAAAGTTGTTTAACAGGGATCACATCTCACTCAGAGCTGCCTGTAAATAGATTGAAATGTATTCACACTTTCGCTCGACTTCCTTGATACATGTGATGTAATGTGTCAGTGCCCCTCCCTTTTTTTTTGTTTTTTTTGTTTAAGTAAACAAGGATGCAGATTCTTCCCTGAATCCCCCAAAAAATCAGATTTTCTGAAGCGGGAATGAAATGTTGTTATTAAAGTATAAAGATGTAATTACACAGACATGGAGATTAACTGGTGACGCATGAATCTGTCCTGTTATATCTGCAGAAAACACTACTTAGGTGATTCATAACGGCCAGGCTATGGCTTTGAAACTGGCCATTGCTGTGTGTTTGCAATCTTCTTCTGCATTTCTGGTTTTTACCGTCATGTTTTTTGTTCTTAAACATTATTTAAAGGTTTCATTTTTTTTAATTCAGTTTCAAAACTTTTAAGATTGATCTTATTTTTCAAAGAAGCTTTGATTTTTATTTTTGATAGTGTGTTGTGTGCTTCATAGTGAGAAATAGAGGTTTTCACTTTTTTCTTTGTGTTTTGCGTACTTGCTTTGTTGTGGTTTCAGTGTTGATGTCAAAGAGGCTTTAATATTTCAGTTCTGTCAGTGTCACCAGTGTTGGCACTTTTAGACATAACTTCTCATGATGGATGAAGCATGTATGCTAGGTTCAGATGCATTGTTACAGAGTTGCACCGCATGCAGTCGGTGTAAGAGCAATTTATGTTGAAAACCTTGACTTACCTCATCCTGCCAGAGCAATGTAGATTCAGTTTGTGTTCAATGTTCACAGGCAATAGCCAACTACAGTAGGTCTCATGGCTGATCACAGCTGGTACTGTGTCCACATCCTTTAACTCTTCCGTCCAATGTTTGGAAAACATGCCCCAAGGTCTGTTGATCTATGCAATTAATTTATTGTCCTTATAAATGCAATACTACGAATATCCAAGAGACACCTCGTGTTGCGACAGTGGATCACCTCACAGTGACTTTATATTCTGGCTGACGTGGCTTTTCTCTTTTCATTTTAAATAATTTGTTTTGGTTTTTGTGACACATTTGTCTATGGTTCATTAATTGTAAGCAGAATTGCAACATCAAAAGGGAACTTTTTCATACCAAAACGCGGTTGTTTTAATATGACTGTAGGAAAAGTAAGAACTCCTAAAATAAATAAATATGGCAGATTTTTTTTTCTCTCTCCATATGTTTTGAAGGCACATTGCCACTTTTTGTTTAGTTTAGTTTAAACACAGGCACCATAGCATTGTTTTCATCATTCCGCTCATTTTCCACTTTTACGGTTTGGATAAATATCGTCCCATCTCGTTCTTTCTTAGCTGTTACTTGTTTTCCTCTTTAACTACAAAACCTTTTATTTCCAGGTGACAAATAAACCTCACAGAAATGCCTTAGATTTCACTGGAAGGGAGTGTGAAGTGCTACTCAGCTGTGTTGGGCTTTATCTCTGACTGGAATTGTTTTCATGCACTGCAAACTGTTGAAGTTTTTCTTTTTTTAAACTCCTTGAGATACTAGATCTATGAAGCAAAGAAATGTTTAAATGCTGATTCACTGTTGTGTGTTTACCATTCCACGATTTTAATCCAAATATATTGAAGACAAAGAAATGAATTGTGGCTTATTGCTGCTAATTTTTAAATTATTTCATCTGAAGGTCATTTAATATATCAAGTCAAAAATGGGGTCAGTTTTGTAACCATGTCCATGAATTTGTCTGTTTATTGTGCGCATCAACCTCTCCGTAAGTGTTTGTGCCATGATGCAGGGCTTTTTGTTTTTTTTCCTTCATAGAGAAGAAGTCCCTTCAGTTTTTAAACTTTCATCCTGGTTTGATTTTTGAACTTGCCATTATTATTTTTTTTTTTTTTAATAAAAAATTTTTTTTTCACTGTGACAGTGCTTTTGTTTGTTTGTTACCTAAAGTCCCTTTAGCAGGTTGAAGACAACATGGGATGTGCTGACCATGACAAAACTTTACGGCATGCTGAGGAAAAACCTACACATAATCCAGGCATCTTAAATGCCATGTGGCTGAAACCCAACCAACAACCACTGATCTTCGATCAGTTGTCAATGGCCTGTTATTAGCGTTTGTTGATCAGTGGTCATGGAAATTTGCATATTAATGATCAAGGAACTGACCTCACAGCCCATTGTTCATTCAGTAGGCTAGTTTGTCATTGTGCAAAAGTACTGTTTGTGGCTGGGGAAGCCTGCAGTCAGCTTAGACTGAAGAAGTCACCTGGATGAGTGATGAAATGTTTCTCCCACTGAAAATGCTACATCCAGAAACGATGCTTTGGGATTTACTTACCTGGACGACTGAGCGTGCATCAAGACGACATTATGAGATATGCCATGTTTTCATCTAATCGCACTTTGGCAGGTATAAATAACTTTGCTTTTTTTTTTTTTTTTTTTAACTTATGTTTAAGTTTTCAAGATTCAGCTAAAGAAATGTGAACAAATGATGTATTTTAGCAACAGGCTGCTGGTAGCAGTTTAAAATGGGTTCTTTGATGTTACATGCAGACATGCCAATGGGTCATACTTTGGGCTGAGAGGCTTTTTTATGCTTGAATTATTCAGTCAATGTAAGTGGCTTAAACAAACATTCCTTTGAAATGGTCAGAGGAGCCAATGCCCCCCCCACCAAAAAACCTTTGAAAGACCTTCAGAATGATAGAACTACTGCTCAAGAGCACTTTGAAAACATCCCTCTCCTTAGAAGTAAAATATAAAGAAATCTGTGGCGGCTCAACACCAAAGACAAGTTCATGCTTTACCTCGTGTCTTTGAAACCACAAATTAGTTTGAGTTTATGTGAAAGTATTTGGAGAAAAAAGCCACAATACATGAGAATTTATTTCTAAAACAGACTCGAGTCTAGATAAAATAGATAGGAAATACATTCTTAAAAAAAGTATTTTACATTGTTTGCTGTATATGTTTTAAGTATATACAAAGTTCAAAATATACTGAATATACCAAAAGGTTGTTGAACAAAAGAACACCGAAATACATAAAATAGACTTTTAACCTTATTTTACACCATCAAGAAAACTGGATAAACAAATGACAGAACTTTTACCGTACTCTTACGGTGTAATTGTTTGGTTACACCTGCAAACCAGCATCAAGGAGAAACAATGTTTTTTTTCACTCTAAATCATACTCTGAGGTTATGTCACATTAATTTCTCAGCTTTACTGAAGTGTCATAAAGAACTGAGTGGCATTGTATCAATTTACCTGCAACAATGAGGTAATTACCTATTTTAATATTAACTTCACCTTATAACATCAAAATTCTCGTCCAAACACAGACTAAAGTAAAATCCACACATAAGCTGCAACTCTGAACTTTGTAGACATTACAGCAAAGCTGTATGCAGTAACACAAAAGTCCAAGTCAGACCTCCAAATGTCTTTAAGCTCCAGATCCCTGACAGAAAACCAGTGTAAGCAGGTAACTGGAGGATGTGTAGCAAACCAATAGGTGTCAAATATCCTACATGCTTTACCCAGGCAGGCCTGCCTGAAACAAACTAAGCACTTTTAATATCAACACGATGTGTGTAATCTCATGTGTGCCACCAGATTGTGCCACCATTGTGTGGAGTTCTCATGTGTGAAGATCAGGGGGGAAATAGAGACTTTGACATTTGGGAATGTAATCTGCTTTTAAAACACTTTTTTTTTTTTTTACTTTTACTGATAACACAATACATGTTAATCAATGAGTGCTCAATGACAACTGATTGTGGCACAAAAACATGTAATGAACATTCCACCTCAGAGTATGATTTGCACAAGTGTAATTTCAAAAACAGTTCTGACTGGACCGTACAAATCAAAGCGTTTGAGCTGCTGTCTGACACACACACAAAAAAAACTGTAGAAGAAGTTGGAGGCAGTGATTTGTTGCTCCAGCAACATCCTTTCAGCTACTTTTAGCCGAGGATGGAAATCGCTGAGCTGGTTCCTGATCAGATGAGCTGGTGTGAAAGTTGTTCCCAGAATTCAAGTCTCCCATCTGCGAGTCCTTTCCTGGGGAGTAAAACTCAACCATCATCAAGATGTGAGGCAACTGTACAACTTCACAATTGTCATCCTCACATCACAACAGCTTGTGGTTTACAATCTCCCAAAGGATCCTTTTTCTGAAATATGGCATATGTTTCTGTCAAAAACAAAAGAGCAAAGACATTTTTAAGCCTTCATTATGACTGCTTACTGAAAAGATACTCTCACTGATGCTGTTTGAAGTTACCTGCGTGAAAGTGATTGGTTTGTCTTTGGTAATGTAATCTGCATATTTGCATGTGAACATTCCACAGTCGCTACCATTCATTTGCTGAGGGATCTCCTAAGAACAGGAAAAGAAAGAAGACAAGTTTGCACGTGCAAATCAAACCTTGATTAACCTACAGTGCAAAATGACATCTGACACTTTGACAAATTATCTATAAAATGTCTTGACAGTAAAAGCTGCTGAGAAACTAATTTGAAAATTCAGAAAACAAAAGTCACAAACATAAGAAACTGGATCTTTAAACATTTCAAATCATCCACGCTCCAATAACATGGCTTTCGTATCTTGTGGAGGCTTACAAAAGCAGCAGAACATTGTATACTTAAAATCTCAGACTGGACTACTAACATTTGTCACTATTTTGAAACCATTTGTTACCAGAAACCTAGTGAGGGCTTTACAAAAAAACCAAAAGAACTTTATAGATCTACAGCTATCAGATTCAACTGTAGAACAGTGTCTGATAGAAAAGAGAAACAAGTAAAATGCCAAATAAATAAAACGATACTGTGAGGCAGATAATGAAATCCCATCTAAAATTCCTGAAACCATGTGATTTGAACACTTGTCACAACAACCTTGTCTGTAGAACTTACATTGCGTGTTTTGCTGTGCAGAATCCAGCCTGAGGTATCCAGTTCTTTGCCTTTTTTGTCCTTACTTTCCTGTTGCAGGTATTCACTGGAAAACAAAATTGAAGTGCAAAAGTGCAAAACTCAGTGAGTTATATTTACCTCTCAAAACACAGAACCCATTTAAACAAATATTGCACATCTGCTACAGAAACTTACAACAATATTTCACATGCTTTATCGTTGTTTCCTCCCATAGAATCAAAGTACATGATGGACTTCTTGCGGAAATCCACCACCTGAAAAAAACAAAATGCTAAATAAAATCCCAAAATATTTATATCCACATTTTAACTGACCCTTAAAACAACAATAAATTCAATAATTTTATTACACGACAGAACAGTATTATTAAGAATGCAATGGTTATTGTAATCACACTGATCCTACTGTTTCCAGTTTAAGTCCAACATTATGAAGTTTCATTATTTACTTTATCGTAAAATAATGGAAATAAAGCTGAAAGCAAAATCAAAGTCTCCATGAGTGCTTCCAAAATGGTTTTTTCCCCGATGTGTGATTCAAACATGATTTGAGAGGCACTTGTAATTTCAATGTACAAAAACGCTAAGATACTAACAGAAGATGCATTTCTGTTGCTGTGCATAAATTACTGACTAAAGACAGCATAAATCTACTATTGGTTTTTGGTTTTCAAAGGAATTGTATGCAAAAATACTATATTAAATTATACTATACTTTATTTATTGAGGGCAAGGCCAAGAGTTGTGTTCCCCTAGACTTCTACTGGGGATTTGCCTGAATAGACGTGAGCTCAGATGGGATAGGGCTTTTGCCATAGTGGCTCCCAAATTGTGGAATTTGTTGCTGTTTCACATTAGACAAGCCTCTTCCCAATTTCTAGATCTGCTTTTAAGACCCCACCTCTTCTGTTGTCATTTTAATTGTATTCATTTTTTCAATATATTTAATTTCTAATTTTGTTGCTATGTCTAGCACTTTGGTCAGTGGTTACTATTTTAAAGTGCTTTAGTTGGCTTGGCCATCTTGTGACCACCACTCATTTAGCGTCTCTCGCAGCTTCCAGAATTCACTCACCAACCACTCAGGTAATAAAGACTTTTCCCCTCACGACATCACATCACATCCATTATGCCCAACAACTTTCAAACAATCAGGCAAAAATCTGGACCAAATGTCTTTTCTGAAAAGGTGCGTCTTCCATATTGGCTTCACATTTGAGACTAAGAGCCTATGTACATTTTTATACTGTGTATTATTACACAGTTAGGTCCAATAATCAAGGTGTATTTATTTGTAAAACGTTGGCTCAAAGTGAAGACTTTTAGCTTTAGATAATTCAGAAAAACCAAAACACCATTGAGGAACTACAGCCATTTTTAAACATGGTTGCCTGTGCTGTCAAAGCTTATAATCATCATATAACACTGACAAAGCAGGCCTGTTTATGCTCGCCCTTAAACCTTTAGATTACTTTCTACAACAGCCATTGGGACTTACAGAAAGGCACCAGTGCACCCCCAAGTGGACAGGAACCAACAAGATGTCTTTAGAAAAGATGTCCATCTTTTTGGTCCAGCGGCGGACAGCAGAATAGCCACTGCTGCGCAGCTTGGGATAGAAAAAAGTATTGAACGTATTGACTGTTGGCATGTTGGAATCCTTGCTGCGCTCAACCAGCAGGTTCATGTAGAAGTTGATCACCTGGGAAATTAAAGAGAGACAGTTTAGATCAAGTGGACATGTGCACTCGTTTAGTTGTGGATCATAAATCTAATCGTGTACTGTTTTTTGTTTTAAACAGAAGATGTAGAGAAACCGATAATTTCTTTTTCTCTACATCTTCTGAGGTTCTCCCCCTGGCAAACCAGGGGAGGTAGGCGGTATATTCATCAAGGCAGGACCTACACTGTTCTTCATCCATGTAGCCACATTGGAGCTGTGTTTCTTAATTGTGTCAATAAGATCTCTATTTTTTCCCCCTTCATTTCTAATACAACATTTACGCACCTCATCATTGAGCCAGTTGAGGTTGCTCAGGGTTTGCAGGTCTTTACGTGTAAGGCTGAGACCAAAACCTTCACTTAACACTTCATGAGGATTGCCCCCTCGCAGCACCCTGTTCACTTCAGCCTCCATTTCCTTAAGAGGAAGAATGAGACGGTATACATGTATAAAACCATGAAACAGTACTTACATTTTTATATATATTTTATATTAGTCTGACAATATGCAAGGACAGTAATTAAAAGTAAAAGTCCCTTCATGTTCTTAATCAGAATATTACTGATAAATGAGATTAAATGAGGAACCTTAACAAAACCAACAGAGAGCACTTAATTTTCAAAAGATTGTAGAAGAAATCTCTGCACATCTATCATCAAAATGTAGTTGCAGTTTTACTTTTTAAAAGATAAATAGTAGTTAGAAAACATACTTCCCTGCGACAGTCTGTTGTGGTCACTCATTTCAATAAATATATAATGAGCTATGCAAGTACATTAGGGTACAATTTCCATACCTCTGTAAGTTCAGGGAATTCTGGTTTCTCTTCCAAAGACGTCTCTTCTTTTATGATAGGACTCAAAGGAAGCTCTTTCTCCAAAGGAACTCGAACAAAGACTTCGACATCTGGGCTACGCTGCTCCTCGTCAGACAGGCGCTGAGAACCAGAAATTACAAAGCAAATTAATGCAAAAGGGAAAATAATGAACATGCCAAATCTTAACCCAATAAGGTTTTGTGAGTTGACCACTCACCTGCTGCAGCAACTGAGCAGCCAGAGCTTCTTGCTCTTCTATCTGTCTCCGTCTTTCCCTCGCCCGGGAGTCATACATACTTGTCCTACAGGAAGAATTTAAAAAAGGAAAAAAGTCCTTTTTGCACTATTCAAATGTCGTGTAAATTAAATAATTTAATACACTTACAATTCTTTGATCCATAACTCAGCTTGGAAACATGGCACACTGTTAAGACAGAAATGTATCGTGATGAGATATGTATAAACCTTGGTTGTGCTGAAATCTACCTAAACACTTAATACACATACACATTTATAAACAAAATAAGAAAACAACTTGAAATGTTTGGCTATATATGCCTCTGTATTATGTTTAACCAAGTTACACTTCAAATAGCAAGCCTGACCAAAAGAAATACTAACCTCGAGCTGTCTTGTTTTTTACTTTTTTGCTCATCTACAATAATTACAGAGTCGCCATCATGAGCTGTAAGAAAAGGCAAGAATAAGACCCATGAACAACCACCAAGTAACGTTTAATTCACTTACAATAATATGTTCCACGCTCTCCCCATTTCCATCAAGTACTCAGTATGATTACCTGATGACTGTGTGTCCTGAGAAGAGTTATCCTGCAGAGCTGATGGAGAAGGAGTTGATATGAGAGTAGCTCCTCTGCTGGAACTGAGGTCCCTGTCCAGGGACCATGACTGGATCTCTGGCTTGCTGGGGCCCCCCAGTGGACTGGGAAGGTTGCTGGAGCACTGGCTAGAGACTCCTCTGGGGCTGGCGGGACTGCTGGGCCCCTCTGAAGTTCCTCCTGCTGCTGACCCAGTTGGAGAAGAGAACTGCAGCAGTCTGCGGCTGGTGGTCAGGAAGCTGGTGCTAATGGGACAATGACAAGTAGAATGGTACAATAAGTGACTGGTCTGGAAACAACATGATTACAACAACAGGATAAAGTGGGGTAGGCTGTTCTGATCCCCACATACCATAGCTACATGATAATGTGCACACCAGGAAAAAAAGAAGATCCCCTTTGAAGTCTCTGGCTCAATGCACATGAAAGCCATGTCATTCCATGCTACGCAAAATAAGAAGATATGAAAACTACCTTTCATGCTTCTCTCACGCCCCCCCCCCAAAAAAAACAAAATTATATCTCATTACACATTTTTTGTAACAGGAACATGGCATTGATTCAATACGTACAAATCTCTGTGAGACCTCACAATAGTGTGCGAGCTGCCATTGTGAAGATAAGACGACTGACCACCAGAGACCATAGTAAGAAGCTGCCTGTAGACCTCCTTCTCCTCCTCTCGAACAGACTGTTAAACAAAGAAAAACCCCAGTATGAACACACAGACATGCAACAAATAGATATGAAGGATACACACAGTTCATTACTGCTTTCATAAATAACCTCCTGTGCTGTGCAGCGGGGCCTGGTCTTGGGTAAGCAGCCTGATGAGGTACTGTGTGTTGGGCTCTGCACCACTTTGATGGGAAAGGTCTTCTCATACATGCTGGTGCAAGAGCTGCTTGTTGCACCTACTCCACTAAACGAACTGCAGACAAAATTTTGGATTTACAAAAAAAATTATAACAATGATTGAATATTGCTTACATGTCACAATAATAAATAATTTAACAAGCAGCAACTGCTGAAAAAGAATTTTCTGTCAGACACACAAAAGATGTAAGGAATACAAGAATACCTTTGAGTTCCATGCGCTCGGAGACTTAAAGGCCTGCCCAGCCTTGGAGAAGGCTGCCATTTAGGGGTGATGGAGGGTGGCAAATTAACCGAATGCCCGTTTGTTTTTGGCACCTCACGATGCACAGGACTCATGCACACTTGTCGCCTACAAACTTTTGATCCCGTATTTGACTTCTCATTACGCAACCACTCTGGAATACAGGGAGAAAGTACAGTAAGAGTTACAGCCCAGACAGGTTTTGAAACCTTAAATGCAGATCGCATATCATGACTTACACCTGATATATGCTTCAGTGCAAAATCTACTCCATAACCTATTAAGTAACCTGATGTGCATCTTCCAAGAAACCCAACTACATGTCGGGTCAATGTAGCCCGCAATTATTGTGACTGCCCTATTCATCACCATCGAAGCCTAAATCAGCCCTTAATACTGCAATACATTCTAATACTTCTATATTTTATTATGTAACAAGGCCTGTTGTATTGTTGCTATCAAAAAATTATTCGCAATGCTGCTGAAACTAATGTCACTGTGTCACCGTCCAACTACTCTGGACCTAACGTACCTGAGATTGATGACAAATTAGTGTTTATGCAATTAAGTAGTACAAGAGCAGAACTGGGGTATGAAAATCACAAAGCCCATACAGTCTGATACAGTACATTTGCTAAAATATTTCCAATTAAAGACTGTAGAGTAAGAAGGTATTACAAACAACAAAATATAAAGGTTGTCAGACAATTTAAAAGACATACTTGGAAGCTGAAAGCTCTTACAGCAGCACTGTCCTGGAAAACACTGTAATTCAACTGGTGCCACAACATCCAAAACCCAGTGAATGTTTTAAAACCTTTTAGTTTTAATCATAGTTACTTGGAGTGGACAGGCATTCCCAGAGGGTGGAATTCTGGAAATGCTGCATATGCCCATCTCTGTTCAGCTCAGTTTTGTTAATACAACAACTTTTGAAAAGTTTAAAATGTTAAGCTTACCAGATTTTGACGTTTTCCACTCCAAAGTTGTTGAGGGAGCAGCAAATGTCTCATTCTGAGAATTCCTGTCAAGGATCTAAATCCGAACACATACAAGTTAAATAAGATTCACGTGTGCCAACAGTCTTTACAGGGACACCCATAAATCTGCACCATACCAGCCTCCCTGTCCAAATTGCTGATGATGTTGAGGGGCGCGGATGAGGTTCTCCAGGTGGCAAACCAGGGGAGGTAGTCAGCATATTCCTCAAGGCAGGATTTACATTGTTCTTCATCCATGCAGCCACATTGGAGCTGTGATTCTTAACCCCTTCAGCTGCATTCTTGACTGAGTCGATAAGATCCCCTGTAGAAATTTCAAACACACAGAAAACAATGTGTGCCTATACTCTCCACAATTACATTCACAACACACATAACAAAGTGAGTTTCTACTTACCCATTCGTGATTTCTTTATCACCAAACCATCTTGGTCGATGTTATGGCCATCTTCCAAACTTAAAGAAAAACAGACGGTATCCTGTTAACAACACGCTACCTCGTTTTTGTCAAACTTAAGATAACGGCTAAATGGACAGCGAGCTAAAACATTGCGGTCACACAAACACTGCACTCATAGTTCTGTCTGGGTTTAAGCTTCTTGGCATTGATTACCAAGGGAGTTCAGATATATCTGCTCGTACCATTCAAAGGGTCTTTTCCTCCTCATCTGACCATCTCTTGGTGTGCGTTGAGCATGTGGGTGTTCGGCAGCTGGTACACCATTGCGAAGACTGGCAACGCTCGTTTCTATCCATTCGCAGATTTTATTCAACATGGCTCAAAAGTTTTGGAAATTACGGCGCTAGTTTCAAGACAAATCGCTGTCACTGATTTCAGTCAGCCTTAGTGTCAATGTAGTCAAACCCAATTAAGCTAATGTGCTTTTTTTCGACCGGGCAAAGTTAGCCGAGACTGCTTCAAACACCAACACTCCTAACAAATGCCATTTTATCACCACACGAACACTCGCAAAACCGCCTGATATTTAGCTTACAATTAGCTAGCTAGCTACCTAACTAGCAAACTAGGCTAACTACCCTGCTAGCTAACGTTGTTAGCTACACGGCTAATTTATGAAAGTATGTTTAAATTACGACGGGAATGCGATAAGTCGCAACCGACGCGTTCAGGAAAACGAAAATCATGTTGGGTTACACCCTAACTCATTTATATATCCTTAACGTGACAATAAATTGTAAATAAACTCGTTGAAGAATAACATCTCCCGCTTCTTCCTCATTCAAAACCACAACATGGCTGAACCGAGCGTCTGACCATCGTACATTGTGATTGGGTGATTGGAGGTTGTAAATTCCAGTGTACCTAAGGCTAACTGGTCGATTGCAGAATGGTGGGACGCCTTAGGGCTCTGGTTTAACGGAGGGTCTTTGACGTTTAGTCCTACGTCACAGCCGTAGGACTCGACTTGTGGATACAATCAAAGCGCACTAAATCCTGTGTATTTCTTTTACTGATCAATTGCCTTTGACCTCGATGGAAAAAGCAATGAGGTCAAGGACAATGGTGAATGAGAGTTATTTCGTTATCCATAATTTCCTTGTACATGTACAAAGATAATAAAGGGCTATTCTGTTCTATTCTTATAGGGGGGAAATGCACTTACGGAACTGTTCTTATCCCAAGTGGATGAAATGCCATAATTTCACACGTTTCACAGTACTGACCCACACATATGGTTCTTACACACACACTGGACTTTCTGGACTTTGGTTTTGCACAACACTGGTCACTATATTCTTCATTTCCGGTTAATACTTGTACAGCTGCTGTTATTGTGTATATATTTATTTAGATTTAGATTTCTTCATACATTCTTATATAGTTCTATATTGTGTATTGTGTATTTTGTTGTACAGTTATTTTATTTTCAACTTTAATTTATATATTTATCTTTATCTTATTCTTCCCAGTTAAATTTACCCTTCATTCTAATTTGTGTTGTACAGTTATTTCATTTTTAACCTTAATTTATATTTTATTCCTTCCTAGTTAAATTTACCCTTTTTAATTTTTCATATTTATTTCCTATCTTATTCATAGCCTTTTCCTTTTTTGTTCTCTTTAGGTCACGAGCAGTTGTCCAAGCATTTCACTACATATCGTACTGTGTATGACTGTGTACGTGACAAATAAAATTTGAATTTGAATTTGAATTTTTTCTTTCTTTTTTTTAATCTTAAATTAAAGTGTTGCCAGATGCTATTTTTGAAAGTTCTGCAACACACAATAAACCAATTTGTTCCATGAGAGATACACCAGTAAGGATGTTTCCTTAAAATGTATGTGTTTCTGCAGCAAATCACAAGTGAACTGTAAAAGTGGATTGTCTATTTCTGGATGACCTTGTGCTTGTACAATAAAAATGATAAATATGAGTCTTTATGAACCCATACACTCACTGGACACTTTGCTAGTATGCAGTTGAACCCCCTTTGGCTTTCAGAACTGACTTCATTTTTCAACAAAGTGCTGGAACCATTCCTCAGACAATTTGGCCTATTTTGACATGATAGGATGACACAGTAGATTCAATCTCCCATACTACCATACTGGTCACTGGATATTTTCACTTTTCTGGACCATCCTTGGTAAACCCTAGAGATGGTTGTGTAGGAAAATCCCAGTAGATCAGTAGTTTCTGAAATGCCTAAATTACCTTTCTTTCTTCATTATGATGGTCATTTACAACTTCAGCAGGTCATCTTGGCGATCTATACATGCTTAAGTGCACAATGTTGCTGTCATGTGCTTGACTGATTGGATATATACATTAACAAGGAATTGAACAGGTGTACCTAATATATTGGTAAATCAATGTATAACGTCTTTTAGCATTTGCTACTTAACCCATTCCCAGTATAGGGGATGCCCCAAACTACCAAACCCAAGAATCCCTTTGTTCAGTCAAAGACTTAACTGATACAGATGAAACAACAAGATACTTTTAGCACAATTTATTTAATCAGAGAGAACCATGATGACAGTCATACGCATTCACCCGATATAACATTAACATCTAGCGTGAAATGCAGGGCCCTGATAAAACGTGAAACTGCATCAATGGAATCAAATAAAGGTTATCCAAGGCCACTTTAGAAGACATATATTTATTTTAAGCATCTAGCTCGCTACACATTTTATCTCATACACTTTCTAAAATACATCTTTCTGTCTTAAAAAAATAAACTTCAAATCTTATGAAATATAGCGTTCAAATCCCTCTCTAAGTACAGGCCTTATGAAAAATAAAAGTCAATCCATGCACATATGGCACTGTTATGTTTATATTTTACCATTTCTCACCACTTCAAACCAACTACAGAAGTGTACATACAGACCCCCCCAAAAAACTATAATGCTGAAAATGAAGGCTTCCTCAAACTAAGTACTATTCATGAAAAAACATGATTTAAAAGAGTTCAGATTCAAATGCAATGACATACCATAAACACCACAACAAGGTGAATATAGTGTAATATCTTACTGACCAAACAGTGTATAACATTAACATAAATCAACAAGTCAAGGCAGAAATCAACACCAAAATCCCACGTTGAATAAATCTTTTTTTTAGATTGTCATTCAAACTCCAGAGAACGTGTTTCCTACCCTCAAACTGTTAGACACAGTGGGGTTTCTTGTAATTCACAGTAGTAAGACAAGAATAGATACGACTGAAAACAGGCAAATTATTCAAGTCTTTTAAGCCTTTTTAAAGTTTCATTTGTGCTTCCAGTCATCCACATGAAAACCCACAGCAACAGTGCCATGATATAATGACTGAATTTGGCATAGTTAGATTTTTTTTAGAGTCATCCATAATGTATCTCCTAATGACTATCAACATCTATTATTTGCAGGAAATTTATTATACCTATGCAAGCATGACAATAAGAGACCCATATAGTTTTATATGAACACTCACAGTCTGATAACGCTACATGAAATGAAGATGATCACTGATTATTGAGTGTTTCTGGGTGATAGGCCACAGTTTGGCTCATGGCTTCACAAACATGCTAGAGACGATGGAAAGGTTATAGACATTTTATGTGTGAATACTCACATACCCCAGAAATTGGTGTTTACTTGTACAAAGTATTGACAACCTCATCTGTATAAGGCAAAATAAATAAATAAAGCTGTTAACTGGGAGCCTCATCACCACTATCAACAACAGCTTAAAAGACTCTTTTTATGTTTGACTACATTTCTGTAATTGGTGCAGCTCTTGTCGACAGGTTTACTCTCGCTTTGTTCCAAAGATCTGGAGGAAAAAGGAGAAGATGTAGACGATATCCAGGTAGATGTTGAGAGTGGCGAAGACGTATTCTTCTGGACTCATGGTGTACCGCTTGTTCCCCATAAGGAGTTGGGTATCAAATGCCAAAAACTGCAACACATATTAATAATAATTTTAAAAAAAGCAAAAACAAATAACTCAACTTTTATATTGTTTGTAGGCACCTACTGCACGTGTTCTATTAAATGTGACTGGGCCTATTAGTAATAGCTCATCTCTTTATATGCTCACCATGGTAAACAGTATAGCTCCCAACACAGCATAGACACCATCCAGCCAGGGTACCTGAATGACACATATTCATTTATTAGTTGTGATTCCACTTACTAATTTACAATAAGCAATCAGCTGAAATACCATTATATTTTATTATATGTTCTCAATTTGGAGTTGAGTCTGTATTAGTTTGAAAACATGTACTCATTTGAAAGACACTACACATTATGGACCATATACAAAAACACAAAATCAAAGCAATTGTGATGAGTGTAGACGCTGAAAAAGCCTTTGACTCTGTCAATTGGAAGTTCCTCTACAGGGTACTATATAAATTTGGCTTTCATGATATGATTATTAAAACGATACAAGCATTATATGATAATCCTACAGCCAGGATCAAAATTAATGGATGCCTATCCAACAGTTTTACCCTAAAAAGGGGCACTAGACAGGGCTGTGCATGGTCACCGTTACTTTTTGCACTATACTTGGAACCACTAGCTCAATCCATCAGGCAAAATAAGGACATTAAGGGAATTTTTATCAAAGGGACACAATATAAACTGGCTTGCTACGCGGATGACATTTTGATTTACCTTGGACACCCAACATATTCTTTACCCAAGCTGATGCAGTCATTTGAACAATACGGCCAATTATCAGGCTATAAAATTAATATAGGTAAAACCCAGCTACTCTCATATAACTACAGCCCACCAGAAGAAATAAAATGTAGTTACTCTCTGGTATGGCAAACGGAGTGTTTTAAATATTTAGGCATAAATTTACCGAAAGACCTTACAAAACTATTCGAACAGAACTACCTACCCTTATACAAAAAAATAAAGGAAGATATAGTAAGATGGAATTTAATTCCTTTCTTTAGTTTTAATTCAAGAATTGATTCTATTAAAATGAATGTATTGCCAAGATTTTTGTATCTATTTCAAACCCTACCAATAGAGATTAACCAAAGTCAATTTAATGAGTGGGATAAAATGTTATCTAGATATATATGGCAAGGTAAAAGACCAAGGGTTCGCCTTAAAACACTACAGCTGGCTAAGCAAAAGGGAGGATGGGGCCTCTCTGACCTCAGATATTATTATTTTGCAGCGCAGATGAGAGCAATAATATGCTGGTGTAACCAATCATACACTGCCCAATGGAAAACCATTGAGGAACAAATGCTGTCTATACCTATTCAGGCAACTCTAGCTGACAATAACTTACAAACCTATATAAAAAATACTGATAACATGTGGGTGAAAAGGACCCTTAAAACATGGAGAACTATTATAAAGGAATATAAACTCGAGACCAATATTACAGTTCTTAAATGGTGTGCTTACGACTCAGAGTTCAAACCTAATGAACTGGATTCTAGATTCAAGGACTGGACAGGTAAGGGCATAACAGCCCTGTGCAGTATAATGAAGGATGGAAAATTGTTCAGCTTTGACATGCTTAGAAAAACATTTTCATTAGAAAAAGAAGACTTCTATCGATATCTGCAGTTAAGGCACTATGCCGACACGAAGATGAGAAACGTAACAATGATAAACACACGCTTGATGGAACTGTTTATAAAAAGCTATAACTCAGAAACTATTGATAGAATTGTATCATGTCTCTATAAGGGTCTAATGGATTTGAAACCACATTCGACTTCATATATTAGAACAAAATGGGAGAAGGAAGGAGGGATAAAAATATTAGAGGAAGAATGGACGGCAATATGGAGATATCAGTGGATGTGTACCAGCTCACAAAAGTGGAGGGAATTTGGCTGGAAGTGCCTAATTAGATACTTTATAACACCTTCTCAGAAGTCTCATTATGATGATAACCCCCCTGCTTGTTGGAGGAACTGTGGAAATCAAAGTGCAAATCATTACCATATTTTCTGGGACTGCTCAATCTTGAGGGATTATTGGAGAGAAATACATAATGCCTTACAGGATATCTTTAAACGTGAAATATCTCTCGAGAGTAAGACTATGTTCTTTGGATATATACCTCAGGAATAGCCTAAATATGATAAACATTTAATAAATATTTTATTGGTGGCCTGTAAAAAGAATATCACCAGAAAATGGTTATCCCCAGAGAGCCCAAACATAAGTACATGGATGGAAATCACAATGGAAATTTATAACATGGAAAAGATAACAGCTTCTGTTAACCACAAGCTGGAGAAATTTACATCATATTGGGAAAACTGGGTTAAATATATCACGCCTCATAGGCCAGATTTTACTATTACAAACCAATAATTATGATGTATGTATATATATTTATAGGATCACCCCATACCAACACATCCGTGTTTTTTTTTGTTTTTTGTTTTTTTGTTTTTTGTTTCTTTTTTTTGTTTTGTTTTTTTGTTTGTTTTTTTTCTCTTTTCTTAGGTTTGTTAGTTTTGTTTTTTGTTTTTTGATTTTCGGATTATGTGATGGTTTCAATTACTTCTATCGTTGTAAGTATTCTTCCCTTATGACTTGGATGTAAATTAAAATACTATTTCAGTATTTAAGGCAGATAACCTAAGTATGAAGAATGCTTACATGATGTACATACTGTGAATGCCTGCTTTTGAAACCTTAATAAAAATATGAATTAAAAAAAAAAAAGAAAACATGTACTCATTTGAGGGACTTTATTCATTTTTACTATTTTAAATACTGTAGATTTAAGCAAAAGCAAAACAACAACCAGCCCTATTTGACTACTGTATTAAACTGCTAAAACAAATAAAAAGAAATGTGTAGTTATTTATTGTTTTTTAAGACACAATGGTTAGGTAGTCTAAAAATACGTCGAGAAGATTTTTTACTAGAGTCAAAGGATGTCTGAGAGTTAGCTATACTGCTGAAAATAGCAGGTATCTACCTCATGCAGAAGGGTGAGGAAATGTTAACAGTGTCATAACTCCTGTCAAAGCAAAAGGTGCTTTAAAGAATCAAAAATGTGAAACTATTTTTTCTTTATTAACCACCGAATTCCACATGTTTGTAATCTCTTCAGTAGACTACTGTTCTACATGACAGAAAATAATAACAACTGAAAAAACCTTAAATGAGAAGTTGTGTCCAAATTTGTGTCTGGTGTCTTAAATCCCGGCTGTTCTGGTACAATCAGCTAACTCGTGTTTACCTGACAGAAAAATTATGCGATTATTGGATTAGTTTGATCACACTTACATATTGGAAAGGGAGGACAAGGGCCAGCACCAAGCCAGAGATGAACATCACCATGCAGAAGACAAAAAGCACACCTTGGTATGAGGTCACATCAAACTGCAAAGAAGAAAGCACATCAAACCAGACATATGTAAGTCAACATGTAGGAAAAGGTGATTCAGGGAAGTTAGATTCACAAGTGCACGGAAAGAAGAGCATTTCGGTTTTCTCACCTTGGTTTGAAAGCTAAAGACTGTGACCAGGAGACAGACTGCTGCTGTAATGCCCAGAGACATCACCACTGACTTGGTGTTATAAAAGCTGTTAAAACAGCAAACGTGTAAAATGTTATGCAATTGTTACCACAGGGTGGGGGGTTCAGGATACTTTTTTTTAGGTGGCCTAAAAAGCACTGGCACAGATCGGATTATTCTGCTAAAATAAATAAAGTATGCTAACTTTAAACTGACATGCTGTAAAGAAAATACACTGCTGGCTATAATTATTTGAATATAAAATCCATTAAGAAGACAATCTAAAGAAGGCATGCAAAATATACCTGGACAACATCCCTGTCATGTAGGAGAGCGAGAGAGTCTGTAACATAGGACAGTCAGTCGGAAAATATAGGCATTATATGCAAATAACAGCATAACAAATAACATCACCTTAAAAAAAACTCTATATATTTATTGTTAGATTTCCAGAGTTAACTTGCAAGTCAGCTTTTAAATGCACAAAATAATGAGTTATATCTTACTGCTATAAAAAAAAGTTCAGAGAATCCCATCCATGTGTAAGCAAGGTCATATTTATTAAAAAGATAACACACATCAGCGATATACTTACGAAGATGACAAGCAGAATCAGGTTCCATGGAAACTGTCTCCTGTAGGGGTAAACAAAGACCAGTGTTTCAATATTTGATGTGATGTGAACTGTTTCCATATGATGTGCATTTCCTTTTTGATAACTTCTGCCTCACCTTGGTGCAGAGCAGCAAGACAAGGTCAGATAAGTGACAAAGAAAACAGCGCTGCAAAACAACAAGAATATTGTTTGATATGTCTTTAGACAGAAGAGACACCAACACAAAATAAGTGTACACTTCTGAGGGATGGTGTTACTTACTAAGAGGCCCAGTACCACCCAGGATTAGTCTGAATGTAGTCCTTCACAGGGTCACTGTAAGAGAGTGGCTCAGGTAAGTGTGCTACCATTCGAGGCTTATACAATTCAACATGAGAGGATACTGGAAAAAAAATCTGCTTTCATCAGACGCTCACCAGAATGTGAACAGAGCCACGATCGCGAGAGTAACCAAGAGCTGGATCATCAAGATGCTGTACACCTTAAAAAAGAAAGAAAGTATTTGTTCTATGTACTGGCCTATAAAGTATATAAAAGCACTTGATCAACACATTATCAGTGATGCGCTGCATTCACAGTCACAGTGTTATCATCAGTAAGCATTTTAGGTAATTAAGCTTTTTCATACCTTTCGGATGAAGACCCTCCTGATGTTGCGATCATCCCAGTTGAATTCTGTCAGCATCTCAACATCGTTGTAGCAAGGAGCACTGACGCCTAAAGGGATCATCACAATATTTGCTTATGTAATCCCATCACTACCACATGAATTCAACAGATGGCAAATATTTAAGAGTATATGTAAGATGAAGACTCTTTAAGATGACTTGAGGGATAAAAAGCAGCCATACCTGCAGTAGCTTCCTCATAGCTCGGAGGTGCAGGCGCCACCAAGGCCTCTCCACTGGAAGAGCCGTTGGTGGTCTTGTTTGCAAGTGCCAGCTGGTTGGATACAAGATGAACACTTTGTTATCTTCAACTTAACATTTCTATTTCAACGAATAGCAAACCATTTTTTTCTGACTATCTCCTATGTTTGGCCTCTTTATTTAATATTAAATCTTGAGTGCAAATGGTTCCATATCTGGAATCACATATGACTGGGGTAAAGGGGTTTTAATTTGTAGTTTTTAATGTCAACAAAATACATATTGATATGAAAGTGAGGACTTGTAGATTTTTGATAGGTGTTGTACTATACCAGGATGAACTGCGCCAAAGATTTGGAGTAATGACTAAAGAAATGTATAATAATAACAAAAACATAAATATTGTTTATAAAAATAGTAAACAGCTATTATCAACAGCTTATATAAGTGTAAAATGTTCACTTTCCCATTAAAGTTTAATTTGGTGCTTTAAATTTAAATGAAACCTCAGCTCATAGTACCGATGATCTAACCCTCAGCTCAAATAGCAGCTGCTCTTAATAATTGACACTTCACCGGACACGTCAGGCTGCCTTGTCACAATTTCAGTGGGGTACGTCAAGTTTTAACCCATTTTTAGTTTTAATAACTGTAATTATAACGAATTACAAAAGGTTTTGATTGACAGGTTTACGCGCATGAAGCCTTCAGCTGTCAAGATCTATATTTAAAGATAAGAAACACCCACGGGGATCATTCGTATCTATATCGTTAGTCTGGAAAACATAACAGACAGGCGATGTTAAAGAAATAAGATGCACAGTGATAAGCTTAAAACAATAATAATCCAGAATCCTCAATGACTGATGTAACCGCCTGGATGTAACCATGCAGCCAGGTCTACACAATTAAAGGTTGTCATGGTGATGTGACGCATTTGCTAAAGTATCACTTACACAAAATGTGAAAAATACTTTGAATATGAAAAGAAAAAAATAAATTAAGTAGATTAACTTCTCACTAATGAGAAACCCCGTGCGCTCGAGTCCTGCAGAAAATGTGACGGTGCATCGCGCAAAATTAGTTATTCAAGTAATTCTATGATTACTGAAAATGACGAAAGCCAGTTTCATCTACAGGTCCGCATTGCCATTACGCACCTGATAATAATGGGACTAAATGGATTGGGTAGGCACTCACATTAACTGTTAGGAAAATATTCACAGTAAATAAATTAAAAAATATTGATTTCGACGTCTCAATGAAGTCCTAACTGAATAACGACATTAAAGCTCATACCTTGCCCTGCGTCATGATGCCTGTGTGTTGTCCAGCAGTAGGTAGCCCCGGTGCGTATTCCAAACACACAATAGCGCGGTGGGGTCTTCTTTATTGGGATATTTCTCGGAGTCTGGCGAGACTAAGACTGACAGCTGTGAGAAAGGACTGGGACTGATGTGGTCTTCTCGCCTCTTTAGACTGAATACCCAACCTCTGACGATACAGTGATGTAATCCAAAAACAACGCTCAGACTCGAGCAGACACCCCCCTCCCTCACCCACCCAGGGATGTTCTAGCAGCATCCAGATGAAGTTGCACCATAGAGAAACGCTGGGACTGTACCACAGCACCGGGGAAAATAGGGAGTACGGATCTCTGCATGATGCGTTATGAGGACAGAAGTCCAGACGAATCGGGAAATATGGTCTGCAGCAGAACCAGGACAGCGGGGGTTTGCAGGGTACAGTGACATTTTCAGATTTTCAACACCAGTTAAGATTTTCCTTTCTTCTTCTTGCATCTGAATGCTGTCAAACATGCTTTTAGTCAACATCTGACAATGACATTCAAATCACACCATCAGTATTTTTAACAGCTAAAACGATTCTGACTGAATCTGAATTGAGATTTTTTAATGAAGAAAACTCAAATCAAAGCGGTTTCTCAAAAACATCAAAATAGACATGTTATATAATTTGTAATAATGATTTGTAAACTCCTGTTGAATAAATGTTATAAAAACAACCATATGCCACAAAATAGAACTCCCTCCCAATATAATTTAACATATTACAAACACTTTTATTTAAAAGTGTAACACAAAGAGCCATATAAAGAACATCAAAACAGAGCATTTTGCAGATGACACAGGAAAGACATTCAAAGTAAAGCTGCTGCTGCTTGCCTGGTTTAAAGGACACCCCGCCCGCCCCAAAAAAACAAAACAGATCCTGCTCAACATACAGGAACCAATGCACTGCAGAAGAAATAAAAGAAATATAGTAGACACTAACATTCATTTGCTAGTCTACTTACTAGCCATCACCTAATTTCAAATATCCATTCAGGTCTCTTAAGTAAAATCTTTTCAGATTTGTCTTTAAGCATTAGGTGAAGGCTCAGCATCACCAAATCTTCTTGGGATTCTGGCAGGTGAAATCCCTACAGACAGAAACACTTCATCTGGAATAATTAGTGGACTGATACAAAAAGTATCAGCCAAGTTTTCAACAGTTTCATTGACAAATGTTCCCAAAGACATTAACAAAAGTCTGTAACCAATAAACAATAAGGAATCAACATGACATAAAATGTTAAACATTTTTACCAAAACACCCCACAATTTCATTCAACTCTGCTTTTGGCAAAATGTGCACCTAAAAGTAGTCTGGTTGAATATGATGTCTCTAGGTTCAGTTAGACAAAACTGAGATAAAACATTTTAAACCAGACAAGCAAAAGTGGACATGTGGCTGATCGACTTGTTACATTTCCCATTCTGCTCTGTTTCCCTCCAGTCTCAGATCTGTGTCATTTCTACCCAGGGTGAAAAGACTGACCACAGCCATCAGAGCTGCCAGCATCATGACGGCACAGCCTCCAAACATGTGTCTGGTGCCCCCACCACCCTCCCCTCCACCTGTTCCTGATACCTCCCCGTGGAGGGCCAGCAGCCCTAAGCAGGCCAGCAGGTGCAGCGGCAACCGGAACCAGGCCAGCACACCGGCCCGCTTCTCCTCTGGGATCACCCTGCCCTGAAGAAAGCTGAAGGCAGGGAAATAGAGACCACAGGCCAGCTCCAGGAGCAGGAAGGCCAGAAAGGATTCATGAGGTCTAGGTTGTCCTGGGGCAGTGGAAAAGGTTAGCATAAAGAAAGAGAAGAAGGCCATCAGCACAGCAAGGCAGAGTACGTGCCCAGGCTGTAGACGGTATTGGGTTGAGGTGGCTAGGCGGTATAGCGAGGACCCAACCATGCTGGCAGCCATCAGGCAAGAGAAGACTATTCCTAAAGGAGGCCCATGAGGGTCCAGTACTGGGGTCCACAGAAAAACAAAAATGTAGAGGACACTTTCAAACAGAGCCTGGACTCCCCCCAAGAGCATGACTCTCCTGTCTGACAGTAGGCAGCGCAGCCCCTCGTGGCAGCTGCGTGAGAACCGTGCTTTTGCAGACAAATGGGTCACACCTCCATTTGGAGTGCCAGTGAGCAGAGTCTGTTTGTCTACTTCAGGAACCCCTTGAGCCTCTTCTTTGCCCCAGTCAGTCAGGACTACCCAGCCACAGCAAGCCAGACAGGGGACTGCCAGGAGAAAGGGGGCTACTGGCCCAAGGTGGAGCCACTCAGCCAGTAAGTTAGCCACCAGCCCTGCACCCACTGCGAGTCCGTGGTTCCAGGTAGCGGCTTTGGTGAAGGTGCTGGGGATCCACTCCTTGGGAAAATCATGGACATCAACATGTCGGTGCACGTACCAGGCTTCAAATGTGGTTGCTAGCAGGGATGTGGACAGTCCCCCCAAGATGCGGCCCACAATCAAAACAAAGTAGTCTCTGGAAAGCTTGGTGAGACAGCAAGCAGAGTATGACAAGCAGAACAGAAGACAGGTCTGCCTGCGGCCCAAAGCCTGAGGGAGCCAGCCTGCAAAAGGAGCAAAGAGAACACAAGAGGCCAGACCACATACATACAAAATGGCTATTTGGGATTCCAGGAAGCTGTAGTGGAGGTAAAGTTTGTAGAGATAAGGACCCTGGAGCCAGTCTGCCCACAAAGCCAGAAGGTATGCCCTGAGGAATATTGTCTGGAAGCCACGGAAAGCTGGGTTGGCTACAGCTGTAGGGGTGGACTGAGGTGGGGTGACGCGGCGTGCCGTAAGCTCGAGGCCAACGCACAGGGCAAGCAGGAAAACTATGGC